>NC_064638.1:252787479-253393363 GCF_023864345.2 Schistocerca serialis cubense | reverse complement strand
ACTTCACTCACTACACACACAAACACACACACACACACACACACACACACACACACACACACACACACTGATGATCTCTGGGCCATTTTCTGTACCGCAACTTCCCATTTGCTATCCTGAAAAACTAAGTCAGCATCCCTCCATAATGAGTGAGATGTTGAGCTCAGCCGGCCTCTGTTACCGAGCGGTTCTAGGCGCTTCCGTCCGGAACCACGCTGGTGCTACAGTCGCAGGTTCGAATTCTGCCTCTGGCAAGTTAGTTAGGTTTAAGTGGATCTAAGTCTAGGGGACTGATGACCTCAGATGTTAAGTCCCATAGTGCTTAGAGCCATTTTTTGCTGAGCTCAGAAAGAGGAAGGGGTGTTAGTATTGTGCTATGCATAGCTTGGGGGTAAGTATTTCTAGAAAGTAAAAAGAAGGAAAAAACCGAAAGGTCTTGTGTGAAATGTTTTATAATCATTATTATTATTATTATTATTTATTTGTATAATATATTTTATCAAACCCATACTCTGTTTTATCTAAGCAATCATTCAATGTATAAAATGTATTGCATAACAGGTACTTTTTAGCTGCCTTTTTAAATAAGCGTATTTTTGAAATTTTTTAATCTCTTTTGGTAATTTATTGTACAGTTTCATTCCTTGGTAGAAAATGCTATTTTGAGTTTTATGTTTATTTTTTCTTGGTAAATGTGAGTCTTTTGTTGTATGGTCATGGACAGAGCTGTTTGTGCAGTAATTACCAATGTTATTTTTGATGTGTATAACTGGCTGGTAAATGTATTCACATGGAGCAGTTAAAATCCCCAGTGTTTTGAACAGATATTTACAATGAGCTCGACTAGTATTTTTGGATATTATTCTTATCGCTCTTTTCTGGAGTTAGAAAATTGTGTTCATATTTTGTACATTTATTCCACAAAAAGGAATGCCATAGCTAAGAACTGAGTGTACATATGAATAATATGTAACTAAAAGACACTGCATGTTACACTCTGATGATGGGATTCTAAGGGCTTAACATTCTAATGACATCCTGTTTGTGTTCACACATCTTCAACTGAGAATCAATATTCATTCCCAGACATTTTGAATTTGTTCACAGTCTATAGGGGTGCCATCTACATTTAATTTAACATTGTCATTTTTCCTCTTCAAACTGAAATTCATGGCATTAGTTTTCTTTATGTTCAATGTCACTTTATTGCTTATTGACAAATCATTAAATTCGTTGAGAGTTTCATTTGCTTTCTCGGCAAGGAGTTCTCTTGTTTTGTCAGTGGCTATAATATTGCTTTCATCAGCGAAGAGAATTTTTTCACCATGAGTAATACTAGTGGGAAAGTCATTGATGTATATCAGGAACAGTATTGGTGCTAATATGCTACCTTGCGGAACCCCTATATTAACGTATTTTGGTTCTGAGAGTGTTTTACTAAATGTTTGGATCTATTTGAAGTATATGTTATATCTACTCTTTGTACTCTATCTGCTAAGTATGATCGAAACCAGCCATTGGCTACCCCTTTTATTCCTAATGCTTCTAATTTATTTAAGAGAATCTTGTGGTCGACTGTATCAAATGCATTAGAAAGATCCAGAAATATGCCTGTGACACACTCATCTTTATCAAGAGCATCAAGTCCTACTATGGCTGACTCCGTATTTTTACCACTTCGGAAACCAAACTGTGATTCACTTAAAAGATTGTATTCATTCAGGTAATTCATTAATCTGTCTTCAATAATTGCTTCTATTATTTTTGAGAATGCTGACAGAAGGGAAATGGACCAGTAATTTTCTACGTCTTCTGCATTACCTATCTTAAGCAAAGGTGCAACTCTTGCCTGTTTTAACTGCTATGGCATTTCTCTTGTCTACTCTCAAAATCGGATACTTTCAATGGCATCTTCAGTTCTGGAAACAACCAGAAGTCACAAGGAGCCGTGTCTGGAGAGTAAGGAGGCTGGCGAACGGCAGTAATTCCATGTTTGGCCAAGAAATTTTGGATCCAGTGGGATGAATGTGTGGGGGCACTGTCATGATGCCGTTGCCAGTTTCTCTCTGGTCTTTTGCGCCAAACTGCGTCACGGAGTCGCCGGAGAACATCTTGATAGTACTCCTTTGTTACTGTTTGTCCTTCCGGTGCGTATTCGCAGTGCACAATTCCACGGACATTAAAGAAGACAGTCAGCATCACCTTGATTTTGCTTCGCACCTGCCGCACTTTCTTCGGCCTTGGAGACCCAGGATGCTTCCATCGCGACGACTGTCTTTTTGCTTCTGGGTCGTACCCGTACACCAATGACTCATCTTCAGTTATCGCGGTGTTCAGAAACCCAGGATCAGTGTTGACGGTGTCCATAAGGTCCTGTGCAACGTCAAAACGGAGGTCTTTTTGATCCGGCAACAACAACTTGGGCACGAATGTCGCAGCCACTCGCTGCATGTTAAAATGATCACGCAAAATTGCATGTGCAGAATATTTACTCACTCCAACCTCTTGGGCAATCTCCCACATGGTCAAACAACGATCTGCCATCACCAAATTTTGCACCCTGTCAACAACCGCAGCACTCCGAGCAGTTTGGGGCCTACCAGAACGCTGGTCACTCTCCACTGTTGTGCGGCCATTTTTGAATCGGTTGAACCACTCCTTGTGTTACACCCATCGCATCTTCTCCAAACACCGGCTGAATCTTACGAATTGTTTCGCTTTGAGAATCACCAAGTTTTTGACAAAATTTTATGCAGTATCTTTGCTCAACACTTTCAGTCAGGTTGAAAGAATCGGTAAGCCGACGAACACGTTGTGTAGCACCTCATTCAGCGACCGACGGGCAGCGACTGACGCTCTGAAAGGCGAGGGCAAAATCCACGCATGCGTATAAAGGTCTCTTCCTTTACTGTGTTCAGTGGCGCCGCGCTATCTTCTCTATTTTTATTAGTACCCAAGATGAATACTCATAGCTGTGATTGCCCTATCTACAAGGTCGTCTGCACACATTTTTCTGCTTAGAAAGTACATTACCTAAAGTTATATGTACGCATTCAATAGTTGTAATGAATTCGTTTATGTGTGTATCACTTTTTTCACGTTTTTGCAAGGTATAAACATGATATACGCGAGGATTTTTTTTTAAATTTTGTTGCAGTATCATGCCATTATCCCATACGAATTATAGTCGTCTAATAACGTACAATACAAACTAGACAGCTTGGAGTGCCGGCCGCGGTGGCCTAGCAGATCTAGGCGCCTCAGTCCGGAACTGCGCGACTGCTACAGTCGCAGTTTCGAATCCTGCCTCGGGCATGGATGTGTGTGTGATGTCCTTAGGTTAGTTTGGTGTAAGTAGTTCTAGGATCTAGGGGACTGATGACCTCAGATGTTAAGTCCCATAGTGCTCAGAGGCATTTGAACCATTTGAACAGCTTGGAGTATTTGGGGTAGGGATGTGAAGCTAGCTCATACAGTAACATAGCGAATATGAAGTCTTTCTCTTAGGTGCGTTCCCCCACCACGTTGGCTTGGACTGTGAGTATGCATCAGAGAGAAAGGTATCGCTAAGTGTAGCCCACACAAATGTGAGAGCACCACTCTTTTTCTCAATGTACGTAAACGACGTGACAGAGTGAGCAGCAGTCTGCAACATCTGATGACGATGCTCCATGTACGGGAAGGTGTCATCTTTGAGGGATTGTGGGAGGACACAAGGTGACTTGATTGAAATTTCAATTTGATGTTGTTCGAATACGTAATTAATGGCTGCTTCACGCGTCATGTCGATTGCATATGGAATGAAAAGAGTGCGTAAAGTTGGTTGTGGGGAGAGCAAGTGGTCTACTTCGGTTTATTGGGAGAATTCTAGGAAACTGTAGCTCACCTATAAGTATTACTGCGTGCAGAACACTTTTGTGACCCATTCTTGAGTACTACTCGAGTGTTCGGGATTCCCCCCCCCCCCCCAATTGCCCCAAACCCAGCCCCCACCCAGGTCAAGCTAAAGGACACTGAAGCAGTTCGGAGCATGCTGCTAGATTTGTAACTGACAGGCTCGTTCAACATGTTCCCTGTACTCAAATCGAAGTATCTGGAGGAAAGAAGATATTTTTTCATGAAACATAATTGAGAGAGTTTCGAGAACTGGCATTTGGGATAGACTGCAGAACGATCCTACTGCTAGCAACACACTTATACGTCTCACTTGTGAACGGCGAAGACAAGAGAAATTAGATATCATAAGAAACCATTACGTCGTGTTTACGTTGCTCCAGGGAAGGAAGCGACTAGCAGTGGTACAAGGTACCCTCCCCCATGCAGCGTATCGTGGCTTGCAGAGTATACATGCAGTTTCAGACTTTCACAATCGAGCTCATTCGCTAGGAGCAACCGCGCGCCCACCAGCGTACATCTACATCTACATTTATACTCCGCAAGCCACCCAACGGTGTGTGGCGGAGGGCACTTTACGTGCCACTGTCATCACCTCCCTTTCCTGTTCCAGTCGCGTATGGCTCGCGGGAAGAACGACTGTCTGAAAGCCTCCGTGCGCGCTCTAATCTCTCTAATTTTACATTCGTGATCTCCTCGGGAGGTATAAGTAGGGGGAAGCAATATATTCGATACCTCATCCAGAAACGCACCCTCTCGAAACCTGGCGAGCAAGCTACACCGCGATGCAGAGCGCCTCTCTTGCAGAGTCTGCCACTTGAGTTTGTTAAACATCTCCGTAACGCTATCACGGTTACCAAATAACCCTGTGACGAAACGCGCCGCTCTTCTTTGGATCTTCTCTATCTCCTCCGTCAACAAGATCTGGTACGGATCCCACACTGATGAGCAATACTCAAGTATAGGTCGAACGAGTGGTTTGTAAGCCACCTCCTTTGTTGATGGACTACATTATCTAAGGACTCTCCCAATGAATCTCAACCTGGTACCCGCCATACCAACAATTAATTTTATATGATCATTCCAGTTCAAATCGTTCCGCACGCATACTTCCAGATATTTTACAGAAGTAACTGCTACCAGTGTTTGTTCCGCTATCACATAATCATACAATAAAGGATCCTTCTTTCTATGTATTCGCAATACATTACATTTGTCTATGTTAAGGGTCAGTTGCCAGTCCCTGCACCAAGTGCCTGTCCGCTGCAGATCTTCCTGCATTTCGCTACAATTTTCTAATGCTGCAACTTCTCTGTATACTACAGCATCATCCGCGAAAAGCCGCATGGAACTTCCGACACTATCTACTAGGTCATTTATATATATCGTGAAAAGCAATGGTCCCATAACACTCCCCTGTGGCACGCAGAGGTCACTTTAACGTCTGTAGACATCTCTCCATTGAGAACAACATGCTGTGTTCTGTTTGCTAAAAACTCTTCAATCCAGCCACACAGCTGGTCTGATATTCCGTAGGCTCTTACTTTGTTTATCAGGCGACAGTGCGGAACTGTATCGAACGCCTTCCGGAAGTCAAGGAAAATAGCATCTACCTGGGAGCCTGTATCTAATATTTTCTGGGTCTCATGAATAAATAAAGCGAGTTGGGTCTCACACGATCGCCGTTTCCGGAATCCATGTTGATTCCTACATAGTAGTTTCTGGGTTTCCAAAAATGACATGATACTCGAGCAAAAAACATGTTCTAAAATTCTACAACAGATCGATGTCAGAGATATAGGTCTATAGTTTTGCGCATCTGCTCGACGACCCTTCTTGAAGACTGGGACTACCTGTGCTCTTTTCCAATCATTTGGAACCTTCCGTTCCTCTAGAGACTTGCGGTACACGGCTGTTAGAAGGGGGGCAAGTACTTTCGCGTACTATGTGTAGAATCGAATTGGTATCCCGTCAGGTCCAGTGGACTTTCCTCTGTTGAGTGATTCCAGTTGCTTTTCTGTTCCTTGGACACATATTTCGATGTCAGCCATTTTTTCGTTTGTGCGAGGATTTAGAGAAGGAACTGCAGTGCGGTCTTCCACTGTGAAACAGCTTTGGAAAAAGGTGTTTAGTATTTCAGCTTTAAGCGTGTAATCCTCTGTTTCAATGCCATCATCATCCCGGAGTGTCTGGATATGCTGTTTCGAGCCACTTACTGATCTAACGTAATACCAGAACTTCCTAGGATTTTCTGTCAAGTCGGTACATGAATTTTACTTTCGAATTCACTGAACGCTTCACGCATAGCCCTCCTCACGCTAACTTTGACATCGTTTAGCTTCTGTTTGTCTGAGAGGTTTTGGCTGCGTTTAAACTTGGAGTGAAGCTCTCTTTGCTTTCACAGTAGTTTCCTAACTTTGTTGTTGTACCACGGTGGGTTTTTCCCGTCCCTCACAGTTTTACTCGGCACGTACCTGTCTAAAACGCATTTTACGATTTCCTTGAACTTTTTCCATAAACACTCAACATTGTCAGTGTCGGAACAGAAATTTTCGTTTTGATCTATTAGGTAGTCTGAAATCTGCCTTCTATTACTCTTGCTAAACAGATAAACCTTCCTCCCTTTTTTTATATTCCTATTAACTTCAATATTCAGGGGTGCTGCAACGGCCTTGTGATCACTGATTCCCTGTTCTGCACATGAGTAGGGACCTTTTGTGACAGCAGTGTTTGCAATTTTCAAGTCTTGGCGTCCACCTCCACGAAATTAATGCTCGTTTTCCGCGACTGAGCCGCGGTGTTGGCGAGGCGCGAGCCCGTTTCAAAGCTGCTTCCTATCGCCGGTCGCATTATGCCACTAGCGTGAGTAACGGCTGGCAGGCGCATATTACAAAACGCGCGCCGACGCACCGTTCCGGACGGCCATATATCAAAGTGCGGGTGTGCCCCGCGAATGCGGCGCCCGTTTGTGCCCAAGAATGTCCCCATATTCGGACGCGCCGCCCAAATTATGCCGTCAACCCATTGTCACCCCGCGCCACGCCGCGCCGCAACTCCCACCGGCAACTGGCGTGCGCGAAATTAGCGACCCCGCGGCTCGAATTATGGCCATAAAGAACAACTGCCGTTTGTTTGCCTTACCGGACACAGTGTATAAAATTTTAGCACTCGTGATACGGTTCGTATATAACGCCGCCGGTGGCGGTGATGCCCGGCGCAAAAACGCCCGCGCACTAATTCTGGGGAGGGGCGACTACTTCGCGCCTGGCGCTAAAAAAACTTCCCCGCTGACATGTCAGTCACCGAGCGCGCCTGCTTGGCGCGCGGGGAAAAAATACGGCGATGGATTGGTACGATGGCCGCACTGGCCGGCGCCAGGGACGGCCGGCGTTTTCCGGACGTGTTAGTGGCGCATTGTCCGAAATATCCGCTTCACTGTTACGGCGCCGTCTCACTTTTCGAAACGACGAGCCGCGTGACAAATATCAGCAGATATATGGCGTATGGCCACTCTGGGCTATGCGCGAGCGACCGGCGCGTAATTAATCCTCTGTGGCACACCGATCTGGTAAAAACAGAAAAAAAGGTATGTGCCCCTCAAAAACGTGCTAACTGCGACCCTGTGCCCGGTCTCTCAAAGTAGGCTCACCACATGAGAGAGATCGTCACTAAGTAAAGAAATATAAAACTGCGACCTCGCGAATATATATAAATGTATAGCTACTGAATGGGTATTTTTAAAGCTTGTATGTAGGGGGATCATTCAGTTAGCAATACGTTTTTCGTCTTGCATGGCTGGAAAGGTTTGCATCAGCTTTCTTGCGTGAGGCCTTTGGGGTAGGCATAGCGCACCGACAGTTGATTGGTCAAGACAAGTGTATCGAAATGGAATATCTTTAAATGTTATCAAAACGGTAAATCAAACGAACTGGGTTTTTTAAAAATAAACTAGTTCAGAATAATCCAAAGTGTGGATTCTTCCTATAAATTCTTTCAACTTCGACTTTTCACTTAGCAGCCTAAATTTCTCGCCAAGTGCAGTGTAATGGTTTCGGTCATACCTGACGTCTTGCCATCAATGTCCGGCACCATAAAGTCACAGTGGAAGCCGGTAATATCAAGTGTCCTCCAGAGTTCAGTATTAAGTCCTATATTCTTTTCAATCTATGTCAATGATATGTCATCAGTTTTGACCTACTGCAAATGCCACATTTAGACTGATGATCTCCAGCTGTATCTAGTGCAAAATCAACAAAACTGAACAGAGGTATGGTGAATCTCAATAACGACCTGTGTGCACTTTTCAAAAGCGTGGAAACAATGATTGTTCCTACAAATTCTGTCGACTGCGACATTTCATTTAGCAGCAGCGCAATGGTTCCGCTTATACCTGATGTCTCGCCAGCAATGCGACATATCCGGCACCATGAAGTCGCAGTGCAGGGAGGTGGTATCAGCCATCCCCCAGGGTTACGTATGAGGTCCTGTACTCTTTTCATTGTATGTCAATGATGTGACATCAGTTTTCTTCTGCTGTTAATAATACCACATCTACGCCTGTTGTACCTCAGTGCAGAACCAATAAAACTGAAGACAGTTATCGCGAATCTCATTGACGACCAGTCCGCACTATCAAGATGGGAGCAGATTGTAGAATTAAAGCTCAACCCAAAGACGTACGGTTGCTCGTTCTAGGCTTATTAGCCCTTAATATCGGGAATCACTACCATTTTTAACTCTAAATGGGACAAATATCAACTTCTCCCCCTCCCCCCCCCCCCCCCAGCAAAGAGTCTAGGAGTAGTAACAGATGCAAATCTTAATTGGACTGAATCCTTAACTGTATTGTGCAAGAAGGCATCAGCATCTCTCCATGCCCTACGAAAATATAAAAAGTTCTTCCAGCTTCCCCTGAAAAAGAAACTTGTAGAAACGTTTATATTTCTAATTATTGATTCAGCAACGTTATCGCTCAAGGCCTTTCTCAAGAAACCGCACGGCATCTGGAACTGGTTATGAATGCTTATGTTCGTCATTTATGTGATGTTGGGATCTTGGATCATATTTCACGTTCACATACACATCTATCCTGACTGCAGGCAGAGAAGCGAAGAACTTTCCGTATGCTCTGTCTTCTCTATTGTCTTACAACGTACATTGTCCCTCATATCTTTCCTCCACCTTAATGCTCTTGTCTGAACAACATGGCATAAACATCATTTCCAGTCAGAGCGAAATCCTTTCCGTCCCACTCCATCCTTCAGCCACCTTCCCGAAGTCCTTCTCGGTACCATCCAACATTCTCTCTCATTATAACAGAGAACTGAACAATATCTACAGCTTCAGAAAACAGTTAACGACATGTTTACTAAAGCAACAGTAATGATTACCATTGTCACGGCCAGTCCGGTTAGCCGTTCGATCTAACGAACGGCTTTCCGCTTTGGGAAAGAGCCCCTGGTGCCCGGCACGAATCCGACCGGCGGACTTGTGTCGAGGTCCGGTGAGCCGGCCAGTCTGTGGATGGTTTTTAGGTGGTTTCCCATTAGCCTCGGCGAATGCGGGCTGGTTCCCATTATTCCGCCTCAGCTACACTATGTCGGCGATTATTGCGCAAACATGTTTTCCACGTACGCGTACACCACCATTACTCTACCACGCAAACATAGGGGATACACATGTCTGGGACGGACCCTCTCCGTCGTTTCTAGGACCCCGGTTGACATACAATACAATACAATACCATTGTCCCTGTACGTACTCGTTACATCCTTCATTCCAACCAGATCTTCATTTCCCAGTATTTTTAGCTGGTAAAGTTTCCTTAAAGTTTCTTTCCTCAGAACTCGCTGTATCAGAAAACACCTATTTTGTACATTTATAAACTCTTTTTATATCTGCCACTTCTATTATTATTATTATCTATTATTATTCGCGAATTGCCCCATTGGAGAACGATAAGCACGTGAGTTTCAAACTTTCTTAGAGTTCTTATTTTCCCAATATTTCTTCTTTTCCTCCCCGTAGGCCTTCTTTCCTTCTTTGGTCGTTATGATTTTGATTCCATCTCTGGAACAAACTTCCACTTATCAATTTTGTTTCTGAATGTATCCCTGTCTGAAGTGCTTGTTACGACAATTTTTGCTTTAATCAAATTCTTCTTCAGTTATCCATGGTATTGATGATTTAAGGGACGTCACAAAATCAATAGACGTTTAGTTAGTCTGTTTTCAGGTAATCTGTCTGGTGTCCATAGAACTTCATTCGTCTCTTTCTTACGTCAATTTCGATGTTTGATACTTTATCTGTTGTATCGATGGTTTGCAATCTGTATCAGTCTTGTGTGTATCGTGGTCGCAGAAATTTACTAGCAACCTTTTTCTTTACTTTTAATTTCTTGTAAATGTTTTCGATGCAATGAGAGCGTTTCACATGCGTTTGTGCCTGCTGGTTTGATTACTGTGTTGTAGTGTCTGATTTTAGTGCTCTCCGACAGGAATTTTTATTATGGAAATTAGAAACAAGTCCGGACGCTTTCTTGATTTTCTGCAATCTGTTTTATGTGCTATTTTTTTAAGTTCTGTTGGTTCCATAATTTCACCGAGGTACTTAAAGTGTTCGACTCTGTTGATTTCACGATAATTTGTTTTAAGCTTCGGAATATCTAACCTGGAACACATGAATTCAATCCTCCCAAAAGAGATTTGCAGGGTCTCGGTTCGTCGTACTATTGTTTCTTCACCGTCGATTAGAATCGCCAAGTAATCCGCAAACGCTAAGTCTGGAACTTTCAATTTTCCTTGACCTCTTCCTAGTTCGATTCGCTTCCAAAAATTTTATTTTCTTAGCTCCATTTCCCATTCTTTCATTACTCTGTCTAAAATTAAGTTGAATAATAGCAGCGAGATCCCGTCTCCTTGTCTTACTCCTGTTTTAAGTAAGAATTATTTTGAAATTTCATCAATGAATTTAATTTTTGATTTGGTTTCTGACAGTGTTCGTCCGATCAGTTTTCGAGTTTCGGTGTCTAGTCTGCGTTCTTCTAGAATACTGCACAGAGATTTCTATCTATAGAATCTTATGCAGACTATTTGTTTCAACCTGACTGCCTTAGTTTTTAAAAAGTTTTAAGATTAAAGATCTGTTCCGAGCACGATCTGTTGGGTCGAAAGCCTATTTGTTAGTCTGAAATTGTATGTTATAGCTGTTCTTGTGCTCTCTTTAGAGGACATTATTATTATTATTACCATTAATTGCAGCAGTAGCAGTGCTAGAAGTACTGCCAGAATTAACTTTATTAGTTCATAGGCAGCATTATTTACTAGCATTGACACTATAGAGGCTCAAATCATTTTAATTCTGTTTGTGGTATTAAAAAATTGCTATATCTTAGGTGACTGACGTAAAAAAAGGTACTGTATTTGTGAAATCCTGGTACGATGTAAGGGAGGGTCTGATGGCCCTAATCAGAGCAGGTTACTAAACAAATAAAAAATAAAAGCTGCTGATTGGGCAAAGCCACGGGAAGGTTTCTCCCATTTGAAGATGTGCCCTTTATGACTCCCGAATGCGGGTGCATACTGCATACTGCGAGAGTGTATACGCGATATCTGAGCTGTCTGTAGACGTGCGCTGAACATGGCACAACGTCGCGAGTTGCACAACTTTGAACCGGAGGTGATACTAGTTGCAAGAGACATGAATCGTAGCATACTGCCAGGACTGTACGGAAGCATATGCACTGCGTACGCTTCAGAAACAGACGATCAGTTCATGTTACGATCAGTTCATGTTCCTTGGCCTTCACATGACTTTTGATCGCACACAAGGAGGGGCACCAACTGTGTGATCGAATTTTTGCAACCATCGGTGCGATGGTGTAGGTTAAGGCCTTAGGTATCACAGCCTGCAACGATTTACCCTGGTGAGTCCTTTTTTGCGAGTTCAAATGGTTCAAATGGCTCTAAGCACTATGGGATTTAACATCTGAGGTCATCAGTCCCCTAGACTTAGAACTACGTAAACCTAACTAACCGAAGGCCATCGCACACATCCATGCCGGAAGCAGGATTCGAACCTGCGACAGTAGCAGCTGCCTGGTTCTTTTGCGAGTATTCGACGGAAAAAAGATTCGGAATTTCGCGTATTGCTCTACAGCTTAAAAAACGAATGTTAAATACCTGGTAGGTCAGTGCAATGGTGAAGTTACATGCTTCCCATGCAAAAGGTTGTGGGCTCAAATGTTATCAGGTGCCTTCTAAATTATTATCGAAATGACGTTCGTCATTATTTTAATTGGCTTAAAGGTAATTCTTTATTACTGGTATTTGCAGATGTTTTTTTAACCATCGTATTAATTTCTTCACTTGCTGTCGTTGTTCTTCCCACCATTCTTTTTCCGCTTGGACTCTGTCTTCATGTGATTTTAACTATTTTTATCGATTAGCTACGATTAATTACTTCCGTTTTATAATCATATGTTTTCGTCCATGTTACTGTATACATTACTTCCATTCCTAATTTTGCATGAATTTAGTGTTAGTTATAATCCCTTCTTTCTTTTAAATCTTCTTTAGTGTTAGTTGTTGCAGGATACAAAGATCAAGAACTATAAAACGTGATTCAATTAGGTGCATAGTATGTAGCAGTATGAGGTCTGTTGTAAGAATTATAGTTTCAGATTTTAGAGAATGATATTTTCACTCTGCAGCGGAGTGTGGGCTGATGTAAAAGTTTGGAAGGTAGGAGACGAGGTACTGGCAGAAGTAAATCTGTGAGAATGGGGCGTGAGTCGTGCTCGGGTAGCTCAGATGGAGTCGGCACGGTAGCTCAGCGTGTTCGGTCAGAGAGCCGGTTGGCCTCTGTAATAAAAAAACTGAGTGGAAGGCTCAACCACCGAACTTGAACAGGATATCTTGCGACGTCCGCAACGACCAAACACAACGATCAATAACAAACAAAAAAAAAAAAAAAGTTGGTAGAGCACTTACCCGAGAAAGGCAAAGGTCCCGAGTTCGAGTCTCGGTCCGGCACACAGTTTTAATCTGCCAGGAAGTTTCAGTTTCAGATTTTCTTGGTTGACTGTTATTAATCATACAAGTACAATTATTATTATTAATCAGTTAATCATTTCCTCAAACAATACTTCGCTGGCAGTTACCGTGTCAAAACTTCAGGGACTCTGAACGTGGCAACATTCTGAAATAGAACAATCGTCACGAACTGTTCCTAGTGATGCTGACTTCTAACGATGAGTGCTCGAGGGTAGGCAACTAGCTTATCGCGCCATAAATGCACGGTGAACATTAATAAAACCGACAAACCGGAGGGACGGATTCCTGACTCGAAGTGTGTAATGTGTCAGGCAAATCCAACACCTTCCTTGATAAGAAAATCCAGTAGTATGTCACATAGCTCCGAATAAATCGTGACATTAAATTAATCAAAGTAATATGAGTAAATAGTGAGCAAATGGAATACCACAGACTGAGGACAACCCCCCAGCCCATGTTAAAAGATAGAGCCCTCCAGAAGAACAGTATAGACCTTACGATAACACTAAAAGGGCCACACCAGCTGCAAGTTTTAGCGTGAGACTTTTTCGCGTCTCTGTTACGTTGCAAACTTAAAAAAACATTGCCCCACCACGAAAAGTATAACGTTTCTCATTGGATAGACAGAAATTTTGTAGGTGGAGCTTAAGGTTAGCATTGAGATCCTGATTGGTGAGATGAAAACACAGCCAGATAGTTTTTTTTTAAACCAGCTTTGGTAAATTGTAGTAATGAGAAGTTAGGAAGGAGTTGCTTCGGAGACGGCGAGCTGGATGGAGCTGCGCCGGCCGCCGCCCCCTGACGAACACTGACAAGGTAATGAACGCACGCGATGCCGCATTTTTGAGCGCATAAGGCTTCACTCAGAATTGCAGAAGTCTCATCTGTTACATCCCCTTTTTACGTAATACTAATGTCGATCGTCAATTAAAGCTCATGGTATTCACATTTGGTACGTAAGTTAAAATCTGAAACGCGATAATTTTTCTGTTATATATATATATATATATAATTATATATAATTATATAAATATATATAATTATTGAGAAGCCACATCAGCCACTGTAACTTACGACAAGTTAGATAAGTAATTAAAGATAATTGAGGGTCACTGTAGACCACTTCGATAATTTTCTCTTTTGTGAAACTTAATTGAAACCTAGATTATAGATGTGATATGGCATAGGTCATCCTTCGATCCATTGTAGAACTTGGAAACCCGTTGAGGGAATATTCTTTCACATTTTTGTTGAACGCAGTTGGTTTTTATCATCCTGTATTGAAACATTTCCTTTTATCAATAGTGCAATTTATAAATAATGTTTTGTGAGTAGAATAAAATTTCCAATGGTAAACTTAACTGCTTTTCCGACGTTATTTTACCAGCTAACTAAAAATAGGAAAGCCTTGAACCCCTTCCACTAAATTTAGTTAGTATTAAGATTCTTTTACAGGGAGTGCAATGGAGCTGACGCTGAAATCATTAAGTATTTGGTTATATCATCGCTAGTCTCACTGAACTCTTCTGAACTCTACATGTCATGTGTGGTCTGGCGTCTCCTTGCCAGCAACAGGTCCCAGGTTCAAACTAGTCAATTCCGTAAAAAACACGCTCAGAGCGTCGTTGCGCGAAAGTGGTAGGGAGACACAACTTAGAACAAACAGACACCACGCAGAATGTTAGAAGTGGAGGGAAAAAGGTCCTATGAACATGTGTCCGAAAATGGACGGAGAGCATGCAACGATAACAAATCGTCCCTGAACACAGTACATAGCTGCATCGCATCCACATCGCAACAGATGTTCAAAGTGGCCCCCATGTGATTGCTGGTGATAGTGATAATAGGGGTTGTCATACAGGATACACATAATCGTACTTTGACTTACACTATGATGGCAGGTCACTTGCCTGGAGCTTGTTCTTGATTCCTTCTCAATATCCTGTATAACCTGGTCCTCAAAATCTGGTGTACGCACAGTCCGCCGCCTCCCTGCTCGTTCGTCTGTCTGAAAGGATGCATGATCACACAGTCGATCAAAAAGAGCTTCAAATGTTGTGTGATATGGTTGGTGTTTGTGAGGGCACTTGTTTTGGTATAGTCGTGCTGCGTCTCGAACTTTTCCATCTGCTTGGCCGTACACAAACCATTTCGGCTTCCAGAATGAGATTTTCACTCTGCAGCGGAGTGTGCGCTGATATGAAACTTCCTGGCAGATTAAAACTGTGTGCCGGATCGAGACTCGAACTCGGGACCTTTTCCTTTCGCGGGCAAGTGCTCAACCAACTGAGCTACCCAAGCACGACTCACGTCCCGTCCTCACAGCTTTACTTCTGCCAATATCTCGTCTCCTACCTTCCAAACTTGCCCGCGTAAGGGAAAGGTCCCGAGTTCGAGTCTCGGTCCGGCACACAGTTTTAATCTGCCAGGAAGTTTCATATCAGCGCACACTCCACTGGAGAGTGAAAATCTCATTCTGGAAACATCCCCCAGGCTATGGCTAAGCCATGTCTCCGCGTATCCTTTCCTTCAGGAGTGCTAGTTCTGCAAAGTTCGCAGGAGAGCTTTTGTAAAGTTTGGACGGTAGGAGACGAAATACTGGCAGAAGCAAAGCTGTGAGGACGGGACGTGAGTCGTGCTTGGGTAGCTCATTTGGTTGAGCACTTGCCCGCGAAAGGCAAAAGTCCCGAGTTCGAGTCTCGGTCCGGCACACAGTTTTAATCCGCCAGGAACGTTTCATTTCGGCTTGTTCCCGACATGAATACCTGACCATTCTGCTAATTACAGTACGCTGCGTCAGTCACACAGCCTGCAACGCACAAGCAAAACAAAGCACGTGGTCAGAGGAGCTGTCATACGTCTGCGCCATCGACCGTGACAACGACACATTTGCGGACACACGTTCATAGGACCTTCCTCCCTCCATTTACAGTCATAATATACTAATTTATTTAGGTTACCAATTAGTAATACTCGAAGATCGGTACATATACAGCAGGAGATGCCGGCCCACAATTTCAGTGTTGGCTCTCGAACAAGAAAGTTGCTGCCGTAGGCCGTTATCAGTATTGTTCCGCCGTCCACTGAAAAACTTAAAATAAACGTATTGGGGTGGCGTTTATTCGCATACTGGCCAGATTTTTTGTAAAGGGGACACCTTTCGGGGCACAAAAACTGAGGTCATAATCTCTTATTAACGCTCACATTAAAGAATAAAGTCACGGAAGGCTTTCAAGCTAATTTAGGATCCAGCTAAGTTAAAGACAACAAACACTTATCACAACGAAGTCAAAACTATTGAAATAAGATAGAAACACGTCCGCGGCGACTCAGCGATTCAGAAGATAGCACTGCAGCAACCCCGCCGCGGGCAATGTAACGGTACGGCAATACCATCAGACAGACGACAACGTGACCAGCCGCATTTACAAGCGATGATGGCAGTAGATGTTGCGGACTAACGGCAACACCTATCGGACAACCGCGAGACGCGCCCGGCGGCTTCTAGAAGCTGGTTTGGCGATACGCTGAGGCAATATCGAGAATGTGATGGCCGGCGGGCTCCAGATGCGGCTAGCTGACACGAGCGCCTGCCTGCCCGTACGTGGCGAACCGTCTGATCGGGCGACATTAAACCGCTCGCGAACGGAGCTCAAAGCCAGTGACGCAGTCTTAAATAAGGTACGAGTCTGCGAGAGGTCGCAGAAGGCGGTTGCTGGAATTGTCCTATAGCGCACGGCGGTACCCCTCTATTCGTGAAATCCTTTCGCGACTGTCGCACCGCGAAACTGTCGTCTTCGCAAACGGGCGTTATTTTTCCCGGTATTGGATCGCTCCAAGCACGTATTTCGTTAATGGCTGATATTGTATCCTCCATTCAGGTAGGGAGCTGTTTTATAGGCATCGCGAACTCGATAAAACTGTGTTGCTGCAGTGAACTGCTAGAAATCGATGTGCTTATTTACTCAGAGTGGGGTAAACTTCGGCAGTTCATGTTTTAACCCCAGAACACTAAAGAGGGGAAAATATGACGTTACTACGAAACCGCTGTATATTTTACAACTCCATATTTTATTCGAAGGACGTCACAACTTGTAGTTACACACTTGTTAATTACAGTGGTCTTCAATGGAATGTCTCGTACAAAATAAGTACAAAATATCCTTTTTACGCCCTGTACTGACAATACCAGATTGGCGGGAACCGTGAATTGGTACGAGGGCTTTATTGGCTCTGAGCACTATGGGACTTAACATCTGAGGTCATCAGTCCACTAGAAGTTAGAACTACTTAAACCTAACTAACCTAAGGACATCACACACATCCATGCCCGAGGCAGGATTCGAACCTGCGACCGTAACAGTTGCGCGGTTCCAGACTGAAGGGCCTAGAACCGATCGGCCACACCGGCCGGCCAGGGCTTTATTAACCGAGACTTAAACCTATTTTGACCTAACGAAAGTCAAGTTCGTCTAACGGTGTGATCGAGGATTAAAATATTGGGCACGGATTCGGGATTAATCTGAGTTCCCCTTCAGTGACTTTTATTTTGGTTCCAAAAAGTAATTTCACGTTTTCTCCTATGCAGGGTGCCCCAAGCCACCTGACTCAACATTGTACTGATGGTTGTAATCTGAAACTGATATATTATTAATGATTCGGGCCTGTGAAGCCCTGGAGGGAATTATGTCGTTGATTCATAACGAAGAAATGTGATCATGACGAATTGTTGGGATACTATTGTTCACAAATGTACCTGCTACTCTATCACTTTTACAGATATATTAGCGCTTCCCTTCAATCATCCTGATCCGTGAACGTTCAGCATAAGATCTCGCAACCGAAAACAGGTGTTTCAACTGCGCATGTTTCAATCATTTAGGGACCGAGGGAATGGCTACAATCGAGTACTGCAGTTGCAGTAAAATCAGTAATTGTTCTTAAGCAACATGGGAAAAGGGAGGCAGTCTCACAATGTGGTATACCACATGAGCTATGAATCCACAACTCTGGAACACTACCGGCACAAACAGGCTACCCACGGAAAAAAATATATAAATTACACAAAAATGTAATGGTGAGCCTTAGATCCAGCATTTAGGGAAAATTACTGGATGTATTGAGACCGAACCACTCGGAAAGACATAACTGAGCACATTAATGAATCATCAGAGAAATAGAGCTGAGAATCAAAAGCAAGGGCGCGTGAGCACGTTGTTTATCACATATGCAACGGCGAGGAGTCGGTGACTGCTTGTAGGACTGGGAATGAGCGGATGTTCTCACTGTGATCATGACCATAACGCGCATTTTTTGATAACGTGTCCGGATTCTGAACGTGAATTTGATACACGAGTCTGATTTCAATGAAACGAGGTCCATAATATGTTGCAACGAAGATAGTGGTTGACTTGTACTCCAGTCTTCCCGAGGTACCATAAATCCACAAGAATACGAGGGGATGGAGGCAAAGCATCCCAAATATGCTCAGTAATGTTAATTTCTGAGGAGTTTGGTGACCTGTGGAAGTGTTTAAACTCGGAATGGTGTATGTGGAGCCACTCTGTAGCAATTCTGGACGTGTGGGGTGTCGCATTGTCCTGCTGGAATTGCCCAAGTCCGTCGGAATGCACAATAGACATGAATGGATGCAGTTGACCAGACAGGATGTATAGGTACGTGTCACCTGTCAGATTCGTATCTAGACGTATCAGGGGCCTCATATCACTCCTACTGCACACGGCTCACACTATAACAGAGCCTTCACCAGCTTGATCAGTCCCCTGCTGACATGCAGGGTCCATGGATTCATGAGGATGTCTCCATATCCGTACACATCCATCCGCTCAATACAATTCTAAACGAAACTCGTCCGACCAGGCAAAATGTTTCCAGTCATCAACAGCCCAATGTCGGTGTTGACGGGCCCCAGGTGAGTCGTAAAGCATTGTGTCGTGCAGTCATCAAGGTACACGAGTGGACCTTCGGCTCCGAAAGCCCATATCGATGATGTTTCGTTGAATGGCTCGTACGCTGACAGTTGTTGATGGCCCAGCGTTGAAATATGCAGCAATTTACGGAAGGGTTGCATTTATGTCACGTTGAACGGTTAACTCTTCAATCGTTTCTCCCGTCCTTGCAGTACTTTTTCCGGCCGCAGCGACGTCGGAGATTTGATGTGTTACCGAATTCCTGATATTCACGGTACACTCGTGAAATGGTCGTACGGGAAATCTCCACTTCATCGCTACCTCATAGATGCTGTGTCCCATCGCTCGTGCGCCGACCATAACACCACGTTCAAACTCAGTTAAATATTGATAACCTGGCATTGTAACAGCAGTAATCGATCTAACAACTGCGCCAGACACGTGTCGTCTTTATGTAGGCGTTGCCGACTGCCGCACAGTGTTCTGCCCGTTTACGTATCTCTGTATTTCAACACGCATGCCTATGACAGTTTCTTTGGCGCTTTGATGTATAATGATTTATAGTATCTTACCTCGATAGAGGGCGCTTTACAATTCCTATAACAGATGTACAGGGGTTGCAGATGGGAGCCGGCCGCGGTGGCCGAGCGGTTCTAGGCGCTTCAGTCCGGAACCGGGCGACTGCATCGGGCATGAATGTGTGTGATGTCCTTAGGTTAGTTAGGTTTAAGTAGTTCTAAGTTCTAGGGGACTGATGACTTCTGCTGTTAAGTTCCATAGTGCTCCGAGCCATTAGAACCATTTTTTTTTGCAGATGTGACATAAGTTTCAATAAGGAACTCATGTCCGGGAATATACCCTTTGGAGGTACAATAAATTTGGAGAACGCATCACTTTCAAGTCTCCCGCTTCACGATACGGACACAACGGAGACAATGAGGTGCGTCCTGTGGGCTCTGCAGCAGCTGATGGCGTGGGCGGTATTTCGAATACTCGTCGCCGGGTTCTCTTCTACGTGATGTAGGAAATCGTCTTCAAAGTTGAGATTACGTGGAGCTCCACTGTCAACTCTCCCAGGTACGAACATACGAGCATCTCGAGCCGTTGGTGTAGTCGAACGAAAATTAATGTGATGTCACAATTACAACAAGGACTGGCGACGGCCATCTCTTCCCAGTTCGGATGCGTACCGTGAAGCGAGAGATGTTAAGACTCCTCTACAATAACTATAAGCCTGTAACAGGAATTGTGAAACACTCTGTTTATTCGTTGGACTTTGCGGGTACTCCATCCTGCTGTGCCCATCCATTAACTGCATGTCTGCAAGTTACTGTGACGACTAATCTTCCACAACCAGCCATGAACTGCAAATAGCGTAGACTCGACCACGAAGACGTCACAAATAACTGTGTATTGAAATTACAGCAGTTCAAAAGAAAAACCCCTTTTGCATGCTGCAGATAAAGTTTTTTTTTTATCTTTTTCACCCAGACGTGTTTCGCCTTAGTTACAAGGCATTTTCAGTGGATGTCTTGAAATATTATACGGGTTTTTCGTTCGCACATATAGGTTATTCTTTTAAGAACTGAAATAATAAGTCGTCAGCTGCACAAATTCTTATTAACTTCTTGGCTAGTTTCGTCAAATTAGTTTGCCATCATCCGAAGATCATGCAATTACGGTTACATCGGAAAGCAATCGTCAATCGAACTCTGGATGATGGAGTCCTACAAGAAAGTAGTACAGAACAAGAATTTTGCGTTTACCAGGGTTGGATCACAATTAAGAGCAGATTAATAACAATAAAGTACAGTAACAAACAGATAATAAACGTAGCTTCGTTAAAATTTTTACGTAGTGCTGTCATGCAGTTAAAAAGAAACGTGACAAATGTGAAGTATGGTCCCCGAAAGAAAACTTCGTATCATATGTAAAACAATAAAAACCCATGAGACATATGATGACTGGCACCAGAGGCAGGTTTGATGCAGCTCTCCATGCAACTCTATCCTGTACAAGCTGCTTTATCTCCAAGTACCTACTGCAACCTACATCCTTCTGCATCTGCTTAGTGTACTCATCTCTTGGTCTCCCTCTACGATTTTTATCCTCCACGCTTCCCTCCAATACTAAATTGGTGATCCCTTGATGCCTCAGAACATGTCTAACCAACCGATCCCTTCTTCTAGTTAAGTTGTGCCACAAATTTCTCTTCTCTCCAATTTCATTCAGTACCTCCTCATTAGTTGCGTGATCTATCCATCTAATTTTCACCATAATTCTGTAGCACCACATTTCGAAAACTTTTATTCTCTTCTTGTCTAAACTATTTATCGACCATATTTCACTTCCATATACGGCTATACTCCATACAAACACTTTCAGAAAAGGCTTCCTGACACTTCAATCTATACTCGATGTTAACAAATTTCTCTTCTCCAGAAACCCTTTCTGACCATAAATGATTTCACTTAAATAAGAAGCAACGAGCGCTAGGGCGCCTAAAAACTTATGAAGCAAAATGAGGGCACTCGTGTCTATAACATAAGTCAAAACGAAACTGAACGTCGGTCTTAAACAAATGAAGCACCATAAGAGACATTATGTCACGTGCTAATCAAGCATATAAATGTTTACACAAAAATGATATAGCTTCTAAAAAGGGCTGAAGAATGGGTACAATGGTCAGGTTTATTTAATGATCAGCTAATGGTGGCGCCGTGGACGATGGTGAAGCGGTGTTCTGTTGAACTTACCAGTATCTTGACGTGGGGGCCCGCCGCTGGGCTCAGCGCCGCAAATAAATGGGCTCGGCACGGCTGAGACATCCGACTCGATGGCGAGCACGAAGTCCCAGTGCGTGTTGTCATTCCGTTTAGGACTTCTACCTGTAGCTCTTATAAATATTAGTCGTAGTACAGCACATATACCTTAGTAACTTAAAACCTTTGCCAGGTAACGGAGTAACATAGGAAAATGTACTGAGCACACTGACCACTATCAAATAGATGGCCCGCGCCTATGAATATCCTTCTTAAAACATATTTAAAATATGTATAAAAAACAAAATAAGTTAAAAAGCAGTAAGACATCTTGAATAGCTAGCAAAGTTTCTCGGACGAAATGAGCAAACAAAAGATGCAAATGGTTGTTCTTAACATACAGGGTGGTTCATTGATAGTGACCGGGCCAAATATATCACGAATTAAACATCAAAGAAAAAACTACAAAGAACGAAACTCGTCTAGCTAGAAGGGGGAAACCAGATGGCGCTATGGTTGGCCCGCTAGATAGATAGCGCTGTAATAGTCACAAGCATATGGGTAACAATTTTAGACCAACAGTTGGTAACAGGTATGTTTTTTAAATTAAAATGCAGAACGTAGGTAAGTTTGAATATTTTATTTCGGTTGTTCCAATGTGGTACATGTACCTTTGTGAAATCATCATTTCTGAGAACGCATGCTGTTACAGCGTGATTACCTGTAAATACCACATTAATGCAATAAATGCTCAAAATGATGTCCGTCAACCTCAATGCATTTGGCAATACGTGTAACGACATTCCTCTCAATAGCGAGTAGTTCGCCTTCCGTAATGTTCGCACATGCATTGACAATGCGCTGGCGCATGTTGTCAGGCGTAGTCGGTGGAACACGATAGCAAATATCCTTCAACTTTCCCCACAGAAAGAAATCCGTGGACGTCAGATCCGGTGAACGTGCGGGCCATTGTATGGTTCTTCGACGACCAATCCACCTGTCATGAAATATGCTATTCAATACCGCTTCAACCGCACGCGAGCTATGTGCCGGACATCCATCGTGTTGGAAGTACATTGCCATTCTGTCATGCAGTGAAACATCTTGTAGTAACATCGGTAGAGCATTACGTAGGAAATCAGCATAAATTGCACCATTTAGATTGCCATCGATAAAATGGGGGCCAATTATCCTTCTTCCATAATGCCGCACCATGCATTAACCCGCCAAGGTCACTGATGTTCCACGTGTCGTTACCATCGTGGATTTTCCGTTGCCAAATAGTACATGTTATGCCGGTTTACGTTACCGCTGTTGGTGAATGACGCTTCGTCGCTAAATAGAACGCGTGCAAAAAATCTGTCATCGTCCCGTAATTTCTCTCGTGCACAGTGGCAGAACTGTAAACGACGTTCAAAGTCGTCGAAATGCAATTCCTTGTGCATAGATATATGGTACGGGTGCAGTCGCTGTTGATGTAGCAGTCTCAACACCGACGTTTTTGAGATTCCCGATTCTCGTGCAATTTGTCTGCTACTGACGTGCGGATTAGCCGCGACAGCAGCTAAAACACTTACTTGGGCATCGTCATTTGTTGCGGGTAGTGGTTGACGCTTCACATGTGGCTGAACACTTCCTGTTTCCTTAAATAACGTAACTATCCGGCGAACGGTCCGGACACTTGGATGATGTCGTCCAGGATACCGAGCAGCATACATAGGACACTCCCGTTGGGAATTTTGATCACAATAGCCATACATCAACACGATATCGACCATTTCCGCAATTGGTAAACGGTCCATTTTAACGCGGGTAATATATCACGAAGCAAGTACCGTCCGCGCTGGCGGAATGTGACGTGATACCACGTACTTATACGTTTGTGACTATTACAGCGCCATCTATTCAAAGCGAAAAAGTGGTCAAACTAAAACATTCATATTTCTTTACGTACTACATGAATATGTAATAAAAACAGGGGTTCCTATTTCAAAAATACGCAGTTGATATCCGTTTGACCTATGGCAGCGCCATCTAGCGGGCTAACCATAGCACCATCTGGTTTCCCCCTTCAAGTTAAACAACTTTCGTTCTTTGTAGTTTTTCCGTTAGAAGCTTATTTCGTGAAATATTTGGCCCGGTCACGATCAATGGACCACTCTGTATTGTAAAAAGGATTAAGCAAATACGGAGGTTACAAGTCATTCGAATCGACAGCACAAGTGGTCGTTTGTACTACGTAATATAAACCGTTGGTTGAGAAAACAGACAGGTTACAAGTTATTTGAAAAAAGAGGAAATTCAATCAAAAAACAACCTGCTACCATGCGAGATCTGATAATTGAGGAAATCTTTGGAGCCCGGATGGGAATGCTCATCAGCTTCTATCTACCTATTCTAAAAGATTCATTTTGCACCATTTATTAGCTATGTGCAAGATTTCCATGTTAAATAATGAAAGCGATGGGTTTAAGTTGTTCTGCGAACACTGAAATTTGGAAATTTGTGGTTAGGTTCTATGGGACTAAATTGCTAAGGACATCGGTCCCTAGGCTTACACACTAATTAAACTAACTTACGCTAAGGACAACACATACAGCCATGCCGGAGGGGGTTCTCGAACCTCCGACGGGGGAAGCCGCGTGAACCGTGACAAGGCGCCTGGGACCGCAGGCTACCCCGCGAGGCTGCGAACATTGACTTATAAGCATTCTCGCAGTCTGTATTCAATAAATATTCACGGAACCGAGTCTTAAATGACCTTCTTGTTTGTTATATATCCCAGATTTTAAATATTTATCAATAGGAGGTCTGTCGTTATGTATGAAAAGAAACTTAATGAGATTATTAGTGGTGAACATCACTTTGAGGTCGTATTTTCTAAATAAATTCGCAGTCGTATGGGATAGGCCATTTTTTTGCATCCCTTGACATTACCAACCTCAACACTAACATTCCAATACGGGAGACAGTCACCATTATCGAAAACTATCTCAACAAACATACGAAAATTACAGACAATAGAAATTGTAGAAATGACTACGCTTTTGAAAATTATTCCTCAGTATAATTATTTCAGTTACTATTGTTTATTTGTCTTGAGCTTACTGCAGTTTAATTAAAGAGAATTACACTAGACGTGTTTAGGTCATATCTACAAAGCAGCTTTCGTGGTTATTCTGCTAACTTGATACATATGTTGGTACATTTTTGATTCTCTTAGGTTAAAAACAGCGTTTTGTTAACCTAAAACAAGCAAAAACGTTCAAACGTATCTCTCCAATTTGTCGAATAACCATGGAAGATGCTTTATAAACAAAAGCGAAACGCGTCTGGTGCAATTCTCTTTAATTAAACTGCAGTAAACTCGAGATGGACAACTAGTAGTAACTGATTTTTTAACAGTTGCTGCGGAAGATGGCCGTGCAAACAAACGTACAGTTATTTCAGTTTCAATGGACAACTGTTCCAACAAAAAGAAAGCCTCGTTATGGGAAAGTGCCTAACAGGGTTTTTAGCTGCCGTTTTCATTAATCATTTCGAGAACAGATCACAGATTCTTTGTTGGTGCTACTCAACAAATGTCTCGTGGTGTTTTACGCTTGACAGTACTATGTAAAAATTTTAACGATGGTACGTTTATAATCTGTTTATTACTGTACACTTATTGTTACTAATGTGCTCTTAATTGTGATCCAATCCTGGTAAACACTAAATTCATATTTTGTGCCCATTTCTTGCAGGGATCGATCGTCCAGAGTTTGCTTGACGATTGCTTTGCAATGTAATTATATGATCTTCTGAGTATGGGCAAATTAATTTTCCGAAACTAGTGAAGAATGATTATTTAGATTCTTAAAACGTACTTCGCAGTTACTGATTGACAGCGAAGAATAAAATTTTAAAGGTTATTGTTAATGTATGTAGGTTATAGTTTCAAAATAGTTCATTAAGGTTTTTGTAATAAAATGGAAAAGTACTTACAGATCCGCGTCTAATCAATTATTTTTGAGCCATACAGTTTTCTCTAATAAGACAAACTGGTTGAAAGTTTGCAGTTTTCTTTGTGGTTACTCTTTTGAAATATAGCACTTAAACGGTCGTTTTCTATGTCCAGAATGTCATTCGTTTCTTTAAGTGTTCGCAAGCAACTTTCTCAGGTTTCGCTTTCAATTGTTTTTTCTGTGACTATACGTGTGCTGATGATAGTTCTGGCTATGTATATATACCTGGGATAGAAATGGGATTTGTGTTCATCTATTGGAATTACTGTCTGTTGACCGGCCGGAGTGGCCGAGCGGTTCTAGGTGCTACAGTCTGGAGCCGCGCGGCCGCTACGACCACAGGTTCGAATCTTGCCTCGGGCATGGACGTGTGTGATGTCCTTAGCTTAGTTAGGTTTAAGTATCTCTAAGTTCTAGGGGACTGATGACCACAACAGTTAAGACCCATAGTGCTCAGAGCCATTACTGTCTGTTATATAATCAAACAGTGTAAACAGTGAGTAGTCATACTCACTTCGTCATTTATTGGTACCTTCCTTTCAGCCTTTCTTTCGTATATATGGCAATTTTCTTGTAATGTTAGGAGATGTTGCATGGGGGCTTATTTAAATAAAATGCAAATAATTTTATTTTTCGTGGCTGTATGTCCGATTACGCTGTGTCTCGTAAACGGTTGGCCCTAACTAGTTTTAGTACGCAATCTGACTGCATAGAACAACAACAAAGAATGAAAGAAAATTTCCGTTAACACAATTAATTAATTAATTAAATCCCCAGCAACTATAAAACCTACGAAGCCAACAAAGCACAAGTGTAACTGTTCTGTGTGTGGAAGTGTGACTCAACGTACACATCTGGCACGGTTCTTCTTCAACAAGACAAGAAATTTCAAATACCATTTATACTGACGTGATAGAAAAAAATTAGAAATACTATAATTGCGCAAGAAACCCAGAATTACACTCTAATACAAGAACACACGCCAGATGCTTTGTTGACTGAACCTGTAATGACGCATTATTCAGGACACTGAAATAATGAGAGAGAAAAGAAATTTTTTTTTTTTTTTACCTTCGTTTATATTGATGAAAAGCACTCTAAACATTACAATCTCTCCAAACCGACTCGCCACTACGACATCTCAGTAAGCACTTCGACTACCACGAGTTCTCAACAAGCACTTTTCACTAGCACATCTCAACAAGCACTGATACTACGAGTTCTCCCCAAGCACTGCCAGTGGAGGCGGCTGAATAATACTCTTTGGCGCAATCTCTGGCGTGGCGCTGTGGCTCAGTGTAGCCACCTTTCAATGTCTTTCATTGTTTATTCTAACTGTTTTCATGTCTTACTCTCTGCCAGGCACTTCAATGTGATTTGCAGAGTATCCATGTAGATGTAGATGTAGTAGGTTTGTGATTATTTTCTCTTAAACGTGTAGTGACCTCGAGAAACTATATTGTGTCATCAGATACCATGAAAATTACCAATCAGGTCGCCTCATGTTGTGGGCAAAAAATATAGTGAACTGTGAATTCTTCTCTCTCCTGTAGGACGTGAAATGATGAGCAGATGACTGATGAGATTGCCCGACGTAAGGTGCCAACAATTAATTGATGTCAATAATGAAATGAAATCAAACACAAAGGGTACAAAATTAAGGTGTTCTTGTATGAATGTAAAAGATTACTTACACGATGAAAACATGAAAGAAATGTATTTATTTTCGTGCTGTTTACACAAACAAAAACAAAATTACAACTCTTAGGGCCAATTTGACTGGGCGTGGACATGACTTACTTATCAAAGGGAAGGAGGAGGGGACGACTAGTCTCACCATTTTTCGTCATCGTTCGTCATGTAGTGCTGTCGGCGGCAGGCGCTGCGTCGGTTTGGCGCGTCGTCTCGGTTCTGTGAAGCGCGAATCGGCTGCCCTCATCAACAATCGCGAATTTGTGGCGGGGCCCAGGTACGATCTTCGCGTTGTCTGCCCGCTGTCGGTTGCGTGGTCAACGCTGCGCTATCACGGTGTCGCAGGGCGGATTTTGGCGATGGTGGGAGAGCGCCCTTGTCTTCTCGCTTCTGCGGTGTCTCCATGACTCCCCTCTCGCTTCTCATCCATCTCTCAGCTCAACTCCTCTTCGAAATATTCTTCCTTTCAGCGTTGTCATTGGCGGACGAAATTTTCAATGCAGCCCAATGACAGATAACCATTCCATCGCCACGCCTCTCCGTGCGGGGTGGAAATTTCCTATCTGGCGTGTGCTTCATAAACTGGCATCTTTCTCACAATTTGACATTCTTAAGATGTTTTCCTGCATTCCAAGGCTGTTGGGAGAGCAGCTACGCGACACTTTTTTATAACCGCTCTCTCTGTGTGAGCCCTGGACAGACTCATGTTTGGGCTCTGTTCCAAAATTTGCTGGCATCCGTGATTTATAAGGAATGTGCTCACTGTCGTGATAAACGTCTTTTTAATAATGCTGGATTCTTTCAAACGTCTCCCTGCGCCAAATCCCCGCGCTTTTTGTACGCTTCTCCCTGTTCCCGTGGGGTGCTGGAATTGTCGGCATATCCCGCTTTCTAACGCAGGTAAAATGACTGCCGCCAGGCCAGAAGAAATCAGACGCTTTCGCGCTTACGTTCTTGGCGTTCCATCCTAATGGCTGTTAGGTGTCCGTCAGTTCTCGGCACCCTTCTCGTTGACAGACAGGCCCTCTGCAACGAGTCAGCGAGGCGAGAATGTCCGCGGGGTGAGGATGTCCGCCCGAATTCCTGCTGTGTGCTTGCAGACTGACTGCAGTGTCCTCTCCTCGGGGGTTCGCCTCAGGATGTCCGGCTCCCTCCTCGGCTGCTCGCAGTGGGTTGCGAAAGTGGCCGTGGTCGTACATATTACAGATGATTTGCAAAATTTGAGTTATTGTGCTGTATTGTGTGTGTTTGTTTGTTTGCTATTGGATTGTGCTGATGCTTTTGACTGTGTATGTGTCATATTTATTGATTGCATTTGTCGGTAATTTTTTTAAAAATTTTGTGACTAGATTACTATTTCACCCATAGTTTTGTTGCTATTTGTGTGATGATGTCTAGTTCTTTCTGGTAGTTTTCTGTGCTGAGTGGTACTGTGTTGATTCTATGAAGCATGTATCTGAGTACCTGGTTGCTTCAGTTCGTGTGGGTGATTTGAAGTCTGCTGTATGATAGTGTCATTTATTGTAGGTTTACGGTTAATTTCAAAGCTATGGTGATTGTTTTCTTGTTTAATTGTTATATCCAAGAAGTTTATTTTGTTTTAGTATCTTTTTCCATATTGAATCTATTTTTTTGTGTATTGAATGTGCATGCAATTTTTCAATTTTTGCTGGAGGTTCATCAGTTAAACAAAGGACATCATCCACGTATCTGGTACAATAAAGTAAGTTGCAATTTTTGTTTTTAAAAATCAGGTTTTCTACATGGTTTATAAGAGTGGGTTAATAAAAATGTTGGCTAGCGCACCTGACACGGGGGATTCAATGGTAGCCCATCTTCTTGTAAACAGCACTCATTACTGAACTAAAAGTAGTTCTGTTCAATTACCAGTTCCAGCAATTTGTGTGTTTCTTTGATGTTTTCATCTAGTAGTTGGCTGTTATCCTTCAGGTTTCTTTCTATGACGTTTGTTGTCTGTTACTGGTATATTAGAGCACATGTTTTCTATGTTGCAAGAGAAATGGGTAGCTGTGTGTGGGATTTTTGTATCTTTTAAGAATTCTCTTAATGGTAAGATGTTTGTCATTGTTCTGTCTTCACCGGCCGGTGTGGCCGAGCGGTTCTAGGCGCTACAAATGGTTCAAATGGTTCTGAGCACTATGGGACTTAACATCTGAGGTCATTAGTCCCCTAGAACTTAGAACTACTTAAACCTAACTAACCTAAGGACATCACACACATCCATGTCCGAGGCAGGATTCGAACCTGCAACCGTAGTACTCTCGCGGTTCCGGACTGAAGCGCCTAGAACCGATCGGCCACCGCGGCCGGCCTAGGCGCTACAGGCTGGAACAGCGCGACCGCTACGGTCGCAGGTTCGAGTCCCGCCTCGGGCATGGCTGTGTGTGATGTCCTTAGGTTAGTTAGGTTTAAGCAGTTCTAAGTTCTAGGGGACTGATGACCTCAGAAGTTAAGTCCCATAGTGCTCGGAGCCATTTGAACCATTTTTTTGTTCTGTCTTCCTCAATTTTATGAGTTTCAGATGGCAAGTACAAGAAACTTTGTATTGTTTCCGGGTTTAGTGTCCCTAACGCTGAAGCGGTAGACAGATGTAATGAAGCATACCGTGTGCAGTTTGCTCATTCAAGACCTCATAGAGCTCCAGTCATTCACTTCTGACCATTGGTTACTGACATCAAAATACTCGGCTCAGGGTCCTTTTCCGTCTGTATTAAGGCTGTAAACTCTGTATGCTTCCTACAGCAAAGGCTGGTCGATACTTTCCTGCAGGGTTATTATCAAGCCGCGGCAGGTGTCCACGGTTCGTTGTTTTTGTTTAGAAGTCAAGGTGTGCAGGACATATTTGGCACATATTTGGCACATTCCTCGAAACATTCTGAAGAATGAAACTTCCTGGCAGATTAAAACTGTGTGCCCGACCGAGACTCGAACTCGGTACCTTTGCCTTTCGCGGGCAAGTGGTTCGCAGGAGAGCTTCTGTAAGGTTTGGAAGGTAGGAGACGAGGTACTGGCAGAAGTAAAGCTGTGAGTACCAGGCGTGCGTCGTGCTTCGGTAGCTCAGTTGGTAGAGCACTTGCCCGCGAAGGCAAAGGTCCCGAGTTCGAGTCTCGGTCGGGCACACAGTTTTAATCTGCCAGGAAGTTTCATATCAGCGCACACTCCGCTGCAGAGTGAAAATCTCATTCTTCATTCTGAAGAATGTTGTGAAAACCTAACTTAGAGATGTTGCTCTACTGTGATTATTGACACAAGAACGTTGACACGCTACGGCCGGATTCTCTACTTAATACTGTCTGCTCACAAATGACCCCTCGAATGCACATCTGTTGTTTACAGTTGTTCGTTCAGTCTGCCACTGTAGTAATTGCGCTCTGGCGTCGCTTATGCGCCAGGAATTAAATAGGTGTCGTAATTTTTGGGCGAATGGTTTATAAAGTGTATACTGATTTTCACTCCCATTCTGTCTAGTTGTTGAGGAGGTATATATAGTGGAAAATTTGGTATGCCTGCCGTTTACACTCTGTCTTGAGAGAAGTAGTAATTGTGTAGACTAACAGACTGAAACGTTCTAAAGATCTTCATAGGGTAGAGATTTGCTCTATTCTTTAAACAACTATTCATTCATGAGATCATGACGAACACTCAAGAAAGTCGTTGGTCAGACCCCTTGTAGTTAGTAAGGAGTGATGTAACAATTCTGTATTACAGCTTGTTTTCAGTAAACTAGGAAAATTGTCAAAATTAAGCAGAAATCTCTATCTTAAAAAATACAAGAACATTGTAAGTCTCCTAAATTCTCTTTCTGAAACAGTTTTTTTTTATTATTTGCGAACACAGGCACATAGTACTGTTTATTTTACCTCGGTTGCAGATCAGATACTGGAATGTGGACGCATGGCCACCTAAAGGACAGACATACAGACAGATGCAGTCCACTTTGTAGCACGGTTGCGATCATACGGAAAACGTTGTGCAATATGTTGGCGGGAAGACTGTTAGATGCAGAGAAGAAAACAAAAGACACACTGAAGTGGGTGCATGTTAAGTTACCAATGATCAAAATATCTGAACCTGTAACCCTAATACCCTGTATACCTTCACATCTGTGTCCTGTCACACAACGTATACACCCAATGCTCTGCGTATGGTACATGCAGCAACATTCTGAGGAACCAATAAAACGTCAAGATCTGGTTGACAAACTGCAATAAAGAAAGGTACGTGAGAAAAGGCGGTTTTTATTGCAGTTGTCACACCACACCGACAGTACACACTGATCAGCCAAAAGAATTTATGACTGATACACAGCACCTCATCAGTGTTGTGCATCACTTTAGCCACATCTACCCGCCAGCTCACAAGTGTCGATGAATAAATCTTGCGCATATTCCACTCACAGGCGTTCACACCTAAGGATCTCCTTCGAGTAGAATCGTTACCTGATTGGCTCTCATAATGAATGTTTGTGCTAGCCCATCAGCAGCCAGTTCCTCTTTTCAGGCTACTTTAGCTTTTAATTTCAATTTATGGTAGAAATTCTTCCAACCCATTTTATTCTGTTACTTGCTCCTGTGAACGGCAACGCGTTATGCAGATCTTGGTGTCACTCGCGTCCACCTGAAAAGTTTTTACTGACTTTAACGAAGGCGATGTTGGCCTGATATATTCGACGATGCCCTTTGGCAACACTGACTAAAGGATTCTTCTAAGAAATACCAGATTATGATAACCTGAAGATGCCTAAATAAGGCGAAACGTGTCGTTGAAAAATAAAAAACTAAAATTTCACCCAAGACTGTTTTTAACCGATACTCGTTTTATGGTATTTCAGCCAAAAGAGCTCAATGCTGGTACACGCACAGTTGTTTCGGAGCACTGAAAAAGTACGAGGGTCGGTCAAAAAGTAATGCCTCCCATTTTTTTTCTACTTAAAGAAATTAAGTTAAGTGAAAAATTTGAATTTGGCGCCATTCCTCAAACCTTCTTCTGCAATCCACTGCAGTAGTAACTTTCTGTGTCAACAGGTGGCAGCACAGCAGAAGTTTGTAAGATGGCCGACATCGATGTTCGTTTGAGACAGCGTTGTGTGATTGAATTATTGAATGCAGAAGGTGAAACGCCCATACGCATTCATGAAAGACTGAAGAAGGTGTATGGTGTTGTGACAGTGGATGTCAGCACTGTTAGACGATGGGTTCGTCGTTGTAAGGAAGCTGAAGGGCAAACACCGTTGACTGACGAAAAGCGGAGCGGCAGGCCGGTGAGTGCAGTGACTCCACACAACATTCAGCAAGTTGATGACATCATTCGTGGTGACCGTCGGGTGACTGCAGATGAAGTGTGTCGCATTATTTCTCTTAGTAAAGGCAGTGTGATCACGATTATTAAACAATTGGGGTACTCAAAAGTTTGTGCACGGTGGGTTCCAAGAATGTTAACCGATCAGAATAAAGAGGCAAGGAAAACAATAGCCTCCCGACACTTGCAGCGCTTCCGTTTGGAGGGAGATGAGTTTCTGAAAAAAATTGTGACCGGGGACGAAACATGGGTGCATTTTTTTGAACCCGAATCAAAGAGGCAGTCAATGGAGTGGCGTCACACAAGCTCGCCGAGGAAGAAAAAATTCAAAACTGTGCGATCGGCAGGGAAAGTTATGGCAACAGTTTTCTGGGATACAGAGGGTGTGATTCTGGTTGATTTTTTGGAGCAGGGATGCACAATAAATTCTGTTCAATACGTCACAACCCTCAACAAACTTAAAGCACGTCTTCAGCGAGTTCGCCCAACAAAATCAATGGCAGATGTTCTTCTTTTGCATGACAATGCAAGACCACACACCAGTCGTCACACCTCTGACGAGATTGTCAAAATTGGATGGGAAGTTTTGCCTCATCCCCCATACAGCCCTGACCTGGCACCATCAGACTTCCATCTGTTCGGGCCACTAAAAGAAGCTCATCGTGGGATTCATTTTGAAGATGAGGAGGCCGTCAAAACATCCGTGCGTCAATGGCTTAGGAAGCAGAGCTGTGATTTTTACCGTGCTGGGATACATGCCCTTGTTCAAAGATGGACCAAAAGTGTAGAGATGGGCGGAGATTACATTGAAAAATGACAAAATGATCCTCAATGTTGTGGTTTTCAACCTATGTAATTGCATTTAAATTTCCTGACAATTAAACGTAGAAAATAAAATAGGAGGCATTACTTTTTGACTGACCCTCGTAGTTAGTCTTCTGAGATAACTTCGCTGTGTGTCTCGAATTTTGGAAACACTTTGTATATTAAATAACACCTTCACAATTTAAATACAGGTCTGTGACTCCTTAGATCCGTTTTTTGCCGAACCCCGGAATTCCTCGGACGTGGAACGCCAGCTGCACCATTGACGCCCATCCCAAGTGCCTGGTCGGATTATTCCATCGCATTGCATTCCAGCTGCCCATTAGCAAAGGTCTATTGTGTCTTTTGAAACCATCGGCCAGCCGGACTTCCCACTCCTTCATCTACCCTAACGCAACCTCAGTGCCTGACATGAGACTTCCCGCCTTCTTAGATACGTGCTCTTTCCCACTACAGTGTACACACAATCATCACAGCTACTGACACCATGCAGCTGCACAACTGATGAATCAGACACAATTTTTTGTCATTAGTCTGCGAATTTGTTGGATATATCCCAGTCTCTATCTTACCCTGTAGTTTTTGATCTCTACTGATCCGTCTAGTACGGCTCCCTCTAAGTACCATGGAAGCTATTCCCTGCTGTCGTAACACATGTCTTGTCATCCTGTTCCTTATTCTAGTCAGTATTTCCCATATAGTCTTTTCCTCGTTTCAGTGCCTCGCCGATAGCTGCTAAATTTTCACACTTAATTTTCAGCATTATTCTGTATCGCTACACTCAAAATCTTTTCTCTTCTTGGTTACATTGTTTATTGTCTAAATTTCATTTCCATATAATGCAACATCCCAAATATTTTTACAAAAGACTTCTTAACTCTTTAACTTGTATTCTATGTTAGCATACTTTTCTTTCACAGGAAGGTTTTCTTCCGCTTACCAGTCTACATGTAACATCCTCTTTACTTCTTCCGCCGTCAGTAATCTTTTTGTGTAGCACTCCTAGTGTCTCATATTCAAATCTAATTCCCTCAGAATCATTTGATTCAGTTCGACTGCATTCCACTACCACTGTTTTACTTTTTATTATATTCACATAATAATCTCTTTTCAAGACCCTATGCAGTCCATTCGTCTGACTTTCCTTGTCCTGTGATGTCTTTCACATAATTATAGTTTTATTAGAAAACTTTAAACTTTTTATTTCTTCTCCCTAACCTTTAATTCCGTTTCCAAATTTCTTATCGGTTTTCTTTATTGTTTGCTGAACTGAATAACATGGGAGACAGGGTACAACACTGACTCACTTCCTTCTCAATTACAGCCTCCCTATCTTTTGTTTGTATCTCTTAACTAGGCAGAATATCAGGAGAAAACTCCACCACTTATCGAAGTATGAGTTTTCTTTTTATTACGTTTGTTGTTCCGGAATATCTATTTTTCATCCGGAATGAGATTCTGTCTCAATAAATTGCTGCAAAACCCGGATCTTCCTTCTTCATTTCTTTACTCAAACTCTTTTGGACACCTCTACGTATCTGCAGTAAGTCTCACTTTATTTCTGTAAAATAAGGGGTGTTTCAAAATGAATATACACTTTTTATGACTTTGTAGCATTTATTACATTCAGGTTACAACTATAAATAATGCATCAAATGAAAGAGCGGCTTAAACAGTTTTGTTTGTATATGTGTGGGGATAAGTAAGAGTATAGAACGACCAGGAGTGATTGAAAAATGAAAATGTGTTGAACGAGTGAGAGTCTTTCACCCGCAGCTCCAAAAAATCAATTCGGAAGGCCAGTCATGAGTTTGCAGCTCCAGTGGCGTCTGTGTGGAGACTTTTAAGGAGACGCTTACAACTACGTTCTTACCGTTTGCAGTTACTGCACGCTCTAAAGCCTACAGGCTACAGTTTACGTGCCAACTTTGCAAACAAAAAGTTGCTGCACAACGATGAAGATTGTTCGGTTCGTGTCGTCTGCAGTGATGAATCGACTTTGCACCTAAGTGGAAATGTGAACACATGCAATGTGCACACCTGGGGATTAGCAGATCCTCACGATGTGTTGCAGCTGAAACGAGGCTTCCCTAAACTGAATGTTCTTGTGTCATATCTTGGCGTAAAGTTTATGGGTCTTTCTTTTTCGGTGAAGCAACTGTAAATGGAGTTTCTTATCTTGATGTGGCAGAATTATGGTCGTTTCCTCAACTGGAAGAAGCTGAATCACAGAACTCCATTTGACAGCAAGATGGTGCGCAGCCTCACTGGCATAGCTCAGTACTTATATCGTGACAACACCTACAGCCGTCCTTATGATATCATTTTATTTTGTCGCTACCAGTTTCAACGCTTGTCATATTCAGGCTGTTTTGATGTGGTACAGGTTGATATGATCCCCATGCAAAACCCATCAGTTGCCAGCATTACTGGATACGCAGATTATGTGTCAGCACTTCAACCATCAACTGCCAACTGACAAGAGAACCATTCAAATTCGACATCCAAAGATTGCTGCATTGCTGCAACAGTTAGAGGCATATTGATCAAAATTTGGGAAGAACTCGCCAATTGACTCGATATGTGACGAATGGCGCTTACATCGAAAACTTGTAAGATATACTGTTTGATGTATCATTCATAAGTTGGAGGTAATAAATACTACAAAACCTTCTTACATCGAAAACTTGTAAGATAAACTGTTTGATGTATCATTCATAAGTTGGAGGTAATAAATACTACAAAACCTTAAAACATCACGTGTTATAAAAACCTTTTCATAGTTTGTATTAGGCACGAAAACTACGAGAACTGGATGTTGATTTCGTTGTGATCGTTCACCTGAAAGTACATTGTCAAAGACAAAACAGTGCAGGTCCATCTGATTTTATTCGTTCTAATGACTTGACAGCGTAGCATCTGCAAATTATTCGTAAAAGCGTGTTCCTTTGTTCAAAGAGTAATTATTTTAGCTTATATATTTCGTGGGAGTAACAGTAGTGGATATTCTATACTTACATTTGCTCCGGTATTTGTATAAAGTAACAAAATTGTAAAAATCGAATTGTTAAATGAATTTAGTTCCTTTCTCATTGAGCAATGGAGCAACGGTCGTTGTTGGTGGTGGCGTGCGTACTCTCTATCACATATACATCTATAAAGAATGCAATTATTTCAGAATAAAATAGGCTCATAAAGTTACCACGAGTGAAGAGTCATAGCAATTTTACACCGCCATCAATCTTGGGGAGCCTTTATCTGACAGACGCGAAAACATCAGATTCAGAGTTCAGAGACTATGTCCGGATCATACCTAATTTCCGCTGCTCAGAACCATCGCAAGACACTATTTAATGATCACCAAATAATCTAGGGACGTGCTTAGTTCACTGTAGAATAAAATCAACAGCTGAACGCGAATTGCATTCTGGCATTGCATTTCTTTGTTATGATCTGCCGATCTCGTAGTTTCAGCCAACACAAAAATAAAATTCATGTATACCTTAATAATTGCAAGAAGAACTTTTAGTCATGAATAATAAAAAGAAACTAAGAGATTTTTTACACGTTTAATTGTAAATGAAATATGTAAGTTACTTACAGAGACACTTACACAACACACGTCTGCTCATATCGATGCACACAAGACAGTAAGGCCACAGTCTAATACATACAGTCATGACGCCCTCCGGTAAAGTTGTTACCGTTTGACAGCTGGAGCGACACTAGCGCTCCAAGCGAGAAAGCAGACAGTCGCATGCGTCGAAAGGTTAATGTTTGTTTTTATTATTTTCTACTTAATTAACAAAATAGTTGATATATTTTTGCGTTTCAAGCGTTAGTAAGATAGCAAGAGACACGAACTATCGTGAAATACGCATGAAGACAGCCAGCCAAATGACACTGATTCAACGACATAAGCAACAACTCATTCATGACAATGTATTTTCGAATATATGTTGTATTGCCGGCTTGTTCCGTTGAAAGGAAGAGAATATAATCACATTTCACGCATGAGAAGCATGAATTTCTGTTGTTTGTTGTTATTATCACAGGTACTTTCCTTGGCACATACAATTTTTTATGATGTCCCTCTTACACTTCGAATTTCTAATACGCGAATATTCTTGAAATTGTAATTACTTTTGCTTCAAAAGCGAATGAGCTGAAGATTCTTTCCGTTTGCAGCTCATGTTTAGCAAAATATGTGGAATTGGTTTCTTCTGTGTTAGGAAACACTTTTATTGCTTTTGCCGATTTATTATTACATCTGTGTGGTTTTCGCTTAAGCAACAGGTGTGGCGGCTTATTTGATACGTTAAATAATGTAAGTATTATGTTTCTGTAGATTAAAACTGAAGAAATTGCAAAAAGGTGGGAATTTAAGGAGATGGGACCTGGATAAAGTGAAAGAATCAGAGGTTGTACAGAGTTTCAGGGACAGCATAAGAGAACAATTGACAGGAATGGGGGAAAGAAATACAGTAGAAGACGAATGGGTAGCTCTGAGGGATGAAGTACTGCAGGCAGCAGAGGATCAAGTAGGTAAAAAGACGAGGGCTAGTAGAAATCCTTGGGTAACAGAAGAAATATTGAATTTAATTGATGAATGGAGAAAATATAAAAATGCAGTAAATGAAGTAGGCAAAAAGGAATACAAACGTCTCAAAAATGAGATCGACAGGAAGTGCAAAATGGCTAAGCAGGCTTGGCTAGAGGAAAAATGTAAGGATGTAGAGGCATATATCACTAGAGGTAAGATAGGTACAGCCTACAGGAAAATTAAAGAGACTTTTGGAGAAAAGAGAGCCACTTGTACGAATATCAAGAGCTCAGATGGAAACCCAGTTCTAAGCAAAGACGGGAAAGCAGAAAGGATATTATGGAAATGGTAGAGGAGGTAGATGAAGATGAAATGAGAGATACGATACTGCGTGAAGAGTTTGACAGAGCACTGAAAGACCTGAGTCGAAACAAGGCTCCGGGAGTAGACAACATTCCATTAGAACTACTGACGGCCTTGGGAGAGCCAGTCCTGACAAAACTCTACCATCTGGTGAGCAAGATGTACGAGACAGGCGAAATACCCTCAGACTTCAAGAAGAATTCCAATCCCAAAGAAAGCAGGTGTTGACAGATGTGAAAATTACCGAACTATCAGTTTAATAAGTCACAGCTGCAAAATACTAACACGAATTATTTACAGACGAATGGCAAAACTGGTAGAAACCGACCTCGGGGAAGATCAGTTTGGATTCCGTAGAAATATTGGAACACGTGAGGCAATACTGACCTTACGACTTATCTTAGAAGAAAGATTAGTGAAAGGCAAACCTACGTTTCTAGCATTTGTAGACTTAGAGAAAGCTTTTGACAATGTTGACTGGAATACTCTCTTTCAAATTCTAAAGGTGGCAGGGGTAAAAGACGGGGAGCGAAAGGCTATTTACAATTTGTACAGAAACCAGATGGCAGTTATAAGAGTCGAGGGGCATGAAAGGGAAGCAGTGGTTGGGAAGGGAGTGAGACAGGGTTTTAGCCTCTCGCCAACGTTATTCAATATGTATATTCAGCAAGCAGTAAAGGAAACAAAAGAAAAATTTGGAGTAGGTATTAAAATCCAGGGGGAAGAAATAAAAACTTTGAGGTTCGCCGACGACATTGTAATTCTGTCAGAGACAGCAAAGGACTTGGAAGAGCAATTGAACTGAATGGACAGTGTCTTGAAAGGAGGACAAAAGATGAACATCAACAAAAGCAAAACGAGGATAATGGAATGTAGTCGAATTAAGTCGAGTGATGCTGAGGGAATGAGATTAGGAAATGAGACACTTAAAGTAGTAAAAGAGTTTTGCTATTTGGGGAGCAAAACAACTGATGATGGTCGAAGTAAAGAGGATATAAAATGTAGACTGGCAATGGGAAGGAAAGCGTTCCTGAAGAAGAGAAATTTGTTAACATCGAGTATAGATTTAAGTGTCAGGAAGTCGTTTCTGAAAGTATTTGTATGGAGTGTAGCCATGTATGGAAGTGAAACATGGACAATAAATAGTTTGGACAAGAAGAGAATAGAAGCTTTCGAAATGTGGTGCTACAGAAGAATGTTGAATATTAGATGGGTAGATCACGTAACTAATGAGGAGGTATTGAATAGGATTGGGGAGAAGAGAAGTTTGTGGCACAACTTGACTAGAAGAAGAGATCGGTTGGTAGGACATGTCCTGAGGCATCAAGGGATCACAAATTTAGCATTGGAGGGCAGCGTGGAGGGTAAAAATCGTAGAGGGAGACCAAGAGATGAATACACTAAGCAGATTCAGAAGGGTGCAGGTTGCAGTAGGTACTGGGAGATGAAGGAGCTTGCACAGGATAGATTAGCATGGAGAGCTGCATCAAACCAGTCTCAGGACTGAAGACCACAACAACAACAACAACAACAATTATGTTTCTCATAGGTTTCCTACGTTCCAAATTCACTGGCTTGGATGAAAGTGTAGAGAATAAAACTCTGCTTTGTCGCATAGGTTATACGACGTCTTCTTGCAAAATTTCATGTCTTCTGGTGTTTACTACCAATTTTTTGTTATCAAAGGAGGCGTTATTCAGTAAATCTGTATACGTTAGAAGAGAATCGTAAATAAACTGTCCTGTAATCCACCACTTCGTATCTCTCAAGGTCCTTAAGAAAATAGTTAATTACAAATGTGGTGTAATTCTTTAATTATTGTGATTTTTATGGAGCTACATACAATTCCTCCTGTAAAAACCATGTTACAAATGAATATAAACGTTAGTATTCGCACTCATCCGACGTCATATTCGGTAGTGTCGAGGGGGAGTGTCGTGACTGTTAGGCTGTGTGAGAAGGCCCTGTTTTGTGAGCAGAGTTTCGGTCGTCTGCTATTCTAAAACGGTAAATGATATCAGCCAAACAGTTGCAGGATAAAGATTTATTAAAACTCTTGACCACGGTTCCAGTGTATCTAAATATACCTTCATCAGAAGTAAAATACACTAAAATCACATCCTCCAGTGCAGGATGTGATTTTAGTGTATTTTACTTCTGATGAAGGTATATTTAGATACACTGAAACCGTGGTAAAGAGTTTTAATAAATCTTTATCCTGCAACTGTTTGGCTGATATCATTTACCTTCATCAGAAGCAAAATACACAAAATCACATCCTCCAGTGCAGGATGCGATTTTAGTGTATTTTACTTCTGATGAAGGTATATTTAGATATACCGAAACCGTGGACAAGAATTTTAATAAATCTTTATCCTGCAACTTTTTGGCTGCTATTATTTACCGTGAAGAATTTCAACAGTTGCTGTTTCAGCCATGTTTAAAATTTTGAAACTACACTAAAACATTTGAAATCATAAAATCTGCAAATCGTTTCAGCCACAGGCTGGTTTCTCTGATATCGTTGATCTGAGTACGAAGTTTGTAATATCTCTTTATATTCGATGAATTATTCTGATACAATTCTACTCTTGAATGTCGTTTACTAATTTTCTACATTCATACTCGCAGAATCCATGCGCAAAGTAGTTTCATACAATAGCTATGCCATGAGCGCATAATTATTCTTTGTAGTACTCTCTCTGGTGGTTGTTAGAAGAAAAAAGCTTCTGAGATTGTCTTCGTGCTGGTTAGCCTGAGCATTGTTTGAAGAATTGTAATCTGAATATTGAGATTTATGACAGAAGATAACTGATACGAAATTGTACGATTAAAAGGGAAATATATATATATATTGCTCCTTCGTACAAAAGGTGTGTATTTGACATTTGAGAATTAATGATATTCATCGATATATTGCGTAGTTGTTAATCAGAAGGGAACTTCCGAAAGACTGGATACGAACCTGCATTTAATAATCCAAGAGTCCATTACTTCTTCGAAAGGTTAAACTTCATCAAAACCAAATATTCGCTTGATCTGAGGTTTCCCGACTGATTATACAACGCTCCCAAAATTACGAGGCATTTTATTTGTACAGATTAGCAGACTGCCGCAAAGCACGAGCCTGCAGAGAAGAAGAATCATCGCCTGATTTCATTCTAACAAGTAAAATTTATGAATCATTTTCAGTGACTGAGCTATGACTGTGTTTCCTATTATGAATGATTGATTGCTCGAACGAACTGAAAACTACATAATTAGATAATTACATAGATAGGAGGAAAAATTACAAGTTCATATAGTTTTTTCTGCGCAATATTTCGTTTCTGTCAGTTTCACTAACTTTTTTTAAACAATTTAAAATATTTCTTCAGTTACAAGGAGCACATACGATAAAATACATCCAAATAATTCACACATAAAGCGAAATGACATTTTTTAAAGTAATACTTCAGTATTTTATATCCATTGTGTGGCGATTTATTTACGTACACTGCATTCACATTTTTTCCATTGTGTTTTGCAGAAGATGGAACTTTAAAACTCCAAAATTAATTCGCTAATACCGAGAAGCGGCCACAGGATTTCCAACCCCAGCGAGATGATACTGTCCTAACTTGCGCGTGTTGGAAAGAGACAGAAATAAATGGGTAGGGGGAAGGGAGGGAGAAGGGAGTTTACCGAGGACGGAACATTTCCCGGAAGATTGCAGTCTACCGCAATCCGCGAGTCGTCGTGACGAGTCGGTGAAAACCTGCGGCGGAGAAGGCGGCGAGTGGCTCGCCGTGACGTCGCAGTAGAGACGGCCGCAGAATCCGCGCCGGCATGCCGAGCACGGCGGAGTCAGTCAGGGCGGTTAGCACGCCTGTGACGTGTGACTATGAGAAGTTATAAGACACTGCCGCGCAGCCCGGGGTGGCCGCCGTCGCCCTTCAAACCGGGACGTGACGTTGCGCGCGCAAATCGCGCCCATTTCTAGGCCAGTCAGGCGCTCCCCCTCCGCCGCCCCCGCGCGCTGCAGCGAAATCTTCGCCAGGGGGGCGGCACTGGGGTGAGGGGACCGGGGGCTGGCGGTCGCCGTGGAGGCAGCGCCTCCGACGCACCTTCCGCAGTCTCCCACTGCGGCTACCTTGCCATTTCTGCATGAACCACTGTGCGGTGGGTCTTACTTGCAGTGTTCAATGCGGAAGCATGGCAAGGGCAGAAATAGTCTCGACCTGAAACTGTCAACAGGAAATCGTAATAAAATCTAGTACAATCGATAAATACAGGGTGTTTCATAATGCATAATACACATTTCTGGAGGTTATACAGGGTGTTACAAAAAGGTACGGCCAAACTTTCAGGAAGCATTCCTCACACACAAAGAAAGAAAATATGTTATGTGGACATGTCTCCGGAAACGCTTACTCCATGTTAGAGCTCATTTTATTACTTCTCGTGAAATCACATTAATCATGGAACGGAAACACACAGCAACAGAACGTACCAGCGTGACTTCAAACACTTTGTTACAGGAAATGTTCAAAATGTCCTCCGTTACCGAGGATACATGCATCCACCCTCCGTCGCATGGAATCCCTGATGCGCTGATGCAGCCCTGGAGAGTGGCGTATTGTATCACAGCCGTCCACAATACGAGCACGAAGAGTCTCTACATTTGGTACCGGGGTTGCGTAGACAAGGGCTTTCAAATGCCCCCATAAATGAAAGTCAAGAGGGTTGAGGTGAGGAGAGCGTGGAGGCCATGGAATTGGTCCGCCTTTACCAACCCATCGGTCACCGAATCTGTTGTTGAGAAGCGTACGAACACTTCGACTGAAATGTGCACGAGCTTAATCGTGCATGAACCACATGTTGTGTCGTACTTGTAAAGGCACATGTTCTAGCAGCACAGGTAGAGTATCCCGTATGAAATCATGGCAACGTGCTCCACTGAGCGTAGTTGGAAGAATGTGGGGCCCAATCAAGACATTACCAACATTGCCTGTCCAAACGTTCACAGAAAATCTGTGTTGATGACGTGATTGCACAATTTCGTGCGGATTCTCGTCAGCCCACACATGTTGATTGTGAAAATTTACAATTTGACCACGTTGGAATGAAGCCTCATCCGTAAAGAGAACATTGACACATTGTCGGATGAACCATTCGCAGAAGTGTACCCGTGGAGGCCAATCAGCTGCTGACAGTGCCTGCACGCGCTGTACATGGTACGGAAACAACTGGTTCTCCCATAGCACTCTCCATACAGTGACGTGGTCAACGTTACCTTGTACAGCAGCAACTTCTCTGACGCTGACATTAGGGTTATCATCAACTGCACGAAGAATTGCCTCGTCCATTGCAGGTGTCCTCGTCGTTGTAGGTCTTCCCCAGTCGCGAGTCATAGGCTGGAATGTTCCGTGCTCCCTAAGACGCCGATCAATTGCTTCGAAGTCTTCATGTCGGGACACCTTCGTTCTTGAAATCTGTCTCGATACAAACGTACCGCGCCACGGCTATTGCCCCGTGCTAATCCATACATCAAATGGGCATCTGCCAACTCCGCATTTGTAAACATTGCACTGACTGCAAAACCACGTTCGTGATGAACACTAACCTGTTGATCCTACGTACTGATGTGCTTGATGGTAGCACTGTAGAGTAATGAGTCGCATGTCAACACAAGCACCGAAGTCAACATTACCTTCCTTCAATTGGGCCAACTGGCGGTGAATCTAGGAAGTACAGTACATACAGACGAAACTAAAATGAGCTCTAACATGGAAATTAAGCGTTTCCGGACACATGTCTACATAACATCTTTTCTTTATTTGTGTGTGAGCAATGTTTCCTGAAAGTTTGGCCGTACCTTTTTGTAACACCCTGTAGAGGTGCCGCAAACAACGACGCTACAGAGCGACATAGTTATAGGCAACGGTTTCTGTAAATATATGAATACGATGTCTGTTCAAAAAGTTCCAGAACATTCGTAATTTCGCGCCAGTGGTGTGTTGGAGCGAAATGCTGTTGGCATCCCTGCACACACCTGTGTTTAATATGTAAATGCCGGAAGTTTCATTTCTGTTTGTCTGCTAGATATTGTTGTTGTCACTTAGTTATTGTCAGTGCTGTTTTTCTGTGGAAACGCTCGGGGATGCGTACCCCTAAACTTTTCGTCGACAAAATAATTATTTTACGATGTTGAGCACCTGGAAGGGTGCCAAAGATTTATTTCACGGACGTAAATTTTTTATTTCATTTTTTTGTGTTCGTAATTGCAATACGAATGATACGAGCGCAGTTTTTGGTGTGAAAAGCGATGTCATTGACTGTTTCAAGCATTTCGAAGCTGCGGCAACCGTTGTCGACAACTGAATCGCTGGCAACCAGTTCGACAAGCATGTGCCCTCGCCCGCTAATAGTGGGCGATGGTAGTGCTAAACGGATATGCGTACGCTCAAAAGCCGAGCTACCGACAGATGTCTCTACGGTCCCGCTACATGATGATGTTGATGACGCCATGGCTAAAATCAGACGGGTGGTATCCCATGCTTCAGTTATAAGTAATTTTCGCTGCATTATATCCAATGTCGGAGTACCCTCTAACGTTTTTTAGGAAAAAAGCACTGGTTATTGTTCAGTGCTGTATTGAGAAGAACGTTGTGTCTCACAGTTTGCGAATTTCGAGATGATAGTATTATAGGAATAACGCGTCTGCATTGAAATTTGCATCAAACTCAAGAACACCTTCAAAGGGACACACCAAATCATGCAGGAAGCCTACGGTGATGAGTGCTTAAGCCGTACTCGGTGCTACGAATGGTTCACAGGCTTTAAAAATATACGTATATGGATGCGGTGTCTGTTAGTTCGGACATGTCCGAAAGAACAGACACCATATCCACATACGTGTATAGTTCTGGCAATACCGGCCATGACCTTCTTCTTCTGTGCGGATGCACACATATTTACCCGAACTCTTACGGGACCTGGTAAGAATGCCTTCCACGAGTAATGAGTGTGTTGCATAGGGACACTACGAATGTAGTGTGTGGATATACACTCCTGGAAATTGAAATAAGAACACCGTGAATTCATTGTCCCAGGAAGGGGAAACTTTATTGACACATTCCTGGGGTCAGATACATCACATGATCACACTGACAGACCCACAGGCACATAGACACAGGCAACAGAGCATGCACAATGTCGGCACTAGTACATTGTATATCCACCTTTCGCAGCAATGCAGGCTGCTATTCTCCCATGGAGACGATCGTAGAGATGCTGGATGTAGTCCTGTGGAACGGCTTGCCATGCCATTTCGACCTGGCGCCTCAGTTGGACCAGCGTTCGTGCTGGACGTGCAGACCGCGTGAGATGACGCTTCATCCAGTCCCAAACATGCTCAATGGGGGACAGATCCGGAGATCTTGCTGGCCAGGGTAGTTGACTTACACCTTCTAGAGCACGTTGAGTGGCACGGGATACATGCGGACGTGCATTGTCCTGTTGGAACAGCAAGTTCCCTTGCCGGTCTAGGAATGGTAGAACGATGGGTTCGATGACGGTTTGGATATACCGTGCACTATTCAGTGACCCCTCGACGATCACAAGTGGTGTACGGCCAGTGTAGGAGATCGCTCCCCACACCATGATGCCGGGTGTTGGCCCTGTGTACCTCGGTCGTATGCAGTCCTGATTGTGGCGCTCACCTGCACGGCGCAAAACACCAACATTGGCACCAAGGCAGAAGCGACTCTCATCGCTGAAGACGACACGTCTCCATTCGTCCCTCCATTCACGCCTGTCGCGACACCACTGGAGGCGGGCTGCACGATGTTGGCGCGTGAGCGGAAGACGGCCTAACGGTGTGCCGGACCGTAGCCCAGCTTCATGGAGACGGTTGCGAATGGTCCTCGCCGATACCCCAGGAGCAACAGTGTTCCTAATTTGCTGGGAAGTGGCGGTGCGGTCCCCTACGGCACTGCGTAGGATCCTACGGTCTTGGCGTGCATCCGTGCGTCGCTGCCGTCCGGTCCCAGGTCGATGGGCACGTGCACCTTCCGCCGACCACTGGCGACAACATCGATGTACTGTGGAGACCTCACGCCCCACGTGTTGAGCAATTCGGCGGTACGTCCACCCGGCCTCCCGCATGCCCACTATACGCCCTCGTTCAAAGTCCGTCAACTGCACATACGGTTCACGTCCACGCTGTCGCGGTATGCTACCAGTGTTAAAGACTGCGATGGAGCTCCGTATGCCACGGCAAACTGGCTGACACTGACGGCGGCGGTGCACAAATGCTGCGCAGCTAGCGCCATTCGACGGCCAACACCGCGGTTCCTGGTGTGTCCGCTGTGCCGTGCGTGTGATCATTGCTCGTACAGCCCTCTCGCAGTGTCCGGAGCAAGTATGGTGGGTCTGACACACCGGTGTCAATGTGTTCTTTTTTCCATTTCCAGGAGTGTACAAGGTGAGTATGTGGGTCTCGCGGGAGGCGTACGCGAGATAGTCCCTGCAGTCGCAATATGCTCTGTGTCCTCGGAGGCTCAGATGGATAGAGCGTCTGCCATGTAAGCAGGAGATCCCAGATTCGAGTCCCAGTTTGAGCACACATTTTCACCTGTCCCCGTTGATATATATCAATGCCCGTCAGCAGCTAAAGGTATTAATATAGAATTCTCATTTCGCTTTAAAGATGTCCCTCGTTCAGGACGCCCTTCGACGTCTACCGACGTCGCTCATGTCAGTAACCTCAACGAAATTATGCGTGCCAATTGAAGACTGACTGTCCGAGAGACTGCAAAAGAATGTAACATTTCAGTTTGATCATGTCATGAAATCCTGTCACACCATCTTGGAATGTACGTATTGCCGCCAGATTCGTCACACGGCTCATCCCTGTTGATGCTTGACTATTGCACGAGAAACGAAATCACTTTGCTGCCTCATCCCCAATACTCTCCAAACGTGACTCATGCAGACTGTTTTCTGCATCCGAAGTTGGAAATGCCGTTCAAAGGATGAAGATTTACAATGACAGACCAGATAAAAGAAAATTCGCAGAGGGATCTTCGGCCGATCCAGCAAGAGGCGTACCAAGACTGCTTCCGGAAGTGGAGCTCTGTGTCAATTGTTGACGAGAGTATTTCGTAGGAGACCACGTACAATAAGTAAAGCTAAGCGCAGAAAGATTTTGTGGACAAAGTTGAGGGATTTTTTTGAACAGACCTCGTATACAGGGCGATCCCGTCAAGATGTTACAAACTTTCTAGGATAATTAAGAAGGATGAACATAACAATTTGAGGTAAGAGTCCCTGAACAGGAAACGAACGAGTAAAAATTTTTAAGAGAAAATCGTTCTGATACCTCTGACAGTGAAATACATGTACTGGTACTGTTCTCGCTACGACTGTAGGACTGGTAACTTTCAGACGTGATAGTATGGACCAAAGTTAGGTTTAAATGTCCAGCAAACATGGGCTTTAAACTGCATACCTCAGGAGCTATCGCCACTTGTTCATCTTTGCTACTGTGAAACACGTCTCCTCCATTGAACAAATGCTCATAGCTGTTAAGGTATACATTTTAGAGCCCATGTCTCCTAGATACTTTTTCTTCGTTGTATTAAAAAATTTAAAGCTAAATCTATGAAAATTGGTATTTCATTTCTCTGTTAGATATAAACAAATATGTATTAAGGGATAAAAGCTTGCGCTGCAGTCATGGCCTGTGCGGCTGATTCCGGTGGAGGTTCGAATCCTCCCTCGGGCATGGGTGTGTGTGTGTTTGTCCTTAGGATAATTTAGGTTAAGTAGTGTGTAAGCTTAGGGACTGATGACCTTAGCAGTTAAGTTCCACAAGATTTCACACGCATCTGAACTTTTTTTTTTTTTTTTTTTTGATAAAAGCTTCTGTGGAATATCACCACAAGAACTCAGAAGGCTTGAGTAACAAAAACTTTGGACTCCAGCTGCCGGAATCGCTTTTTGGTCAGAAGTACATTCGGAAGAGACCATGCCTCTATGGCCTTAATCACCGTGAAATGTTTAGAAGATGTTGCAACTTGTGAACAACATAGAAATTCGATTAAAGCAAAAAAAATAAAAAAAAAGTGCAGATCATTCAGTCCTCGCGAGCGGAGCAGCAGGCTAGTGTGTCATAAGTATTCAGCAGAAAAGATGTGACTCTCAGGAAACATCACGTCCGCCTGCGTAGCCGTGTGGTCAGCATGTCTGACTCTCAGTAGAGACTACGGGTTCAGTTTCCGGTTTTGTCTGCGATCTTTCATTTGTGGGAGAACTGTAACGTGGTACACTCAACCTTGCGATGCCGGTTCAGGAGCTACTCAGTTGAGAAGTAGTGGCTCCAAGGACTGAAAAGCCGAACGGCCGGAAGAACAGTGTGCTGACCCCACGCCACTCCTTACCGCAACCGCATGATGCCCCCTGGGATGACAGAAATCGCGTGGTCTTCAGAGCCTTAAGATGAAATGCAGGTTTCTTCCCGTTCTTCCCGCGACAAACATCTCTATCTTGCCAAAATGTTCATCTCAGAGCCTAAGTCCTCAATTCTTTGCTGGATGTATTCCAATCTCTTTCATAGTCTACAGTTTTTAGCCTCTACGGCTCCCTCTAGTACCATGAAAGACAATCCTTGTCAGTGTTTTCTATATATTTCATTCCTCGTCGATACTCTGGAGAACCTACTCATTCCTTGTGTTATCAGTCCGTCTCATTTTTAACATTCACCTGTAGCATAAGATCTCAAATGCTTCTATTATCTTCTTTTCCGATTTCCCCACGGTCCATGTTTCACTACGTACAACGCTTTGCTCGAAACATACGTTCTCAGAAATTTCTTCCCCAAGTTAAGGCCTATGTTTGGTGCTAGTAGACTTGTCTTGGCCAAGAATGCTCTTTTTGTCAGTGCTAGTCCTTTTTTTAAGTCCTCCTTGCTCCTTGTTGGCAAGGCAGAAAAATACCTTACCTTCATCTACTGAGTGATCACCAATCCTGATGTTCTCTCTATTCTCATTCATGATACTTCTCATTACTTTCGCCTTTCTTCGATTTGACCTCAATCCATATTCTGTACTCATTATACTGTTCATTCCATTCAGCAGATCCTGTAATTAATCTTCGCTTTGACTGAGGATAGTCATTTTATCAGCGAATCATGTCATTAATATCCTTTAACTTAAATTTTAATTCCACTCTTGAACCTCTCTTGTTTTGCGCCATCGCTTCTTCAGTGTATAGATTGAACAGCACGGGTGAAAGACTACATCATTCTAATTCTGTGTAACAACAGCCTCAGCACAGCTTGGAAGAGATTCCATAAGTTTGTTCACGTATGCCAAATCCTGCTGAAGCCACTCATTGGCGATAAAATCCTGTAGAGCTGCCTGGATTCCCCCTGGGGTTCAGTCCTTGGTCCATTGCTTTTCCCGATATATATCAACGGTATTTAACCTCTGCTTCCGTTTCGTAACTGCCACTTACGCTATCTGATAAAAGGTATCCGGACATTACTATGTAATGCGACATTGACCACTAAATGTCACGAGAGACTGACCCCCCCTAGTATACAACGAGGAGTGTTGTGTCGCCAATAGTGTCAGTAGAGAAGCAATAACAGCAGAATGGGTCGTTAGGGGAGCTCAACGACTTCGAACCTGGACTATTCATCGGATGTCACCTGAGTAACAAATCCATTAGACACAATTCCGCCCTTCTAAAGCTGCTCAAGTCGACTGCTGTTGATGTGATCGAGTAATAGAAACGCGGAAGAATAACCAAAGGTAAATCAAGTAGATCTCAGGTACTGACGGACGGGAACAGTTCAGCATTGCAGATAGTGGTTAAAAAAATTACATTGAATTCGGCGGAAGGAACCTCTCGTGAGCTCCGAAGTGCTACCAGCAGACCACTATCACTATAGGTAGGGAGTTAAAAAGTGTGAGTCACAATGGTGAAGTAGTTCCTCATAAGCCAAATGTCTGTACAGTCAGTGCTAAAAAGCGGCGCTTCAGGTGGTGTATAGCGCGACATCACTGGAAAGTCGATAACTGGAAACAAGTGATTTGGAGTGACGAATCACGCTATGCGGAAATCCGAAGGAGTGGTCTGTGTTTTGCGAATGCCTGAACCTGAAGAACGTTACCTGCCATCCTGTGTGGTATGAACAGTGAAGTGTGGAGCAGGTGGAGTTACGGCATGGGGCTTTTCTTTTTTATTTCCTATGGGACCAAACTGCTGAGGTCATCGGTCCCTAAGCTTACACACACTACTTAATCTATCTTCAGCTAACTTACGCTAAGGACAACACACACAACCATGCCCGAGGGAGGACTCGAACCTCCGACGGGGCGAGCAGCACGAACCGTGACAAGGTGCCTAGACCACGCGGCTTCCCCACGCGGCGTGGGGTGTTTCTCGTGGCTATGGTGTGGTCCACTTATTATGCTTAAGAAAATACTAAATGGGGAAGGATTGGAACGCATTTTACAGCATTGTGCACAGCGTACAGTAGAGGAACTGCTCGCTGGAAACGATGATTATTTGTGTCAGCATGACAATGCAACCTGTCATAAAATAAGATCTGCGAGGCATTGGACAATAACATTCCTGAAATCGAGTCGCTACCTAAACCAAATAGAACACTTCTGGGATGAGTCAGAACGTCGACTTCGCTCCAGACTCTAACGTCAAATATCACTACTTCTGTAGTTTCGTCTTTTGAGGAAGAACGAGCTGCCATTCCTCCACAGGCTTTAAACCACCTCAGAAAAAGCGCCCCCAACAGATTTAAAGCCATCGTAAGGGCGGAGGAAGGACATACAGCATATTAATGTCCAGCATCAGTTGTCCGAATACTTTCCACCGGGCAGTATGTAAGCTCCTGACATCCTGTTGTATCTAGCACCAGCGACAACAACATTACTGCTGGATTATCAGGTATGAATAACGACCAATGATGAGCCATCTGGGACTCTCGTGAACTACTCTTGCTGAATCTCATGGCACTAGGTGCAGCCACCAATGCCGACAGTTATTGTTACACGATGTCACTTCTGCGGACTGCCATCAGGAAGAAGCGCCGAGGGATTCTTGATGTGGACAACATGCTTATCCTCCACGACAATGCAAGGCCACATGTGGCAAACACAACAGTACACGAACTCCCTGCATTTCACTGGGACGATTCATCACACTGGACGATTCATCACACAGTCTGGACCTCGCCCTAGTGACTTCCACGTTTCGGTTCGATGCGTCAATTCCTGGCAAGACAGCAATTTACGTGCAGCTATGAGGCTGGGAGAATTCTACTACAGTAGCATCTCAAATTTACTACTGCGATGGGACAAATGTCTGAACGAGTGTGGGAAATAGGTGGAAAAATAGTATAAGGTAGCAGACTAGTAACTCTGGACGTACCTTATTTAGGGGAATACAAAAACAAGGACAAAGACTTTCGGATTCACACTTACAAATTGACAAGAACCTGACTTGGCTGTATCCATACATAACACTAAATATTTCTACATCTCCCTCTCGATTTCGGCCCATCATCTCTGTAGCAAACTGCACTATAGCCTGCGTCTTATCCAAAACCACTCTCCATTCAAGAAGCGATCGAAGCTCTATCTGTTCTGATTGGCGCAGTTTCCAAAAAATGGTTCAAATGGCTCTAAGCAATATGGGACTTAACATCTGAGGTCATCAGTCCCCTAGACTTAGAAGTACTTAAACCTAACTAACCTAAGGACATCACACACATCCATGCCCGAGGCAGGGTTCGAACCTGCGACCGTAGCAGCAGCGCGGTTCCGGACTGAAGCGCCTAGAAACGCTCGGCCACAGCGGCCGGCGCGCAGTTTCCCTCGCGCCGTACCCATGTTACCTTTCGTCTCTCTAACTGTGAATCAGTGTCCCTCACATATTTTCAATATTTGTACATATCCCAATCTACATCTGTTTTCTTCCCTTCATGTCATCTGCCAATCATTACCCTATAGTTTTTCGTGCTACTACTTACCAGTCTTCTTCTCCAAAGTTGATTTCCTCCCCACTGCTGCTATGCATTTCTGTTAGATTTCATTACCCACATTCGAAAGAAATATAACGAACAAACTGCTTAATTAAATTACGTATCTTCATTACTAAATCTCTTACATGAACCAACCAAATCGTGACCGCCTGTCAAAATTGCGAATAACCACCTTTTGCAACATAAATGTACAGGAAGAGAATCATGAGGTTAGACAGGAATGTGGAGTCATGCCATGCCGACTTCAGTTCCATGGCCAGCTGCGCAAGGTTTCACAGTTGAAGATCTATGGGGCAAACAGCCCGATCGAGGTGGCCTCTCGATGGGGTTTAAATCCGGAATATCTGGTAGTCAGGGGAATATGGCTAAGTCATCCTGGTGCTCTCAGAATCAAGCACGTACGCTGCGGGCTGAGTAACACGGTGCGTTGTCCTACTGGTAGACGCCATGGTGTAGAGAAAAAACACGCTACTTGTAGAGGTGGAAACGGTCCCCAATGATAGATGAATACTTGTGTTGATTCATTGCGCCTTCCAGAAAGACGAGGTCACCCTGCGTTTGCCACAGAAACATTGCCCAGCCCATAATGCTCCCATCTCCGGCCTGGACCCTTCCGACGTCTGTTACAGGACTGTACACGCCAAAGGCCACCTGTCCGACGGCGCATAAAACTTGACTCATCTGAAAAAGCAGCTTGTCGCCACTCAGTGGATGTCCGGTATTGGCGTCAATTCCATCTTTTGTCCTCGATGAACAGCAGTCAGCTTGGGTGCATGAAACAGGCGCCTCCTGTGGAGTCTTGTGCGCAGCAACATTCGCTGAACGGAAGTTAAGAAGACATTGCGGTAGCCCCTCGGTCCGTCTTGGGATGTCTGTTGTTCAATAGTTACTAGTTTTTTCGCCTATACACTTCTCGGCAGACGTATTGTTCCAGACGTATTGTGTGGGATTAATAGCGGGTGATTCAGCAAGACAGTCCAACTGTGGTAGGGATTCTGACTGTTCATCAAACCAGGCACAGATCAGTAGAAACGATTGTTCTAATCCCCGAAAACGACAATGTGCACAACAGACCCACCATGAAAAAGCAGAGGAATGGATCGCTGATTACCAATATTTTGATTGGAGAGGTTATTCTATTCTTCCATTATCAAACAATTGTCATTTACGTTTCACAAATGCCGTGGCAGTAGAGTTTCATTAAATTCTTGTCTTTATTTGATCACAGCCATTACTACATCAGTTCATTACACATGAATACTTATGTTCTCTAATGTTCATTTTTTATTCATCCAAATGTATTTTTCCATCCGTTTCCTTTATTACTTTCTCTTTCCTTCAATAAATATTCCTTCTCAGCTCGCTTTTCCACTTTTAATGAAACTGTTGAAATTAAATATCCGAAGTAATGGATTTTCCGTTTCTTTGAATGTCTCCATCCAATATATTTATCTTCTACAAGTCTTTTCCAGATTCGTGAATACATCTGCTATTGACCTTTTGGTTATTACAATACCAGAGAATTTGTACAGCTGTCCTGTTTCCTCATTCCTTTAATACGTGCTGCAATGCGTCTTTTTTTCGTAATGAATCTGATTGTTTTGAGTAAAATCTGTATAGTACCTTCTTGTTTCTGAGTATTTAGATGCCATATCCATTATTTTCTGTTTCCATGATTTTTTGAAGTTTCTTCCTTTTGTCCCTATGCATCCCATTCCTACTTTTATTTTATTTTGCTTTATTGCACTGCATTCTGGTACATAGAGTGCTTGTGGTTTATAGTGGCATTATTATACCTTATTACTGATTTTGCTGCAGGTAAACCTGGAGAGTTTCTATGTCATCTTCTGCCTCTGATAATTTAATTCTTCTTTTTTAGGTTTACTTAATCATGTTTCCTGCAGCCATGTGAGCCAATTCTGCTTGGTCATGAGATGAGTACTCAGACAAAGATGATATCACCATTTGAAAACTAAAAAAAGACTATAAAAATCTGAATGGTGGCTGTCCTATTTATTACGATAGTAGCTGTGCGGTAATCTACGTGGTTAGAAATGGACGGAGGCTGGCCTACCCTGGAGTAGAGGCAGCATTATTTGCAGCAGTTTTTGTAATATGATGTTTGAAGAGAGATATTAAGTGAAAGCATTCTAAATTGTATGAATGAGAAAAGGTAACGTGGTTTGTTACATTTGTAATTACTTATTAAGCTGAATGTTATAGTAGTGCTTAGGGTTTAGATTTTCTGTAAGGTTTTTGTTGTGTAGTTATATGGTTCAGTCTTTCACTGCAATGATAAATGCTAAAGAGACGTTTTACGAATTAGTTCCTGTGAGAAGTGCGAAAAGTTGTATTGTTGTTATGACTCAACGAAGCTCAGTTTAAACTTAAGGTGTTGATTCAGTTATTTTTTTGTCAGTGAGATTAGTACCTGATGTTTCATTTGCATTCACGGGTTTATTTGACTCCACACGCACATTGCACATCGCGAGTATGGCGAGTGGAACTTAATTTTGACATTCAGATGATTATATTATAAAAAAACAATGTTGCAGAGCAGACGAGCCATCCATTGCGCACAGGTAAGTCATAAATTTCGTTATCATTGTAGTTCATATTCAGAGTGAGGCACAGTGATCGTCAGAATGCAGTTACGAGAAAAATATCAGTATAAGGTCAGAGGTTTAATGTGAGTGAAATATTTTATGAAAGTGCTGCAGTGCAATTTCAAACAGATCTGCGGTATCAGATAAAATCAGAAGCGTTTTATTCAGTTGTCATTTGTTGCGTAATTACGGTAATAGTTCTGTTACAGCAGTTGTTTTGTAAAGTAACAAATATTTGCAACATTCACGGCCAACATTTACCTCAAACTTATTTTGTCACAGAGTTAGGTAGCGTACGTCAATTTTACTGAGAATAGATTTTTTTATCGCAGTCGTATTGTTTGATAGATCGGTTACTCTGGATTTCACATCGCGTAGCCTAACGTGTTTTCATCTCAAATAAGCTTCAGATATTTTCAGTCAACATTACTGAATTACTCAACCTTGCATATTTTACTTCTCAATTATACGAGTGTCAAATTGAAGAAAAGAAAAAATTACTTATGAGTTTGCGAAAAGGACAGGGTTAGAACTTCAAGAGACTTGAACTGTGGCCTTCAAGAAATTCGCCAACAGCCACCACGGATCATTCTCAATATTCCTAGTAAATGTACTGAATTTCTTCAAAGTTTGGTGCTATGCAAGATAATAGAGTGAAAGCAAGCAAAGTAAGAAAGCTTATCACGCTTTATTGCAAGAGATAGTGGAAGCTATTCTTATAGTAAAGACAGCAACATTTGTTTCTGCACAACCCTTCTCAATGTAACAACTTCAAAAACGTATAATCTTCATTCCTAAGGGTTTTATACGTTTAACTTTAGTGATTATTTTATCACTAAAGAAAAATAAAATTAGTCTTTTGTAAGAGTTACGTATCAGAAACAGTATGCACTGTATTTTGTTGTGGCTAAGTGTCAATCTATTTTCTGAAAGCCATGATTTAATGTTACTCACTATTTCAGTACCTAATTCATTTACATTGCATTCAAACGTATCACTTTTATCATCTGCAAATAGAAATATTTTTCGTCAGTAGTCGATCATTGATGTACGAGTATATGGTCTCGATGTAGTGATGGCTGGTGACGTTCTGTTGATTGGTTCGATTCCTGTCTACAACAGTTATTTATCAGGTAATATTTATGATTTCTGGAAAATCCTGGACTTAGTTATTTATGGAATATTGTAGTTTCCCAGAACATTCTATGTGTGTACAAATACACTCCTGGAAATTGAAATAAGAACACCGTGAATTCATTGTCCCAGGAAGGGGAAACTTTATTGACACATTCCTGGGGTCAGATACATCACATGATCACACTGACAGAACCACAGGCACATAGACACAGGCAACAGAGCATGCACAATGTCAGCACTAGTACAGTGTATATCCACCTTTCGCAGCAATGCAGGCTGCTATTCTCCCATGGAGACGATCGTAGAGATGCTGGATGTAGTCCTGTGGAACGGCTTGCCATGCCATTTCCACCTGGCGCCTCAGTTGGACCAGCGTTCGTGCTGGATGTGCAGACCGCGTGAGACGACGCTTCATCCAGTCCCAAACATGCTCAATGGGGGACAGATCCGGAGATCTTGCTGGCCAGGGTAGTTGACTTACACCTTCTAGAGCACGTTGGGTGGCACGGGATACATGCGGACGTGCATTGTCCTGTTGGAACAGCAAGTTCCCTTGCCGGTCTAGGAATGGTAGAACGATGGGTTCGATGACGGTTTGGATGTACCGTGCACTATTCAGTGTCCCCTCGACGATCACCAGTGGTGTACGGCCAGTGTAGGAGATCGCTCCCCACACCATGATGCCGGGTGTTGGCCCTGTGTGCCTCGGTCGTATGCAGTCCTGATTGTGGCGCTCACCTGCACGGCGCCAAACACGCATACGACCATCATTGGCACCAAGGCAGAAGCGACTCTCATCGCTGAAGACGACACGTCTCCATTCGTCCCTCCATTCACGCCTGTCGCGACACCACTGGAGGCGGGCTGCACGATGTTGGGGCGTGAGCGGAAGACGGCCTAACGGTGTGCGAGACCGTAGCCCAGCTTCATGGAGACGGTTGCGAATGGTCCTCGCCGATACCCCAGGAGCAACAGTGTCCCTAATTTGCTGGGAAGTGGCGGTGCGGTCCCCTACGGCACTGCGTAGGATCTTACGGTCTTGGCGTGCATCCGTGCGTCGCTGCGGTCCGGTCCCAGGTCGACGGGCACGTGCACCTTCCGCCGACCACTGGCGACAACATCGATGTACTGTGGAGACCTCACGCCCCACGTGTTGAGCAATTCGGCGGTACGTCCACCCGGCCTCCCGCATGCCCACTATACGCCCTCGCTCAAAGTCCGTCAACTGCACATACGGTTCACGTCCACGCTGTCGCGGCATGCTACCAGTGTTAAAGACTGCGATGGAGCTCCGTATGCCACGGCAAACTGGCTGACACTGACGGCGGCGGTGCACAAATGCTGCGCAGCTAGCGCCATTCGACGGCCAACACCGCGGTTCCGGGTGTGTCCGCTATGCCGTGCGTGTGATCATTGCTTGTACAGCCCTCTCGCAGTGTCCGGAGCAAGTATGGTGGGTCTGACACACCGGTGTCAATGTATTCTTTTTTCCATTTCCAGGAGTGTAGAAGCTCTCTTTGCAAAGGCAGGCTGTGTGTGCTTTTGTGTATGCTTAATAAATGTGCTTGCAGTTTGAAGTGTTAGTTCTTGTTGTCGATTCTGCTCTTGTAATTAGTACTTCATTCCGGATTCTATGTGCCAATACTTCAGTAAAAGCAGTAGACCCAGAACAGACACCTATTGCACGCAACATTTTACAGCGCTCCGGTCAGCTGCAAATCTGTTCCTTGTTTGACTTTAAATGACCTTCTGTGTTCAGTTCTGTAAATGTTAAATGAACCATTGTTCAACTATTCCTCCAATTTAGACATACGTAAAAGTAAAGCCTGATCCAAAAGAATCAAACACTTTCGTTAAACGAAAGAGTTTGCCCTCAACTTATCATTTGACATGATATGTGTATTACACATAAGCTGTATTTCTGTCAGCGCATGTTTCATTGGGCCAATGTGCAAATCTGACAAAAAATTACGTGAATTCTCTTATAAATTTTCTTCTCAAAAATCTTCGAAAACATAGGTAACAAGAATATTGGGTTACATGAAATATCTCTTTCTCCCTTTGTTATAAACGGGTTTAATACACTTTCATCTCTGAAAACTGAGCGAACTTGACAGACGAATTGCCTAGGTGAATCAGTACAGAACTAATTTACGGTCCATCGATCTTCTGAAATCTAGCTGCCGTTTCATGGCAACTATGTGTGTTTTCACTAGGAAGTGTTTTAATAACTGATGCAATTTACTCCCTGGTTGTTGCTACGGAACAACTACCTGCACCAATGAAGGTATTATTTAACTTTCCAACTATCGACAGGGAATAGATAAAAAATATTTCCACACCTTTGGTGGTCATAACAGCTTGATTCTCCAGCAGAAGAGATGTGACACGGTGATGGTGTCGTAACTTTTATCTTTAGTTAATCCTATTGTGTCTCTGTACAAGAAAAGGCCTCCCACATGGGGCTGATGCATTCGACAGTGCCCGCAGAGTACCTGAGGCAGGGAAATGCATTGCTCTTGTGTCTAAGTGAGCCAAAATTCGGAAGATAACATCCCTGAAAGATCTGACCGGTTGGCTACATGTCCCAGTCATTAACTTCATGACCGCAATGCTTGTGTCCGTGTCGAAACGTGTTGACTCGGATTAATATTCGTCAGACTGTTGAGATGATAATCATTTCATATGAATGGTTACTTATCTGAAAATAGCTGCACAGTGTCCTCAAACAGCATTTGCTTACAAAGAAGCCGAGTGTGGCTACGAAATCTTCCGCGATGGAGTCCTTAGATAAAAAGTTCCCTGTAAGCATGCCGCGTCAAATTTCGATTAAATCCACACCTTAAGATGGCTATTTTCAACACCATCATCAGAGGCTATGTCTCTTTCGAAACTCGAGGGACTCGCATTTTATACCCAAATGACAGCACCTGAATGACTGGATTACGTCATGATGATATCACGGTGTACTGAGGTGGTGACCTCTGTGGCTGTCTATACAGCGTTGTTTGAAGTGCCATCACTCGTATAAGATGGTAAACTACGGAAAGTGTTCCTCTGCCCTCTTTCTTTATCAAGCGAACGCTTCCATGCATTACTAAGTGCGTAGCTGGTGTCTCTTCGAAGTTTTATCTCATTACCTATTTTCCATTCCTTGTCTAATAACCAAGTCCGTAGGATGGCCAGAATGCTCACACGTTCAAACATAATCTTGTACTTATTTAATCGGCTGTGCTCAGCCTCTGCCGATTTTTCAAAATTCCTGTACTTCAGGATGCTCACACAGCGGTAGGCAACAGGCCGCGTGGATTGTCCCACGTAACTGCTGCCGCGCTCGCAAGGAATATTAGAAATCCTTGACAGTCTCAGGTCGGATTATCTTTAACGGGTGACAGCAGTCCCTTAATGTTCGTGGGTGGGCAACACTGGTCTGATTCATTGCTCGTTTACGACTCTATGTGTCTCACTGGCTGTTGCACTGCAAAATGGAAGTCGTGTTATGTGTTGGTCTTCCTGGGTCTGTTGAAAACCATCACGTCTACGAAGGTTGAATGGAAAGTAATGTCTCCACCTTCGTTAATTGGGTTTGGATGGGAATATTTTAATAAATGAAACGCAGAAATAATCCTTAGAATGTGATATTTAATTATCAATATTCACTTTTCCACATAATCACGAGGAAATTGGATACATTTCTTCTACGATGAAAAAGTTTCCTAAAGTCGTCACGGAAGAAGTAGACACTGTTTCCGCAACCACAGTCTCACAATTCTCTCAGCGTCTTCATCAGAAGCGTAATGATGTCCCCGCAGATCGTCTTTTGTTATCGGGAACAGATGGAAGTCAGACGGTGCTAAATCTGGACTGTATGGAGGATGCCGTACGGTGGTGAGATTCAGTCTCTGAAGTTCTGTTGTGGTGGCTCGTGAAGTGTGATTTGGCATTGTCATGCTGCAGTAAAACATTTCCATTTTCCTTTCGGACCCTTGTTAGCTGTCGTTTCCGAGTTTGCAGCGTTGTGATGTAACGCTGTGAATTCATTGTTGTTACACGATCAAGGAAATCAATATGGATAACACCATCTGCGTCCCAGAACACATTGGCCATGATTTTTCCAGCTGAGGGCTGCGTCTTGAATTTGTTTTTCTGGGGTGAGTATTTGTGTCGATATTCCATAGACTGTCGTTCGTCTCCGGGTCGTAATGGTGTACCCACATTTCGTCTCCTGTCACAATTGAATGGAGAAACGCATCACCTTCATTCTCGTAACGCGAGAGGAGTTCCTGGCAAATATAAAGTCTGTGCGCTTTCATTTCAGGAGTCAGCATCTGGGGTGCCCATCGTGCACAGATCTCCCGATAGCGAAGCAAAGCAATAATGTGACCCACAGGTTCTTGTGAACGCCGATTGTGCTTACAATTTCTCTCTGAGTGATACGACCCCTAGTCCTGAATCAATCTGTCGACATTTTACTTGCGAAACTCGGTGGTTGCTGTCACAGTACTTCCAACTCTTTGTTTGTCACGCAGGTCAGATGTTCCCACCTCAACACCTTTAAACCTACTCCCCGAACGACGCACAGTACTCACATCAACACGATCACCATAAAATGCATCCATTCTCTGATGAATCTCCTTCGGGGTGATACCGTCCGCTGTCAACAATTCAGTGACTGCACATTGCTTAAATCGCATTGACCGACAGTCTGCTCGGGGTTCCATACTTTACCCTGTTACAACACAACCGTTCAATGCTAAGACTTCCCGCCAACTGGAGCTGTAGAGAAGAAGCTACGGAACAAGCCAGTACCTGCCGCATACCAATGCTACCAACTGTTGAAGAGTTACGAAGGTGAAGGCATTACTTTACAGTCAACCCTCGTAGATTTTCTAGAGGGTGTTGACCTAATATCGCGGACAGAGTATTCATTTCTTGTGAAGACTATCGTCAGATGCTCCTTTTCCGAGATAGACCTGGCTCTGTGCCACAATGTGTTCAACGTAGCTGTCTTATGAGCCGGATGGGAAAGCTACTCCCGTTGAGATAAAAGTCTTTGTGGGGCAGTTTAGATACACGGAATGGCGGAATCGTCCACTTATTTTTCGTTCGATCAACACATTTAAAAGAGGCAACTTTTCCCCTTCTCCGTCGCTGCCGTAAATCTTATGTTTGTGCCTTCTGTTTACGGCCTCCCTGCCATGTGGCCAAATTAAAACATTTCGTCAACATATCTGAAGAAGCAGGACGGATAGAGGGACGAGGGGTGGGCGGGAGGGGAATATTCGATGCTCGCTCTTCAAAATACTCCGTGGAAAAATTGCCTATAGCTGGGGACAGTGCCGAACCCATGGCTGCTCCATCAGTCATTTCGTAACAATTTCCTTCGTACAAAAAATTCGTGGTTATCAGTGTGTGTCGAAAAAATTTCGTAATTTGTTTAGCCAGACCAAAAGCACAAGAAAGGCTGTGGGCATCGCAAGACAGTTGTTGCTGAGAGGAACGGTTTCTAAGAGGAATAATCTTAACATACAAAGTGAATGAACAATAGAATGAAATTGTTGAATGTAAGGTCCGCCAGTTATGCAAAACACCGTTTTTTCCAAGTTCCCAAACATGTTTCAGCACCTCTGTGCCATGACCAGGGGGTTTCTGTTTTATTGAATCTGTAACGTGAATATTTTTTTACTAAATGATTACAAAATTACGGGAATATTTAGTTCAAACAACAATTTGTTCCTTTTAGTTAATACCTTTACACTTGTTTTGCATGGTTTTTCAGGATCACTTGTGTATTATTTATTACAGATAGTTTGTCATCTGTAACCAAACGGCGCTGATGAGAAATTTTATTGGGAGTTAACGTATGCTTTAAACTTAATTTAGTTTGTCGCGGTATTTCCCGCCTATATTCGTTTTTTCTTACGTTTTTCTGTGGCAAGCCCTTTTTTCTAAGTATCCTGATGAGGTGTTGTGAAGCACACGCAAATATAACACATTTTTCAGAAATATAGTCGTAAAAGCTCTTTGCACTTCACCAAAACACACTGTAATCGTGGTTGTTTTGTGTCCGTTTTGGATGATGTTGACATGTAATGCAAATCGTGAACATGTATTTCACGTTGGATGTAACCAATTAGTGTAAGAAGCTCAAAACTATTAGTACTTTGAGGGATTGGGCAAAAATGTGGAAATACTGCGAGAGATACATGATTGAACATATATGCAGATGTTGGCGTAGCGTGCAAGTTACACTGTTGTATTTGAAAACTGACGCCACGTGTGCAATGACACTGAAAGTGTCAGTCGTGTTAAGAATAATGTTCTGTATAATTGTGAGTGCTTTACGCCGTGAGCATAACAGGAAAGCGTGATGCCATAAAACCTGGACTGTAGAGCAGTGGAGGAAGTTTGTGGTAAGGTCTTATAGGACCAAACTGCTGAGGTCATCGGTCCCTAAGCTTACGCACTACTTAATCTAACTTAAACTAACTTACGCTAAGGACGGCACACACACCCGTGCCGGAGGGAGGACTCGAACCTCTGACGGAGGGAGCCGCGCGGACCGTGACAAGGCGCCTTATACCGCGCTGCTACTCCACGCCGCAGCAGTGGAGGAAATTCTTTCAGTCGGACGAGTCTTGTTTCACATTGTTTCCAACTTCTGGCTGAGTTAAAAGTCCCAGGTGTGAAACATGGCGAGTGTTTGGTGGCATATTGTGGGCAGGCATTTTTTGGTATTCCTTGCGCCCTATGGGTACTCTACAAGATAGCACTTAAGCTCATCAGATCCGTCCCACGGTGCAACGTTTGTTCTCCAGTGCAGATGTCTTCCAAGACGACAGGGCCTCTGTTCACACAAGTCGCATCGTCCAGGACGGGTTTTGTGAGAACGAGGATGAATTGTGTCAGCTCCCATTGCACCACATTGTCACTGGACCTCTGTGTGGTCTACTCCGGAGAGAAGGTTGCGCGATCGCAGGAAGAATGATATAACGTTCTCTTAAAAAACCAAGACGCCTGTGAGCCGTTTTGAAGGCCTACGGTTGATCGGCACCATATTAGGTGTAGTATTGTGCTGCGTTTTTGGTGTTAAATGGTGCCGGGAGAAACTGAAGTACTAATGCTCAGCTACAACATCACAAGTTTTTGACAGTATGTTTGTAGTTGCACGATTCTACTGATCCCCTCTATTCTGAAAGTCCCCATAATTATACTTCCTGCCCAAATTTTCCTCTTCATTCCACAGAGATAGCAACAGGCTCATTTCTTTAGTGGCTTGTATTAAGAACATTACGCACATCCATCGATGATACTAGTTTGTCTTTCTAATAGTTTTCTCCGGTTGGGCAAGCGTTATAAGTAGCAGACAACTGGAATAAACTTAATGCGTTCATCCACTTCATCTTGCGTACTGGGTTCCTTTAAACGTTTAACATCTGTTTTACCGTTTATCGCAACCAACGGCCTAGCCGCAGAGGTAACACCGGTTCGGGTCAGATCACCAGAGTTAAGCATCGTCGGGCTTGGCTAGCAGTTGGATGAGTGTCCGTCCGGGTCCGCCTAGCGCTGTTGGCAAGCGGTGTGCAGTTAGCCCTTGTGAGGTGAATTGAGGAGCTACGTGACTGAGAAGTAGCGGTTCCCATGTGGTAATCTGACAACGGTTAGGAGTGTAGTTGTGCTGGACACAAAAACCCTCCATATAGGCATCCAGCGACGCTTAAGGTCTAAGGATGACACGGCGGTCGATCGGTACCGTTGAGCCTTCAGTGCCTGTTTGGACGGAGCGTTGTTTTCGTTTTTAATGGAACCTAATGCATTGCCTTGCCACTTTATTTACAGAACCAGCTCGTAATTTATCTTGCGAATACAGCTGTCGTCGAAGGACCTAATCCTTTACGAGTATTGTATCGGATGACGTATCGACGTATAACCATTCTGTCGAACGTATCAGAACACTTACATTCCCTACGCAGTACTTACTCATAGTCTGATATGTCGTGCTGCCTCAGGTCATGTTTGCAAATAAAAATTGTAATATCTTCAGATCGCCTGGATGTGCAGCTAGGTTTTACTTCGATTTTTCGAATTTTTATTTGTCCTCGTTCTGACAAACGTAACATCGACCCTGCTCTGGTATCCTCTGATGACGCTGAGCAGAAATCCATACGCTGTTTCTATAGTCACATACACGTAAACTCTGACCACGAGCCCAGATGGTCCCATTGGTGGCGAGCGACCGCCGCGTCATCCTTCACCAATGGCGTCATTGGATGCAGAAGAGAAGGGCCTAGGGACAGCACACCCTTCTCCCTGCCGTGGTCAGTTTTCGAGACTACTCGGACATTTAGCAGTTCAGTTGACTTCACCAGGCTGAGTGCACCCAGTTCCATTCCTCCTACAAAGGAAAAATCCGTGGCAAAGGAAAAATCCAGGTCCTCCGCATGGCAGCCAGCCGCGCTGACCACTCAACTACGGTGGCGGTCTATAGTCACAGATACGAACTCTTAATCTGAAGCTGCATTATGTTTTCAAAAGATAGAGAGTACTGAAAGTAACGAGAATCTGGCCGTGATGCCATAGGAGGTGTACCTAACCATTCAAGCCATGAAGAAGGGGAAACGTCTTGGCAGTTACGTTGTTGAAGAAGAAATGGCTTAGGCGAAAGGAAATGTTACCCAAAAGATACTTGCAATATTGTTTAGAGAATATGTGCGAAGAAAACACCAACTTCAAACTGAAAAAACTCTGTAATAATTACACGTTACAAGAAAGGAAACAGATAAGACTATAAACGCATCAACTTTCTCAGCGTGTTATATGATATATTCATCTGATAGAAGGAACGCCAGACTGTTGTTAGACAATGGAAAACAGCTGTCTTTCGAAGTTTATAGCATCAGATTAGACCGTTAAGAATCAGTGAACGAAATCATGGAATTGAGTAATAACTATAAAATAACACTTGTCTTGGAATCTTAGATTTTGGGAACGATTTTCTCTCATTTTCAATTAAATCACTATATACTGACCTTGAGATAAAAGGCATTGATACGTCCTGTGTTAGTAGACTGTAAAATATGTACGCCAATGCTACATCTTCAACTAGATTTCAACATCCAGTAGACTTCAGCAGGGTAGTGTAAAATTCGCAAATGAAAGAACAATATAGCTAGAAGATTCCATTTATGCAAAAAAAATTCCTAGCAGTCTCTGACGAAGTTTTCATTAAACGGGAAAAAACTTTTTGGCCCAAAATATCTGAACCGCCTTTGTTTTGTTGATGTTGTTGTAATGTTTGTCTGAACTGCACATAAACTACCACAACTGTGAGAACTTGAGAAGCAAGTATGAAAATGTGCCTGAAAATCAATTATAATAAGACAAAAAATGTATAGTCAACACATCGAAAAGAAAATGCTCAAATTAACAAACAAACAAAGCAGTATATGTGCGCTAGTTCTTTTTCGCTAAATTATATCTTACTGTGTCTGAAATGAAAACTGGCCGATCATTGCGTAGTTTTTACTTGTGGTAGTGAGGTACGATCATTTAATACGAAAACTACTCTAATGTAATGTATTTCACGAATCACTAGTAGACACATGAAATCAAACAAATGCACCAGGGAAAAGGAAACCAACGATAAATAAATGATGTCGGGGGCTTGTTGTGAAGCATATAGACGTTATTTGTGCCAAACTAATTCTTTGCTGCACCGAAAGTAAGGATCGAAACGATGACGTGATGGAAATGAGATATACGCCATTACAAAACACCCATAAACGACGCGGATGCATATCGTTATGCCATAAAGCAAGGAGGAGCCTAGAAGAGGCTTTCATAGAGCAGTGGATGTTAAACAGATTATGATGTATGTCAATTCTCTTATTTACTATCATCACTGATCACGGCGTATACGCGTGTAGATAAGCATGTGACTGAGATATTTCACTGTAGGTTCACGTTACGCCACCTGTTGATGGTTACCAGTTTGACAGAACTGACACTGAATACCTACAGCCAATTTTCAAAACAAATGTCGAAAGAGGAAACACATACAATATAACTACAATTTAACCAGTTCACATGCAGTCGTCTGTTCGATAATGAAAATCCGTCTATCCGAGTGTTTTGTATAGATTAACTGTCTCTCATCTTAGTACAGACATTGGTTTTCCCATGCACCATACTTAGAGACTAATTAGACATGGTAAACCGTTTTCCTTAACTCAAAGAATATTCTTAAAAAAATTTAAAATTTGTATCAGATGTGTTGTAACTTATTAGAAGTGCAGAATGCAAGACATGGCATATAGAAGCTCTAGAAGATATTTACATTCAAAGGACTCATGTGAAAATATTAGCTGATTGTGTGGATACTGAAAGGTCGTTAACCAAATAGATATAATATAGCGCACAAGAAACGTATAATCCTAGCGGAAATCGACACAACTCTCCCTAGTGAATAAATAGACTTATAGTCAATTAAGATGAGCTGGTGCAATCCTTATTACTTTCACTGAATAATAAGAGAATAATCGTTGAGCTTGGCCCCTGTGGACATTGATAACACCAACATAGTGAAAAGATGTAGCACATTTTGAAGTATCTTTAGTTTAAACCGTCTGATTATAGTAGATATTTATTTGCTCTAATTATTGGACACAATACGCGAGTCATTAACAGAGAGCAAAGTTGTCTATTGAATTCAGACATAATGATGCTAGCACTGTGGGAAGGTACCAAGTTATAGGAAAGATTGCATGGAGAAAACTCAACAAGTTATCCTTATCTAGCAGCTCGCGAATACATTGTTAACGAGGCAGAATCGCAGATTGTAATCCAGTGGGTAACTCGAGTTGAATGCCAGAACGAGATTTTCTCTATTTTCAAAAAGAACTCTACATGGACGGGACAACTAAATGTTGGTCCGCCCCCGGTAGCTGAGTGGTCAGTGCGACAGAATGTCAATCCTAAGGGCCCGGGTTCGATTCCCGGCTGGGTCGGAGATTTTCTCCGCTCAGGGACTGGGCGTTGTGTTGTCCTAATCATCATCGTCTCATCCTCATCGACGCACAAGTCGCCGAAGTGGCGCCAAATCGAAAGACTTGCACCCGGCGAACAGTCTACCCGACGGGAGGCCCTACTCACACCACATTTACATTTAACTCAACGTTATTGCCAATGTGATGAATGAGAATACTGCTTATTTCATGAGAGAAAAGAATGCAGCAGAAACCTCCCACTCTTGGTGTACAAACGCAAATTAACAAACCAGAGGCTGGTATTGGCCTAGAACAGTGACCCCTTCATTGGTCGGCCTCTTCGCACCAAGCATGGTGGCGGAGCGTCTCAATTTGACTGGATGACCAAAAATTTTTTATGGCAAAATCGTCTTACTCAATTATTCTCTTCAGACAGCAGTGGCGGCAGAGCATCTCCTGCCCACAGCTAGACCAGGTGTTGGCTCTGCCCACAAAAGTACAAGTGGGCCACAGCCTCATTTTCGTGGAAACTGCTCGTCCCTTGGGGAGCCCGCCTCTCCTAATGAGATTCACTACCTTCAGCCAACAACATGACCCTGAGGCCACACTGGTAGTGCATCTTACCAGTGTTGAAAACGCAGAGCCTTCCTCCCAAGCTCACATGCGCAGTACCGTCTATAAAACAACCACGGAAAGTGACAGAAAAGTGAAACAATAACGCTTAAGAATGTGTTGGCAGATGACAAAAGTAGTCAGTATGGATATGCAGCTCATATAATGCCTGCATTCTAAGAAGACTCTGTGACATGTCTCATGGGAGTAGCTCATTCGATGGAAACCTATATTTATTGACCGATACTGAATTCTTTCACTCACCACCAAATTCACCTAGCAGGCAACACAGTGTCAATAAATAGGGCTTTTTTAAACTCTACTGTACGTAACACATCAGCGATTGCTAATTTCATGTGTACCTCTCTCTTCCGTTGATACTGAAACACTGAGGGATTATTATCTACTAGGATACGTTGACAGCGTCCGGCAAACACTCAGTACTAACTACGGTACTTCGATTTCCTTGATGTGAATGTTTGGTGTCTGTTCTTTCGAACGTGCGGTAACTCTTATTCGAGGTTCTCGCCGGATCACAATCAGACTCCTCGCTGCTCAACTGGACTTCTGTGTTGGTAGTGCTGACGCACTCGTTCACCAATTGGGGTACTCAAAGGTTAGTGCCCTCTGTGTACTTCACCGTCTAACACAAGACCCTAAAGAGCAACGAAAACGCGTCCGGAATTACTTGCGCGTCAGGAAGGTGACTGTGACAATATTTTGGCGAGCATTGTCACAGGCGATGAAACACGGATTCATCACTTCGAACCGGAAACAAAAAGACAATCCATAGAGTGGCACCACATCACCTCCCCTCCGAAGAAAAAGTTCAGAGCTGCACTCTCAGGCAGTCAAATCATGGCGAAGATCATCTGGGACTCTGAAGAGGTTATTCTATTTGATGTTCCCGCTCAAGGTGTAAAGATCAACTCTGAAGTATGCTACCTTCAACAAAATTAAATAAACGTTTTCAGTATGTTCGTCGCCACAAAAATAGAAACGAACTTCTTCTGCAACCGAGAGGAGCTCATAAAACTTTTGGCCGTGAAGTTCTAGGCGCTTCAGTCTGGAACCGCATGACCGCTACGGTCGCAGGTTCGAATCGTGCCTCGGGCATGGGTGTGTGTGATGTCCTTGGGTTAGTTAGGTTTAAGTAGTTCTAAGCTCTAGGGGACTGATGACCACAGATGTTAAGTCCCATAGTGCTCAGAGCCATTTGAACCATTTCATAAAACTTTACTGGACTGTTCTTCCTCATCTACACTACAGCCCGGATCTCGCACCTTCGGACTTCCGTCCTTTGGCCCAATGAATGATACCCTCCACAGGAAGCATTATATGTATGATGGGAGGCTATTGATGCAGCAAGACGTCGGTTCCGGCATCGACCAGTCGAGTGGTACGATGCAGGCATGCAGGAGCTCTCAGTAAGGTGGCGTAAGGCTCTTGCACTGAACGGAGGTTATGATGAGAAACAGGGCTTTGTAGTCAAAAGAGTGGGGGGGTTATGTGATGTATTGGAATCCTGCTTTGAGAAAAAAATGTGTTGTATTATTTGTTGAATGTCACTCGTCTACATCTACGTGATTACTGTGCTATTCACAATAAAGTGCCTGGCAGAGGGTTCAATGAACTGCCTTCAAGATGTCTCTCTACAGTTCCACTCTCGAACGGCACGCGGGATAAACGAGCGCTTAAATTTTTCTGTGCGAACCCTGACTGCTCTTATTTTATTGTGACGATCATCTCTCCCTATGTAGGTGGGTGGCAATAGAATGTTTTCGCAATCGGAGGAGAAAACTGCTGATTGAAATTTCATGAGAAAATCCCGTCGCAACGAAAAACGCCTTTGTTTTAATGATTGTCACTCCAATTCACGTATCATGTCTGTGACACTATCTACGCTATTTCGCGATAATACAAAACGAGCTGCCCTTCTTTGTACTTTTTAGATATCATCCGTCAGTCCCATCTGATGCGAATTCCACACCGCACAGCAATTCTCCAGAATAGGGCGGACAAGCGTAGTGTAAGCAGTCTCTTTAGTAGACCTGTTGCACCTTCGAAGTGTTCTGCCAATGAATCGCAGTCTTTGGTTTGCTCTAACCACAATATTATCTATGTGATCGTTCCAATTTAGGTTATTTGTAATTGTAATCCCTAAGTATTTAGTTGAATTTACAGCCTTCAGATTTGTGTGACTTATCGCGCAATCGAAATTTTGCTGATTTCTTTTAGTACTCATGTGAATAAGGTCACACTTTTCTTTATTCAGGGTCAATTGCCACTTTTCGCACCATACAGATATCTTATCTAAATCATTTTGCAAGTCATTTTGATCATCTGATGACTTTACAAGGCGGTAAATGACAGCATCATCTGTAAACAGTCTAAGACCGCTACTCAGATTGTCTCCTATGTTGTTAATATAGATCAGGAACAACAGAGGGCCTATAGCACTTCCGTGGGGAACTCCTGTTTTACTCGATGACTTTCCATCTATTACTACTAACCGTGACTTTTCTAACAGGAAATCATGAATCCAGTCGCAGAACTGAGGCGATACTCCGTAGGCGCGCAGTTTGGTTAGAAGACGCTTGTGAGGAACGGTGTCGAAAACCTTCTGGAAATCAAAAAATATGGAATCAATGTGACATCCCCTGTCGATAGCACTTATTACTTCATGAGTATAAAGAGCTAGTTATGTTTCACAAGAACGATGTTTTCTGAATCCTTGCTGACTATGTGTCAATAAATCGTTTTCTTCGAGGTACTTCACGATGTTCGAACACAGTATATGTTCCAAAACCCTACTGCAAATCGACGTTAGTGGTATAGGCCTGTAATTCAGCGAATTACTCCTACTTCCCTTTTTGGGTATTGGCGTGACCTGTGCAACTTTCCAGTCTTTAGGTACGAATCTTTCTGTGAGCGAGTGGTTGTATATAATTGCTAAATATGGAGCTATTTTGTCAGCATACTCTGAGAGGAACCTGACTGGTATACAATCTAGACCGGAGGCCTTGCTTTTATTAATTGATTTAAGCTGCTTTGTTACTCCGAGGATATCTACTTTTATGTTTCTCACCTTGGCAGTTGTTCTCGATTAGAATTGAGGAATATTTACATCGTCTTCTTTGGTGAAGGAGTTTCGGAAAACCGTGTTTAATAACTCTGCTTTAGTGGCGCTGTTATCAGTGACTTCACCGTTGTTATCGTGCAGTGAAGGTAATAGATCAAAGAAGAGAAAACCTAGAATTTTCATGGTTGATGGAACTAGGAGTTTTTTCATTACTTTGTCAAAGACTGTATGATTGCAGATAGTTCTAGATACGGCGTTGTGCTGGTTTGTAGATAAACTATGATTTTTTTCCATTTTAATCTCAATTTTTGGGATATGAAAATAATTTTCTACTTATGTTGTGGTGGAGGGCAGTACTGGCGAGACAATGGATGAGCTTGGGAAGAGTGTGATGGTTACTCGATGATATCCGAGCAGGATAACATTGGCACCGTATAGAAAGCGGTGTGAAGAGCCCTGTCAGGACGTCAGTCTCGTTTTTATGTCGCCGACTGTGGCAGTTACAAATGATAATAGCCGTGACGTCAACAGGATAATGGATGTGACATCGCCAGGGGAAGGAAAAAAAAGCAAAGTCATCTGTCTGAATGTTTCATTGTAGTTATCTGTCTCGCCTCCGTACACACCCGGCGCAGTGCATTTTGAAAGAGCCTAAAAGGCTCTTAAATAGCTTTCTGCCTCTTTATTGTAGAGGCCGGGTGTGAAAATGTGGACAAGCCTCGAACAGGGTCGCTTCATCCACCACACCCCGGCGAGGAATTATTCGCGCTCGAAACAAAAGCTGCGCCGTTACCGCACGGCCACGCGCCGCGCCGGCACACTGCCGCGGCAAACAAAGAAACAGCACGCACGTATTGTGCGCATTGTAGCGCGAGTCAAAGGAGGCGTGAAAATTGGTATTGGTAGCAAGCATCGAAGGGGGAGAAGTGCGCTGCGCGGGCTCATTTCCTCGGCGGTGGCGCGCCGCTGCTCGGTGCGGAGCGGCGCGGACTGCGGCCGACGCCAAAGACGCGGTGTTATTAAAAGAGCGGCTAATTAGGCGCTGCGGGGGTGGGGGCGGGGGCAGCCGGCGCCAGCCACTTGTCAGTCACACCTCGGCGGCGCGCCTCTTCATTAGGCGTCGGCCTCAAAGGGCGCCGACGACGACGCGGGCCCGCCGGCGACGCCCCCACAGCGCCACCCACGCCGCGGGAGGCGGCGAGCGCAAGACGCGGCTACTTTTGTGCGGCGGCGACGGGCCGCCAAGTCTCCCCCCACCCCACCCCGCCCTCAGAGGCGGAGCGCAGATTGCTCATCTCGCGCCGCGCCAGCGCCGGATGAAAAGCCTCGGCTCGCCGAGCGGCCGCCTGGCGGACGAGCGCAGATTCGTCCCGACGGCGAACTGCGGCGCTTCTCCGCTGATTATGCCGCCGCCAGACTTTACTTTCTCTCGGAAAACAGTTTTTTTTCTCTTTTCCGCATTTAATCTTGTGATTTATTGTTCGCTTTCTGCGGCCTCTTCGTCACAGAAGGAAGACGTCCCCGCAAAGAGTCTGTCAACACTTGCAGCGGGCGAATGATTGACAAATAAAACAGAGAGGATCGTCGTATAAATTACTTACACTGTGTAGGGTGGCAACGGCCTTGCACCTTACATGAGTCCACTTAACGTGACACTTTAGGTTTCGTCGGAGTAATACTCTAAATTACGGTGTAGGAAATCTATGTGGAAACGCGTCGGCACGTGAGAATTCTGCGATTTTGTAATTATAAGATTTTGTGGAAAGGCAGTGCGCTAGATCAGGCTCATCCAAGAATTGCGCCCGGCGCGACCGTGTGTCGCTAGTGTCGGCATAGGAGCTGCGGAGCGAGTCAGACCGCACACCACTGCGCTGCGCTGGACTGTCCCGCAGTCGGACAACGACGCAAAAAAGTAACAGAGGATGCGCGCCTCTGTAAAAGACGTCGATGAGCGGTACAACAAGCCAAACATTTACTGTTCACGTAACAACTAGTGTTCGTGCGGCAGAATTACTACGCAAAGCTTTAGAAAACAATATCCAAAACAAGAATCGAAGAACACCTTAGTTGTTTTCTGACCCACAGGTTCATTCTATTAGCACTGCACATGCACTCTCGTCATTATGTACAATAGGCGTCTTCTGAAAAATATATCAGTTTCTTAAATGAACTAGAGTCATAAATATTCTATTTTAGAAATAATTTTATGTAAGGGATATAGTCTCATTCTTACTATTAGCAGTTACAAGTAAATATTTTTTGTTATACTTTGGGCTACATCTTTTTGCGTCCCTTTCCAGAGTTTAGAAATCGGATCCTTAGTTTGCTGTTTTGTACAGGGCTATTACAAATGATTGAAGCGATTTCATAAATTCACTGTAGCTCCATTCATTGACGTACGGTCACGACACACTACAGATACGTAGAAAAACTCATAAAGTTTTGTTCGGCTGAAGCCACACTTCAGGTTTCCGCCGCCAGAGCGCTCCAGAGCGCAGTGAGACAAAATGGCGACAGGAGCCGAGAAAGCGTATGTCGTGCTTGAAATGCACTCACATCAGTCAGTCGTAACAGTGCAACGACATTTCAGGACGAAGTTCAACGAAGATCCACCAACTGCTAACTCCATTCGGCGATTGTATGCGCAGTTTAAAGCTTCTGGATGCCTCTGTAAGCGGAAATCAACGGGTCGGCCTGCAGTGAGCGAAGAAACGGTTGAACACGTGTATCTGGACATGCTGGAAAATTGGCTCGTGCCACAACTGGAGACCGACAGCACCGACTTCATCTTTCAACAGGATGGTGCTCCACCGCACTTCCATCATGATGTTCCGCATTTCTTAAACAGGAGATTGGAAAACCGATGGATCGGTCGTGGTGGAGATCATGATCAGCAATTCATGTCATGGCCTCCACGCTCTCCCGACTTAACCCCATGCGATTTCTTTCTGTGGGGTTATGTGAAAGATTCAGTGTTTAAACCTCCTCTACCAAGAAACGTGCCAGAACTGCGAACTCGCATCAACGATGGTTTCGAACTCATTGATGGGGACATGCTGCGCCGAGTGTGGGAGGAACTTGATTATCGGCTTGATGTGTGCCGAATCACTAAAGGGGCACATATCGAACATTTGTGAATGCCTAAAAAAACTTTTTGAGTTTTTGTATATGTGTGCAAAGCATTGTGAAAATATCTCAAATAATAAAGTTATTGTAGAGCTGTGAAATCGCTTCAATCATTTGTAATAACCCTGTAGGTAATAATTTTAACCGACCACGTTTGAATACTTATTAAAAAATAGAATTAAGGTTATAAAGCTCTTTAATTCTTACAGTCAACATTGTTAAAGAAGACAATTACCTACGAAGCGCGCGTACAGCGGCATGGGGAGGCGGGCGGTTCGCACGGCCAGCTAAGCGCCACGGCGCGGCCACTGCAGCAACATTCGAATTCGCCCGGGGCACTGGCCGCGGGCGACCGCGGGCGCTAGCGCCACAGGGACACACTTTGGACGAGCCTGCGCTAGACAGAGCTCGGCTACGTCCCCGCCTAGCCGCCGAAGGCCACAGCCTGACGGTATGAATGGTGAACTGGGGGATTTCTGTAATCCGTTTAGAGAGGCCACAGCGGCCGCCAACGTCTGAGGGACGCGCGGCTGCAGGTGTTCAAGTGTTTACCAAAACACAGCAGTGGATAGCTGGACGGGCTTTCCTGTGCGTGCTCTCGCCTATGTCCCACTAATTTTACGCCTTCGAGTAACTCGAAGTGGGGCAGGCTAGGAGTTCCGAATAACAAACTTTCAATGCAAGAATCTGTGTTCGCTACGACTGGGAATCTTGCTGGGAAAATCTCGAGTGGTCTCTTGGGAGAAAACTTCCAGTAAACGTGTTATTGCCCACAGCTGTGGTACTTCCCAGGCAGCGAGGGCGGAGTTTACTTGTGAAATTTTGTAGAAATAAAAGAATTGTGGAAAAGAGTTCTATTCCCAGGCCGTTCATTGGTTGGCACTGGCAAACTGGGTATTTTGAGAGCTTCTAGTGACGTGATTCGCTCGGTAAAAGTTCAGGTGAGAAAACAAAGGTGAAGAGCGACTTTTCTGGACTCTCGGTAGAGGTCTTCCGTTCTGAGCTCTCGTACTGAGAGGACGTTAGCCAAGTCGTCTCTCCTCTTGGTCTTTCATTGTGAGAGGACATTAGCCGCGCCAGCTCATTGCTGACGGAAACATTGTCGCAATTAGAGAAGTTTACAAAGCAGTCTGTTGTCTGAATACTGTAGGATTGTACTTTCCGAGACGCCGCACGCCGACCGCACGGCCGCGCCGTTGCCGTCGAATACCGCCGCTACAACAGGAATATTACGGTGAGATCGCTCCCGCTTCGGCCTGTGTTAGGAGTAACGTTAAATAGTTAGATCAATTGCAATTGCTGTTTCCACAGAGGTTTCACGGTACTTTGGAGTGTAGTGGTTATTCATATACACTCCTGGAAATTGAAATAAGAACACCGTGAATTCATTGTCCCAGGAAGGGGAAACTTTATTGACACATTCCTGGGGTCAGATACATCACATGATCACACTGACAGAACCACAGGCACATAGACACAGGCAACAGAGCATGCACAATGTCGGCACTAGTACAGTGTATATCCACCTTTCGCAGCAATGCAGGCTGCTATTCTCCCATGGAGACGATCGTAGAGATGCTGGATGTAGTCCTGTGGAACGGCTTGCCATGCCATTTCCACCTGGCGCCTCAGTTGGACCAGCGTTCGTGCTGGACGTGCAGACCGCGTGAGACGACGCTTCATCCAGTCCCAAACATGCTCAATGGGGGACAGATCCGGAGATCTTGCTGGCCAGGGTAGTTGACTTACACCTTCTAGAGCACGTTGGGTGGCACGGGATACATGCGGACGTGCATTGTCCTGTTGGAACAGCAAGTTCCCTTGCCGGTATAGGAATGGTAGAACGATGGGTTCGATGACGGTTTGGATGTACCGTGCACTATTCAGTGTCACCTCGACGATCACCAGTGGTGTACGGCCAGTGTAGGAGATCGCTCCCCACACCATGATGCCAGGTGTTGGCCCTGTGTGCCTCGGTCGTATGCAGTCCTGATTGTGGCGCTCACTTGCACGGCGCCAAACACGCATACGACCATCATTGGCACCAAGGCAGAAGCGACTCTCATCGCTGAAGACGACACGTCTCCATTCGTCCCTCCATTCACGCCTGTCGCGACACCACTGGAGGCGGGCTGCACGATGTTGGGGCGTGAGCGGAAGACGGCCTAACGGTGTGCGGGACCGTAGCCCAGCTTCATGGAGACGGTTGCGAATGGTCCTCGCCGATACCCCAGGAGCAACAGTGTCCCTAATTTGCTGGGAAGTGGCGGTGCGGTCCCCTACGGCACTGCGTAGGATCCTACGGTCTTGGCGTGCATCCGTGCGTCGCTGCGATCCGGTCCCAGGTCGACGGGCACGTGCACCTTCCGCCGACCACTGGCGACAACATCGATGTACTGTGGAGACCTCACGCCCCACGTGTTGAGCAATTCGGCGGTACGTCCACCCGGCCTCCCGCATGCCCACTATACGCCCTCGCTCAAAGTCCGTCAACTGCACATACGGTTCACGTCCACGCTGTCGCGGCATGCTACCAGTGTTAAAGACTGCGATGGAGCTCCGTATACCACGGCAAACTGGCTGACACTGACGGCGGCGGTGCACAAATGCTGCGCAGCTAGCGCCATTCGACGGCCAACACCGCGGTTCCTGGTGTGTCCGCTGTGCCGTGCGTGTGATCATTGCTTGTACAGCCCTCTCGCAGTGTCCGGAGCAAGTATGGTGGGTCTGACACACCGGTGTCAATGTGTTCTTTTTTCCATTTCCAGGAGTGTATATGTTATAAGAGACACAGTTACTGCCAATGCCAGTTAAGAGGATAATTTGTAAATTCTTCATTGTGTTTTATTCAGCATTGATCTGAAGGTTATAATACATTTATTGTGATTCAGTAGAGCATTTACTTTCAGTAGTTGATACTGAATTCACCCTTTTGCTTTATTTAATTTTTGTGTATGTGTTTGATGACATTGAACACCCTAAGTGTTCGTGATCGTTCATGTTTGGAAGTAAAAATAGATGTGATTTATCGTCAACGCTACCACCGCAGATTAATTAGGGGGGCCACAGGGCCACATTTAAATCCATTTTTGCGTATAGTTCCACTCCCAATTTCTCTGTAAATTGTCAGGGGCGAACACACGCAAAAATCGGACAAGCAACAGGTGGGGTGTTACAAGTGAGTTGACAAGTCATGGGATAGCGATACGCACATATACGGATGGCGGTAATATAGCGTAAACAAGATATAAAAGGGCAGTGCATTGGCGGAGCTGTCATTTGTACTCAGGTGATTCATGTGTAAAATTTTTCGACGTGACAGTGGCGGCAGGGCGGCACTTTGAACTCGGAACGGTAGTTGGAGCTAGACGCATGGGACATTCGATTTGTGATATCGTTAGGGTGTTCTATATTCCGAGATACACAGTGTGAAGAGTGTGTTGACAATACCATATTTTAGGCATTATCTCTCATTACACACAATGCATTGGCCGACGGCCTTCACCTAACGACCGAGAGCAGCGACGTTTAGATAGAGTAGCCAGTGCTAACAAACAAGCAGCACTGTTTGATGTAACCACAGAAATTAATGTCGGACGTGCAACGAACGTATCCGTTGGGACAGTGCGTCAAACTTTGGCTTCAATGGGCTATGGCATCTGACGACCGACACGAGTGCCTTTGCTTACAACACAACATCGCCTGCAGTGCCTCTCCTGGGCTGGAGACCACATCGCTTGCACCTAGCGGAAAATCGTTGCCTGGCTAGATGAGCCCCGAAAAAATGTTCAAATGTGTGTAATTTCAAACTTCTGAGGTCATCAGTCTCTAGACTTACGCACTACTTAAACCAGCTTATGCTAAGAACAACATAGACACCCTTGCTCGAGGGAGGATTCGAACCTCTGGCGGGAGAGGCTGCGCAATTAATGATTTTTTTTTGTCATCAATCTACTGAGTGGTTTGATGCGGCCCGCCACGAATTCCTTTCCTGTGCTAACCTCTTCATCTCAGAGTAGCACTTGCAACCTACGTCCTCAATTATTTGCTTGACATATTCCAATCTCTGTCTTCCTCTACAGTTTTTGCCCTCTACAGCTCCCTCTAGTATCATGGAAGTCATTCCCTCATGTCTTAGCAGATGTCCTATCATCCTGTCCCTTCTCCTTATCAGTGTTTTCCACATATTCCTTTCCTCTCCGATTCTGCGTAGAACCTCCTCATTCCTTACCCTATCAGTCCACCTAATTTTCAACATTCGTCTATAGCACCACATCTCAAATGCTTCGATTCTCTTTTGTTCCGGTTTTCCCACAGTCCATGTTTCACTACCATACAATGCTGTACTCCAGACGTACATCCTCAGAAATTTCTTCCTCAAATTAAGGCTGGTATTTGATATTAGTAGACTTCTCTTGGCCATAAATGCCTTTTTTGCCATAGCGAGTTTGCTTTTGATGTCCTCCTTGCTCCGTCCGTCATTGGTTATTTTACTGCCTAGGTAGCAGAATTCCTTAACTTCATTGACTTCGCGACCATCAATCCTGATGATAAGTTTCTCGCTGTTCTCATTTCTACTACTTCTCATCACCTTCGTCTTTCTCCGATTTAGTGATATGGCGCCTCTAATCGCGCGGCCACTCTGCGCGGCATGAGTCCCGATTTTAACTGGTAAGACTGATGGTAGGGTTCTAGTGTGGCGCAGACCACACGAAGCTATGGATCCAAGATGTTCACAAGGCACTGTGCAATCTGGTGGTGACTCCATAATGCTGTAGACTGTGTTTACATGGAGTGGATTGTCCTTTGGTCCAGCTGAACCGATCGTTGACTGGAAATGGTTATGTTCGGCTACGTGGAGAACATTGCAGCCAATGATGCACTTCATGCTCCCAAACACCGATGGAATTTTTATGAATTACAGTGCGCCATGTCACCGAGCCGCAATTGTCCTCTATTGGAGAGGTTGAAAATACCTCTTCAGTGGTAAGCTCCTTTTTATTTAGAACACGACCGGTTTCGGGCTCTTGTATTCCCATCATCAGGTGTTGTACTGAAAATAAACAAGAGACCGGAGCTACTAATAGTTTTCACAAGAAGTGATACACATAAAAAAGCAAAAAAGAAGTTCCATATAACATTTAGAAACGAGCGGTCGGGTTAGGTTCAAATGGCTCTGAGCACTATAGGACTTAACTTCTGAGGTCATCAGTCCGCTAGAACTTACAACTACTTAAACCTAAGTAACCTAAGGACATCACACACATCCATGCCCGAGCCAGGATTCGAACCTGCAACCGTAGTTGTCACGCGGTTCCAGACTGTAGCGCCTAGAACCGCTCGGGTTAGATGTTGTAAAAGCTAAGTAAATGGCAAAGTGACACTAGACAGTATTATGGACAACTGTTTGGGTAAATAATTACGCAATGAACAGCAGGACATTTACTGTACACTTGGTGCGGTGAACCACAGCGCCGCGATGGACGAGTACAGGACGCGGTGTACCACCAGCGAGCCCAGGGCACGGAGTAGCGTTCGCGAGGAGGAAGCATACTGGTAAAAGTGGCAAAAGTATTGTCATCTGTTGATGGGAAGAACAACGCGGGGCCATGTAGCGCGGCCGTTTACAGTCTGAATTAGTCATTTACATTCAAAATGAATTACTTAGAAAGTCGCATGAATCACGTTGAAAGTACATTATGAGTGGTATAGGAACATATTGAACAAAACTGTCGTGAAACTGGAACAAGATTTTCACTTTGCAGTGGAGTGTGCTCTGATATGAAACTTCCTGCCGGATTAAAACTGTGTGCTGGACCGAGACTCGAACTCGGGACCTTTGCCTTTCGCGGGGAAGTACTCTACCATCGGAGCTACCCAAGCACGACTCTCGACCCGTCCGCACAGCTTTAGTTCAGCCAGAACCTCGTTTCCTATCTTCCAAACCTCACAGAAGCTCTTCTACGAACCTTGCAGAACTAGCTCTCCTGGAAGAACGGATATTGCGGAGACATGGCTTAGCCACAGCCTGGGGTATGTTTCCAGAGTGAGATCTTCACTCTGCAGCGGAGTGTGCGCTGGTATGAAACTTCCTGACAGATAAAAACTGTGTGCCGGACCGAGACCCGAACTCGGACCTTTGCCTTTTCCAGGCAAGTGCTCTACCATCTGAACTACCCAAGCACCACTCACGACCCCTCCCCACAGTTTCAGTTCTGCCAGTATCTCGTCTCCTACCTTCCAAAGCTCACAGGAGCTCCTATGTTTAAGAAGCTCTTATGTAGTAAATCTGATTGGAAGCCGACGACATAAAATTTATTTATAAACCTTTCCAAGTTTTTAATTTCGTGGGGCTATATGTGGCGACGTGGAACAACAAGCCACAGTCATGAATTAAAAGAACTTACACATGTGCCACTCGTTGCACTAAAGGGCAAATTAAAATGGGATCAATTTAAAGTCTGCTAACTAAAAGCCGACGACTAAACGAGGCTTACGTTAGATAAGACCTGAGACAAATTTTACATCACGAAAGACAGGTAAATTTTAAATAGGTGAGTATACAGATAATGACGCACAATAATGCGCCGTTGTCATAGGTAAAAAAAAACTAATTTAAAATTTACCTGTCTTTCATCATGTAAAATTTGTCCCAGGTCGTAACTTTTAGTAGTCGGCTTTTAGTTAGCAGGCTTTAAATGGATTCCACTTTTAATGTGTCCCTTTAGTGCTATTGATGCTAGCTATTAATTGACATAGTAGTTTTGACAGCGTGGTCTGTAAGATATTGTTACCTACCCTTGGTTCAGTAGCGAGATGCTTTTTAATAGGAATAGCACTTGTACTTGTTCTGTTAATTCATGACTATCGCGTGCTGTTCCGCGTCGCCACTAAATTAGAAACTTGGAAAGGGAAAAAGTTTCATTGTGTTTTACAGTTTATAAAGAAATTTTATGTCGTCTGCTTCCAGTCAGTTTTGCTACAATTTTGTACTGCCCTGTTAAATATGTTCCTTTACCACCCATAATGTACTTTTGACATTTTTCATGCAACTTTCTATGTAATGCTTTTTTTCATTTAGAATGTAAATGACTAATGCAAACTGTGAACGGCCGGGCTAGATGGCCCCGCGTTCTTCTTCCCGTCAACAGATGGCAGTACTTTTGCCACTCTTGTTTACCAGTTTGCTTCCCCCTTCGCGAACACTACTCCGTGCTCAGCGCTCGCTGGTGATAACAGCGTCCTGTACTCGTTCTCCGCGGCGCTTAGGGTCACCGCACCAAGAGTAAGTTTCCTGGCGTTCATTGCATGTTTATTTACCCATACAGTCATCTGTAATACCGTTTAGTGTCGCTTTGCCATTGACTTAGCTTTTACAGCACCTATACCGACGGCTGATTTCTAAAACGTTATATGGAACTTCTTTTTTGCTTTTTTATGTGAATTACTGCGTGTGAAAGCAATTAGTAGCTCCGGTCTCTTGTTCATTTCCAGTATAACACCTGATTGTGGGTTCGTAAAAACCCGAAACCGGTCGTGTTCTAAATAGAAACGACCTTACAACTGAAGAGGTAGTTTTAACCTCAGCTGCGAATGTTCCCCCGACAGGATTGTTTGTGTTCTCTATAGGTTCTGGGCAATTCGAGTGCGTGATGTGGCGACCCAGATCACCCGACATGAACCTCATCGAACATTTATGAAACATAATCGAGGGATCAGTTCGTGAACAAAATCCTGGACTGACAACACTTTCGCAATTATGGACGGATATATAAGTAACATGGCTCAATATATCTACAGGGGATTTCCAACGGCTTGTTAAGTCCATGCCACGTCAAGTTGCTGCATTACACTGGGCAAAAGGAGGCCCTACACGATATTAGGAGGTATCCTATGACTTTTGTCCCCTCAGTGTATGACTCTGTGAAAGACTGGGCGTTTGAATTATAGAATAATAAATATGCTTTAAGCATAAACGATAAACAGAAAGCATATAATGAATACTTACTGTGGTGTCACTGCCAGACACCACACTTGCTAGGTGGTAGTTTTAAATCGGCCGCGGTCCATTAGTACAGGGCGGACCCGCGTGTCGCCACTGTGTGATCGCAGACCGAGCGCCACCACAAGGCAGGTCTCGAGATACGGACTAGCACTCGCCCCAGTTGTACGGACGACTTTGCTAGCGACCACATGGACGAAGCATTGCTCATTAGCCGAGCCAATAGTTAGAATAGCCTTCAGCTAAGTCAATGGCTACGACCTAGCAAGGCGCCATTAGTAACATTGCATGTATCTAAAGAGTCTCACTTGTATCGCCACAATCTCCAGATGTACCAAAAGGATGGATTAAAGTTAAGTATTCCAGAAGCTACGTACTTTTCTTTATAGCATTCATTACGTATCCTGTTTCAGACCTCACGCCATCCTGCTTTAGCTTAGCGCGTGCCTTTCGGCTTCCTCTCATTGTGTCTAGGCTGTCTTGTCTAGACACAACACTTACAGAAGAAATCATTATAAGATATAGAGCATTAACGTCGGAGAGGAAATGAAGCAAAAGCGGTTATAAGATTAGCAGCGAGAACGTAGTTGGACATGTTTATATGCAGAGTTGAACATGATTTCCATTTGAGATAAGGATTAGTGTGGCGTCACCGCCAGACACCACACTTGATAGGTGGTTAGTATATGTCGGACCCGCGTGTCGCCACTATCAGTGATTGCAGACCGAGCGCCGCCACACTCGCCCCAGTTGTACAGCCGACTTTGCTAGCGATGGTTCACTGTCTACATTCGCTCTAATTTGCAGAGACGACAGTTTAGTATAGCCTTCAGCTACGTCATTTGCTACGACCTAGCAAGGCGCCAAATTCAGTTACTATTCTGAACAGATAATATTGTGAATCATGTACCGTCAAGAGCGACGTTCATCATTAATGGATTAAAGTTAAGTATTAAACTAATTACGTCCGTTTCTGAATTATAATTCCTTGTCATGTTCCAGACCTCACGTCAGTAGAGTCCTTCCCTCCTCACGCCAGCCTGCGTGAGCTAAAACGCGTGCATTTCGGCCCCCACTAGTAACACGGTGTTGGCTCTTCTGCCAACACTACAATTAGCATACAAATTAATGTAACACTTAAGCTAAGAAGAAAGAGATATGGAGGAATGAAACGTAGCATAGGTCATTTCAGTGCATAAGAAAGCCGGAAGAAGTAATACAGGGGTACACGCATCCTGAATAATGCTTGCAATGTCTATGGCAAAATAATACATGTAAGGTTTCGAAATATCACCGATATATTAATCGAGGCAAGATAACGTAAGTGATAAGCCCATGCACTAACGATCTTTCTACATTGAAACAAATAGTATAAAATGGACGAGAATTTAATCGTGAAACTCACCAATCACATGTGGACTGTAAAGAAATATTTCACAGAGTTTGGTTGAAATAAGTGTAGGGCGCAATAGTATTTATTTATTATGACCAGTTTCGTCTTTACGTTAATGTTTTCTTCAGACTGTCGAATGCAGCTATGACAGTTACGATCGTACTACCATGAGAACAGCTGAGGAGCCGCCGGCACCAGCCACAAGGGTAAGTGAAACATCGTTTCTGTGTTTTAACGGCATGCTGTTTATTACTGTCCAATTCTGCTAGTCCTATCCTTTCAGGGCCCACGTTCTAAACCTAAAATCGAAACCGTCCACAATATATAAATAAATATCACTGCAATCTAGACTACTATTTTTACCAAATTATAGAACCAGATCGCTATTTTCCTATGGTTAGTGTTATCTAAATTCACAGAGATAAACTATTGGCATTCATGGGAAAAGAAGAATCCTTAAACATCAGATACAAGTAGCACAAAGACTGTTTGTAAACACCAGAATTATTATACAACTGATTTGGATAAAGAGATAACTCCTGAATACAAAAGAATCGAGGGGTAAAACAAGACAGTAGCTTCATACCAAAATTATTCTGTATCTACCGGGTGGTTATAATTAAACTTAAACTACACTCCTGGAAATGGAAAAAAGAACACATTGACACCGGTGTGTCAGACCCACCATACTTGCTCCGGACACTGCGAGAGGGCTGTACAAGCAATGATCACACGCACGGCACAGCGGACACACCAGGAACCGCGGTGTTGGCCGTCGAATGGCGCTAGCTGCGCAGCATTTGTGCACCGCCGCCGTCAGTGTCAGCCAGTTTGCCGTGGTATACGGAGCTCCATCGCAGTCTTTAACACTGGTAGCATGCCGCGACAGCGTGGCCGTGAACCGTATGTGCAGTTGACGGACTTTGAGCGAGGGCTTATAGTGGGCATGCGGGAGGCCGGGTGGGCGTGAGGTCTCCACAGTACATCGATGTTGTCGCCAGTGGTCGGCGGAAGGTTCACGTGCCCGTCGACCTGGGACCGGACCGCAGCGACGCACGGATGCACGCCAAGACCGTAGGATCCTACGCAGTGCCGTAGGGGACCGCACCGCCACTTCCCAGCAAATTAGGGACACTGTTGCTCCTGGGGTATCGGCGAGGACCATTCGCAACCGTCTCCATGAAGCTGGGCTACGGTCCCGCACACCGTTAGGCCGTCTTCCGCTCACGCCCCAACATCGTGCAGCCCGCCTCCAGTGGTGTCGCGACAGGCGTGAATGGAGGGACGAATGGAGACGTGTCGTCTTCAGCGATGAGAGTCGCTTCTGCCTTGGTGCCAATGATGGTCGTATGCGTGTTTGGCGCCGTGCAGGTGAGCGCCACAATCAGGACTGCATACGACCGAGGCACACAGGGCCAACACCCGGCATCATGGTGTGGGGAGCGATCTCCTACACTGGCCGTACACCACTGGTGATCGTCGAGGGGACACTGAATAGTGCACAGTACATCCAAACCGTCATCGAACCCATCGTTCTACCATTCCTAGACCGACAAGGGAACTTGCTGTTCCAACAGGACAATGCACGTCCGCATGTATCCCGTGCCACTTAACGTGCTCTAGAAGGTGTAAGTCAACTACCCTGGCCAGCAAGATCTCCGGATCTGTCCCCCATTGAGCATGTTTGGGACTGGATGAAGCGTCGTCTCACGCGGTCTGCACGTCCAGCACGAACGCTGGTCCAACTGAGGCGCCAGGTGGAAATGGCATGGCAAGCCGTTCCACAGGACTACATCCAGCATCTCTACGATCGTCTCCATGGGAGAATAGCAGCCTGCATTGCTGCGAAAGGTGGATATACACTGTACTAGTGCCGACATTGTGCATGCTCTGTTGCCTGTGTCTATGTGCCTGTGGTTCTGTCAGTGTGATCATGTGATGTATCTGACCCCAGGAATGTGTCAATAAAGTTTCCCCTTCCTGGGACAATGAATTCACGGTGTTCTTATTTCAATTTCCAGGAGTGTATTTAGCACGTTATGACACGGAAGCCAATTTCGGTATGAGTACCAGCTTGGTAGCATTAATGTCGAGAGTATGGAGTGCATGACTTTCATGCGTCGCTGCGCCACCGTCCAGTTCCAACTATGGCCGCCAGGGGCCGTGATCAGTCATCGTGATTCACACACACCTGACCAGTCACAGTGCATTTGTTGACGTGTCAATATGACCTTGGGCGAAAGGATCAGGGCACTATTAGTGAAATTCTATTATCAGAAGAGCAGTAATGCTGCAGCTGCACATCCAGAATATCGCCGGCTGAAAGGATTACGAATGTGTGTGTAATCGTATGGGACTTAACTGCTATGATCATCAGTCCCTAAGCTTACACACTACTTAACCTAAATTATCCTAAGGACAAACACACACACCCATACCCGAGGGAGGACTCGAACCTCCGCCGGGACCAGTAGCACAGTCCATGACTGCAGTGCCCTTAGACCGCTCGGCTAATCCCGCGCGGCTGAAAGGATTATGGAAGGGTCCTCTTTCTCCACCTGCTACGCGGAGCACGATGAAGTTCGAGTCAACTGGAGAACTGGGCGTCGATCCGGGAAGAGGCCGACGACCGGTTGAAGTTGCTTGATGAAGTTGCTGTCGATTCGCTGCGCGCAATTCCCGATCGTCAGGCAGTGTGCGTACTGTGTCACGACCGTTGACATTCCGTTGTCCACTGTACGGTAGATGCTTCGAACCATTCTCAAATGGTATCCATACAAGATCCATATCGTACAGCAGCGTGTGCCACAGGACGCACAACGACGTGTTGACTTCGCTCTCCACTTTCTCGCAAGGACTGAAATTGACGTGGGTTGGCCCTGGACCATCCTATGGACAGACGAAGCTCATTTTTACTCTGACGGGTAACGTGAACACACAGAATGCCGAGTGTGAGGATCTTCCAGTCACTGTGCATGAAGTTCCTCTGTACGGTGAAATTTGAGAAAAAAGAAATGAAATCTCCAAGATCTGTGAAAGGCTCTACTAGGAAAGACAAAATTAGAAATTAAGTAGTATAGGAAGAATTAGGGATGCAATCAATAACCCAAAAGTCATTCCAAGAGCAAGAAAAATGGAAAGAACTTGTAACCACATGCTGCCACAAAGTCTCCCTAAATAACAAAGAAATATAAACCATGGGGCAAGACAAGTGTGGGAAGACCGAGGAATACATGGTGCGACCGGAACAGGCTCTACGTCTAACCCTGGAGTGGAGAAGAAAGAGAAAAAATTTTTCGAAATTCGCTTTGCGGCTATGCCACCAATGTTAGCATCTGATCCAGAGATAATGTATTTATATTTACCATTGATGGAAGAACAGTTACCGATGGCTGGGACCACGGACATCGTAGGTGTAGCGGCTCCATCACAAGCGGTGATAACATCGTCACGTGACCGCCGTTCACGCAGATCGACCGCCTGGTACGCTGCAAAACTGACGATGTAGAGTGCCGATGAGCTGTCACGAGGCTGTTCTCTCGGGCAGCTGCCTCAGCAGACCATCGCCGGCTATGCTGCGCCACCGTCGCTGCCACTACACCATCGCTGCCACTGAACTGGGATTACGGCATGTATTCGCTACGCTGGACACTTCCGAATTCGTCGTCTCACACTGCTGTACGAATTTACATCGTTCCCTGAGTGTATCTGTGCTCCCGTGCCCTGTATCATGTGGGAAGGTCTGGACATGCTCACGTTATTGTCAACTGTTACTGATTGCATCCATAATACACACTGAACATCTAGAATTTGAAGTGTCAGTCCTTCTAAGGCTCTTATTTTCTTATAGAGACTTTAATGTTTCCCTTTAATGTTGCCGATTTAGACAATACACAGGTATACAGATGGCGATAGTATCGCGTACGCAAGATATAAAAGGGCAGTGCATTGGCAGAACTGTCATTTCTACTCAGCTGACTCATGAGAAAAAGTTTGCGGGGTGATTGTGATCGCGGAATGGTAGTTGGAGCTAGACGCATGGGACATTACATTTCTGGACTCGTTAGGGAATTCCGAGATCCACAGCGGCTTGGGTTGTGCCGACAACACCAAATTTCAGGCAAGAACATTCTGGACAATTCGAGCGAATGGTTAGGGCACCCAGATCGCACGACATGAATCCCATCGAAGCTTTACGGGACACAATCGAGAGGTCAGTTCGTGCATAAAGTCCTGCGCCAGCACCACTTTAGCAGTTGTGGACTGCTGTAGAGACAGCGTGGCTCAGTATATCTACAAGGGACTGCCGACGGCTTGCTGAGTATATGACACGTCGAGTTGCTGTAGTACGCTGTGCGAAAACTGGTCCGCCACGATATTATGAGGTATCCCATGAATTTTGTCACCTTTGTGTAGGTTGTATCAATCTTCAGACAGCTGATGACTGATGTAACCGGTAACGTGTTTAATTATTTTCTGTAGGTTAGAGAGTGTAGAGAGGTGATAAAATAAATGTTATACCACGAAGAACCAGTACGACATTTATCATACTTTAAATGATCAATACAGAATGATTAAACTTGTATTTCTTTCGGAAATGATATACATCATAAACACCCGTGTGAGGTGTGAAGCCTGCAGGTTGTTGCATGGTAGCAAACAGCTTCCAAATATCATCTTGAGAACACTTAGAAGGTGCAACAGGTCTACTAAAGAGACTGCTTACACCACGCATGTCCGCCCTGTTCTGGAGTATTGCTGCGCGGTGTGGGATCCGCGTCAGATGGAACTGACGGATGATATCGAAAAAGTACGAAGAAAGGGAGCTCGTTTTGTATTATCGCGAAGTGGGAAATGTAGTGCCACAGACATGATACGTGAATTGGAGTGGCAATCATTAAAAAAAAAAGGCGTTTTTCGTTGCGAGGGGATCTGCTCATGAAATTTTAATCACCAGTTTTCTCCTCCGATTGCGAAAATATTCTGTTGGTACCCACCTATCTAGGCAGAAATGATCATCACGATAAAATAAGAGAAATCAGGGCTCGCACAGAAAAATTTAAGTGCTCGTTTTTCCTGCGCGCCGTTCGAGACTGGAACGGTAGAGAGACAGCTTGAAGGTGGTTCATTGAACCCTCTACCAGGCACTTTATTGTGAACAGCAGAGTAATCACGTAGATGTTGATGTATATGTGATGAAGAATTACTTTCCATGCCTGAGACATAAGCTGTGTCACACTTCACAAAGATTTCTGCCTGGAGGTTGTTATGTGAGTATGTGTCTACCCATTGCATCCCAGCCTTGCTCTATCGGTGAAAAATTAGGAGATCGGGCAGACCAGTTAGGGATCTGTACACTGGTCAAGGCGTTTGTGGCATGAACTACAGAGTGGGATCTCGCACCATCCTGCTGGAATACGGAATTTCGTACCTGGGTCATGATTGTTATGACAACAGAGTGTACCATTCATGCCACACGGTTCCGAGATTTCAGCTACTCTGCAACTGCCACCAAATCAGTCATTCTCTCATATCCAATTGCTCATATGACATATTTTCGTGTTAAAATTCTGTGTCTTTCGTTCTTTGGCCATGTTTTATTTTTGACGTTATCTGGGGGGCAGGATGAGAAGCAGTCTGCGAAATGCTGTGGCGTTGAGCTGACTTTAGGAGAATACAAAATGACTGAGACAAAATTACTCGCGCTTCCCACGCCCGGATTCCCGGGTTCGATTCCCGGCGGGGTCAGGGATTTTCTCTGCCTCGTGATGACTGGGTGTTGTGTGCTGTCCTTACGTTAGTTAGGTTTAAGTAGTTCTAAGTTCTAGGGGACTGATGGCCATAGACGTTAAGTCCCATAGCGCTCAGAGCCATTTGAACCATTTGAACAAAATTACTGGTTGGTGTGATAAATGGCAGCTAGCTCTAAATGTAGAAAAATGTAAGTTAATGCAGATTAGTAGGAAAAACAGACCTGTAGTATTCGAATTAGTCGTCTACTGACTGGCACAGTCACGTCTATTACATTTCTAAGTGTAACGGTCAAAGCGATGTAAAATGTAACTAGCTTGTAAAGTTTATAGTAGGGAAGGTGAATGGTCGTCTTCAGTTTGTTAGGGCAATTTTGGGAAAGTGTGGTTCATTTATAAAGGAGACGGCGTACTGTTACGGCTCATTCTTGAATACTTCTCTGGTGTTTGTGATCCACACCAGGTCGGACTGAAGGAAGATGTCGAAGCAGTTCAGTGCTCCCCATTCACATATGTTTGAATTTTGAAATATTGCCACATCTATCTTCAAGACAGTAGTTTGCAAACCGTTCTCTTCTTATTGCGGTCTGCTGCGAATAATTATTGCTGTTAATGTTAATAATTTTTACTGTTAATGTTAATAATTATTGGTGTTAATGAAAAAGGGTCATCACCAACTAAAACTTCATCTTCTAGCATGCCGAGTGTTCTCGATTGTAATGCACGCAATGTGATATGTAATTTCAGTTCTGGCGACAGTGCTTCATGCGTTACAGTATCTTTTCCTTATCGCATAATTAACTCAATTTAGAAGCGACGTGAACAGTTCTGGTGACATTCTAAGATAATTAAGAAATTTCTTGGGTCTTCCATTATAAATTATTTCAGTAAGGTTGCTGAGCAACCGAGCTGACGTCTTTTCTTCATCCAGTCACGAATCGAAACACGTTTTTTTTTTTTTTTTATTTCTTATGCAGCGGTTCCACGCAATTCCATCACAGCTCTTGCGACGTACAGCTGCCAAATCTTTCATTCCAGACACGACTTAGGAACTCACAAAACGATGCAACTGAATCGCTTGCTGGTTTCACCGTGTCTACCGTATTTGCTGGTTTCGCCGTGACTACAGTCATACAGTATATGAAACCATTTGCGTGCAACTCATTCCACGCAACGAGAGGCGCAACCCAATTTAGTCATGTAAACTAGGCTTAAGATCAATTGGTCTGTGCACAACTAGTTTCAAATTCTAATTTGAATCATTAGCTGAATTATTTTTACGGAATTGATCCCAGACTACCACATTTAAAGAAATTGTATATCACTGTTTAAACGTCACTTTTGCTACTAAAGCACTTTTTGTAATGTAATGAGTTATGAGTCACTTTCCAAAGATCAATACACTCAACGATATTATTTGAAGTTGATAATGTATTGCAAATTTGTATTTTCTCACTAATGGCTGTTGAATGTTGGTTGCCTGTTCAGAATAAGTCCATAAATAAAGAAATTCCTTTTAAGATCACTCACTAATTGACTTGTGTCTTATTAATCACCTTCCGGTAAATTGAACATATATTTCTTTTCCTGCCGTTGCAGAGCTACTACTCTATTCACGACACAAACTAACGAAAAAAAAACTTTTTTTAACCATACACTGATAGGTGTTACGTAGATCATTACGTATGAAAGATTTTTTCAAGACTTCCGTAAGATCGATGAATAATTCAAAATCTCTTTTGAACATTTTGTTATTAGCAAAGAGCGTGGTAGTTCTTGACAATAATCAGCAACTCTTTTCTCCATCGTGAATTTTCGGGGCCCTCCGTTCAGTGACCCACACTACCGATGGCTGCGTCGGTGGAACACTACTGGATCATCTTGCCAGGAACTTGTAAGTTTGGCATGAAACCGACATAAAAGGAAGACATATTTTTTACTGTACACGTTACACGTAACATACGTAAATGAACAGTTAATGCTGTTTACTTACCTGATGTCGCTCAAGCGGGGTATAACGATAGTACTGCTTCTTATGATCAGGAGTACTGCACACGGAAGTCGCAATGAACTTCTGTTATCTTTCATCCACTGTACGAAACTAAGGTCGGAGCTTACACAACAAACAATGCGGAGCCTAATCCACACCAAAAATATAAGAAACATGCTTTGCACACATCTTTTGTCTTTGACCTAACTTGTTCTTTCAATATTAAATGACAGCAAAATTGACAACCACTGTGTTTTTACAGACTTCGAGTTAATGTGCACATTACATAACTAAACTACTCCTGAAAATAAACATGTCTTCATTCTAACACCAGTTCCAGAACACAAAATTAGATGAACTGACAGCTCACTACTGACCGCACAAACCAAATTACACTTGGCGCTGTGGCTTTTGGGAGCACTGTAAAGCTGTTTCCAGTTTACTATCGCACACATCAGCAACGCCGTGAAGTGTTAAGTTTGTTTGTGCGGACAGTAAACAACTCTTACTTCCATCTTCAACGACTCGCGAGGGTTGAAGCAACAGCGCTTAAAAATTTCGAATGTCAACTACAGACTAAAACCAATGACGCTGTAAAAAAAAGATAAAAGTCTGGCCGTCCCTGAAATTTCTTTTTTTTTTGTGATTCATGCTTTAACAGTGACCAGTATAAGTAGCAACAATGGTATTTTGATTGATGTTACAGAACAATTGTTGCCTTTGTTATCCGCCTTGAAAGGAGTTATATGTTCTGAAAAAGGTTTCTCTGTCATGATAGTACTCTTCGTTACTTTCAATTCATTTATGGCTGGACAATACAGTCAAGTAATTCTACTTCACAAATTGCTGAAAATGTATGATTAAACCTCCTGAACTGTTAATATTATACAATGAGGCAGAGTGAAAGTTTGTTTTCATATGAAGCCAATGGACATTTGTTAAAGTTTGAGGAATAGCATAGAACGGTGTTGGGAAGAAATAACAATATCCCACAAATGTTTTACCATCTGTGTACGATGTCAAGATTTAAAGTATTTACACACTTTCAGTATTTATGATGCTCACAGACGTCTCTTTGGTAAACTATGACATCTATCCATTGTTTGCTAACTCTCTCGAAAATTAATATTTCCTTTTGAGTTCTTTTGTTTGCTTTCTGCATCCACTTTATTAGCAAAGAAAGAACAGGGGAAGTGTATGAAAGGAGATTGTAGACGTTCATAGGCTGCGACACAATTTCAGCGCTTCTAGTCAATAAAATCGACGTATAGTCGAGGAAGCTCACACGCAAGCACCTTTTCAGTGCTGAAACGCAACTCAGAGTTATATAACTAACTTTGTCACATATTTGCCCCTCAACAAAATTTTCAATGTGTTGTCTTTGTGTATATCTTCGTTCGTACACAAGAACACTAAAGTTTGCTGCTTCCGGTGGTGTTTGATTCACAGGTAGCCGGTCCGAGTTCTGGTGGCGGTAGAAATATTCATCGCAAAGCAGTGTTTGTCCAGTGGTGGGGGAGGAGATGAGTTGGTGTGAGATTCATCTTCGCCAGACGTTTGCAAGTGTACTGCGTTAAATGCCAAAGCCCACCGCAACACGTATCGCGGAGGGTAGGCACGTGAAACTGTTGCCCGTGATCCATCTATCGGATGGGATTGTAAAATATGGCGGCAACGTTGGTGGGGAGCGACAAAGTAAACTGTTTGTTAGCACCAGCTTTCGCTTACTCCCTTCATTTTCAGATGTGTACATTACAATTAATGGCGAAAAAAGGCACGGGTGAAAATATGGGGCAGGCCGTCGTGGCCGAGCGGTTCTAGGCGCTACAGTCTGGAACCGCGCGACCGCTACGGTCGCAGGTTCAAATCCTGCCCCGGTCGTAGATGCGTGTGATGGTTCTAATGGCTCTGAGCACTATGGAACTTAACATCTGAGGTCATCAGTCCCCTAGAACTTAGAACTACTTAAACCTAACTAACCTAAGGACATCACACACATCCATGCCCGAGGCCGGATTCGAACCTGCGACCGTAGCGGTCGCGCAGTTCCAGACTGCAGCGCCTAGAACCGCTCGGCCACTCCAGCCGGCTGTGTGTGATGTCCTTAGGTTAGTTAGGTTTAAGTAGTACTAAGTTCTAGGGGACTGACGGCCTCAGCAGTTAAGTTCTATAGAGCTCAGAGCCATTTCAAAATATGGGATAATATAAGTGGGAGTCAAATGAAAACGTGACAGAGGGAAAAAGTAGGTCAGCTGTTTATTACTTCAAAAGGAATCACCGTAACTGCTAAAACATTTACCTACTACATGACAGTACCGACAATGCCTTCATGGAAAATGTTTGCAGTTGCCAACGGAACCACAACTGTACCCAGGCGCGCACCTCTTCGTCAGAAGCAATCGACGGCCATGAATGTCTTTCTTCGGGGTTTCAAAAATATGGAGATCGCACGGGGACTGATCCGACTGTATATGTAATGGCTTTCCAGCGGAACTTCTGGGCCTTGTCGAAACAAGCGAACCATCTCCGGGAAGTCATGATGGCCTTTCTCTTTGACCCAAGTGCCCGCTGCTCATTGAGTTTCTGGAATACTGTGCCACAATTAACGCAGTGCTACGTGGACACTTTGAAAAAATTTAAGAGTGCCAATAAGTCTTAACGTTCAGAAATGTTGACGGAGTGAATCATTATATTGCAGGATAATGTCCGTCAATATGTTTCCAAGGCTGTTTCGAGAGCGCTGCAGAAGTTTTGCTGGAAAGCCCTTACACATCTCCCATGTAGTCCCGATCTTCCCCATGCGATATACATGTTTTTGGAGCCATAAAGAAAGATATTCCTAGTTGAAAATTTATATCGGATGGAGAATCGAATCCGGATACTCCGCTTCTCTTGAACAGCTGCCGCCGACCGGAGTGGCCGAGCGGTTCTAGACAATACAGTCTGGAACCGCGCGACCGCTACGGTCGCAGGTTCGAATCCTGCCTCGGGTGTGGATGTGTGTGATGTCTTAGGTTAGTTAGGTTTAAGTAGTTCTAAGTTCTAGGGGGCTGATGACCTGAGAAGTTAAGTCCCATAGTGCTCAGAGCCATTTGAACCATTTTTTTGAACAGTTGCCTTAACCGTCTAGGCCATCCGACCCAAATTCTCAAATTATCGAAAGGTGGATTGCAGCGTACGTCGTCCATTACACCACCCACTCGTAAGTTCTTGATTCCTATAGGGGCTTTAAAGATAGTTTTGCGTCCTCACTGAAACATATCCCATATAGCAATCTCGCTCGAATCTATTAACGTAACAGAGTGTTGTCTGTCCTGTCGGACATGTCCGAAGGGTATGATATGACTTGACGAAAAGAAAGGATTGACTAATTCGACACATTTTGTGACAGCAAGGAATTGTTATTTTGCTGATGTAAGGTAATGTGGGGGGTAAAGATTGTTGAGGGAGACCAACAGGTGAATACTGTTAGAATACATGTAGGTTGCAGTAGTTATTCGTAGATGAAGAGACTTCCACAGAACAGAGCAGCATGGAGAGCTGCATCAAACCATTCTTCACGCTGGAGACAATAACACAACAGGTACTTCAATACTGAACTGTGATAGCAAAATTTTACAAATTAAAGATAAATAAGCAATGATCTCGCTAGGTAGTAAATACCTCCCACCTCCTTGGACGGGTATTGGCCTGAGTTTATGGCTCGCTAAAGAGGCAGAATTGCAAATAAAGCACAAGTAGTACCAAATGTGAAAGCAAGACCAACGCATCTACTTTTGTGTAAATTCGGTAGTAATGTCTAGTTAGTAGCGGTCTATGGTCTGAAATATGTGAAAACAAATACCTTGCAACAATCATCGGAATGGCTCTAGGCCGAAGGAGCGAGCTTTGTGGATTCTGGGACGTTTTCGTGGCACTCCATGGGTGATCTTATTATTGTGGAAGGCTCAGTGGATCAACACAATTAAGCATCTATTCTTGGGGACTATGTACACCCATATGCAGTTTGCTTATTCCTCGGCACTATTTAATGCTCCAATTCTCTGTCATCTGTTAAACGAATGAACATTGTGACTGTTTTAAATAGTTGTAAGAATTTTTTTTAAACGTCTCATCAGAAGCTCTATTTGATTTACTGAGATTTACCGTTGTGACACTAAAGAAAATACGTTCTACACATGCAATGCACTCCTGAATTCGTCTTTAATCATGGCTTTGACGTGTGACCTTCATCTCGCAATCTTATTCAGCAAAAATTTAGAAATCATTAATTCTACTGTAGTTTTTGGCAAATAATTTGTTGTCATTCCACTTTAACTTCACTTCTTAAATCACATCCCAAATAAAATCTTCTTTTTACGTTATAATGTCATTTGAAACTCGTGACTCGATTTCTTTGACATATCTTTGGCGATTATATGTCTGAAGTTTGTTTAAGCCTACTTTGATCATGGACAGCAATACGGTTGAGCTACTTGTTTCTAAATCATGGGTAAGATTTTGCTGCAGTAATTACAGTTGGTGTAGAAAGGCGAAAAACGTCTTCCAGCCGTCTCTTGACACTTTCACGATGCTACAGTTGCAGTTGTGCTGCAGTAGTGCGAACTCTTTTATTTACTTGGACCCAGTGATTCTTCCGAAGTTTTAGAATCTCAAAGCTCTACGTAAGTGCATAAAGACATATCTGATCGAAAACCTTTTCCATAATTTGAAGGTAAACTTACGCAGAGTTAATCCTAAAACACTTTGGATGAATCTGAACGTCCAAAAGCATTCCATGAACGTTGAAGGAGACTTTAGATTAAAATTCTGATGATTTAATAGTTAGTAACTACTGAGTTCTTGCTTGGTTTACTCATTTTGTAGCACTACAACCTTGCATTGTGTAATTGTACCAAGGAGACAAGCATATCCGATAGCGTTGCCACTCTAAGAAAGGTGCTGAAGATTGAAAGTTTTTGTTGGCTGCATTCCCACCGTTGGCTGCTTATGTAGAGTTCTTGCCATGGGAGGGGGAGGCGTAGTGGCAGGTGCAGAGACAGTTGAAAGGGGCCGAGTCGTTAGTTGAGGGCCGTAAAGCACTACGCAGGCCGTCTGCAGCAGCCAATAAAACAATGACGTTTATTGGCATTGTAGCCTGCGCCGCTATGATTTCGTGGCTTCACCTTGCCACCGAGCGAGGTAGCGCAGTGGGTAGCACACTGGACTCGCATTCGGGAGGACGACGGTTCAATCTCGCGTCCGGCCGTCCTCATTTAGGTTTTCTGTGATGTTCCTAAACCGCTCCAGGCAAATGCAGCGACGGTTTCTTTGAAAGGGCACGGCCGACTTCCTTCCATAATCCGATGGGACCGATGACCTCGTTGTTTGGTCTCCTCCCCCAAACAACGCAACCAAACCCCGCTTCGCCTTGCCGTTTGTGAGCAGGCTATCTCGTGGAGAACATATGTGGTTGCTTTCAGTCTCCATGCATTTCTCGAAGCAGCCAGATCTTGCTTGCATCTTGAAACAAATTTCATGATGAGTTTCGACATCTCATAGGACCTGGGGGAATTTCCAGTTGTGGAGAGATGTGCAGTATTTCAAATTTATAGCCATCTCTTTCGGACACATTATTTTGTAAAACACAGCATGCATTTACTATGGTAAATTTCAGATCCTTCTCGAACATCCACTGGGCAATGAAATATGCTCTGTTCTCCATTTACTTACTAGAGAGTCAAAAGTACATTCTATAAACCGCCTAGACTGAGACAGTCGGTTTGTAAAAATTAGTTTATTACTTGTTAAAGTTCTTGTCCTTGTCCATAAGGACAGATTAAATTTTCAGATATACCAAATGCTTCATCTCTGACAAAGAGGCATGGCGTCGGTACTTCCTTGTTTGATATGGGACTTCTCTCTGATATTCGTAAATTTTTACTAACGATTTTTCATAAAAACTGGCTGCATAAAAACAAATGGGTCACTATATTTTCTGTATGATCCATCATCTATGTAAGTGAATTTATAATTCACAGCGCATAAAGGAAGTAAAACGACAGAAAAATAGTTTTTATAATTATACGAGAGTCGTCCACAAAGAAAGTTCCGTTTCTACTTCTATCCGCGGCAGCGCTACGATCGCAGTTCTGAGCATGAGCGGCAGTTACTCTGACTCAAGGAGAAGACATGTACACCATTTTCAGATCGCTGCTGCCGACGTGTGCTTTGTAGTGCTTCTTTATCATATCAGCCGTAATTGAAAATGCCGCTTCATCGTAATATGCATCCAAAATACCTTGGGATCACGTTAGATAGGACACTTTCTTTTAAGGAGCACTTGACACGGACATCTGCTAACCTCAAAACCAGAGAAAAGTTTCTTCATAAATACTATTGCTCTCTCTGGGGATCGTCAGCAGACATCTCCGGGTGTTAGCACTCGGTTTGGTATACTCAGCAGCAGAATACTGTACACCAGTCTGGCTTATTAGCCCAGATGCAAAAAAGATGGACGTTCAACTTAACGTGGCCATGCTCATTGTTAGTGGGTCAATATGATCTATTCCCACATACGGGCTCCTATCTTGAGCCACATTCCACCTTCTGATATCAGATTGCTAATAAGCCGACCTTCCAATAATGGAAGATATATTCCCAACCGAGCGAAAAAGACTAAAATCAAGACATCCAGCAAGGATGACATCACAGCCAGGACACTCGTGGAAACTGAATTGAGTACCATCGATGAATGGAAATGCCGCTGGCAACAAAACTATTCTCCACAGTGCCCCTGAAGCTGCCTTGCATCCCCTGGGTTCGACCAGCCTCGCGCGATTCGGACTATCTTGAACAGCATCCGAACGGGGAAAATCGTCATTTCCATCGTGTGACTGTGGTGTGGAACGACAGACAATTGCTCATGTTGTGTCGACATGTCCTGCACGTGCCTACAAGTATCGTTTCGAAGATTTCGTGTAAGCGAGGAGCGTTATTATAAAATACATAAAAGACCTTGCTATCCATATACAGGGTGGTCCATTGATAGTGTCCGGGCCAAATATCTCACGAAATAAGCGTCAAACGAAAAAACTACAAAGAACGAAACTCGTCTAGCTTGAAGGGGGAAACCAGATGGCGCTGTGGTTGGCCCGGTAGATGGCGCTGCCATAGGTCAAACGGATATCAACTGCGTTTTTTAAAATAGGAATCCCCATTTTTATTACATATTCGTGTAGTATGTAAAGAAATATGAATGTTTTAGTTGCACCACTTTTTTCGCTTTGTGATAGATGGCGCTGTACCACTCACAAACGTATAAGTACGTGGTATTACGTAACATTCCGCCAGTGCGAACGGTATTTGCTTCGTAACACATTACCCGTGTTAAAATGGACCGTTTACCAATTGCGGAAAAGGTCGATATCGTATTGATGTATGGCTATTGTGGTCAAAATGTCCAACGGGCGTGTGCTATGCATGCTGCTCGGTGTCCTGGACAATATCATCCAAGTGTCCGGACCGTTCGTCGGATAGTTACGTTATTTAAGGTTCAAATGGTTCAAATGGCTCTGAGCACTATGGGACTTAACCTCTATGGTCATCAGTCCCCTAGAACTTAGAACTACTTAAACCTAACTAACCTAAGGACATCACACAACACCCAGCCATCACGAGGCAGAGAAAATCCCTGACCCCGCCGGGAATCGAACCCGGGAACCCGGTGTTATTTAAGGAAACAGGAAGTTTCAGCCACATGTGAAACGTCAACCACGACCTGCAACAAATGATGATGCCCAAGTAGGTGTTTTAGCTGCTGTCGCGGCTAATCCGCACATCAGCAGCAGACAAATTGCGCGAGAATCGGGAATCTCAAAAGCGTCGGTGTTGAGAATGCTACATCAACATCGATTGCACCTGTACCATACTTCTTTGCACTAGGAATTGCATGGCGACGACTTTGAACGACGTGTACAGCTCTGCCACTGGGCACAAGAGAAATTACGGGACGATGACAGATTTTTTGCACGCGCTCTATTTAGCGACGAAGCGTCATTCACCAACAGCGGTAACGAAAACCGGCATAATATGCACTATTGGGCAACGGAAAATCCACGATGGCTGCGACAAGTGGAACATCAGCGACCTTGGCGGGTTAATGTATGGTGCGGTATTATGGGAGGAAGTATAATTTGGCCCCATTTTATCGATGGCAATCTAAATGGTTCAATGTATGCCGATTTCCTACGTAATGTTCTACCGATGGTACTACAAGGTGTTTCACTGCATGACAGAATGGCGATGTACTTCCAACATGATGGATGTCCGGTACATAGCTCGCGTGCGGTTGAAGCGGTATTGAATATCATAGTTCATGACAGGTGGATTGGTCGTCGAAGCATCATACCATAGCCCGTATGTTCGCCGGATCTGACGTCCACGGATTTCTTTCTGTGGGGAAAGTTGAAGGATATTTGCTATCGTGATCCACCGACAACGCCTGACAACATGCGTCAGCACATTGTGAATGCATGTGCGAACATTACGGAAGGCGAACTACTCGCTGTTGAGATGAATGTCGTTACACGTATTGCCAAATGCATTGAGGTTGACGGACATCATTTTGAGCATTTATTGCATTAATGTGGTATTTACAGGTAATCATGCTGTAACAGGATTCGTTTTCAGAAATGATAAGTTCACAAAGGTACATGTATCACATTGGAACAACCGAAATAAAGTGTTCAAACGTCCCTAGGTTCTGTACTTTAATTTAAAGAACCTACAAGTTACCAAGTGTTCATCTAAAATTGTGAGCCACATGTTTGTGACTATTACAGCGCCATCTATCACAAAGCGAAAACAGTGTTCTAACTAAAACATTCATATTTCTTTACGTACTACACGAATGTGTAATAAAAAATGGTGGTTCGTATTTAAAAAAAAACGCATTTGAAATCCGGTTGACCTATGGATCGCCATCTAGCGGGCCAACCATAGCACCATCTGATTTCCCCTTCAAGCTAGACAAGTTTCGTTCGTTGTAGATTTTTCGTTTGACGCTCATTTCTTGAGATATTCGGCCCAGTCCCGATCAGCGGAGCAACCTGTATATCTGTTGTCATTTGTGTTGTGCTTGAATGTTGACGTGTAATAGTCTTCTGATTTTGTATATGTATTGCTATATGATAACTAAATAAATAAATAATTTTTGATGCTGTGACAATAGCGTCACGTAATGTCAAATTACGTTTCTATCTTCATTATATGTCAATTATATGAAAACATTTCTAAAGGGGCGCGTTATGGTATCTTTTCACTGGATCAGCAGTTCATATGTAAACAACAGTTTTTTCAACAGAAATAAGTAGAAATATTTGCAAATATGTTTCCTCTACTTCTAGGAAATAACATGAGTCAGATGAGAATGAGGGCGACGACGAGACAGCAAATGAGCTGTTACGCTCCCAAGTACCAACCAGGGAGTCCAGCAGGGCTGAAGTTCCCAAGACGAGAAAGCTACAAAATAGCTGACATCTCAGCTGCTTGCGAAATTATTGAGAGTTCTCGGAGGCATGGTGTTACCTACTTTCAGAATAAAATCGAGATTGAGATGCTGAACCTTCGTGTATTTCGGGGAATGGATTGGCGCTTCACAATATTAAAAGAAAGGTATGCCAAGCACTAAAGTGTGTCAGTGAAATACCGATGGTACCTACAGTACACAAGCGATGATTAAAATATTTATTTTCAGTTAAATAATGCAGATTTTTTTGACTAAGTCTTCCTCATAAGAGCCTAAAAGAAATCCAATGAGACGTATTCACCCTGTCAAAGCATTAGAGTTTAAACAATTGGGCAAACCTTTGAATATATGTCCACTTTGAGAAACAATTTCAAGATAAACCCAACCATTTTTTGATCGATTCTCCAAAACAAAGTAAGCAAAATTTCTCATGGAAGATTTTATGCAAGGGAAAAAAGTGCTACAACAGGTAGACTTCATGTCTGCTGGTCGAAATGATCACAGAGCAGCAGTACGAGCATCAATCAATCGTTCTCAAAAAAGATCTCCAAAGTCGGATGTAACTGCGTGCCACCTCCCTCGTAGAGAGAAGAAAACTGGTATGGCCATGATTTTTGATCAGTGCTTGTTCTAGAATTAGTCTGAGAAAATCTGTTAAGAACTGTAGTGATGTGTGTTCAAATGGCACTATGGGACTTAACCGCTGAGATCATCAGTCCCCTAGAACTTAGAACTACTTAAATCTAACGAACCTAAGGACAAAACACACATCCATGCCCGAGACAGGATTCGAACCTGCGACCGTAGCGAACGTGCGGTTCCAGACTGTAGCGCCTAGAACCGCTCGGTCACTCAGGCCGGCTAAGAACTGTAGTGATGTTTTGTTGCATCTCCGGGGACACCAGTTTACTCCATGATGAAGCACTTCAAAATATACACTACTGGCCATTAAATTGCTACACCACGAAGATAATGTGCTACAGACGCGAAGTTTAAACGACGGGAAGAAGATGCTGTGACATGCAAAATGATTAGCTTTTCAGAGCATTCACACAAGGTTGGCGCCGGTGGCGACACCTACAACGTGCTGACATGAGGAAAGTTTCCAACCCATTTCTCATACACAAACAGCAGTTGACCGGCGTTGCCAGGTGAAACGTTGTTGTGATTCCTCGTGTAAGGAGGAGAAATGCGTACCATCACGTTTCCGACTTTGATAAAGGTCGGATTGTAGATTATCGCGACATTGCTGCTCGCGTTGGTCGAGATCCAATAACTGTTAGCAGAATATGGAATCGGTGGGTTCAGAAGGGTAATCCGGAACGCCGTGCTGGGTCCCAACGGCCTTGAATCACTAGCAATCGAGATGACAGGCATCTTATCCGCGAGGCTGTAACGGTTCGTGCAGCCATGTCTCGATCCATGAGTCAACAGATGGGGACGTTTACAAGACAACAACCATCTGCACGAACAGTTCGACGACGTTTGCTGTAATATGAACTACTGTATCAGCTCGGAGACCATGGCTGCGGTTACCCTTGACGCTGCATCACAGACTGGAGCGCCTGCGATAATGTACTCAGCGACGAACCTGGGTGCACGAATGGCAAAACGTCATTTTTTTCGGATGAATCCAGGTTCTGTTTACAGTATCATGATGGTCGCATCCGTGTTTGGCGACATCGCGGTGAACGCAAATTGGAAGCGTGTATTCGTCATCGCCATACTAGCGTATCACCCGGCGTTATGGTATCGGGTGACATTGGTTACACGTCTCAGTCACCTCTTGTTCGCATTGACGGCACTTTGAACAGTGGACGTTACATTTCAGACGTGTTACGACCTGTGGCTCTACCCTTCACTCGATCCCTGCGAAATCCTGCATTTCAGCAGGATAATGCACGACCGCATGTTGCAGGTCCTGTACGGGCCTTTCTGGATACAGAAAATGTTCGACTGCTGCCCTGGCCAGCACATTCTCCAGATCTCTCACCAATTGAAAACGTCTGGCCACGGTGGCCGAGCAACTGGCTCGTTACAATACGCCAGTCACTACTCTTGATGAACTGTGGTATCGTGTTGAAGCTGCATGGGCAGCTGTACCTGTACACGCCATCCAAGCTCTGTTTGACTCAATGCCCAGGCGTATCAAGGCCGTTATTACGGCCAGAGGTGGTTGTTCTGGGTACTGATTTCTCAGGATCTGTGCACCCAAATTGCGTGAAAATGTAATCACGTGCCAGTTATAGTATAATATATTTGTCCAATGAATACCCGTTTATCATCTGCATTTCTTCTTGGAGTAGCAATTTTAAAGGCCAGTAGTGTAGATGCCTTTACCACAACACTCCGAAAACATTTCTGAGAAGCTTGTGGAAGTTTGTCCTTCGAGTTAGTATTCTACATATAGCCTACACCAAGTAGCACCGAAATGAACCCCATTGCCGTCTGTCCGTTTGTGTTTCTTTCATCTCTGGTATAGAGAACAATGACGGTTTGGTCTTAGTGAAAACGATATTTTAGTTCCAAAAGACAATACTCTGTGTTGTCACTTTCGTAAAATTGAATCGAAAAACCCTTCTCGGGGCTGGCCGCAATCCGCAACTTGTAAGCCGTATCGCCAGAACGCAGACACGAGGCTTTGCGAGAAATTCTGCCAGCACTTCCTCCCCCATTCCGCCGGCCGGGCAGCAAACGGCAGAGACCGGCTCGGCCGAGAGATCCCTCCGCCCGCAACAAATCATCCGAGCGCAGCGCGCACAGCGGTCGGCGCCTCCGCCTTTTCCTCTTGCTCCGAGCGGAGGAGGAGGGGCGGTAACCACCCTCTAGCACAAAGGGGCCACTCACCTGTTCGTAATAATTACTGATTCCCCTTCCCCCCCCTTCCACTGCCCCGACGGGCTGCGGCCACGGCGGCATTACGCGAGGATTTCGCGGAGGTGACCGGCGGCCGGCAGAGGTCGCACGGGTCGGTCGAGAACGCCTCGGCAGAACGCGGTAATCTCCTTATAGAGAGAGAGAGGGAGGCGGCGGCGCTTTGACAGGGTGACTCCGCACGGGGAAAGGCCGGCCGCGCGCGCGCAGTTTTAATGCCCTGATTCACGCGCCTAATGAAGATTTGTGGCCGGGCCGCACGCCTCCGCCGCTGCGAGGCGGTGACGGCTCGACAAACACCTTGCCTAACTGCCGCCACCGACGCCTCCGCCACCCCCGCCGACGCCGAGACCGACGCCGCCGCTGCGAAATAAAATTAAAAATCTCCTCCTCTTGCGGAGCCCTCGCTCGCAACAATCCCTTACCTAAGCTCTCTTTCTCTGTTCCTCTGCCCACGCCGCTATCGTCCTCCTCCCTTGCGCGTCTCCCTAACCATCCCGCGTGGCGCCGATAAATGCATTCTGACGTTGGCGAGATATATGGAAGAGGGGTTATTAAAATACATGGCTCCCAGTGTCTATGGTAATTGGGAGCCGGGAATAATAAAGAAAGGTTGTTACGGCTGAGGATGCCGTTCCCTCCGCTGAATTTATGTCGGGGAGGAAAGGGTAAAGTTTTTTTCGTAAGCCGGGTGACAAATGCTGCTACAAGCAAGCTGCGACTTGAAAGAGAGACAGAGAGAGATTGAGAGGCCTTCGACATTTGGCTTCTCGCGGACTCTTGACTCACCGAAAAGTACGGTTGTGCAGACAAAGTCATTAGGCTTGGATCCTTACTGCGAAAGGAATCCTGAAGCTAAGGCTCTGTGACGTAAATATCATCATCTCTTTACAAGGATTAGGTGTTGCGGTCATCAGTTCCGGTCTCTATAATCCATACATCCACCACTTACAGTGTCTATCTAGTTCTCTTTTTCCATTCGTCACTCTCTTTTCTGACATTCTATCAACATGATCCATCCATTTCATTCTATTCTCTTCTATCTTGATATTAATTGAAAATATTTTGTAATCTGATCTTATTGTTTGATTCCTTAGGTTATCCATTTTATTACAATCTCTTACACATCTCATGAACTTCATCTCTGTTGCCTATATAGGTAATTTTGTTTTTGTTTTGTTTCTCTCCATGACTCGGAACCATATAAAGAGTAAGTACAACCATAACTTTACAGAATTTCATTTGGGTTTCCTTTCTTGTTTTTCTTCCCAAAGTCTCCCAATTGCTCCATAAACAGCTTGATATTTATTAACTTTCTTCTCACTGTCTTTGTCATAATTAAAATTAACATCACATCCGAGCTAATTGAAGTTGAATACTTCGTATAAAATTTTCTCATTTACTATTATTTTCGATCTAATGTGATTCTTGCCTTCGAAAGGCATTATGTTTCTTTTATTTTCAGATATAGTTAAGCTGCAATGTATCGCGTTTTTGCTCAATCTATATATTGTTCTTTGTAAATGATCTTCTGTTTATTGTATAATTACCTGGTCATCGGCGTATAATAGAGTATTTAATGGTACACTGGATCCTATTTTAATTCCTTTCCATTTCATAACTAGGCCGTCAAAATATAAATTAAATAAAGTGAGTGTGAAATACATCCTTATCGAACACCTTGATTTATTAAAATTTCAGCTGACATTTTCGAACCTGAACTTATTACTATTTCTTTATTTACGTACGGATTCTTTATGATATATCCACACACCACATTTACTCGATATCGTCAATTGCAGTTCTACGGGAACATTGTGGGCAGGCGTTTTAGGTGAGTGTGTAATTGGGCCATACCTCCTACCTAGACAGGCATTATTACAATTTTCTCACCGGAACATTGCTGTATGACGTCCCACTCGCTAAAAGACAGTGAATGTTGTACCAGCACGTCGGAGCACCGCCCACATTTCAGTCGTCCTGTGCGTCGATTCTTGAATAGACAGTTTCCACAAAAGTGGATTGACAGTGGTGGCCCTGTACTATTGGCTACTCGATTCCCTAATTTGACCCCTCTGGACTTTTTGAGTGATGATAGATGTGCAACCTTGTTTACAAAGTCACTGTTGAATTAGAAGAGAATCTGGTTTCCCGGGCAGTACCAGCAGCGGTAGGAATTACGTGGACACTTTTGCAGTCTTTGGTCGTATTAGACAGAACACGATCCACCCATGTAACTCTGTTTACAAGTCAATGGAAGCATTTGCTGATACTGCAGTAACTGTGTTGTATTATTGTTATTGTCTCTTGGTAATAAATAATTAACAATTGTCTGTGTTACTTTTAGGATAACATATTAGAAAAAAATGTTTCATTGTCCCGTACAACCTCCCAGATTTTGTTCATTTAGTTAATTTCCATTCAGAGAAAACTACCTCTACAGGCTTAAGAAATCTTCACAGGAAAATATGACATTAGAGTAAAATATTTGTTTAGGTGTCCCGATCAACCACCAAGAGTTCGTCGGTTTAAATTATTTTCATCCTCTATTTTGCTTTAACCCCGTAACCTCGGCCTTTTCACCTTGTAGTGGGGCATTCACTAAAATTAAAAATGGCAAAAATTACGTACCCTTAAAATCTAAACCACTATGTCACAACAAGAACATACTGTTTGCTGTCAGGTAATACATCTCATAAAATTCTGTTCATATGGACAGACGCAATCCAAAGTCAAAATAAAATAACCAATACATCTAATAAGTAATACCAAATAAAAAGTGCCATAAGAAAATCGAAGCATTACAATAACATACCAGATGAGCAAGCATAATGTATGTACAACGTAGAGCCCGTATGGCATGAAAAAAATAGATGCATCCCGCATGTCGTTCCATCGCTTAATGCCATGGTGACTGCCACAGAGTAACTGACGATTAGACCTAGAGTACAACGTAATTGCTAAGTGCAGCGTAGTACCACCAGCTGGCGGACAGGTACGTCAGAAACGGTATGCACGAAGTAATCTTAACTGCAAAATTACACAAATTATACCCAGGGACACAGAGCGTGTTTTAAAGTACCATAGGTGGCGGCCCAGGGCATAGTAATAATCCACTGAACCCGCGTTTGTTCATCAACTCGACGTGGCATGGACTCAATAAGTCGATGGAAATCCCCTGAGAATATTGAACCATGTTGCCTGCGAAAGTACTGCTTCTGCAGGACTTCGTGCACGAACTGATCTAACTAATATGACCGATAAATGTTAGAAGATGGGCCAAAACTATCACTGGAATTGTCCAGAATATTTTTGAAACCAATCGCGAACAATTCTGGTCCGGTGACATGGCATATTGTCATCCATAAAAATTTCATCGTTGTTTGGGAACATGTTCGCGAATGGCTGCAAATGATCTCCATGTAGCTGAACCTAACCATTTCCAGTAAATAACCGGTTCATTTGGACCAGAGGACCCAGTCAATTACATGTAAACACAGTCCATATCATTATGGAGCCACCACGAGCTTTGCACAGTCTCTTGCTGACAACTTGGGTCCAAGACTTCCTGTGGGTCTGTCCCACACACGAAGCCTACCATCAGCTCTTAACAAATGGAATCTGATCTCACCTGACCAGGCAACGGTTTTGCAGTCGTCTAGGGTTCAACCGATGTAATTATGAGCCCAGGAAAGATGCTGGATGCGACGTCGTACTGTTAGCAAGGGCACTCGTTGGTTGTCTGTTGCCATAGCCCAAAAACTCCAGATTTCGCCGAACTGTCCTAACGGATACGTTCGTCGCACGTCTGACATTGATTTCTGCGGTTATTTCTTGCAGTGTTGCTTGTCTGTTAGCACAGACAACTCTGCGCTGCGCACACGCTGCTGCTCTCGGTGGTTAAGTAAAATCTGTCGGCCACTGCGTTGTCAATAGTGGGAGGTAATACCTGAAATTTGGTATTCTCCACACACTCTTGACACTGCGGATCCTTGAATTGTGAATTCGCTAACAATTTACGAATATGAAATGTCCCTTTCTTCTAGCTCCAACTACCATTCCGCGTACAAACCCTGTTAATTCTCACCGTGCGGCCATAATCACATCGGAAACCTGTTCACATGAATCACGTAAGCACATATGACAGCTCCGGCAATGCACTGCACTTTTATACCTTGTTCAAATGGTTCAAATGGCTCTAAGCACTATGGGACTTAACACCTGAGGTCATGAGTCCCCTAGACTTAGAACTACTTAAACCTAACTAACCTTAGGACATCACACACATCAATGCCCGAGGCAGGATTCGAACCTGCGAACGTAGCGGTCACGCGGTTCCAGATGTAGCGCCTAGAACAGCTCGGCCACAGCGGCCAGCTTTTATACCTTGTGTACGCGACACTACTGCCATCAGTATATCGCTGTCCCATGACTTTCGTCATCCCCTGAGTGTGTAGTACATGCAATGTTAATATATGTAATAGAACTTCCTGTAGCGGAAAACTACACAGCTGATATTAACAGACAAACCAAGTAGAAATTGACTTTATTGGTCAGTTTTGTTGCAAGATAAAGACTACAAAAAATAACAATTTTGTAATAGGAAACGGTAAAACAAGCCACCACGCAATGTAGGACAACAATATAAAATAGATTTCATATACGAAAGTTTTTTAAAAAACATTCACCAGTCTCTAAATACATTAAAAATATAATGTTATTAATTCAATTTAAATCTTTACGTCAAAGTGCTATGACTGTGTATGTAAAATTGTAGTTTGTTTACAACCGATAGACATTATTTATGAAAACACATATGGTATGTTATTGTAATGCCTTGATTTTCTTATGGTACGTTTTTATTTCGTTTTACATTTTAGATGCATTCATTGTTGTATTCCGTCTGTAGATTGCTACGGCGCACATGAACAGAGTTTTATGAGATTTATTATCTTAGAGCACATTGTAAGTTCTTCTGACGCAATAGTTTGAATCATCGTATGATGTAACTACCACCGTCCGGCTGTATGAGTACATAATTTTTTATCATTGAGTTTTTGTGTATGCTTTAATTTGTTTATTTATTTATGAAGTCAGATGAACTAGACTCTAGTTCACATGCGCTTCATAGATACATTTACAAAGCGAAATTGCTTGACATTCCATGTGACTATGTATCATGTGTGTGTTACCGGTATTTGAACTGATTGTCCCTTAAGTAAGTGGTATTACTGCAGGTTCAATAGGCCTGACTTGAACGTGAAATTGGTTCTCCGAAACTAGACGCCAGCTTAATAAAACGCAAGTGTTACAACAAAGAATTTCTTATCCAAATTGCTGTTCCTGCAATGACTTCATATGGATTGTTGTCCAAGTGTCTCAGAAATATAGTTCTACCAGTACAGCGCTTATATTCCCTCATAGGAGTAGTGATTAATAATAGGGCCTGTTTTAAACGGAAACGGCCATATTCACTCAGGGAAGACGACACGAAAATAATGCAAGTGGGATGACACTATTTAACTATTCTGCTTGTTTAATTTTCTATATATTTCCAGAGGAACTAATAGTTTTGTTAAATTTAGGTTGAAATTCTTTCTTATGGCACACTACTTCTGGTATGAACATGAATTCCTCTCAGTAGTTTAGAGCCTTACACTGAAATCTTATCGGTTCTATGGGTTTTGCAGTGATTTGTTCCGTGACCTCTGTCTTACACTGCCCCAGGGAACCTGATAAATTAACTTCGAAATTAAGTGTGATCCGTTGTTGGCCAGTGTGGGGCTAGTTACCATTCTCTCAGGAAGTTCGCTAGTATTGGGGTACACGCATTGATACGTGTCCTACTCGAGAACTTCGTTCATTAACCGCGATCTTGCGGAGTGTGTTATACCGGAATTTGATACAAGACTCTGGTCTGACGACAACGGTCTTTGCTGAAAAAGAAGAAAAAAAGAGGAGCATCTATGTTTTTCTTGTAATTGTTGGAATTAAGTAATGCCGATTGGACATTGTGTTTTTTTGTTGGAGATAAGTTAGCATGTAGAAGTAATGTGAAGTGCGGAGGTCAACATGTAATCGCTATTATCAGGAATAAAAATTGAATTTGTGAAAAAGGTGAACATCGTTTACGAACTTTTGTTCGATGTTGGATCCCTGGACCTTCAAAAAAACTGTTTGTGTGTTTTGCAATGCAGTGCATAGTGATTTCTTAGCTGATTAACAATACTGGTCAAATCTGCCACTATCACGGTCCGAACGACGCGCAATATTTCGTCGTCGACTTGTGTATCCAAGAGACCTGTTTGTTAGTAAGAAGATACCACACTGCCACTGCTTGTTCAACCTTCTCATTTTGAAAGTGTTTTCCAGAAAATCTTACTGTGACTGTGAGTACTTTTGTGGCCAAGAAATGGTTCAAATGGCTCTGAGCACTATGGGACTCAACTGCTGAGGTCATTAGTCCCCTAGAACTTAGAACTAGTTAAACCTAACTAACCTAAGGACATCACAAACATCCATGCCCGAGGCAGGATTCGAACCTGCGACCGTAGCGGTCTTGCGGTTCCAGACTGCAGCGCCTTTAACCGCACGGCCACTTCGGCCAGCTGTGGCCAAGAGAGACACGGAGTCTTCATTACGAGTTGTAGCAGTTTTCTCCAAAATTGCCTGGCGTTCTCTGAGAACTGGAGAAGCGGAAACCTCCGACCGCCAACTCGTCCGGTACCTAACCCGTTCTCTCCTTACAGCACCCATAACGAAAACATATTGATCTATAGTCAAATCTGTTTTCAGAGATTTTTACAATGTGTGCATCTGGGCAAAAAATTCAAAAGAGAGATTTTCTAGTAGAGTGCCTGCCTTATGTTTGTGAAAGACAAAAAGGCAACCAAGCAAGTCAATTAATTAATAACATTTTTTTTTATGCTGTAGAAGCAGTTTCATTTTAATTGCAAACCATGTTTACAGTTTCCTCAGATAGAGATGTACGAGTGAGTTCAACAAGTACACCAGATGATCAAAAGTATCCGGACACTTACCTATTAGCCGGCCGCTGTTGGTGAGCCGTTCTAGGCGCTTCAGTTTGGAACCGAGCGACCGCTACGGGTGCAGGTTCGGATCCTGCCTCGGGCATGGATGTGTGTAATGTCCTTAGGTTAGTTAGGTTTAAGTAGTTCTAAGTTCTAGGGGCTGATGACCTCAGATGTTAAGTCCCATAGCGCTCAGAGCCATTTGAACCATTTGAACTTACCTATTAGCACTCATTAGTAAGGAGTGTGCCCATAGTTCGCCTTTGTGACGGCCTGAAACCTGCTGGGGGAACTTTCAATGAGGTGTACGAATGTCTGTGGAGTAATGGCAGCTCACTCTTACTCAAGAGTCGAAACCAAAGACGGTGGTAATATTGGGGAGAAAGGCGCCGAGAGGGGGGGGGGGGGGGGGAGGGGAGGCGGGTGGGGATAATACATAGTTGTACACGAGAATATAGGGTGTCTTCTGGTTCTCAGATGTACAGACGAAGTGCTTGTTGTGGTACAGCTGTCCATGTTAGTCAATCACGTGCAAGCCTCTTAAGAGCTACATAACCACTGCCGCCTACCTTCAGTAGAATCTACTTACCGTATTCAGCGTTTGGTCTACCTCTACATCCCCCCCCCCCCCCCCCACACACACACACACACACATTTCCCTCTATTAGCAAATAAACAACTAATGAGGAGGTATTGAATAGAACTGGGGAGAAATTTGTGGCACAACTTGGCTAGAAGAAGGGATCGGTTGGTAGGGCATATTCTGAGGCATCAAGGGATCACCAACTTAGCATTGGAGGGCAGCGTGGAGGGTAAATATCGTAGAGGGAGACCAAGAGATGAATATACTAAACAGATTCAGAAGGATGTAGGTTGCAGTAGGCACTGGGAGATGAATAACCTTGCATAGGATAGAGTAGCATTGAGAGCTGCATCAGACCAGTCTCTGGACTGAAGAACACAACAACAACAACAACCAAATAAACAATTCCTGAATGACTCAGGATGTATCCTATTAACAGTTTATATTTTGGTAAACTGTCATAAATTTATTTTCTCCCCATTTAGATTCAGCAACTCCTCATCAATTATCCGATTTACCCACCTAGGTCTTAATGTTCTCTTGTAGAGAGTGTCACTGACAATTGCGTGACACCAAATCAGCCGTTCGGAAACGTAAGTGCGCTGTGCAAAACTTAATGACGAAAGTAACTTTCGGATGAAGCGTCGGTGCCAAGTGACAGCTCGATGAAACTTGGGCCATACACAGAAAGAACTGCTACAGTATAGTGCTGAAGATAGCTGGAAAGAGTACGCAGTGAGACAATAAGGAGTGATACTTTTATTCAAAGACAATAAATACACTGAAGTCACCGCGATTCATGATGGTTCACTGGACATTAAAAAAGGCGGGACATGGTTGTTAATAGGATATGACCTTATGTACCAGAAAACAAAAGAGCTGAGAGGTGGAGAAAACAAAGGAGTAAGGACTTTCGGGATAGAAGGCTTTAGAGGACAAATGGTTACTGAACGAACGGAAGTACTGAAAGTATGGGAAGAATACATAAAAGAACATCGCCCACAAGGCATTGAAATAGAGCAAGAGATTGACGAAGACGAAAAAGGGCCTAGTATAGTGACAACTGAAGTAGAGAAGGTGATGGACAGGAAGAGGAGGAAAGCCACAGGAGATGACGACATACCGGTGGATTTGCTGAAAGAAATCGGAAATGACGGTTTGAAGGCATCGACGCATCTCATAAACAAAATCTACGAAAGTGGCGAATGATTTGTTGGATGTCACAGTTGCTGCTCCGGAGAAGAAACAGAGAGCCAAGAAACGTAATGATTTCAGAAAAATCAGTTTAATCTCACACAAAGGGAAGATTATTGGAAGAATACTCAACCGACGGCTGTAACACAAAATTGAAGAAGTAATAGGAGGGGACCACTTTGAATTTAGGAAGGGAAAAGGAACCAGAGACACCATCGGAATGGTGAGGATACCGTCGGAGAGAGTTTTGCCTGTTTACGAAGACGTTTGTGTCTGTTGTATAGACTGACAGAAGGTCAGCCCTTGACAGAGTCAACTGGATAAAATTGATGAACATCCTTAAGGAGATAGGAATAATCTGGAGAGACTGGAGACTAATTCTCAACTTGTACCTGGGACAAAGAGTAAAGGTGCGGCTGAGCTATGGAGAAACAAGCAGTGTGGAAATAGGAAGAGGTGTCAGACAAGACTGTTGTCTATCGCTGTCTCTTCAACCTGCCTGGGGAATGGTTGGCGAGAGAAGTTTTGAAAGTATGCGGAAACTTCAGAATAGGAGGACGCAACATCAATGTCGCCAAGTATGCAGATGACCTGAAAGTGCTTGCCAAAAATCAAAGACAGCTGCAACACATGATGAACCAGTTGGTGGCAACCGGAAGGAAATACGGCATGGAGATCAACATCGAAGAGTCAACAGTGATGTGTATATCAAAAAGGGAGAAACCTTTGAGGATAAGCATCGACAATCGAGAACTGGAGGATGTGAAACGGTTCAAGTACTTGAGAAATTTGGTGGCAAATGGCACCTAATACAGCAGTGAAATCCGAGCAAGAATCGCTATAGCCAAAACTTCATTTAGCAAAAAGAGGAATCTGCTGAATTAAGGAAGAAACTGGTGAAGTACTACATCTGGAGCATTGCACTGTACGGAGCAGAGACTTGGACCGTGAGAAAAAAGAAAAAAAAAATACCCTGAAAGTTATGAAATGCGATTCTGGAGGAGAATGGAGAAGATCAAGTGTACCGATCGCGTGACGAATAACGATGTACTGAGAAGAGTAGAAGAGAAGAGTGACATTTTGAATATAATTCTTAAGAGGAAGGCCAACTGGATCGGCCACGTACTTAGACACGGAGGGCTCATACACGAAGTCATTGAAGGGAAAATTAAAGGAACGGTAGGACGAGGAAGAATAAGAATAAGAATTCAACTTTTGGGTGACATGGAAGGTGGAAAGAGATACACCAGACACAAGGAAGAAGCTGAAGACAGGGAACATTGGCATAAAAAATTCTCCGTATGAAGACACAGACCTGTCACTAGGCAGAATATTACATAATAATAATAATAATAATAATTAAGAAACATGTCCCCCCTTCTCAAATGTCCAGAGGACCATCATGAATCGCGGCAACCTTGGTGTTATTGTTGTCATTGAATCAAAGTGTCATTTCTGTTCGCCTTATAGCGAATCTACTGGCCATTAAAATTGCTACACCACGAAGATGACGGGCAACAGACGTTAAATTTAACCGACAGGAAGAAGATGCTGTGATATGCAAATGATTAGCTTTTCAGAACATTCACACAAGGTTGGCGTCGGTGGCGGCACCTACAAAGTGCTGACATGAGGAACGTTTCCAACCGATTTCTCATACACAAATAGCAGTTGACCGGCATTGCCTGGTGAAACGTTGTTGTGATGCCTCGTGTAAGGAGGAGAAATCCGTACCATCACGTGTCCGACTTTAATAAAGGTCGGATTGTAGTCTATCGCGATTGCGGTTTATCGTATCGCGACATTGCTGCTCGCGTTGGTCGAGATCCAATAACAATTAGCAGAATATGGAATCGGTGGGTTCAGGTGGGTAATACGGAACGCCGTACTGGATCCCAACGGCCTCGTATCACTAGCAGTCAAGATGGCAGGCATCTTATCTGTATGGCTGTAACGGATCGTGTAGCAGCGCCTCGATCCCTGAGTCAACAGATGGGGACGTTTGCAAGACGACAACCATCTGCACGAACAGTTCGACGACGTTTGAAGCAGCATGGACTATCAGCTCAGAGACCATGGCTGCGGTTACCCTTGACGCTGCATCACAGACAGGAGCACCTGCGGTGGTGTACTCAACGACGAACCTGGGTGCACGAATGGCAAAACGTCATTTTTTCGGATGAATCCAGGTTCTGTTTACAGTATCATGATGGTCTCATCCGTTTTTGGCGACATCGTGGTTAACGCGCATTGGAAGCGTGTATTCGTCATTGCCATACTGGCGTATCACCCGGTGTGATGGTATGGGGTGCTATTGGTTACACGTCTCGGACACCTCTTGTTCGCACTGACGGCACTTTGAACAGTGGACGTTACATTTCAGACGTGTTACGACCCGTGGCTCTACCCTTCATTCGATCCCTGCGAAACCCTACATTTCAGCAGGATAATGCACGACCGCATGTTGCAGGTCCTGTACGGGCCTTTCTGGATACAGAAAATGTTCGACCGTTGCCCTGGCGAGCACATTCTCCAGATTTCTCACCAATTGAGAACGTCTGGTAAATGGTGGCTGAGCAACTGACTCGTCACAATACGCCAGTTACTACTCTTGATGAAATGTGGTATCGTGTTGAAGCTGCATGGGCAACTGTACCTGTACACGCCATTCAAGCTCTGTTTGACTCAATGCCCAGGCGTATCAAGGCCGTTATTACGGCCAGAGGTGGTTGTTCTGGGTACTAATTTCTCAGGATCTGTGCACCCAAACTGTGTGAAAATGTAATCACATGTCAGTTCTAGTATAATATATTTCTCCAATGAGTACCCGTTTACCATCTGCACTTCTTCTTGGTGTAGCAATTTTAATGGCCAGTTGTGTTTTTCATCTACCTTGTCTACTATCCTGTTGCAGTTCTTTGTATGTATGGTCCAAGACTGACAGAGCTGTGTTACTTGGCAGTAGCACATAGTGCGACAGTTGTTTTGATTCTTAAGTTTTGTGCAACAGTGTACTTTTTCACTTCCAATTAATAACCTCTTTTGTGAATAAAACCTGATGGGACAGGTATCCATGTCGCCCTGGAACCTTTGCGGTATACCGCAAGAATAAGTGAAACAATAAAATAAAGAGTAATAAGACACGAAAGTACAAAATGCATTACTGTAGCATGAGTGAGCGTGGCAAGAATAGGTTAACTTCCATCGACACAGAAGTCCTCCTGCCCCGTCAACGTCAAAGTCGTAACTTCCGACCAAACTTTGACGTATTGTTCCGTTCCGCTGACGGCCTTTGTAGATGCCGCCATTTGAAGTGCATTCCCAAATGTGTTGACGTTCCGTTCCTTTCTGTCAAGTGTGCCCCATCTTTATTGTGATCAAACTCATTTCTCTTGTAACGAGGAACTGTACGTGTGAAGCTAGAAGGGTGAGGTTAGAAAGACAGATAGCTGTCCAGGGCAAAGAACTGTTGACCTACGTCTTGAACGGTAAACGGGCTACAACACAACAGCTCGCACGCTGATACCTCATCCAGACGAACGGCGCAGGGCGCGACGCAGACACAACGTAGGGGAGCGCGTTAAGTCGCGGCGTGACGAGACTTATCTGTGGTGAGTCGCCGGGCGGGCAGACGGCAGTTAGCGGGCTTATCTGGCGAGGGACAGACCAGCGCGTGACGATATTCAGCAACGAGGCTGCGCTTGGCGGGACCGCCGCCCGCTGACGGGCGCGCGGCGCGGCGCGGATAATGCCCGCATTCCGATGCCGGCCGACAGCCGACGGTAATTCCGCCGCCGCCCGCTTGCGGCGCCACCGGTGCGCGCCTCAGGTTTACTGCCCGCCACGACGGCATCTCCTCCGCCTCCTCCTCCGAGCATTCGGACGCCAGCCGTCTCTATTCCGCAGCATGACTACCGTGCCGTAGCTACGTGTCTTCAAGGTGCTCTCAGATCACCAACTGTAGAGCGGCAGAAAGACAACATGAACCCAAACTCAACAAACAAAATTTCAGAGTTTCAGATTGAGGCGTTGCTTTCGTTTTGCCTCAGGTTACAATAGGAAGTAATTATGTTTTCTATATCGAGATATAAGTTTTTCTTTGATTGCTAGCAGCTTCAATACTTCGCTGGGTGAAAGGAATATTTGACGCATTTGTTTATTTTTTTTCATCATTTCACACAGAGGTCACACGCCGTTTATATGTATACTCCTTGTTCCATCCTGTATGAGTGTGCATGGGTATGAATGGAAGTCAAACATAGAGGGAGCATGGACCAAAGGGAACAGTTTAAAGGAATAGCAGTCATCGCCAACATTACAAGAATAACGGCAGCTAGGCCAGAGCAGCAAGCAAAGATGAAAACAGGCACGAGTGTAGGTTACAAAGTTGGTGCGGGGGTGAGGTGAGTCTCCCAACCACCGCGTTTGAATAGGAACGTTGGCGCGTGGAGAGCACTATGGGGCCAGCCATGAGACGGACTGGACGCGGGAGCACAGCAGCTCGCAGATTTGGTGAGATAGAAATGAGGTAATATGGCTAAAAATTCACGACAGGGTATGCTCATAGCACGCATTCAACATACGTTCATCGGTACAGGTTACGGTTTTAATTTATTTGCAATAGTTTTCTCTGAAATGTGTTTGTGAAATTTTGCTTTGTGGTAGTGAGCATGCAACAGGAACCATCAGTTCATGTAGCTATTTCCCGAGTTATAAGCTTCACTTTTAGCTCAATGAGTGCAGATTGCCTATCGGATGGTAGATTGAGAAATTTCTGTCGCAAAATTTAATTATTTTTGGTACTTTCTTTGTGAGTTCAGTTCGCACTTCATTTTGGCGCCAATAGTACATCATTTTTGCCCAGAATCTTTTCTCTGATAGAGGTTATCTATCTTCAGCAGTGGCCTACCTTAAATTTCTAGTGGTGTAATTCATGCATGACGATAAGTGAGTCTTAAAGAATGAATGACGATTTTCCCGCTAAGGAAGGTGTGGCCCACTTATGTATTTTTTGTGTTATTATGAAATTATGTGTCATATATTTTTGTGTTATTATGAAATTATGTGTCATATATTTTTGTGTTATTATGAAATTATGTGTCATATATGAAATTATTCGTGTAGTGTTTTCGTTTTGTCATTGTCCTACCCATGAGAGATAACGCTGAAGTTTAGTAACTAAAGATAAATTGTAATGTGTCGGCTTCTAAAGTTTTCATCAAAGTAGAAAATAAATCTATTAAATGAGAGTCAGCATTTCAGTTAAGAAATAGTCCCCCAGTCACCTGACACATGAAATGCGTAGGATGTATCTTATTCAGTCCGATTTTCTAAAGTTAATGAAAGACAGAAATAATCTGAAATGTGAATTTAGATAGGCTACCAGCTGCTATAGGACGGCTTTGAGTTCAACCACCCCAGAACGTGTAATCTTAGAGAAACTCGCATCAGTTTCCGTTGCGCATATTTCCAAAAGTAATTAATTTGTTAATCAAGTTAATCCAATAAGGGTCACAATATAGACACCATTTCTTATGGGCCTGGTATATTAGCAGCCAGCACGCAAAGTCGGGTACAATTCTCTAAAGTAACGCGAAGAGACGGTCACACAGTTTCAATATAAATTAAAAATATATAAAGAACCAACATACAGCCAACGAGCAGTCCTGTAGCAAGGGTACGTTCCATTCGGAAAGTGGGTGCACTCAGAGACGGTTATGTGACTTATAAACTATAGAGTGCAGCAATCAGTAGTCCAGTTTTCAGATTTTATTACGCAAATCCAGACTTAGGCTAGTAGCTAGCCATTCTCAATGCACTATTTTCTATTGTCAATGAATGTAAGTCCCTGTTGTTCAGGTGTCAGAGACTTACATGCATTGACAATAGAAAATAGTGCAGAAATCTGGATTTTCGTAACAAAATCTAAAATACGACGACTTATTGCTCCACTCTATAATTTATATATTTCAGAGTTTGCTCAGTAACACTTTCTCATAATTTTGGAGCTTTCTTTCTCACAGTAAGTCGGATTTGCAGCCTTGGATTCAAGTCCGTCTCTTTAATGTCAAGAAACATTTTTTCCTTTGTGTCAAATGGAGTTTTATTTACAATTAGTTGATTCGTATTTATTGCTGACTCATAAATTTTTAATCGAGCGATTACCATGCCGTCAGATATAGGAAAACATAACATAGACTAACTTTCGATGTAGCATAGTTGTAAGCTCATGGTAAAAATTAGTAAGTATTAAAAGTTAAATAACATGAGAGTGGATTTGTCAAAAAATGAAAAGTATGATGGTGGTAGATGTCTCCAACAGAACTCAATACCAAGCTTTACTTATTTCGACGTATTTTATACTGAACGTGGCTCTTTTTTTTTCCTTGCAGCCTGCAACCTCAATTATTTGTTGAATGTATTCCAGTCTCTGTCCTCACCTGCAGTTTTTAACCTCTACAGAATGTTTTTCGGTAGTGGTTCACTTCACCTAAATCCATTTTCTACTCTATAAAACATAATTGACGTTATTGACTGGTTAATATAACTTTTCATTAGTCATGACTTTAGGCCTAATAGATACTGTGTTCCATTGGGGCAGATAATATTTGTAATTACCCACATGATAAATACAACCGAAGTAGTAACTGATGAAGAAGAGTTACAAATATTCACACAATATTATTACTGCCTGTCAAGCATTACCATCGCACACGTACAACACAGGTAACAAACTTCATGGGACAGGAAGGAGTTTGAAACTCAAAAAAAAGGCGTAATCATTATTATTTTATTCTAAATGAAATTTATGTAAAGTCAGGTAATGCTCTTCAACCAGTACACAAATATAAGTTATGAGCACAGATGTCTTGGTTAAATAGTGAGGTCAGACAATAGTAAGCAAAAAACTCGAACTAAACAAGAAAACTATACAGTTTACACCTGCAGATAGTAGCCTTACCTGAATAATCTTGCAGTTCTCTCTCTCTCTCTCTCTCTCTCTCTCTCTCTCTCTCTCTCTCTCTCTCTTTCCCTCTCTCTCCCTCTCTCTCTCTTTCACCCTCTCTCACTGCCACACACACACGCACACGCACACACACACACACACACACACACACACACACACACACACACACACACACACACACACAAAAGTAAACATGATACACATCTATACGACAGCCAATCGTCCAACACACATTTTAGCCAAGTGTAATGAAGCGGACATAAATAATACTTTATTGCTCACTGATATGTAGGAATATATAATAACAGAAATAATGCTGAAGAACTATAGTCTCATCCAAGTATTAGAGTCCGAATGAAAGTGAAAAACCCATTAAAATACCAAAAGATTACTCGCAAAACACAAAAACAAAACTTAGTCCAAGGAAAAAAAGAAAAAAATCATTCTCGTCCAGTGGGGTTTAAAACAACATTATGTCTGCACGGCGTCTGAAATAACGCCATTGGAAATATCAGTTCTGTTTCCTTACTCTGGGAGCCTTAAATGATTCAGCATTATACTATGAGCGTTTTGAGACGGTATTATTGCCTTATTATGCTACAGTTCTTGTGAACAGTATGCGCATAACAGATGTATGCTACCGTGGTGAGCTGTGCCATTGCCAAGTTTAGTCCATTTACCATAAACATTATACAGTGAGAAGTTCGAGACGACATTATTAGTTTATATTGCTGGATTTTCTGTTTTTGATATTACTATCGTGAGAAGTATGTGCCTAAACATCTGAGTGTTGACCTTTTGAGTGTCACAAGTATATGCCAGCATAATATCCTAGATGGCTACATTTCGTATTTTGACTTTTTAAAAAAAAAAAAAAAAAAAACAACATGCTTAGAGTTATAGTTCCGCCACAGCTAATTCAATGCCCTACCTGTATTTCTGTTTTGCTGTAGTTGGAAGTAATTCTCAGCAAAATTTAAAATTGTTTGTGTACCTCCTGTATAGTGCAGTTTTGCGATATTAATTCACTATGTTCCAAGTAACACGTTCAGAATTTAATGGTTCACATCACCAAACACCACTTTAAGGGCGAAGGAAATAATGATAACGCATCCTGTTATACACAACAAAACCGTAATTGACTTTATTGGCTGGTTAACATAGCCTTTCATTAGTTTCTACCTTGAAGCATACTTGACGCTAGTTTCCACTGGCACAACAAACGTCATTCCTTGCCTATACGAAAATCATAGATGAAGTAGTGCCTGTCAAGCATTTCCACCACCGTCCTTCAACTCACGCAGAAAGTCCCTCATCCAACTCCACAGGACAAGAAACAAAATGTGTAACCAAAATCATTTGACTCGAAATTACATTTGAGTAGAGATAACCAGTGATTCTCAAATTGTTCAAATGGCTCTGAGCACTATGGGACTTAACTGCTGAGGTCATCAGTCCCCTAGAACTTAGAACTACTTAAAACTAACTAACCTAAGGACATCACACACATCCATGCCCGAGGCAGGATTCGAACCTGCGACCGTAGCGGTCGCGCGGTTCCAGACTGAAGCGCCTAGAACCGCTCGGCCACTCCGGTCGGAAGTGATTCTCAAGCAGCACACAAAGTTAAGAGCACAGATATCTTGGTTAAATAATGAGAACAGGCAATAGTGCGCAAAAAAGGTGAACTAAACGAGAAAATTATACAACTAGCACTTCAGACAGCAGTTTACCAGAACAGTTCTTCAGTCTTATGGCACGTTACAGATAAAACAGAAAAGATAGCTAAGGATATATCAACAGAACAGCAAGAAACCCAAAACGAAATTAAATGTTCTCATGAGAAAACAACTGCAGGAACTCTATCTCTCTCTCTCTCTCTCTCTCTCTCTCTCTCTCTCTCTATCACACACACACACACACACACACACACACACACACACACACACACACACATCACTAATATTGCCACAGAAAAATTGATACAAATCATAAAAGTAATCACCAAAACAAGCTGCATTCAGCTTAATAATTCACTCTATTTATATATGAATGAAACGCTTCCAGTGAAAAGTCCAGTGTCATATATTCTAACTAATACCTTAATAAATTACAATGAAAACAGAATTTTTGCATAAATGTAAAACAAAAATAAATATAAAGTCTTTATTTGTCATATATATGTCGTATGTGTCATAGGCAAATCCCAGGAACACATACCCGTAGAATTTTGGTAAACATTTTTGGAAAGCAGTGATCAATTAATCGTTATATTTTGACTAAAGTTCAGTCTTGATCACGTCATGTATGTTTTGATGATACAGGTAACCGGTTTCGGTTCTTTCTACAAAACCATCATCAGACCTGTGGATAAATTTAAAAAAATACTAGATACCAATCTTTAAATAAGATGAAAGTGTCTAATGATGTCAAAATTTAACAAGATAAAATAAAATTAATTATACCCATGGCTCCCTTAGGATGGTAGACAGAGCTCTCCTCACTGCTACGCAGTCAACTGATGGTTATGAGTGCTGAGCACGAGCTTAAATATGCAGAGGCTCCGCCTACTTCCTGTCCACTACTTCACAACTGCCAATCAGCGTTCATAATATGACGCCATCGTCAAAGTATAAAAGTAGGAAATACGCTAATAACATAAAATTGATTCATTTAAATGTCTGATTAACATATAGTTAGTGTATGTACAGCTTATTTATATTTTGGATAAAAACAGTAAACTACGATGTGTAATAGCTGTGCCCTCTATGGGCAACCTTAATACTATTACAGTGTCAGTTACACCAAAGATGTGAAAGTCCGTGGAGTTGTGGTATATATCGATTATACCGAGTCGCATATATCACAATTGCATCTTTGTTGGATGCTGCAGAATCGTCTTATTTTAACTGTAGTTTTTATAGCAATATTCTTTATAGCAGTAGGGTAGCAGCCAAGAATACGTTTCACATTATGTATATCTGAATAACTGAAGAGACTACTGATTAATTTTTTTTTAAATCATCGATCTAATAGTTTTTATAATAATCAATGTCAATTTAACAATTTTTTTATGTTGTGCAGCATATTTTACATACATTGCTTTTGCCATGGGTATAACTAGTCTTTTATTTTTAAAAAACAAAAGAGTAGATGCTTTTATTATAAAATTTCGTCAAAAAGGTCGTAATAATATTTTTCGCGAAAATCTAAAAAAAAAAAAAAAAATTATTCAGTAGTCTCATCAGTTATTCAGATATACATAATGTGAAACGTACTCTTGGCTGCTACCCTACTGCTATAAAGAATATTGCTATAAAAACTACAGTTAAAATAAGACGATTCTGCAGCATCCAACAAAGATGCAATTGTGATGTAGGCGACTCGGTATAATCGATATATACCACAACGCCAAGGACTTTCACATCTTTGATGTAACAGGCACTGTAATAGTATTAAGGTTGCCCATAGAGGGCACAACTGTTACACATCGTAGTTCACTGTTTTTATCAAAAATATAAATAAGCTGTACATATACTAACTATATGTTAATCAGACATTTAAATGAATCAATTTTATGTTATTAGCGTATTTCCTACTTTTATACTTTGACGCTGATTGGCAGTTGTGAAGTAGTGGACAGGAAGTAGGCGGAGCCTCTGCATATTTAAGCTCGTGCTCAGCACTCATAACCATCAGTTGACTGTGTAGCAGCGAGAAGAGCTCTGCCTACCATCCTAAGGGAGCCATGGGTATAATTAATTTTATTTTATCTTGTTAAATTTTGACATCATTAGACACTTTCATCTTATTTAAAGATTGGTATCTAGTATTTTTTAAAATTTATCCACAGGTCTGATGATGGTTTTGTAGAAAGAACCGAAACCGGTTACCTGTATCATCAAAACATACATGACGTGATCAAGACTGAACTTTAGTCAAAATATACATACCCGTAGACATATAAATCAAAAACGGCTTGCATCACCTTGTAAGTAGGCTGTTTAGGTTTTTTATTGGTAACGCCACCTGTGTATGAAAATCACTGGCTGTGCTGTGTGCAGTCTGTGGCTGCTTTGCATTGTTGTAATACTCGCCATTGTAGTGTTGGGCAGCGGCAGCTGGATGTGAACAGCGCGTAGCGTTGCGCAGTTGGAGGTGAGCCGCCAGCAGTGGTGGATGTGGGGAGAGAGATGGCGGAGTTTTGAAATTTGTCATGAACTGCTATATTTATATATGATGATATCAAGGTAAATACATTGTTTGTTCTCTATTAATATCTTTCATTTGCTAACTATCCCTATCAGTAGTTAGTGCCTTCCATAGTTTGAATCTTTTATTTAGCTGGCAGTAGTGGCGCTCGCTGTATTGCAGTAGCTTGAGCAGCGAAGATTTTTGTGAGGTAAGTGATTTGTGAAAGGTATAGTTTAATGTTAGTCAGGGCCCATTCTTTTGTACGAATTATTGAAAGTCAGATTGCGTTGCGCTAACAAAATATTGTGTGTCAGGTTAAGCACAGTCCTGTATAATTGTTCAAATGGGACGTTTCATATGTCGACCCTTGGCCTAGGATACCTCACTGGAGTCTTCTGATTTTTTTTCTTGTAGTTTGTGTAATTAGTGTAGCCTTTGTTTATTGCTAGCGCGTAATTGTAGAGAGAATCTCCTTTGTAGTTGCGGTCTTTCATTGTGGTACAGTAAAACAGTTGTAGCATGCATGCAGTTTTACACCAAGTATTTCTCAGCAGCGCTTGCAATTAACTAGATATTTTTTCGGTGTTATGTTAATGTGTTCTCTTATTTTTGCTCTTCAAATTGTGCTTTTCTGTGTTGTCGTGTGAAATATTGTGACAATAATGGCGTGTGAAAAACGTAATACTAGGCTCCAAAGTAAACTGAGAAATGACAGTGAAGACGAAAGCAGTGTGTTAGCGCCGCAGAGTAATGAATTAACAGACATTCAAAGTAGTAATTTGGTAACTGTGCATAGGGAAATGGAGCGGGCGGCAAACAATGGCGTGGACAGTGAAACAATTAGTGAAGAGGGATGCATTATCGATCGATCGGTCGGCAACAGCTCGCCTCAGGAATCGGGAATGACAGGACACAATTTTGCAAATACTGTAGACTCAGGTTTTGGGTTCTCACCGTTTTCTCAAATGAGTCAAGACACATTTTCCGCTTGTCAAAATGTGAATGTTGCTGGTGCAAATTCACTGCCGAAAAGCACTGAGGAACATGTTTCAGACACCAGTGCATTGTTATTACAATTAATGCAACAAGTGGAACAAAATCAGAGACAAATGGGACAAAAGCTTCAAAAGTTAGACACAATGGAACAACACCAGAGACAAACACAGCAACAGTTAGACACAATGGAACAAAATCTTCAAGAGTTAGACGCAATGGAAGAAAAGCTTCAAAAGTTAGACTCAGTGGAACATACGCTTGAACAAACACTTGAAGATTTAACTACTGAGTTACATAACATTGAATCGAAATGTCAAAAAGTCTGTAATGACGAAAAAACACAAATTTGTGAGCATTTTCAACCTATTTTTTCGCGGCATGAAAATGCATTACAGAATCACGAAGCAGCCATAAAAGAACTGCAAATTATTGTTCATGGAAATCATGAGACCTTGCAAGCTAAATTTGACTCAGTTGCATCTACCGATTCGGTTACGCAACTTGCAAAAACTCAGGAAAACTTAAAGGACACAGTAGATACTCTGAAACTTGGTTCAGAAAAACACACTGAGGAAATAAGTACACTATCGGAGAAAGTAGCCGAACTTTGGGATCAGTTCACTAATTTATCTACGAAGGTAGATGATAATCTGAATGACACAAAACCGGTAGTCTTTAATGACACAGAAGAGTGCGAACAAATTAGGAAACTGAAACAAAATCTGAATCAAATTAATACGCAACACCAAAGAGAAATCCGGGAAGTACATGATCAGCTGACACAGGTAATACAAGAATTACGTATTTCAGAGGACACTCGCGCTCCAATACGGGAAGAGGGACATAGAAATACGGAACAGCCACAAAATAATAACACAGCGCATTTCGGAAGTTATGAAAAAAATTGGCAAGGTGCACCGAATTTTGAAATGGAACCGCCGACACGACGAAACAATGACCGATATGCTACTCGCCGACACGATGATTTTGACTATAAGCTGTTCATTACTACACGTAAATTCAAAAAATTTAAGAATTCTGGCAACGACATTCATCCACAAGCGTGGCTCCATCAATTCTCTCATTGTTTTCCTCCCAACTGGTCATTAGAGCACAGATTAGAATTTATGTGTGGCTACTTAGAGAATGAACCAGCTGTAAGAATGCGATCGGTCATTCACGATTGCCACAATGAAGGAGAGTTTTACCATGCCTTCCTCTCAGCATATTGGTCTCAAGCTACACAAGACCGAATAAAACATAGCATCATAATGATGAAACGTTTCGAACAATCTGAATTTTCCAGTCTTATGAAATATTTTGAAGACATGTTGCATAAGAATCAGTATCTTTCAAACCCATATAGCCCCTCAGAACTCATCCGCATTTGCTTAATCAAACTGCCTGAACATTTACGACATATTATTTTGGCAGGACGTTGCAAAGACGACATTGAAGCATTTCAGGGACTCTTACAAGAATTAGAAATTGACACTGACAATCGCGGAACGCGAAACCAGGAACACAACAATTACAGGTCACATCCGTCGCAATTCCGCGATGAAAGAAGTAATAACTTGACACGACAAGGCTATTCTCACAACACAAATCGTGACCAAAACAGACACCACCCATATGACAACCGTTGGCAGAGTAGTAATAACTACAGGGAAAGATCACCTCTCCGTGGTAATGACTATTACAGAGACAATAAGAGAAACAGACAATATGGGAACCAAAATAAATACTATCAAGGGGGACAGAATAACTTTAGACGCAACGGACCAGCGCGCAGTTACGATTCAGGGAGAAATTCTCCACCATGTGACCGACAAGAAAGAAAGTATGGAATCTACCGACATGACGACAGACGATATGATCGTAACGACAGACCTGAATTGCATCAGAACTGGCGGGATTCAAACAGAGCAGGGCCCTCTCGTCACGGTGAATTTGTAGAAGTTAGGTCTCCAAATCCCAATAACGACGCGCGCCAACAAAGAGACAATAGGCAATGACTCACACCGCTGGCAGCAACAAAACGTACTTATGAAACTGATGACGCAGCTGCCGTAGCTAGTAATTACGTAAAAATGGAAGACATTAGGGACATCTTACTCCAGGACTACAGTGGGTCTGCTCTGTGATGACCTACCTACCAATATTCTTCCAAACTTCGAATGACTCTGCTGTGGGTTTGCTCTGTTGTGACGCAATACTTGTCTGCATGTCGAGAGTCAGCACTGTCTTTCCGTTGGAAGGACAACACTACTTCTTCAAGACTACATGGAAATCCACTACTTCCGTGTGCATTTTCTTTTACTGCTCAGACTTTGAGAAAAACACTGCAATTTTACTGTGATGAATCAGGACTGTCTTTATGGACTGTGAGAAATTTTTAGCTTTTGACCAACATTGTATCAATAAGTGTGTGCATTTGATTTCTTTGTTATTGTAATTATGAAAAATTTTTTCAAATCTGTATTGGCCACTGCCCAATCCAATTTGTAAAATTTTTTGTGGGGAGCATGGGGGCTATGTAAGTAGGCTGTTTAGGTTTTTTATTGGTAACGCCACCTCTGTATGAAAATCACTGGCTGTGCTGTGTGCAGTCTGTGGCTGCTTTGCATTGTTGTCTGCCATTGTAGTGTTGGGCAGCGGCAGCTGGATGTGAACAGCGCGTAGCGTTGCGCAGTTGGAGGTGAGCCGCCAGCAGTGGTGGATGTGGGGAGAGAGATGGCGGAGTTTTGAAATTTGTCATGAACTGCTATATTTATATATGATGATATCAAGGTAAATACATTGTTTGTTCTCTATTAATATCTTTCATTTGCTAACTATCCCTATCAGTAGTTAGTGCCTTCCATAGTTTGAATCTTTTATTTAGCTGGCAGTAGTGGCGCTCGCTGTATTGCAGTAGCTTGAGCAGCGAAGATTTTTGTGAGGTAAGTGATTTGTGAAAGGTATAGTTTAATGTTAGTCAGGGCCCATTCTTTTGTACGAATTATTGAAAGTCAGATTGCGTTGCACTAACAAAATATTGTGTGTCAGGTTAAGCACAGTCCTGTATAATTGTTCAAAGGGGACGTTTCATAACCTCAACTGCGGAACCTGTACAGAAAACTGGAGTAGAGATCAACATAAACATCATTTCCGCCGTTTTTATTGGTCATAAAAACCACACACTCCATGTTGTAACACAATACAGCGAGACCTTCAGGGGTGGTGGTCCAGATTGCTGTACACAACGGCACCTCTAATACCCAGTAGCACGTCCTCTTGCATTGAGGCATGCCAGTATTCGTCGTGGCATACCATGCACAAATTCATCAGGGCACTGTTAGGCTAGATTGTCCTACTCGTCAACGGCGATTCGGCGTAGAACGCTCAGAATGGTTGGTTGGTCACGACGTCTATAAACAGCCCTTTTCAGTCTACCCCAGGCATGTTCGATAAGGTTCATGTCTGGAGAACATGCTGGCTACTCTAGTCGAGCGATGTCGCTGTCCTGAAGGAAGCCATTCGCAAGATGTGCGCGATGGGGGCGCAACTGTCGTCCATGAAGACGAATGCCTCGCCAATATGCTGCCGACATGGCTGCACTATCGATCTGAGGATGGCATTCACGTATCGCATAGCCGTTACGGCGCCTTCCATTACCACCAGCGGCGTACGTCGGCCCCACATAATGCCATCCCAAAACAGCAGGAAACCTCCACCTTGCTGCACTCACTGGACAATGTGTCTAAGGTGTTCAGCCAGACCGGGTTGCCTCCAAACACGTCTCTGACGATTGTCTGGTTGAATGAATATGCGACACTCATCGGTGAAGAGAACGTGATGACAATCCTGAGCGATCCGTTCGGCATGTTGTTGGGCCCATCTGTACCGCGCTGCATGGTTTCGTGGTTGCAAATATGGACCTCGCCATGGACGTCTGGAGTGAAGTTGGGCATCATGCAGCATATTGCGCACAGTTTGACTCGTAATACGACGTCCTGTGGCTGCACGGAAGGCATTATTCAACATGGTGGCTTTGTTGTCAGGTTTTCTCCGAGCCATAATCATTAGGTAGCGGTCATCCACTGCAGTAGTAGCCCTTGGGCGGCCTGAGCGAAGCATGTCACCGACAGTTTCTGTCTCTCCGTATCTCCTCCGTGTCCGAACAACATCGTTTTGATTCACTCTGAAACGCCTGGACACCGCCATTGTTGAGAGCCCTTCCTGGCACAAAGTAACAATGCGGATACGATTGAACCGCGGTGCTGACCGTCTAGGCATGGTTGAACTACAGACAACACGAGCCGTGTACCCCGTTCCTGTTGGAATGACTGGAAGTGATCGGCTGTCAGACCCCCTCAGTCTAATACGCGCTGCTCATGCATGGTTGTTTACATCTTTGGGCAGGTTTAGTGACATCTCAGAACAATCAATTAGACAAATCACAGGAGCACATACACATAAACAGTTCAAATATACAGATACGCAGCATCTGCCACAACATTCAGTTCATTGTGAAAATGCAAACAGGAGAAACAGTACACTGCTTCGATGGCAAATCGCAAAATTCAGAAACAGTCACAGCTTCAACACGTTCGGAAAAAAATATAGTTACATGATGAAACACAAGAAATAGAGCCGCCTACATGCTAAAAAAATAGTATTCATCGGATGTGTGATATGCAGGCAAAGGAGAACGCCTCTGATCAAAGAATACTACCACGAAGTGCTAAACATTATCATAATGAAGGATACGAGCTCACCAATCAGTCGCAAACTCATTGATCTTTTATTGTTATTGCATATGCATCTTTCAGCTATAAATGGCCATTCTCAGTGTTAAAATAAAATTACAGAATCAGAACTGATTTACGTAAAACGATACGTAAAACACCACGTTATCCAGACAACGATCGACTGTAGTCAACATACGATTTGAGTGAGCTATAATCCAACAAACTCGCAGCAGTACTTGTCACCATATGACTTTATTTGTGTGTAGGCAGAAGAAAACTGAGGTTGATTTTTACAAAAAGTACAGCAGCTTCAATGTGTGCCGTAAGATGTAAGTAACAACCTCGACGCCACAAAAAATTCCAACACAGCAGTTAAAAACCCTTTTTTATCAAATAAAATCAGCAAGTATATTTTCATATCATCTTTAAAATACATCAAGAAATTCCGATTTACAAATTGCTTGTTCACGTAATAGTGGTGAAGCGATCCATAAAATCTATGCAGAAGATTATAGATATAGGTTCATACAGCTGTTCTATATAAAATCGTTACATCACATAAGAAATAAGAAATTGAAACTTTTTTGAAGATCGTCTTGTTAAAAATTTAGTGTAGTCGTTCGAATCATGGTGGTTACGTGATCCACTAAATAATTAACATAAAAGAAAGATAAAAAAGTCATATAAATCGTTTTTATGAAGATCTGTCAACATTATGGTAAAATACTGATGATCAACATGACAAGGATAATTCAGCTAAGTGTATTTAATAAAAACATACAAACTTCCTCTAGTGATGTAAATTTCTTGTGTAACTTTTGGTTTAGCTCCAATTGAGGTACGCTGCTCCCCCTAAGCACGATATAACAAATTGCCTTATATCTAGTCCCTAAGGCTAATAGTTGAATAGTGTTTAACTTGTTTGATGGTAAAACTGACATGCATTGGGTAGTACCAAAGTTACATTCTTCCATACTATCATGCCTAGTGCTATCACACCAAAGGCACGCCAAAATTTCCTTGTTAGTTCCCTACTACCCCACAACCCCTGTGACAATACTTCAGTATCTGTCTGTTAAACAACATGTGGTAGTTCTGATGTAACCGTTAATTTAATTTATTCCCTTACTTGAGATCCATTAGAAAAAATCTTTAGAAAATCTCTCTTTGTGCATAAAATTAAATTATAATCTTAGTCTCTTGCTCAGCAGTACAATTCTCTATTTCTGGATCTAGCTTTATAAGAGATTCTGGTATTTATACTCATTTGTCAGACAACTGTTTTATCATATAATGTATGCAGTGATATGCATTTTTCAATGCAGTGATTTCTGTAGCTAATGCATTTTGTTGCAAGGACAGAATTGTCACATCACTTGACATGGCATTTTGTTGTAATGTTAAATTAGATACAATGGTTGTCAAGTTTGTTTGCTGAGAGAACATCTCATTAAGCATAATAGATATTTCGGATGACAGTTTAGATGACAACTGACCTGACATTTAATTTGGTTTAGTGGACATTTCATTGCGATGTTGATCACGTTTAGTTGATAATTCCTTTATCATATTCGCTAATCTATAAATGTTTTCGATAGTTGGATCTTGTATGGGACGATCGTTGGGACTGGTTTCTACACTTTGAGCAACTGATTCAACTTTGTGCGGTGAGGTTTCAATATTTCCATTTCCTACAGCAGCCAGTAAGCTATTACCAGCAGTGGATTCTATCGCATCTCTTGTTCCAGTTTCCATTTTTGACAGTTTTCTGTTTTCCCCATATCACTGAAGATGGCTGAAGTCACCTGTATAAAATCAGGTATTTCAATTTAATATTAACACACAAACAGTAATATAGGTGAGCAAGAATGTTCGGGACAGACAACATTACTAAGATGAAACAATGAAGTAGTTCCTCTTCATTTCGCGTGATCGTGAAGCTATGTCAGCCATCTTGTACAGATTGTATTCTTACTGTTGTTGAAAGTAATTTCCATGAAAAATAATAAGGTTTTATACATCAATCAAAATTTAGCCTTGAATGAGTACAGCTATATAGCAAATCTACTAGACTTTCAGACAAAGAAAATAAACAACTTTGCCATTGCCTTTCGTATTACCACGTAAGTTAGACAGAAGTCCAGTTATATTTAAAAAAATATAATTTTTTAAAAATATTTCTGTAATTGTAATGGTAATCCAGTTTCTTTTGATTACTCTCGTTACTCATACGCTTCTCATCCACTGTTCAGCACTCAACAGTTTTGTATCTCATGCCGGCCGAAGTGGCCGTGCGGTTAAAGGCGCTGCAGTCTGGAACCGCAAGACCGCTACGATCGCAGGTTCGAATCCTGCCACGGGCATGGATGTTTGTGATGCCCTTAGGTTAGTTAGGTTTAACTAGTTCTAAGTTCTAGGGGACTAATGACCTCAGCAGTTGATTCCCATAGTGCTCAGAGCCATTTGAATCATTTGAACCATTTGTTTCTCATGAAACAAATACAAGAAAAGTTATAGTAATGTGATGGCAATAAAGTTTACATAGTATGTATATAACAAGTTAAAAAGGACCAGACGTAATGTCACCATTTTAATGTATCTCTCAAAGATACAAAATGAATAAAGTGAAACTTTTTATTATTAATTATTCGAGAGGTAGGACACACCACGTTGATGACAGCAGCAATGTGAGAAGAGTAAAATGAAGCTGCATACCTTTTAGATGAATAGTTAAATTGAACGTCCTGCTGTGTCGAATGAGAACTATTGCCTGAAATTACGTAGGCTGGTGGGAGTTAGTTGTAGTAGAAGTCGTCGATGGAGAGCGGAGGAGCTTAGTGATGCAGGACAGTGAAAATATTAGATTGAAACGTAAGATATGATTTTCGTGAAAATAGCAATGATAATGGAACTTCACAAAAAGAACATTATACAGCAAGTTTGACTTACATAAGACGTCCAGGTGCCTTCGATAGACGCTGATGACCTCGATGTTGAGCGCCCATAAGCCTCAACACACCACACCTTCGATAGTGCGCCGATGACGCGCGATTACATCATCAAACACGCTGCTTCGAACGTCTTATTTATCTGGAAGATATAAACACAATCTTCAAATCAATAGTAGAAGTAGGAAATACGAAAGTGTTCCGCGAAATTCAGGAATACAGAAATACAAGTCACTTAGGAATTTAAGAAAAGGATATGCGGATAAGCTAAGGCGAAATGGCTGCATGAAAAATGAAAAAGAAATGATTGTCGGATGAATTGACTCAGCATATAGAAAAGTCAAAACAACCTTTTGTGAAAATAAAAGCAGGACGGCAACATTATGATCTAAATGACAATTTTACTGTTACATGCAGAGGAGAGAGCGGATAGATGGAAAGAGTACATTGAGGGACGTCATGAGGAGGAGGACCTGTCTGATGACGTGATAGAAGAAGAAGCAGGAGTCGATGGGGAAGAGGTAAGGGACGCAATATTAGAGTCAGAATTTAAAAGAATTCTGGAAGACTTAAAACTGAAATAAGGCAGAAGGGAAAGATAACATTCCATCAAAATGCCTAAAGTCGTTGAGGCAAGTGGCAGTGAAACGATTACTCACGTTGGTATGCTGAATGTATGAAACTGGCGATATATCATTGGACTTTCGGAAAAACATCATGCATTCAATTCCGAAGATTTCAAGAGCCGACAAGTGCGATATTAGCGTACTATCAGCTTAACAGATCATGCATGCTAGATACTGACAAGAATAATGAACAGAAGAATGGAATAGAATATTGAGGCTCTTTTAGATGACGATCAGTTTGACTTTAGGAAAGGGAAAGTAACCAGAGAGACCTGTCGTTGCGGTTGGTAATGGAAGCAAGACTAAAGAAAAATCGAGGCACTTCACAGTATTTGTCGATCTTGAAAAAGTGTTAGACAACCTAAAAGATCCAGAATGAGATTTTCACTATGCAGCAGAGTGTGCGCTGATATGAAACTTCCTGGCAGATTAAAACTGTGTACCGGACCGAGACTCGCACTCGGGAGTTTCACCTTTCGCGGACAAATGCTCTACCATCTGAGCTGCCCAAGCACGACGCACGCCCCGTCCCCACAGCTTTACTTCTGCGAGTACCTCGTCTCCTATTTTCCAAACTTTACAGAAGCACTCCTGCGAACCTTGTAGAACTAGCACTCCTGGAAGGAAGGATATTGCGTAGACATGGGTTAGCCACAACCTTGGGGATGTTTCAAGAATGATATTTTCACTCTGCAGTGGAGTGTGCACTGATATGAAATTTACTGGCAGATTCAAACTGTCTGACGGACCGAGACTCGAACTCGAGACCTTTGCCTTTCGCGGGTAAGTGCTCTACCATCTGAGCTACCAACGACATTGAGTCGTGCTTTATTTGTTCTTAAATGGTACGCGCAGATGTGAAGGGGTTACGATATGCTGGGTGCACAAAAAGGTGATCCATCCTTGTGGCGGTCACTCGTGATCGAGCGAAATCTTAAATATGTCTTCCCTCAGGTCCCCATGCAGCCTATCATCGTGTGGTGTCTGCAAATCGTACGATTCCACCAGGTGACCAAATGGGAAGACACACACACACACACACACACACACACACACATACACACACTGAGGCACCTTTCAAACACTTTCATTTACTGATAATACTGTTTCACAAGAGTATGCGGCATCTTCGTGTCCTTCACAGCGATCACTCAACATCTGACGCTGTTGACGCCCCTTATATACCCGACCAAGCCTCGTGATAACACTGAATTCGAAGAACACTGCTCTCGTACAACACAAATGCACTCAGGTGTCAGTTCTACGCTTCACATAGATTTGCAACTCGAATCATTTTCATACCTGCCGGTGATGTCTACGTGTCTTTTGGGTGCTTCACTTTTTTGTAAGGCAGTGTATATACACTCCTGGAAATGGAAAAAAGAACACATTGACGCCGGTGTGTCAGACCCACCATACTTGCTCCGGACACTGCGAGAGGGCTGTGCAAGCAATGATCACACGCACGGCACAGCGGACACACCAGGAACCGCGGTGTTGGCCATCGAATGGCGCTAGCTGCGCAGCATTTGTGCACCGCCGCCGTCAGTGTCAGCCAGTTTGCCGTGGCATACGGAGCTCCATCGCAGTCTTTAACACTGGTAGCATGCCGCGACAGCGTGGACGTGAACCGTATGTGCAGTTGACGGACTTTGAGCGAGGGCGTATAGTGGACATGCGGGAGACCGGGTGGACGTACCGCCGAATTGCTCAACACGTGGGGCGTGAGGTCTCCACAGTACATCGATGTTGTCGCCAGTGGTCGGCGGAAGGTGCACGTGCCCGTCGACCTGGGACCGGACCGCAGCGACGCACGGACGCACGCCAAGACCGTAGGATCCTACGCAGTGCCGTAGGGGACCGCACCGCCACTTCCCAGCAAATTAGGGACACTGTTGCTCCTGGGGTATCGGCGAGGACCATTCGCAACCGTCTCCATGAAGCTGGGCTACGGTCCCGCACACCGTTAGGCCGTCTTCCGCTCACGCCCCAACATCGTGCAGCCCGCCTCCAGTGGTGTCGCGACAGGCGTGAATGGAGGGACGAATGGAGACGTGTCGTCTTCAGCGATGAGAGTCGCTTCTGCCTTGGTGCCAATGATGGTCGTATGCGTGTTTGGCGCCGTGCAGGTGAGCGCCACAATCAGGACTGCATACGACCGAGGCACACAGGGCCAACACCCGGCATCATGGTGTGGGGAGCGATCTCCTACACTGGCCGTACACCACTGGTGATTGTCGAGGGGACACTGAATAGTGCACGGTACATCCAAACCGTCATCGAACCCATCGTTTTACCATTCCTAGACTGGCAAGGGAACTTGCTGTTCCAACAGGACAATGCACGTCCGCATGTATCCCGTGCCACCCAACGTGCTCTAGAAGGTGTAAGTCAACTACCCTGGCCAGCAAGATCTCCGGATCTGTCCCCCATTGAGCATGTTTGGGACTGGATGAAGCGTCGTCTCACGCGGTCTGCACGTCCAGCACGAACGCTGATCCAACTGAGGCGCCAGGTGGAAATGGCATGGCAAGCCGTTCCACAGGACTACATCCAGCATCTCTACGATCGTCTCCATGGGAGAATAGCAGCCTGCATTGCTGCGAAAGGTGGATATACACTGTACTAGTGCCGACATTGTGCATGCTCTGTTGCCTGTGTCTATGTGCCTGTGGTTCTGTCAGTGTGATCATTTGATGTATCTGACCCCAGGAATGTGGCAATAAAGTTTCCCCTTCCTGGGACAATGTATTCACGGTGTTCTTATTTCAATTTCCAGGAGTGTAAGTATAAGTATCTGAAGCACAACATATTTCGATTACCCTGTAAAATTTTGGGTCTTCCTGATGGAACAACTGTGCTATGACTGTTGCTGTTCCTCTACACACCTACCATTAACCTTGGTTAATCGCTGTACTAACGGAGTACTTGTTTCACGCTTGGAAGTAAGGTCGAGTGTGTTGCTTTTTGCTTCTGAGACAACACGGAACATAGTCTCTTCCTTTAGCCTACACTTGTTATGGTTCCTGATGGAGAGGCTGGCTGCACTGCCATTGGCTCTTCCGTTTCCTGCAATCTGTCATATGAAAATAAACTGCGTCGTCGATTGCCAGTGTTGGCAAATCCTTCCGACTTCGAGTTTCTGCATGACATAGTGTGTAATGTTTTTATCGCATCTCACACAGCGAAGTAAGTCGTATCGTTAGTCCCTTTGGTTCAGGATTCTCCCATGTAGCAATGTAATCCTCACAAGTGTCAGCTTATGACGGCGTATGTTTTCCTGTAAGGTGAGACTCCACCCATAAATTTAACCTTTCTTCTATTTTACCGATTCCAACCGTATTTTAAAATCAAGCCTATCACGTAAAGATACAGCAATACTCAAGCTTTTATGTCAAGTAGTTAATTGGTTTTTGAGTTGTGAACTTTTAATATGTTCTTAATGCTATTTTTGAAAACCAGCTTTTGTTACTCAGATCTCAATTTTCACATTCTAGTTTTTACGGGACATTCGCAAGATGTACGACAGTTGCCCAGAAAGTGATGCACCGCATTTTTTTTTCTCAGCCGAAAACAATGCTACGAATGCAGAACGTTACGTATGTATTATTTGAAGTCTCCTGAGTGACCGCACCAAGTTTGCGTCACTTCCGACAGATAGCGTAGCTGCAGGACAGTTTCAAAATGGCGTTTGTGGATGACGAACGTTACAAGCAACGTTCCGTCGTTGAATCTCTCACTGCAGAGAAAGAAACTGTGGGGAATATTCACAAACGCTTGTGCAAAGTCTATGGAGCCTCTGCTGTCGACCAAAGTACAGTTAGTCGCTGGGCACGGAGGCTGAGGTCACCATAAGGCGGTTCGGCGGAGCTCCACGATTAGCAGTGGTCGGGAAGACCATCCACGGCTGTCACACCTGACATGATGCAGCGAGCTGATGTTATTCGCGAGGACAGACGCATTACGACTCGGCAATTGGCGCTGCGTCTGTCAATCAGCAAAGGAAGTATGGATGCAATTATCTGCACTCTGGATATTCAAATGCGTGTGCAAGAAGGGTCCCGCGGTGTCTAACGATGGGTCACAAATCGCACAGACAAAACGTTCATCTTGATTTGTTGCAACGTTTCGAAGCTGAGGAGGAGGTCTTCTTGTCCCGGATTGTGACAGGTCATAGAAAATAGGTTCACCATTTTGAGCTAGAAACAAAATGACAGTCGATGGAAGGCTCCATTCCCACTCCCCACAGGAGAAAAAATTCAGAGCAACTGCTTCCGCCGGTAAGGTCATGATCACCGTGTTCTGGGACTGTAAAGGTGTGATTCTCATTGATATGATACCAAGAGGCAGTACCATTAATTGAGAAGCATATTTGGACACATTAACAAAACTCAAGATGGGCTCGGCCCACACAAATCTGAAGATTGCTCAACACTTCGCTAAACAGTGTTGGACTTGCCACGACAAGGAGTGGTATCGACAGGGCGTACACGCCTTTCGCGCTGGAAGGATGGAGATTACGTGGAAAAATAGCGTGTGTAGATAAAACACCATTATTTCGTGAGTGCAGCTCTCATTATGTTCAATAACGAATTGTTGAAGAAAAAATTTGAAGTTAATTACTTTCTGTGCCACCCTCGTAGTTCAACAGTTCTATGCACTCATTTTATGGGAAATGTTATTAATTCACTTTCAGTATTTTTTTCAGTTTCGAACTTAGACTCTCTTTAATTATGTGATAATAAAATACACAAACTACATTTTAGATAATATTAATCCACAGAAGTACGAAAATACCTCAAGACCACTTCCTGCAAAAATTCCAATGCCATCGGTTAACATTTAGGATAAAAAAAGGTGACATTGAACTTAGAAATACATACTTACGGAAAAATGAATTTCAAAATTTGATTTTAAAAGAATGAATTCTAGTACAAGAGACATACCGGTTAAAATTCAACAGCACCATGCGCTTTCGCTTCTTTCTTCCGTAAGGCTGTTGTTGTTGTAACGTCAAGACCAGTGTAGGCTTTGTTTTGAATTTTTCCGTCATCAGGCAGCATCTTGTGGACCGCTTGATAATCGTTGATCTGGCCGAGCGGTTCTAGGCGCTACAGTCTGGAACTGCGCGACCGCAACGGTCGCAGGTTCGAATCCTGCCTAGGGCATCGATATGTGTGATGTCCTTAGGTTAGTTAGGTTTAAGTAGTTCTAAGTTTTAGGGGACTGATGACCACAGCAGTTAAGTCCCATAGTGCTCAGAGCCATTTGAACCAGCCCAGCCATCGTTGATCTCTAGATAAGCAGATTTTGTTCTGGGAGGATGATAAAGAGGTGCTTGGACTCCTGCTTTCTTCAGTCTTCAAACATCCCATACTGCACTGGGAAACGGCTTCTACAATATCCAAAATTTTCTTTTTTTTTGGGATACTTTGCCCAATGACAGTGTGCAAACTTTCTTTTGCATTTTGTGTCTTGCCATAAGTGTATCATCCAGAAGTGATTCAGATACAAGTTTGTGAAAGACAGGTATTATCTTGACACTGTGATAGCTCTCAGAACATTTTTGTATTGATGCTTCCGGAAAGTGAAGTCTGCTTGTGATGCATAATACTGAACGTAATACGGTAACTCGACGCGAAACGTCATGAAATGTAAACGGCACTTTCGAAACTTTTATGGGGACAGAGAATTATTCAGTGAGTTAAATATGCTCGAAAGTTGGACCAATAGCGTATGTACGCCAGTTATGATCAACAGTTTAAGACCAGGAGAAAGTAGATATACAAATATTTTTGTAGAGTGCAACGCAATACGCATACACCAAAAGTAGCAAAATTCTGTTTTATCCAGCCAAATAAATCCAACAGTCCTGACTTCGGCAGAAAATACTCGTAAAATTCTGTTGTGGCCTGTCCGTATGAAGTGTGATGTGTTTATTTATGGAGAGTGGAGGCTACGTGGCTTTCTAAGTATTCCCCCTTATTTCGATTTTCCTGGTCATTTATTTGGTATTTAAATGCATTCGTGTTACTCATACTATGCAGCCATAACTCTACCGTTCAATGCAATATCCAACTTTTGGCTGTACAAATTGATACGTTGCAAGACTTTCTTATGATGTTTCCCATCATGAACAGCATCCAGTATTCTGAATATTATGTATCACATTCTTTGCACGCATTTTACACGTACAAGGTAAGTCGTGACCTTACGTCAGCTTGCCCAGACTCTACAGAAGCTTATATATTCGATATTTCGTATCTGAATGTGAAACGTCCCCTTATGAACAATTGTACAAGACTGTGCTTAACCTGACACACAATATTTTTAGCGCAACGCAATCTGACTTTCAGAAATCCCTACAAAAGAATGGCCCTGACTAACATTAACCTATGAATTTCACAAATCGCTTACCTCACAAAAATCTTGGTTACTCGAACTACTGTAATAAAGCAAGCGCCACTACTGCCAGCTAAATAAAAGATTCAAACTACAGAAGGCACTAACTACTGATAGGGATAGTTAGCAAATGAAAGATATTAATAGAGAACAAACAATGTATTTACCTTAATAGTCATAATATATATAACATTTCATGACAAATTACAAAACTCCGCCATCTCTCTCCCCACATCCACCACTGCTGGCGGCTCACCTCCAACTGCGCAACGCTACGCGCTGTTAACATCCAGCTGCCGCTGCCCAACACTACAATGGCAGACAACAATGCAAACTAGCCACAGACTGCACACAGCACAGCCAGTGATTTTCATACAGAGCGCTACGTAACGTTGCCAATAAGAAAACATAAACAGCCTACTTACAAATGTTATACTAACAAATCGGTGTTCACATCTCCAGTGCACAGCAACTGACTACAAGCTGAGTTAGTAAAACACATTCACTATTGCTGAAATAGTAGAGATGGTTTTTCGAATTCACGTAAGTTCAGTTTCTTGGTGGTATAAGTGTATTTACCGTTGCGCTATCAAAGTAAGTGTAAACTGTTCAGGTAGCTGTTGTGACATGACTGTTACATACCTCTATGCCATGTTGCTTCATTTTTATGCCATTGTTTCTTGCTGATTTTATTGAGAGTAGTGGGAATGTTCGTTTGGGAGGAAAGATTTGTGTTTTTCTCCCTGGGAAAATTTCTTTTCATGTGTTGTGTTGTATCCATTTTCTCGGCGGAAGGCGGTCGGTGATTCTCATTGGAAGAGGCGAGCACCTCCTGGGAGATGAGCGGTTTCGCCGAAGTGAGGCCGCAGCTCGCTCCGTGCTTTCGTTGGTTAGAGCCCATTCCGGTTCTCGCTGACAGTAGCCACCGCCTTGCCGCCATTGTCGTCGCCAGAAAATAGCGAAGCGTAACAGTTTTGGTTTTTCTGTGTGGACGTCAAAGGACGAGACACTGTGGCGCTGTCTGAGCAGCGTGAAAAAGTCGGCTGTTTCCTTCCAATAATTTGACCCTGGCCGCTGTGGTTGGGACAAAGAGACCTACCATTCAGTGGGCCACTGCTAGTTTTTTTTTTTTTTTTAAGTTGGGAGCTGGCGATTCTTCGACGGCCACTATCTTACTGACGCACCTTAGCCGATTATTGGGGAAATGTAAGTGTAGCAAATGCGGTAGCACGATCCACTTTCTAAGCAGCTCTGAACTTACTTTTTCTCTGCCAGGCAAATTTTTTTGGTTTCTTTATCTCGTTAACATTGAATTCGCAAGCTGTCCAAATGAGGAACTCTTGCTGTAATTTCCCCACACAGTCCTTCCATGCAAGTTGGTACCCACCACTGCGTACCTATGTTAGCGTCATTTTGTGCATCATAAAGAGGAAATAAAAATCTGTTACACTCAAAAATGGCTTAGATTTTAAGACCCATTAATTAGCCTACGACCTTTCCATATTTAGGCGACCCACTAATTACGGATTGTTGTACGCCTAAGTGGTTGTTCTCACTGTGATAGTGCTTTAGTTGAGTACAGAGGCCTATTACAACAACTGCTGTTTGATGTTAAATAGAGAAGAGTATCGAGTTTCACTATGTCTTATCATGTTGCAGTCAGATTGTTTTTGTTAAGTAATTATATGGGTCACAACTTTACGTTAAGTAATACATAGTTTCTCAAACCAGGACATGGTACCATTTACTTGCACTGGTAATCCAACTTTAAACCGCGCGGTCAGCTTACAAAGTCTTGGGGATCGGTCGCTATGGCAGACCTTTGGCTACATCTATACTCTATGAATAAGATTAAGGTCCGAGACAAACGGTAATTTTTATTGCACAGAGTGACAGTTCCGTCGGTTCTTCGTAGACACACAACACTCCTGTAATATTTTATGTTGTTGTTGTTGTGGTCTTCAGTCCTGAGACTGGTTTGATGCAGCTCTCCATGCTACTCTATCCTGTGCAAGCTTCTTCATCTCCCAGTACCTACTGCAACCTACAGCCTTCTGAATCTGCTTAGTGTATTGATCTCTTGGTCTCCCTCTACGATTTTTACCCTCCACGCTGCCCTCCAATGCTAAATTTGTGATCCCTTGATGCTTCGAAACATGTCCTACCAACCGATCCCTTCTTCTAGTCAAGTTGTGCCACAAACTTTTCTTCTCCCCAATCCTATTCAATACCTCCTCATTAGTTACGTGATCTACCCACCTTATCTTCAGCATTCTTCTGTAGCACCACATTTCGAAAGCTTCTATTCTCTTCTTGTCCAAACTGGTTATCGTCCATGTTTCACTTCCATACATGGCTACACTCCATACAAATACTTTCAGAAACCACTTCCTGACACTTAAATCTGTACTCGATGTTAACAAATTTCTCTTCTTCAGAAACGATTTCCTTGCCATTGCCAGTCTACATTTTATATCCTCTCTACTTCGACCATCATCAGTTATTTTACTCCCTAAATAGCAAAACTCCTTTACTACTTTAAGTGTCTCATTTCCTAATCTAATCCCCTCAGCATCACCCGATTTAATTTGACTACATTCCATTATCCTCGTTTTGCTTTTGTTGATGTTCATCTTATATCCTCCTTTCAAGACACTGTCCATTCCGTTCAACTGCTCTTCCAAGTCCTTTGCTGTCTCTGACAGAATTACAATGTCATCGGCGAACCTCAAAGTTTTTACTTCTTCTCCATGAATTTTAATACCTACTCCGAATTTTTCCTCTGTTTCCTTTACTGCTTGCTCAATATACAGATTGAATAACATCTGGGAGAGGCTACAACCCTGTCTCACTCCTTTCCCAACCACTGCTTCCCTTTCATGCCCCTCGACTCTTATAACTGCCTTCTGGTTTCTGTACAAATTGTAAATAGCCTTTCGCTCCCTGTATTTTACCCCTGCCACCTTCAGAATTTGAAAGAGAGTATTCCAGTTAACGTTGTCAAAAGCTTTCTCTAAGTCTACAAATGCTAGAAACGTAGGTTTGCCTTTTCTTAATCTTTCTTCTAAGATAAGTCGTAAGGTTAGTATTGCCTCACGTGTTCCAACATTTCTACGGAATCCAAACTGATCTTCCCCGAGGTCCGCTTCTACCAGTTTTTCCATTCGTCAGTAAAGAATTCGCGTTAGTATTTTGTAGCTGTGACTTATTAAACTGATAGTTCGGTAATTTTCACATCTGTCAACACCTGCTTTCTTTGGGATTGGAATTATTATATTCTTCTTGAAGTCTGAGGGTATTTCGCCTGTCTCATACATCTTGCTCACCAGATGGTAGAGTTTTGTCATGACTGGCTCTCCCAAGGCCATCAGTAGTTCTGATGGAATGTTGTCTACTCCCGGAGCCTTGTTTCGACTCAGGTCTTTCAGTGCTCTGTCAAACTCTTCACGCAGTATCTTATCTCCCATTTCATCTTCATCTACATCCTCTTCCATTTCCATAATATTGTCCTCAAGGACATCGCCCTTGTATAAACCCTCTATATACGCCTTCCACCTTTCTGCCTTCCCTTCTTTGCTTAGAACTGGGTTGCCATCTGAGCTCTTGATATTCATACAAGTGGTTCTCTTCTCTCCAAAGGTCTCTTTAATTTTCCTGTAGGCAGTATCTATCTTACCCCTAGTGAGACAAGCCGCTACATCCTTACATTTGTCCTCTAGCCATCCCTGCTTAGCCATTTTGCACTTCCTGTCGATCTCATTTTTGAGACGTTTGTATTCCTTTTTGCCTGCTTCATTTACTGCATTTTTATATTTTCTCCTTCCATCAATTAAATTCAATATTTCTTCTGTTACCCAAGGATTTCTATTAGCCCTCGTCTTTTTACCTACTTGATCCTCTGCTGCCTTCACTACTTCATCCCTCAGAGCTACCCATTCGTCTTCTACTGTATTTCTTTCCCCCATTCCTCTCAATTGTTCCCTTATGCTCTCCCTGAAACTCTGTACAACCTCTGGTTCTTTCAGTTTATCCAGGTCCCATCTCCTTAAATTCCCGCCTTTTTGCAGTTTCTTCAGTTTCAATCTGCAGTTCATAACCAATAGATTGTGGTCAGAATCCACATCTGCCCCTGGAAATGTCTTACAATTTAAAACCTGGTTCCTAAATCTCTGTCTTACCATTATGTAATCTATCTGATACCTTTTAGTATCTCCAGGATTCTTCCAGGTATACAACCTTCTTTCATGATTCTTGAACCAAGTGTTAGCGATGATTAAGTTATGCTCTGTGCAAAATTCTACAAGGCGGCTTCCTCTTTCATTTCTTCCCCCCAATCCATATTCACCTACTATGTTTCCTTCTCTCCCTTTTCCTACTGACGAATTCCAGTCACCCATGACTATTAAATTTTCGTCTCCCTTCACTACCTGAATAATTTCTTTTATCTCGTCATACATTTCATCAATTTCTTCATCATCTGCAGAGCTAGTTGGCATATAAATTTGTACTACTGTAGTAGGCATGGGCTTTGTGTCTATCTTGGCCACAATAATGCGTTCACTATGCTGTTTGTAGTAGCTAACCCGCACTCCTATTTTTTTATTCATTATTAAACCTACTCCTGCATTACCCCTATTTGATTTTGTATTTATAACCCTGTAATCACCTGACCAAAAGTCTTGTTCCTCCTGCCACCGAACTTCACTAATTCCCACTATATCTAACTTTAACCTATCCATTTCCCTTTTTAAATTTTCTAACCTACCTGCCCGATTAAGGGATCTGACATTCCACGCTCCGATACGTAGAATGCCAGTTTTCTTTCTCCTGATAACGACGTCCTCTTGAGTAGTCCCCGCCCGGAGATCCGAATGGGGGACTATTTTACCTCCGGAATATTTTACCCAAGAGGATGCCATCATCATTTAATCATACAGTAAAGCTGCATGTCCTCGGGAGAAATTACGGCTGTAGTTTCCCCTTGCTTTCAGCCGTTCGCAGTACCAGCACAGCAGGGCCGTTTTGGTTAATGTTACAAGGCCAGATCAGTCAATCATCCAGACTGTTGCCCCTGCAACTGCTGAAAAGGCTGCTGCCCCTCTTCAGGAACCACATGTTTGTCTGGCCTCTCAACAGATACCCCTCCGTTTTGGTTGCACCTACGGTACGGCCACCTGTATCGCTGAGGCACGCAAGCCTCCCCACCAACGGCAAGGTCCATGGTTCAGGGGGGGTAATATTTTATAGCATTTATTATTTGTTTCACAAACCGGTTTACGACCGATACTCCATCATCAAGTGCGAAGATAAATATGTCAAGCAGTGAAATTTTATAAGATCAAAGATTTTTAAATTACCCCATCTGCAGAGTATCTCTGTTTCCAAAGATGAAAAACGTACTGTTAGATTTAGGAATAAGCCAAGAGGAATAATTTTAGTGAAAATACGATGTAAGATTATTTAACTAAGATAAAATATGTGACACATTAACTAAAGAACTACATAACAAACTATAACAATTGTTCTTAGAAGAAAACGAATAGAACAATAAACTTTGGTGACCTGTTCCAAGGATGTGGCTGAATAAAATAAACTTGTCTTTAACAGGCCCTAAATTAAAAACATACGAGATATACTAGTGAGATTAAGCAGCTAAGTGAGGCATCTGTGATTATACAAAGTAAAATTATTTAACAGCAAAAGAAAAATTATAGTAAATGAAATAAAGGAAAAATGGGGCATATGAGTAAGAGGGGTAATTTAAAATATGACTTGGATGTGATGATAAGTAGTATCTGGAGTTATAAGTGGCGAGTAAGTGAACTGTGTCTCGTGATTCAGTACTAAGCTAGGGCAGATGGTCATACGTTTATTAATTTGCAAATCCCAGTAGTGTCAAGTTAGTTTCTTTTGATGTCAGCAGGTCGTTCAGAAATATACCGGTTCAGGAGTCCCTAAACAGTCTCACAGACTTACTAGATAAATCAGGTGTTAACATGGTTATCACAGATGACGTAAGGTTAGCTACGCAAACTTGCCCAACACATAATTATTTCCGTTTCAATGGCAGAATATACAAACAGTTGCATTGTGTAGCTATGGGAGCCCCTCAGTCCAGTCCTTGCTAAAATCTTCATGGACAATTTTGAAAAACAGTTTTTGAAAAGTAACACGCTCCCTTGCAAGACTGGCTACCGTGCAGTTATGTTGACGACGTCTTGTGCTTATGGAAAGGTACTGCCACACAACGTCAAAAACTCCTTAAGTAGCTAAAGTCCAAACACAACAGTATAAAATTCACTATTGAACTTGAGGTAACTGCATAAATTACTCAGATCCAACCATAGACGTCGGTGATTATGTCCATATTTCACGATTTTCAGGAAAACTACCACGACAGATACTGTAATACCTGCCAGTTCTCAACACCCAGTGACCCATAACCATGCTGCCTTTCAATCAATAATACCTCACCCAGCATCCATCCCCAAGAGTGAAGACAAATTCCATATGGAGTTAAATGCAATCAAGCAAACAGCAACAACCACTGGTCAACCTACTATCTTGGTGGACTCCATAATGCATAAAAAGCAGAAACAATAGGAGCACTCTCTCTTCTATACCATGTTCTCGATCCACTGCCTCGAGAACGCAACAAATGGTGCACATTCCAATATTTAGGAAATTCTCACTGAATGTAACCAGAAAGCTTAAATCCAGGAAATTTAAAACGTCATTTTATGTGTAGAATAATGTTGGACACTTTTTGCCCAATGTTGAAGACTCTCTCCAGCTTTGGAACACAGTAGGATATACAAAATTTTGTTGAGGCCAGTCTGGCAGGGCAATATGTACTTACCAGAAGATGGAAGCTGGATAGATAGAAAAGGGGACTCTACTTTGCAGTCCACCTGCTTTCTGAAGCCATCATTACAAGGTGCAACGTGAAGTATTATGTCACAATCATAAAGGAAGGAAGAGGAACTATTTTAAAATAATGGAAATTAATAAACAGTCCAAGCTTAGTATTGAATCATGAGACACAGTACACTTACTCGCCACTTGTAACTACAGAAACTACTCATAATCCCATTCCGGCCATGTTGTTAATTACATCCACCGCCGGCCGGTGTGGCCAAGCGGTTGAAGGCGCTACAGTCTGGAACCGCGTGACCGCTACGGTCGCAGGTTCGAATCCTGCCCCGGGCATGGATGTGTGTGATGTCCTTAGGTTCGTTAGGTTTAAGTAGTTCTAAGTTCTAGGGGACTGATGACCTTAGAAGTTAAGTCCCATAGTGCTCAGAGCCATTTGAACCATTTGAACTCACATCCACCATTTTTTCCTCTATTTCAATGACTATAATTTCTCTCATCCTCTTAAGAAATCTGTCTTTGTGTAATTACAGATGCTTCACTCAGCTGCTTAATCTCACCAGTACATCTTATCTGTTTGTAATTTAGGGCTTGTTAAGGGCAGGATTATTTTCTTAAGCCACACCCTTGGAACATGCCACAAAAGTTTATAGTTCAGTTCATTTTCCTCTAAGAAAAGTTGTTGTGTTTTGTTGTATTGTTCTTTAGTTGATGTGCCACATATTTTATCTTAGTTAAATAATCTTACAACGTATATTCACTGAAGTTATTGCTCTTGTTTTATTCCTAAATCCAACATTAAAATTACTCTTACTGCAGTAGTTTAAATTTCACTGCATCACGCATTTATCTTTGAACCTGCTAATGGTGTAAAAGCGGACAACCGTCCTGTGAAATAAATAACAAATGTTGTAGAATATTACATCAGTGTCGCGTGTGTTTTCATTCATAGCGTAATTTTTATCGAAACCTATCATAACGCTTCTTCCCGTTTCAATCAGTGATGGAGCATGGAAAGAATGACTGCTTGTCCACCTCTGCTCAAACTGTTGTTTGTCTAATCCTGTCGGCACGATTTCTTCATCGTGGATACGCAGAGGGATGAAGTTGCTATCCTGAAACGCCGTTCTTAAAGTTTGCTCATCAGATTCTAGTGAAATGTACTCCATCTTCTTACATCAGCCAGTCAACAGTTTCAACATGCATGTTACACTTTCCGACCCTCGACAAACAAGCGCATGACCATCCCGATGAATAAGTGCTTTTGAGGAAGACAGTTGCGTCCTGTGGCGAGGCGGAAGGACGGTCACACGGGGTCGTGATTATAGTCACTGAGCGACAGAAAAATGGCTCGTCCAACTGTAACATGACGAAGGAACAAAGCAGTTGAGAGCTATACTACAGCTGCAAGGGGTGAAATTGCAGTAACACTTGCTGTTGAAAAATAAATAATAAAATATTGTACCTAGCCCACAGCCATTGTATTGTCCAGAACTGCAGCTAGATGGATCCTTTTAGTAGCTCAGGATTCCAGGGAATCTCCCCAAATTTAATAACTGGTTTAGTAACTTTTCTATTGATTTAAACTAAACATTTTGCTTTTACTAAAACGAATACTAGATTGTCCAACAGTAGCTTGCCGTTACATGCTACTGTAGAAAGAAATTTGCTATTCAATTTTTCCTGTAATCTTGTCTAATCTCTCTGGCGGTGAATAACTGTTGTAAACAGCATCATTTTGCCGTCTGTACTGAATGTCGTTTGATTATTATCACTAAAACTATCGGTGCCACTTTGCTGTGCCGGTAATTTTGTAAGTTCATTGGAGGAAGCCACCTTTATAGTGCTGGCGAGTCGTGTGTCCGATTACACTCCAAATAATCTCACAGTAATAGATCCGTGGAGATTTCTGACTCGAACGGTATCGATAGTGCAAAACTATCTAAAGAAGTTCTTTGTGTTGTGTTTTATCCTTGCATTGTAACTTAGAGTTAGTCGGTTCTCTGAATGCTTCTTATGTGTATGTTCTCCGTACGTTGAACCATGCAATGAAGTACCGCAGTTTCGTTGATATGCACATGAGTGTTATTTGGATACCTATTGATTGGGATCTCCTACACGTCTCTAGTCGCCAAAACTAGAAATTTATGCTCCCCGTACAATTAAATTAGTAATTTTACACACCTCTGCAGTTTTTTATAAACCGTTAAGAAACATGGCATTTGATAGGCAACAATATTAACGCATGAAGTTTCTGTCGGTCCCAACTGTATTCTCATCTCATTTCAGTATAAATCTGCCGTCTTGGGCTACAAGATCGTAATCGTTGACGTCCTCCAGCAAATGAAGCCACTAAATCTTTCGGCTTGTCGTCATTATTTAAATCTCCTATTGTACAATTTGTTCTGGTATGTTAATTTCCATGGTAAAATTCACTCTTTGTGAAAATCTAGTTCTTGGCAACAGAAATACTGAAATTACTTATGAGTGTCGCTTGATAACGTACATCTCTTGTACGAGGTCATTAGTCTTCAGAAAGATACAAATGCGCATGCTCAAAACGGACAACCAAGTTACTGTTTTCTACAGTTTAAGGAACAGCGAAGGTCTGCATTTTAAATTTTCGTTCACGAAAACAGTGACATGGCACTCGATTTCTTGATGTGTTAGTAGGAGAACGTACAGAGATGAAATTCTCAACAAGTTCTCTCGCTATATACAATTTCAACACACATCCTGCTAAACAAAAACAGTACGTATTATATATAATTATCGCTGACGTGACGATACCTCAACAATGAATGGTGACTTAGACCGTTGCTTAGCATTTGTCTGTGCTGGGCTCCACTGGCTGTACATCAAGCGTAAGAACCTGTAATAATAAGTGCGTGTTACGTAAAGATTGTGACACAAACGGAGGCAATCGCAAGGTAAGAAAGCACCAGGTCAACGTTTCGTTCTCGCCAATCTATATCAAAGTAGATGCACCAGATTTGTACTAAGTGTGTGTGGCGAATTACGGTAGCATTTCATTTGAAATATTTGCCTTACCCTTATGATACATCGAGACCCAGTAATACCTACATTTTATAGATAAGCATCTGCAAAAGGGATATACTATAGGGGCTTTGAAGTTGTGAAACTCGGAAAGAAGTTTCAATGTAGATAATTTTCGAAAGGTTTAATTTCCGCTAAATAGAAGATTTCTCTCTTTGCATATACCTTCACGACTCCAGGTGATGAACGCAGTCAGCAGTATGACGTACTGAGAGAATGCTTCACAAGTGATATGCACCGGAATAATTATTAAAATCGAAATGAAAGGTATTGTTTACCGTAAGATTAGCGACTTAGCTGTTCCATTTAGAAGGAATAAATATGATTACTTTTATTTTGTGTATTTCGTCGTCATAATGTTCATCTTTTATATTTTGCTACTGCTATTTTGCTTTAGTGAACCAGATGGAGCTACTCCTTGAAACAGAAAGTACTGGTTTCACGAACGTATACTTGAGAACTCGGCAGCTGACTTCAGGTGTGGTTCGCAATATCCGATGAATTATATATAATCATTGTGCTATCATCGTTAATTAACAACAGTGTTATTCAAAATAAGTTACTATGTGGATTATCAGTTGACTTGCTACAGCGTAAGTTTAGCGTGGGATTCTCGTGTACATTCCCGTTTACGCCGCACTCATCGAAACCTTCTCGTTCCCAAGGTTAAGTTGTTTCAGTCTATTTTGGCATGTCGTTTCTCTTGTTATTTTCTTCAACTGTGTGTCTTTCCAACAGTTATGAAGCTTTTAAAATTTTCTCGTGTACCTCTACATATATAATCCGAAAGCTACTGTACACAATAAGGGAGAGCGTACACCTCACCAGTGATATCGACTTTTCCCTCTATTCCATTCGTGCATTGAACAAGGGGAAAATACTGTCTTTACGCCTCTCAGCCTACCCTAACCGCCTTTATATCACTCTCATAATGATTACGCGAAGTGTACGACGGTGGCAGCGTAATGACACCACAGTGTTCTTCGAGTAAAGGTCCCCTAAATTTAATCAACAGAGTTTCAGCATAATATTTCATATTTCTTCCAGGGATTGCCGTTTATTTTCCCTGAGCATTACAATTACATTTTCTTGCAGTCTGTACCGACCCATTGCGACAGTAGCAGGGTGTTTCAGGGTTTGCTCCGTGTCTGCTGTTGGTTCAAATGGCTCTGAGCACAATGGGACTTAACTGCTGTGGTCATCAGTACCTTGAACTTAGAACTACTTAAACCTAACTAACCTAAGGACATCACACACATCCATGCCCAAGGCAGGATTCGAAACTGTGACCGTAGCAGTCGCGCGGCGTGTCTGCTGTCCTGACGACTTCACAAGGACTCGACACTTGGAACAGTGTTGGTCCCACTAGCGACTTGGGTGGGATTTTCTTCGCAGATGTAACGCATTTTCTAAGAACGCTTCCAAAAAAATCTATGTTTTTCATTCGTCTTCCCTACTGCTTATTTTACGTGATTGTCGAAGTTCATATTGCTTCTTTCGTGCATTTGACGTGCTTAGGACTTTAAATCAGATACCCAAGGCATCTAGGTCTTTGTTGGGGGCTATCTCTTACATTTATTCACTTTCAAATACGACCTGCCTCTTTTACTACCAAGGGAAAATTTCGTACTAGTTTTTTTACAATTCCTAACGCCCAACGTACCTCACCGAACACTGCAACTTCCTGAATATTTCTATCTTGTTGGTTACAACAAAAATATAATGTACATACGTAGTAACAAGGTCTCTCAGTGATGTACAATTCTCCTCTAACTCATTTTTTAATCATTTCCGAATGTCAGAAACAACAAACATAAGTTTTTTTCGTTTTGCTTCTGACAGATGAGGAAACTTCTCGCAGTGAGAACTCAGACATTTTCCATACATTTGGAATAATGAATATCAAGGAAATTTATAATCGATACCATTGTGGGTAGTTGGCGAAACACTGTTATATGAAACAAACGCACTTTTTTGTCAACTACTTCACAAATTCATTGTTTTTGTGACCTAGGTGTTGGCTTATTTGGCTGTGGAGTTAAATGAGGATCTCAGTGACGCTTTAATGTTTGCTAAACGAAGCCATGACTAAAGTGAAAGGCAATACTCAGGATCGGTCAAGAAATGGTTCTGTATGCTACCCGATTAGCTGGTGAACTACATTCCCTGATGATTCTTTTTAACGAATCTGTAATTTGGAAATTTGTGGTAAGATCTTGTGGAACCAAACTGCTGAAGTTACCGGTCCCTAAGCTTACACACTACTTAATCTAACTTTAACTAACTTATGCTAAGGACAACATACACACCCATGCCCGAGGGAGGACTCGATCCATGGACGGGTGGAGCCGCGCGAACCGTGCAGGACGCATAGTCGGTGTCACATGTCTCTTTCTCACCATTAGTTACATGTGGTGTAACAAAGCTAGAGAAGAAAAAAAGCACAATAAACAGATTTGGAAATACTGTAAAAGCTACAGTATGTTGAAGTACTCACGCCGGCCGCTGGTGGCCGAGTGGTTCTAGGCGCTTCAGTCTGGAACCGCGCGACCGCTGCGGTCGTAGGTTCGAATCCTGCCTCGGGCATGGATGTGTGTGATGTCCTTAGGTTAGTTAGGTTTAAGTAGTTCTAAGTTCTAGGGGACTGATGACCTTAGAAGTTAAGTCCCATAGTGCTCAGAGCCATTTGAACCTTGTAAGCGACGTTCATATTGATCATCAGATTTATCAGCTCGCATTGTGGTAAAACATTCCCGCATAGCCCGATGTCATTTGGTACCGTTGACGATCTGTTTCATTTCTATGCAGTATATTCTGTCCCATAGTCTTCTGTTTCGCTGAAGGCAAACAGTAACCCAATATCGTTCCGACATAAAAAAAAAGATCGCTGCCAACCATCTGATACTCCGCTGTTGTACACCATGCTTCCCCAGAGAATAGATTAAGTGTATCTGTGACATTCATCCGTGTGGTGTAATCTTTGGCCCCAAAAGAGGGCGAGAAAAATATTGGCTCGCTGCAGTGCTCATTCTCGCGGCCCAGTTGATACAATGAGCAACACAAATAAAGAGACAGATTGCGCTTGCTGTTTTCAAATTACTCCATTTCACCTAAGTATAGGTGTTCCGGTGTAAAGTCATGCGTCGGCACGCCCGACGGGAATGTTAGAACAGAGAGGGCTGTGAGACGACGTCAGCCAATTGCACACTGACTGACGCCTCTCCAGGACGACAACGCAACGGCAGCATCCTCTACACGAAGAGGACATAACCGCAGCTCCGCCTAGCCGCTGCCCAGTTGAAGACTAGGAGTTCTGCAAGTTCTATAGCAGCGGGTTCAAGAATAACATCAAGACTAGTCATTTCACTTCTACTATGTAGCACTGTCTATACTGAAGGGACTTCTTATTTTGTCTGTCGCCCTTTGCCTGGGACACATTGTATTTCACGAAGTTAAGTACTGTCATTTATTTTTTTTCATAAAATTCCTTAACGTGATATGTTTGAATTGTTGTTTAGCGATCCGAGAAACATGTTTCCTAGGCACCCTATATTGGACGAGAAGTCAGGATACAATAGTGGGAAATGTAAACCAACACATCGTTTTCGAACATTTTTTCATATCACCTTTCTCGCCCCCTATCCCACACCGTCTCCTAAGGTTAGAGAGTATCTGATTCCCACAATATTGTAAAACACACGAAATACGTTGTAATTTGGTTGAAATTGCTCCACACCTTTCGGTTATATGTTTTGATGTCACCCCTTTCCAGAGGTAACACCGGTTCCCGTCAGATCCCCGAATTTAAGCGCTGTCGGGCTTGGCTAGCACTTGGGTGGGTGATCATCCGGTCTGCCGAGCGCTGTTGGCAAGCAGGGTGCACTCAGCCCTTGTGAGGCAAACTGAGGAGCTACTTGATTGAGAAGTAGCGGCTCCGGTCTCGGAAACTGACGTACGTCCGGGAGAGCGATGTGCTGACCACATGCCCCTCCATATCCGCATCCAGTGACGCCTATGAACGAAGGATGACACAGCGGCCGGTCAGTACTGTTGGGCCTTCATGACCTGTTCAGGAGGAGTTTAGTTTTTCCAGTCCTACACTTAGCCACAGGGATAGTAGGGGATCTTACCGTCACAAAATTTCTCATGATTAGTAGCTGATACACGTTCCAAATTTGACAGAAGATTCTTCGGTGTTACGGAGATATGTTACATGCCTCTCCCCCCACCCTCCATCCCTAGGGGTGAAAGGCCATCGCAACTATCACCACTGAGCTAACTGAATCCTAAAACCTAGATTCGATTACTAATAACAATAGTTATCCAATATTTTTACGTATCATGGCTACTCATCCCCCACCCTCTCTCCTACAGGTGGTAGAGAAATATCAGCACCAGAATTTATATGCAAATAATACAAATAGTGAGCCATGTATATGCAATATTTGGTTGAAATTGCTCAGGACGCCGGTGAGTTATGCTCCTATGTAACGTCCTTTTCACCTCCACCTCTATGGGAGGTAAGTAATTCGCAGTAATACTTAAAGCAACAACTCCCCAAAATTTCACCACAATCAGATGAATAGGGTAATTTTATTTTTTCAGTTGCTGTCACAGCGGCATTCAAAAGTTTTCATATGTGGTTAGTAGTTTCGCACTAAATTGTCCATTCTTAAACCACAGCATACAAACGGTACGAAGCTGAAAAAGTTACCTTTAAAAAAATTAGATTTCAGAAAATTAGACAACTTTCGTTACTGTAATTAACATTACATACCTTCTTCGTAAATGTTAACATACATATTCGCCAATACACACACATATAATAGCTATAACTGGTATTTTTACATATGCAGAGTATTAATGCTAATTCAGGATCCAGTGACTTCATAGAAACCAGAAGTGAAAGCTTCCTCCGAAAGCTCCATTTTATCACCGTGTTGAAGTAAACTCGATAGAGATCGCTAGTGGCTACATGTGACACTCATACGCGCCATGAAGCCTTACAAGCTCGATGCTCTACATTGGTATTCATCCGCTATTCATTGAATAGTATTAATCCAAGTACTAATCCAGGTATCTAATACAGTCCGCTAAACATTTATAACGTGCTAATTAAAACTGTCAACAGTCAGGAAGTATTACTAATAAACGCCATAATGTGGTACGATCAAACATTTGAAGTGTCTGTCAGCTGTGTCCAAAATGTAATTCTAAAATGTAAAAATATAAAAATAGCACATTGTAAAGAATAGGCTGATGCATTACAGTACCCCGTGATTACTCCTGTGAACGGGATAACAGATTTATATTCACTATTAAAAAGTTTTGTTTTTTAAGTTTAAAATAACTGCGATATAAAAAACTGAAACAATACGTAATCTATTTGCTGTATACATAAGGTAATAGTTCACCATTCGTGAATCATATGCGTCCACAAAAGTGTAGTTGGAAGTAATTTAAAAAAATGCAAAATAACCATTATATTTCAATTCAGATCGCTCATTTAATATCTTATCAGGTTCCTTAACTTTACTGTCATAAATTTCTTATTCCTCGTGAATTACAAGCTTCAATTCATTAGGAGCTATATGTAAGATTCTCCTAGATCTTTCGATGCGGCCTTAACAGGATTCACTTCGAGTAGGTGCTGACCAGAAGCTAATTTGTTGTAAGGCCAATGTGCTCCTTAAACCTAGTCAAAAAGTTACGCTTTGTTTGACCAATGATCTCATGAACCAATGATCACAGATCACATGAACCTCATCACAGTTTATACACACTTGACGCATCGTACTTTTTACTGTTATTTTTATATCCTTGTTACTAATATTATGTTTCGGTCTGCATCCGAGATGCTTTGCTGTTTGAAAAGCTATCTGAAATTCTTAGGAAAGACAGGAGCCAATTTGTCGGTAAACGGATCATGATACTGCAAAGTAGTACATTGCGTCTTCTTAGAATTTGTGGAACCATCTTGCTCCTTAGCCGTTAGCCTCCTTAGCCGTTAGCTACTGCCAAGTGTTTGAAGATACCAAGTTCTCGCTAATTTACGAAGAGGTACTATCATTGAATGGATGAATGCATTTTTATGATGCGAAGGATGATTGTAATCTACATCTGACTGCGTCGGATAACGGTTGATAGAAAAACTATGTTATCCAAAAAATTTATCTTTTTAGCCACTTCCTTCTTTAGTATATCCTTTACATTCTTACGTTATCGATTGAATACAGATTAGAGGGCTGCTAAATCTGTGTCTCCTCCTCTGAGTATCATAAACGTGTCATAGTCATAACGTTTCTAAACAACGGTATTCTGTGTGAACTCTGGGTTATTTATGAACACATTTGTTTCTAATTTTTTTTACGAGAAAGCATGCTAGTAGCCTTGATGGGCTACAAGACCTTGTTTTATGTGCTAGATTTTACCATCGAACTCAGTATAATTAAAATTTAAAGTGAAAATTACAAATTCAAAAACTGAAATGGCTCACCCTTTCCCATTGTGTTGCTGTGTTTCAGATTATCAGAAGCTGGCATAGCTATGCAACAGCTACGTTTTGTTTGTAGGCTGTAGTTAGAGAATGGACAGTGCAGTCCTAAAATGTAATCCACAAATAATCATTTTTGGACGCAACTGCGACAGAAACTGAAAAAATCAAAATTAGTAATCCAAGTTGCTGGTCTTCACTTTTACGTTATGTTTGAACGTCATACGGAAACTTTCAGTTTCATTGTACAGAATATAAAGAGAAATTATTCTGTATCACTCGCTTCGTACATGCCTTAGACGACTTTTACGCCTGATAATTAAGAGTCATGTGCTACTCTTCTATTCTTTAAAATCACATGTTTTTAGGGTTCTGTGCTTTAATCGGTAAAAACGGTAATTTATACTATCACGCTGTTGTTCGACTGTCAGACTGTCTGTACACTGTTAAATACTCTTTTTCTCATGAACGGTAAACGTATCAAGTTGAAATTTATGTCACTTACTACCGTCTACGGTCTCTTGGCAGTGTAAAAATTTCTAAGTCTAGAGAATCAAACGTTACGGCCATTTGTCACGTATTTTGAAACTCGCAAACTCACTTATCAAAACCTGTAGGATACTTCCCATTGACCTAGAATCATTAAATTGGCTAAGAAGCAAGGTTTCACTGTACAAGTAAAGGAAAAAGTCTGAAAATTATGAATGTGTAATTATGTCACGCGAAAGAAAAAATGGTATTTGTTATCTGACTGCCAGTCCGTATGTCTCTCTGTTAATCCACACTTTTCTCAGGACGGGGTCGACGTACGAAGTTGAAATTTTTGTCGCATTCTAAGGCCTATAGTCCCTTTGAGGTGCAATGAATGTAAGCTTTTAAGTCAACGCAGCTAAGAGATACGGCTATTAATGTCACATATCTTGATGCAAACTTACTCAACAAAACCGATAGATTCCTTCCCTTGACCAAGAATCATGAAACTTGGCAAGAAGAAAGAGTTGACAGTTCAAAGAAAGGGAAAAATCTGAAATTGTTACTTTATAATTATATCACTCGAAAAATATATTTCTTTTGTCACTTGTTTTCGGACTTGCAAACTTGGAATTAAAACATTCTCGGAACTTTTGGTTCAAAATGGCTCTGAGCATTATGGGACTTAACTTCTGAAGTCATCAGTCCCCTAGAACTTAGAACTACTTAAACCTAACTAACCTAGGGACATCACATACATCCATGCCTGAGGCAGAATTCGAACCTGCGACCGTAGCGGGTTCGCGGTTCCAGACTGTAGCGCCTAGAACCGCTCGGTCACACCGGCCGGCCGAAGTTTTAGAATCATTAGGACAGGTATTGTGCAAGTATCAGTGTGGGAAACAGAAGAAAATTTTCGAGGTTGTCGATTACTGAAATGGATGAAATATCTACGTAAATTATTAAGTCATGGAACCCTCAGTGAGATATGTTTCTCGCATTTATCGGAGCCAGAAGGTCGTTATTTCCTGGCGTGGCCTTGCAACACTGAGCTATGTAATGTAGCAAGGTTTCACCGGCTGAAAATTGGGAACACAGCTCTGCGCGTCGTCCAGATTCGCAGATAGCGGCCATTAGCCTGTGTCCGCTGCTCCTCGCAGCCACTGATTAGGCTCTCTTTTAATTAAAGGCGGTGTTATTCTCCGGCGCGGCGCGTCCATCTGACCCCCCGTCCTTTTTCCTCGGCGCGCTCGTCCTCTGCGGCGGAACATTCCTCGCGACAAACATCTCGCCGCGTCTTCCGATTTGAGGATTTCTTCCAGGGCGGCGACTGCACTTTTCCCCTCCCTCAGCCTCCCAGCCATTATCTGGCCGAGGGCGGTGAGTGATCCGCGGGTCTGCTATCCCTCGCTACACAGTCCGGCGGGGCCGTTCCCCGTCTCTGCCGCTCGCGAGGCACCTCTCCGCCCGCTCGCTCGGTACCAGTTTTACCCGACTAATTAGACGAGACGACCGAGAGATCGAGAGGCGGCCGGGAGGAAAACGGCTTTTAATTAACATTCCTCGTTCACCTTCTCGGGAGGAGTCTCCGAGCTTGCAAATTAAAGGCAATAGCTGCCAAGACGCCGGCAGACTCGGGGGCGGCGTCGGCGTCGGCGGTGGCAGCGGAGCGACCTCCGGGTCGGGGGCGGGCGCCCGCCACCGCCCGGCCCCCACAGCTCGGTCTGCGCGCAGACCGAGGCACGGAGCGGTTTGGCCGGGGGTGGCGGCGGCGGCGGTGGCTTCGGTGTTGCGAGCCGCGTCTGGGGTGACGCGATGGAGACCGCAGGCTCGCGGCGGCCGCGTCCTCGGGAGCGGCAGACCGCCACGCCGCCGGCCATGCCGACGCCGCCGCCGCCGCTGCCGCCCGCGGGCTGACCGCCGGTGACCGCCGCCGGCGCGGTCGCGGCGACACCTGTTGGAAGCGCGCATCCCACATGCCGCTCACCGTCCCCCTACCTCCAACCATCCGCAACGAATCATCTGCATCTACATCTACATCTGCATCTACATTATACTCCGCAAGCCACCTAATGGCGTGTGGCGGAGGGTACTTTCAGTACCACTATCTGATCCCTCCAACCCTGTTTCACTCGCGAATAGTGCGTGGGAAGAATGATTGTCAGTAAGCCTCTGTAATGGCTCTAATTTCTCGAATTTTCTCCTCATAATCAATACGCGAGGTGTATGTGGGGGAAGTAATATGTTGTCCGACTCCTCTCGAAAAGTGCTGTCCCGAAATTTCAATAGTAACTCTCTCCGTGATGCACACCGCCTCTCCTGCAATGCATGCCAGTTTGCTTAGCATCTCCGTGACGCTCTCTCGCCAGATAACCGATCCCGTGACGAAACGCGCCGCTCTCCATTGGATCTTCTGTATCTCCTCTGACAGTTCTACCTGGTGAGAATCCCAGATTGATGAACAATACTCAAGAATCTGGCGAACAAGCGCCTTAGAAGCCATTTCTTTCGAGGATGACTTATATCCCTTATATATCCTACCAGGTGGAGTGACAACACTGCACATGAACAACACTAATGCACTCTGGTGGCCATTCTACTTCAGGTGGTGCATAGGTGTACTTTGACGTCCAACCATGTCTTTTGGGTGCTTCATTTTTTTTATCAGGCAATATATACAGGGTGTTTGTTTCAATTTGGAACAAATAAATAACTCCAAAAAAACGCATCGTACTAAAATTTTTCCATATGGAGAGATACATCTGTGGTGCTAAAAGTGGCCACTCCGCAATTCCCCCTCTCGCCCATGAAGAGGTCATCTCTTCATATGCGACCTCCTGCCCCCCGTTTGTGTTGCCGATTCGGATTCTAAGCCAGAAAATACCTAGGATTTATTTGAAACATTTTCTTCATTCGTGGTAGTTGGCGCTTAATCGACCAAATTCAGTTTTTCTGGATACTGCAATTAAGAGCCAAAGTAAAGGATTCTACATTACATTTGCCATATGTCACTAAGGGTAAGATAGATACTGCCTACAATTAAAGAGACCTTCGGAGAAAAGAGAACCACTTGTATGAATATCAAGAGCTCAGATGGAAAACCAGTTCTAAGCAAAGAAGGGAAAGTTGAAAGGTAGAAGGAGTATATAGAGGGTCTGTACAAAGGTGTACACAACATTCCATTAGAACTACTGATAGCCTTGGGAGAGCCAGGCCTGACAAAACTCTACCATCTGGTGTGCAAGACGTATGAGACAGGCGAAATACCCTAAAACTTCAGGAGGAATATTATAATTCCAACCACCAAAAAAAGCAGGTGTTGGCAGGTGTGAAAATTACAGACCTATCAGTTTAATAAATCACAGCTGCAAACTACTGACACGGATTCTTTACAGATGAATGGAAAAATTGGTAGAAGCTGCTCTTGGGGAAGATCAGTTTTGATTCTGTAGAAATGTTGGAACACGTGAGGCAATACTGACCCTATGACTTATCTTAGAAGATAGTTTAAGGAAAGACAAACATACATTTCTAGGTTTTGCTCAATATACAGATTGAACAGCATCGGGGAGAGGCTACAACCCTGTCTCATTCCCTTCACAACCACTGCTTCCCTTTCATGCCCCTCTTATAACTGCCATCTGCTTTCTGTACAAATTGTAAATAGCCTTTCGCTCCCTGTATTTTACTCTTGTCACCTTCAGAATTTGAAAGAGAGTATTCCAGTCAACATTGTCAAAAGCTTTCTCTAAGTCTACAAATGCTAGAAACGTAGGTTTGCCTTTCCTTAATCTTCCTTCTAAGATAAGTCGTAGTGTCAGTATTGCCTCACGTGTTCCAACATTTCTACGGAACCCAAACTGATCTTCCCCGAGGTCGGCTTCTACCAGTTTTTTCATTCGTCTGTAAAGAATTCGCGTTAGTATTTTGCAGCTGTGACTTATTAAATTGATAGTTCGGTAATTTTCACATCTGACAACACGTGCCTTCTTTGGGATTGGAATTATTATATTCTTCTTGAAGTCTGAGAGAATTTCGCCTGTCTCATACATCTTGCTCCCCAATGGTAGAGTTTTGTCAGGACTGGCTCTCCCAAGGCCGTCAATAGTTCTAATGGAATGTTGTCTACTCTGGGGGCCTTATTTCGACTCTGGTCTTTCAGTGCTCTGTCAAACTCTTGACGCAGTATCATGTCTCCCATTTCATCTTCATCTACCTCCTCTTCCATTTCCATAATATCATCCTCAAGAACATCGCCCCTTTATAGACCTTCTGTATCCTCCTTCCACCTTTCTGCTTTCCCTTCTTTGCTTAGAACTGGGTTTCCATCTGAGCTCTTGATATTTATGCAAGTGGTTCTCTTTTCTCCAAAGATCTCTTTAATTTTCCTGTAGGCAGTATCTATCTTACCCCTAGTGAGATAAGCCTCTACATCCTTACATTTGTCCTCTAGCCATCCCTACTTAGCCATTTTGCACTTCCTGTCGATCTCATTTTTGAGACGTTTGTATTCCTTTTTGCCTGCTTCACTTGATGCATTTTTATATTTTCTCCTTTCATCAATTAAATTAAATATTTCTTCTGTTACCCAAGGATTTCTACTATCCCTCGTCTTTTTACCTATTTGATCCTCTGCTGCCTTCACTATTTCATTCCTCAAAGCTACGCATTCCTACTTCAAAATCATTCTTAACCGAATCCAGGTACCCTCTCCTTGGTCTACCCTGACTCCTCCTACCCTCTACTGCTGAACCCATGAGTCTCTTGGGTAACCTTGCTTCTCCCATTCGTGTAACATGACCCCACCATCTAAGCCTGTTCGCCCTGACTGCTACATCTGTAGAGTTCATTCCCAGTTCTTCTTTGATTTCCTCATTGTGGACACCCTCCTGCCATTGTTCCCATCTACTAGTACCTGCAATCATCCTAGTTACCTTCATATCCGTAACCTCAACCTTATTTATAAGGTAATCTGAATCCACCTAGCTTTCGCTCCCATACAACAAAGTTGGCCGAAAGATTGAACGGTGCACAGATAACTTAGTCTTGGTACTCACTTCTTTCTTGCAGAAGAGAGTAGATCGTAGCTGAACGCTCACTGCGTTAGCTTTGGTACACCTCGTTTCCAGTTCTTTCACTATGTTGCCATCCTGTGAGAATATGCATCCTAAGTACTTCAAACTGTCCACCTGTTCTAACTTTGTCCCTCCTATGTAGCACTCAATCCATTTATATCTCTTTCCCACTGCCATTACTTTCGTTTTGGAGATGCTTATCTTCGTGCCATAGTCCTTACATTTCTGATCTAGCTCTGAAATATTACTCTGCAAACTTTCAATCGAATCTGCCATGACAACTAAGTCATCCGCATATGCGAGAATGCTTATTTTGTGTTCACATATTTTAATCTCACCCAGCCAGTCTATTGTTTTCAACATATGATCCATAAATAATATGAACAACAGTGGAGACAGATTGCAGCCCTGTCTTACCCCTGGAACTACTCTGAACCACGAACTCAATTTACCGTGAACTCTGACTATCTATGTAAAGACCTTTAATTGCTTGCAAAAGTTTGCCTCCTATTCCATAACCTCGTAGAACAGAAAATAACTTCCTCCTAGGAACCCCGTCATATGCCTTTTCTAGATCTATGTACTGATTTTATAATTAATTGATAACCTACATAAATTAATATCTTATGAGCCATCAATAGGCTTGCTACAGTAAAGGCGCAATAAATTGGTAGCGGGCCCCGCCAGTACTGCTTGTCAAAAGTCAGCACCATGCGGAACATTTCCTGTCGACAGGTCTCTGTTTCAGATTGATGCCACCCTCAGTGAACCCCTAGTTGTGACACTACTTACCTGCCAATGTGTCATTTTGTTGACTGCGCCACCGGATGAATAATTGACTAACAACAATAATTCCATTAGATTGGTGCATAGGTTCGTAGCGTTTTTGCTTTGCATATCATGTCGGAATTCCGGTTTCTATGGGTTTATTAATCGATTGTCATCTTTTATTTGAAGTTCACTGCTTGTATACGACTTGACATATTGTCATTTTGCCATTTGGAGATAGTGAGTGGATCTGTGGACACTAAAAAATGGAGTGCCAAGGGGAGAAATCTGGACATTTACGGTATAATCTTCTGTTTGAGTTCAATAGAGGGTGACTGCAGCGGAGGCAGCCAGAAACATTTACGCTGCGTATGGGGATAATGCCATTGGACAAAGCTCTGCAAGAAAATGGTTTCTCGTTTCGAGCAATGGATCATTAGAGGGAAAAATTATCTTTTCAAAGGAGAAGGAAAATTTATCGTTTGGTAAGAACAAGTAGGGATCCTGCATTAATTACGCACTACAATAACTATTCAGAATTAGTAACGGAGGTTATTAAAAATCAAGAAACATCCACATAAAGCAATAAATCAATAATTCCGGCAACAGAATTCAGGCTATATTGACTATAGTGAAACGGGAGGCAGAACAACCAGCTGTAGAACAGGATAACATAACTATTGAAATGATTGGAAGGGCTATAAATTATGAGTCAGATGTAGCAACCGTACTTAACAATCATTTCTTAAGTACAGTAGAAACCATACGGACAAACAGTTCAACAAAAAATCACAGCGGTACGTTGAAAAAGTAACTCTCTTAAAATTCAATGATATGAATGTATAACCAACTTCTGCATATGAAATTAACAAAATAACACATTCTTTCAAAAAGCTCCTCTGGTTTTCTGGTGTTTCCAATGTGTTCTAAAAATTTGTTGCCATATAAAAACCCAATTTTATCCGAAATATATAATGGAACGCTAGCTCAAGACATTTTCCCAGAGAGACTGAAATATGCCTTTGTTAAACCCCTCTTTAAAAAAGGTGATAAGAATGATGTCTATATAACTACCGACCTTTTTCACTGCTGGTACCATTTTCTAAAATTCTTGAAAACTTGATGTATTCCTGAGTAGTATCAGACTTTGGTAACAATAATATCCTCAGGAAATCACAGTTTGGGATTCAGAAGCGTTGCTCTATTGAGAACGCCATTTACATGTTCCCCCACCAGATTTTATAAGCCAGTCAGCATTTGCTGTGACCTGTCTAAGACATTTGACTGTGTGAATAACAGTATTCTTCTATGTTAATTCAAGTTTTTTGGGATTCATACTATTGCCAACAATGGACAATGTCTTATCTAACCAAAATAATGCAGGAAGTTGTAATTACTAATTCAACCAGTATAGCCTGGGGACATTATTCTGACTGGAGAAATGACATTTGGGGTTCCCCAATGCTCAATCTTAGATCCACTCTTGTTCCTTCCATATGTAAACGATCTCCTAATAAACAACAAGGACAATTATTTCTTCTTGCACATAACACTAACAACAAAAACAAAAGAATTGGTAAACAAAGTTCTTAAAAGCAGCATTGATTGGTTTTGTGCGAATGGTCTCACATTCAAATTTGTATTCCGTTTTGTACATCTAGGAGTACTACACTAACGATAAGTGTTGCACATGACTAGGAAATAATAAACAGGGTGAAAACTTCAAAATTCCTTCCGTGTCCATATTGATGAGAACTCAAATCGGAAAAAGCACATTCTGGAATTTCTAAAATAGTCCAGCCACATCTGCACTTAGAATCGTTGCAAATCTTGTGGAGGTACAAATCAGTAAGTTGACGTATCTGGCGTAAGTTCATTCGATAATGTCATATGGAATAATGTTCTGGCGTAACTCATTTTTAAGAAAGGAAGTCTTCATTGCCCAAAAACCTATTGTAAGAATAATATTGGTGCTCACAACTTGTAGACATCTGTTTAAGGAGATGGCTGACGACTGCTGCATAGTATATTTATATCCTCATGAAGTTCGTTGTAAGTAATCCACTACAGTTAAAAAGGATAATGATGTAAATAATTACAATACCAGAAGGACAAACGGCATTCATTACTCCACGTTAAGGTTGTCTTTAGCACAAAAAGGGCTGCACAACACTGGCATAAAAATTTTTAATCACTTACCCAATGAAATAAAATGTCTGACAGACAGCAAAGTAAAATTCGAAAACAAGATGAGAAAATTTCTCCTTGATTGCACTTTCTATTCTGTGGAAGAATTTAAAGTACTGTTATGTGTAAAAGGCACCGAGTAGGAATTACTGACTCACATCTGTATATCTTTTTTTTCTATTTGTAATATGTATAAAAAAAATTAGAAATGATCAGACTGTAACTAGCTGTAAAAATTAATTTGCGATGTGAATGTAACGTCTTGTTCCACATCATTAAGATCTATCCAACATGGAGCTAATTAACTAATGGTATCGTTTTACAATTAGCTATATTCCACGTTCAGGAAGGACTTCGGGGTTTGAGAAAGGTCGTTTGAACGCATTAATCCACAATTATACACCTCAGTATAATTGACAACTGGCAGATGTAATTAATTGTGACATTCCATCATCGTACGACGATTTGCGTGCAATGGGTAAGCTTAAATCGGGTATATTGGTATTGCATGCTCTAAGCCAAAATAGAAACAATAGCAGGCGGTCATACTTGCATCTCTGCATGCTTGACGTCAATTGACTAGTGAACAACGCCGACCTTTCCTATGCTATCATTACTGATGAGGAGAAATGGTGTCTTTTTGCTAATATAAAGAACTGAATGGTTAAGCTCAAACAAAGCAGTAACTCCGTGTACATACACCTACGAACATTCACAAACGATGATGTTACCCATCTGGTGGAACAGCGATGGTGTGCTGTGCTACAAATTGCTTCCCCGAGATATAACCATCACTGCTGACTTTTACTGTCGACAGCAGTCCAAGAACAACTATCACAAAGGTTGGGTGAAGTGATGCTGCTCCATGATAACGCCCGCCTGAATTCAACTGGACTAACAGGACTTGAGTTGGGAAGTCATTCCGCATACACCTTATTCACCTGTTCTTGGGCACTCAGATTTTCACCCCTCCGCTCTCTATAGAACAATCTTCAAGGAACTACCTTCCCGGATGAAAATGCGGCTCAGAACTTGGCTCGACGAGTTCTTCGCATCAAAACTAAGTGATTTCTACATACGTGGAATAGAGCAGTTACCTCAGTGTTGACAGACAGTTGTAAATAGTGAAAGAGAATGTATTAGTGATAACTAATGTGTATCTGTTGTGTTTATTAAACTACGAGCTTATGCACCAACCCAATACTTATATTTAAACGCATATAATCAGCTGGGGTAATTATATACTACCTTTTTCAATTTCTTGAAAATACTCGGCGAGAAACAGAACAGAAATTGTAGTTCCTGAGTGCTAGGGAAAGTGAAAATGAACACTAATTACCACTTATTAGCGTAAAATTTCAATTTTAATAATGGTAAAAGGTTACACCATCAATCAAGTAGATTATTCTTCAAAAATAAAGTAGTTTTTCTGTATCTAATGCTCTGAACAACTTTAGCCCGATCAAAAGGATAGTCCTATACAGCAGGGTTTCCCAAACTGTGTTCCACGGAGCGCTGATGTTCCGCCGGAAGTCAATAAGTATTCCGCCAAAAATTATTAATAACATGGCGTTTCTTCCACATTTTACCTGTTATTTGAAATTTTATTACGATTTCTTCGATTTTTCCTATGATTTAAAACTGAACAAATCACTCAATAAAATAAGTTTTTATTTTTATTTTTAATATTTTATTAACCTTCAAAATAAACGACGTGTTCCATTAACGCACCAGGATTCTTAAAGAGTTGTGTCAGAGGGAAAGTTTGGGTAGCCCTGCTTTATAGCAAGCGGTAGTGCGATAAGACAGTGGTCCAGCTGTCGGTATCGCAAAAAGGTACGGGAAATTTCAGACTTAGTTTCAATGATTTCATAGTTAACTTTCACATTTTCGTAACACCTGCTTACTGAAAGGATTTCATATCGCCTGGGCAACATAATTAATTTTATCATTCGTGTCCCGGTGTTATGTGTAACTTTGGCTCCTACAAAAAAAAGTCACTTGCCAAATTTTTTTCATATTTAATGTTGAGATATTTACATTTCCTGCGTCAGTGTAAGTCTGACGATTATTAAATGTTTTTTAAATGGGACTACTTATTCCATTTGTATTTGGGACTTAAAAAGTTTTTAAATTATGCACTATTTTCGTCAGACATAAGCACAGTCTCAACAAAATACTGCTTCTTGGTTTTGATAGCCAACTAATGTTGTAGTGTTGAGTGTTGTAGTGTTTTACCCGTATGAATGATTAGTATTGTCATCTTCGTTTAAAATGGACAGGCAGTAGAGGGCTCTAGCCGCGTCGATATTGAATTTAAACCTTACGTGTCGACGATCGCTCCGTTGTTTCTTGAGGAGACGAGCTAACGTACGTCAGCATGTCCGTGCTGTCGTGGAAAGGGTGAGACTCTAATGCGATAAAACTCATATAGTCAGTGACAACAGACTACTATTGACATAAGGAGGTGCGTAACACAGTGTATGTAATTCTTACGAAGGCAATGGAGGTAGCCCTCAAAACTCTTCGTCTCAACTCGCCGCTATGTATTTCAAACTTTCATCAGTGTTCCATTGTGAAATTACACTTCTGTTAACGTGGCACTATTGAAACTACTACTGGCTGTATGATGTTCGTAGTTTTGTGCTTTTGTTTTATGTCAAGAATGTATGGTTGTATGTGAAGTCCTTGTTATTGTTCTACTGTGAAATTTGCAACTGTGTTATCATGGCATTGTTGTAACTACTACTGACTACACGGTCTTCGCAGTCAAGAGAAGAAAAAATACTCGACCTCTGCAAGTGTATCTAAAATTACTTAAAGATAGATGCCATGCAAAACACTTAGGGACATTGTATTGGTTTAAACGGCGTCAATTACTATATCTGGGGAAGGATATAAACCGAGCGACCAGAATGTCTTAGGAAGGGTGGTCCCCATCTGTAGCTGTGCCGTATGTGGCGTCGGATTGTTGTTACGTAGGGCGTATGGCGTAAGTGTAGACACGGTATCTGACCAGTCTGTTGTAGACAGGTTTTTACTGAATATGGCAGCATGTCGCGAGTTAACCAACTCTCAATGTGAGGCATAATCAGCGTTAAGACACATCAGGCGTTCGGTACCGGAGCTTACGCAAGAATTAGTGTTTTTGTGGTTTTCAGTGCCGAAAGTGGATGTTCAGAATGGCAAAGAGAGTGTTTCCACACGCGTAAATCGCCGCATAGGATAAGCACAAGTGGAAGTCATGTCGCTTACGAAGAGCCAGACGAGGCGATCGATGATCCACTGCGAGGCAGAACGCACCCAGTTTGAACGTGAGACGCCAGTAATCCACTTCTGATAAGGCTGTAAGGAGACAAATGCACAGTAAAGGCTTCAGCAATCGATGACCGACAAATGTCCCTTTGCCGACAGCTCGACATCAAATTCAGTGACTAACATGCGACCACGAAGATAGTCTCTGGACCACAGAACAGTGACGCCGATGAGTCCCGGTTACAGTTTTATCGACGGATGGGAGCATCAGAGTGAAATGATAGGTTCTGTGTCTCAGCGAGGTTGTGTCGAGAAAGGACGCGGCTCAGTTATGGTTTGAGCGATGTTCACATGATACCAATTTAGCCCCATTGTCCTGCTGAAGAAACCCATGAGAGGTGAATGCTATTTTTTTTGTGCTTTCGGATCATCAGCATCTTTTTCTGACTTTAGATTATCCTGATGGAGACCATATGTAAGACAATCCGAAATGTCGCCATTCTTTCGTTATTCGCTGTGACTTGATAAGCGCTCCCTTAGATCACAGTGAATTGCCCCCATTCCCTTTTGTACTACTACACTTTCATATACAGAGTGAACTACAACTCCAGACATAAACTTTCAGTGGTGATAGTATGGATAAAAACAAGGAAAAAGTATAGTTAACATGGGCTATAAAATACATGCCTTAAGAATAAAGAGCACTTGTTCATCTTAGAAGTGTGAAATACATCTCTTGCACTACAACCTCTTTTCTTTCCGTATTTTCGGAGAAGGTAGTATAAACCAAAGAAAAAAAAGTTCAGTAAACATGGGCTCCAAAATGCGTATCTTAAGAGCTAAGTGTACTTGCTCAGCAGAAGAAATGTGCACATTAGCGAAGATGAACAAGTAGTCATAGCTCTTAAAGGCCTGCACTTAAGAGGCTCTTCATAGCGGACATCTTTTACTAGTTTTGGTCGGTTCTGCCATCTCTCAAAATATGGAAGGCAACGAGCTTCAAGTAGAAGAGAAGCGCCTCACAATAGCGAGGATGAATAAGTGTTTATAGCTCTTAAAGTATGCGCATTTAGCCCACGTTGACCAGAGTTTTTTCGTTGTTCGGCGCATACTGAGCATCTGAAAGTTTTGTCAGTGGAGTGCTGGTTTACCCGGTATACAATGCCAACTACTGCGAAGTGCATGGCAGAGGGTACTTTGCGTTCTACCGCATGTTGGCGTTTCTTCACATTCCAGTACCGTGTTGAGCGTGAAAAGACAGACTGCTTCAATGCGCCTGTGCTCGCTGTATTAGTTTTACCTTGTTTTCTCAGTCCCTGAATAGAGAGATGCAGGGAGTTGTAGTATATTTATAGACTCTTCACGTAATACTGGTTCTTGTAACTGTGTAAGTAGGCTTTCGTGACGTAACTGGCGTCTATCTTGAAGCGTCTCCCAGTTCAGGATTTTTAGCGCTTCTGAGACGCCCTCCCGTGTGTCAAACAACCCTGTGACCAGTCGTGCTGTCCTCCTTCGATTATGTTCAATATATCCTGCCAGTTCTGCCTGGTAAGCGCCCTACACACCTAAGAAACATTCTAGGGCGGTCCATGCAAGTGTTTTGTAAGCAATATTCTTTGTATACTGAAGTAAAGGAAAGCGACATTAATTTGTTGACGAGTAGAGGGAGATAACTTTCACAAGATCTCTGTTTGAGGATCACTACTGATTTTTACAGAGAACATGTTCGTTCTCCATAGAATAGTTAATATCTGAGCATAGAACGTGTCCCATGATTCTGCAACAGATGGGCGTCACCTATATAGGCCTTTAATTATGCTGCCATATTCAGTAAAAACTTGTCTGTTACAGACTGGTCAGATACCGCGTCTACGCTCACGCCATACTCTGTTCGAATAACCTTCTTGACTACCGGTAACGAACTGAGCTATTTGCAGCCTCTTGGTATCTTTTGATATCTACTTCTCCACTGAAATGTCTTCGTCTATCATATGCATTGCTCAGAAATCCACGTGATCTGTGAAAGAAAGTAAGCAGCGACCCATTTCCATGTATCTATTTATTTATTTGGTTTCTTTCAACCCTTTAGAGTCACGAGTGACTTGTCCCGGACTTCTTCTTCCTTGCCAGTATCTCTTCATTCTCTCCCTCCTGGTTCTCTCCGCTTTCCGTAAACTTAATTCTCATCATGTTGTCAATGCACACGGTTAATACTCAATTTTATTCCTGTAATTGAACCAATCCTGTACAGCTATGCATGTGTTTTCCGATTCTTTTCCAACTATCCTTGCTGTTTTTTATCCAGATGTTCACTGGTATGTACTTCATGTTACACACGTTATCAGTCAACACATTGTTGTCCGTCCTCATGATGTGTCTGACAAATCTCAATCTTATCTTGTGTAGCTTGCTTGAGATCGATTCTACACGCTCTTACATGCCCTGTCTTGATCTTAATATCCAGACTTCACACTGGTTTTTCGTATCCCACATGTCTCAGTCTCCAGCCGTATACAGGCTTTCTTGTGCGACGTTGTTGGCCCTAGCACACAATAAGATACTCTTATAAAACTTATTTTTTACTGTCTCTCAACATTTTTAGTAGAAGTAAAAGAGTAACTCATCTAAATTATCCGCAACATTTATATGCTGCTTTACAGAATACTTTTTTAAATCTTGTGTTATGGCTTGCACGTTTTGCAGATAATTTGTACGAATAACTCTTGTACCTCGGACAGCCAGATCTGAGGATACTTGGTAATAAAACGAAACTACCACTTAAAAAAATTAAATGGACCTAGGCGGACAATACAACGTTAGTTTTACAGCAAGTGTTTGCGCATCTTCTCCGAGGACATCCTTTCGTTAGTGCAAAGTATTTTTGGTTGTTTACAAGAACGTCGCCGTTTGACGTTCCTCAATAGGATCTTCTTTCCACGCATTGTCTCTGCAGTATATCGTAGTTCCTACAGTACTTGCGATCTGTCTATTTTAATCTAGCTAGTCTATACCTTACGTCTTATATCCTAACCCAGGTGCCACAAGTTGTGCACATTCTTCCTGTTCGTTAACGTTACAGCTGCCTCTGCATTCAATGCGTAAGATTGCGGTCGCAAGGTCGATTCGGAAACGAGAATGAGGAGGGATAACAAATGTTTAAAAAAGGTTTGTCTGGCTCTAGGCAGTAATACCCTATAAATATTATTGTCACAGATAAATAAAACTGATGAGTTCGATGGTGGAAAACAGGGAAAATTTTACGGTAGAGTAAGAGGCTTCTCCATTGTGAACCTCAACTCAGTCACGACACAGGAGCACCCACCACACAGTGTAGCTTGTAATAAATTAACGGTCGCGCGGAGTGGGCGCGTGGTTTGAGGTGTTATGTCACGGACTGCGCGGCCCCTCCCGCCGGAGGTTCGAGTCTCCCTCGGGCATGAGTGTGTGTGTGTGCTGTTCTTAGCATAAGTTAGTTTAATTTAGTTTAAGTAGTGTGTAAGTTTAGGGACCGATGACCTAAGCAGTTTAGTCTCTTAGGAACTAACACAATAAACTAACGTGTACAGTAAAGTTAGCGATCTGATCAGTTTGAGGGTCTGCTTAACTCATATCGTTGTAATGAATGTATCTGAGACTGATTTTCGATTATTATCTGTCATAAAACAAGGATTATAACCTACATCTTGTCACTCTCTTGTTTCACTTCTTGCAGAATGTAAGCACGCTATTTTCTTGCTCTCTGTAATTTTGTCATTAATTGTAGAAGTAGTTTTTATTTATTGGATCATCTGCCACTATCCTTTACCAATAATGTGTAAGATTTTTCTTCATGTTTCACTTTCTAACAACATTGGGAAGCGATTGGTTTGGTGACGTGTCGACCGCCATTGCATGCACATTTGCTTTCTCTTAAGTCGAACCTTGTAATCTGAATTTCTTGTCACGAAGTCCGATTACTGTTTTTCTTTTGTAATGCACATTACTCTGTTGCGCTATACATATATATTATCACGGCTGCCGTCACCAAGCTTTTTTGCTGCCAAGTAACGACCCTACACCTGACTATAAAGGTAAAATAATGGTATAAGCGGATAACAGAGCCATTTTGGCCCCGTAAGATGCTTCAGAATCAATGAACTTGAACTGTCAGGTTATCAAATTCTTTTATTGCACTTCTGCTGTGATCACTGTGATGTATCCAACTTCTGAACAATTAGCTTTCGGAAGAACTGAATACAGTTTCCGTTGCCACAGGTAAGCCATAAAAGTATTTTAGGTCCGGTTACTTTACAGTCAGGATACAGTGAGAACATTCAGTGTTAAAGTTTTGATTTCCGAAATTATTATCAGGTTCAGTTTCCGTAACAACACCACTTCCATTGTTCAGGATTGCTACACATACCGGGTGTGTGCATCTGATAACATCCTAATCAATAGCAATACTTCCCAGGCTTGGCTTTCATAAAGACCTTAAAGGGACATCTCCCTCGAAATAGGGAGAGCATTTCATCGATCATTAGATCTGCATCTGGTATGTAGTATTTCACAAACCTTTCGTCAATTTTGTTGAAAACTTCACGATGAGGGCAAAACTTATCCTGCTTTCGTCTTTCTGTTCTTGTTACTTTATCATCAAATCTAATCAGGGATAGAAGTTCTCCACATCGAATACGACTCATTGTAGGTATTCTTTCCCATTACTTTCCCCAATAAGTTCTCTAGAGGCAGTCTAGTGTCATTATTTGTGCCTATCAGAATGAAAATACCAATGAAGACGTACATTTCTTCTATGGTTGTTCAAATGGTTCAAATGGCTCTGAGCACTATGCGACTTAACTTCTGAGGTCATCAGTCGCCTAGAACTCAGAACTACTTAAACCTAACTAACCTAAGGACATCACACACATCCATGCCCGAGGCAGGATTCGAACCTGCGACCGTAGCAGTCGCTCGGCTCCAGACGTAGCGCCTAGAACCGCACGGCCACTCCGGCCGGCTTCTATGGTTGTAAATTTTAAGTTCGCATTACGAGGTTCTTGATTTGTATTGTCCACGATAATCTTCATTATTTCTGGAGTCATAAACTTTTTGAAAAATCCTGATACACTTGAGGTCAAGCCTTCATGACTCACACCTTCACGAAAATTCACTATATTTTGTACTGACCTGCGTACTTGCCTTGGAGGCGCAGTAATATATTCCCTACCGCTTTATGCTCTAACAATGATGCTGGAAGAGCTGCATGCTGTTCACCAGGGGATGAACTCCGTGAACTTGACTCATTTTCAGTTGCTGAGTCACTGTCGTATGTCACAACTGTATCTTCTTCTGGATCTCTTTCATCACCTTCGCTTGCTTCATTTATCATAGACGGCACCTCTTCATCTGTGAGAAACCTCTGATACTGACGAGACATTTTATTAGAACTGCGATTAATGTACAACTACACGAAGAACAACGGAGATTTATTTCAAAACATCAATGGCAACACAAACAGTGGTACCAACAGTCAGAAACTGCATTTCTTTCTGCTATATTGAGAAATATTTTAATGAGAAAAGTTGTCTCACCAGTGTCTTAGCGGGGGAAAGAACTGCCCGCACTTGAACATAATAGGCAGATTTAAATAATTCTCAACAATTATAAAACCATGACAGCACATGTTCTAGAAATTTTTCTACAACTACCTAAATTCTTGGTTCTTCACTTCAACAAATAGATATATTACACAAATAAAACAAAAACTGCGGGCAATTTTTGCCCCCCCCCCCCTCCGGTTAGTGGTGATAGGGTTAAAAGGTGAAACGTGAGCTACGTAGAATAGTTCCACGTCCTTGCTTTGGACTGTGCAAGATTTTTCTTTTCCTGTTAGCTTACATGCTGCTACGCTGCATATTTTATGTTCATCGCTTCAAATGACATGTAAAGTCTACAATGACAAGCAGAAATTTAAACGAAGCACAGAATATCATCTTAATCAGCACGAGACTGAAAATCTAATAACCATAAAAAATATTTTTACATTTGGACTATTAAAATTAACTTATTTGTGTCACAAAAAAATAATTTGTACTGTTTCAATTTCAGTTTACATTGTTTGTTTATGTTTGTAATTAATTTCACATATCCAGAAGAAATAAAGCTGTAATTTATTGCTTCAGAACACATACAGGGTTGCGTCCAGGTGATAAGAATTACATCAGTAGTTTTAGTTTGTAATTCACTGGGCTAAACCGCACAATAAAAGTATATGCGTAATGGATAAAGGATATTTGTGGTGACTGCTTACAGGTAGGGGCAGTTTATGCCAAGCTGCTTATTTCTCACCATTCTAACTATAAAATTTGTCTAAAACAACAAATGTTTGTGTGTACCATGTGAACGACAGATAACACCGGAATGACAAACGTAGTAATGGATATGTTATTTGTGAAACGAATCACAAGTTTTGCATAACAACCAAATTCATACTCATTCGACCAAGTTTCGGTGTTGCTAGTTATACATCATGTGCTAGAAAATCACGTTCAACGAGAACTTGAATTTCAGGCAGTTTATCTTGAAATCGTTAACGCTGAAGCACTCGAAGGACTGGTCAAATATGTTCGGTTAAAACTGTAATAAGATGTTCCTTATTACACGAAAAGAAAGGGATAAAATGGATCCTTATAACTTCTTACGCCCACAAGCAGTTTATAATGAGTACTAAGGGCAACATGAACAAATTCCTCAGGAATAAGTTACTAATGATGATGCTAACGTTAATGATTATAATGAAGATGTTAATGATTATTAACAGACTGGTCCTCCGTGGTTCTTAGTTCATGAATTTCTTCTACAATATTGCATTATTATTCTTTCTCTCTAAAGAGAGTCCTACCTACTTCCTAAAAATAAATATTTTTTCTCGCTGTGAAACAAACTCAACCCTTAAATACGTTTCTCATTATTAGAAGTGTGTTATTACTTCCTTGCTTTTAATCCACCTTGCAAGAACTGAATAGATGAAACAATTGAATCACGACCTTCCTGTAGAATTTTCAGAAACAGTGAACATCAATTAATGTCCAACAATAAACAAACTTAGTCATGACAAAAACTGTTCCAAATTTGAACAATAATTCTTACTGTTAGCTAATGGAAAATACTAATAGCTACTGGAAGGTCACGTTTCAACATTGTATAATGGCGAGGAAAATTTCACCGTTTTGTTGCCTATTGATTTAGGAAAACCACTGACAACATAAATCTGGGCCGGACAGAGACTTGAATCACGCATCTACCGAATGCAATTCTGGAGTCTTATTCACTGGGCGATCTCGTTTGGTTGCACAGCTACTGAAGATAGCAGGGCTGCATGTGCCTGATTATTTAAACTGTTGTCTGTGTCTGTCAGCTGGCCGGAGTGGCCGAGCGGTTCTAGGCGCTACAGTCTGGAACCGCGCGACCGCTATGATCGCAGGTTTGAATCCTGCCTCGGGCATGGATGTGTGTGATTTCCTTAGGTTAGTTAGGTTTAAGTAGTTCTAAGTTCCAGGGGACTGATGACCACAGCAATTGAGTCCCATAGTGCTCAGAGCCATTTGGATTTGTGTCTGTCATTTGCAGAAAATATGCCTTATGAGAGGACCACAATAACTAATCCGTAATAAACTTTGTGAGTTTCTTCTGTAGGTCTTGAATCCGTGTCTCCCATGACAACTACGCATTAATCAACAATATAAGATCACAGCTGTCTTCTGTTTCGGTAATCGTACCACCACTGCACAAGACTTAGCTGCCAGTGACAACAGAACTGTGTATAAGGAGATGCATGTTTCGCGTTTTATTACAATTGATAGTCAACCTGTTCGGTATAAACTAAAAGTTACTCGAAAGCAGAATGAATTTCGTTTGTGACTTACAGGGTTTCACTATCGTAATCTAATATGAGAATAATGATATTATGTAAAGCAGCAGCAACAGACATAATCTGAATTTTTTCCGTTAATATATTTACTGTTGCATCGTTCTACATTTCTCATTCTGACCTGTATGTAGCATTCATTACACTTTCTACTTTTTTTAATGAATAAGTTTTTGGTTTGTAACCCGGCATTTAAATACAGGAGACAAAGTATGGGTATTACTATTTTTCTTATGTTGTTGTTGTTGTGGTCTTCAGTCCTGAGATTGGTTTGGTGCAGCTCTCCATGTTACTCTATCCTGTGCAAGCTTCTTCATCTCCCAGTACCTACTGCAACCTACATCCTTCTGAATCTGCTTAGTGTATTCATCTCTTGGTCTACCTCTTCGATTTTTACCCTCCACGCTGCCCTCCAGTACTAAATTGGTGATCCCTCGATGTCTCAGAACATGTCCTACGAACCGACCCTTTCTTCTAGTGAAGTTGTGCCACAAATTTCTCTTCTCCCCAATTCTATTCAACACCTCCTCATTAGTTATGTGATCTACCCATCTAATCTTCAGCATTATTCTGTAGCACCACATTTTCGAAAGCTTCTATTCTCTTCTTGTCTGAACTATTTATCGTCCATGTTTCACTTCCATACATGGCTACACTCCATACAAATACTTTTGGAAACAACTTCCTAACATTTAAATATATACTCGATGTTAATCAATTTCTCTTCTTCAGAAACGCTTTCCTTGCCATTGCCAGTCTGCATTTTATATCCTCTCTGCTTCGACCATCGTCAGTTATTTTGCTCCCCAAATACCAAAACTCCTTTACTACTTTAAGTGTCTCATTTCCTAATCTAATTCGCTCAGCATCACCCGAATTAATTCGACTACATTCCATTATCCTCGTTTTGCTTTTGTTGATGTTCATCTTATACCCTCCTTTCAAGACACTGTCCATTCCGTTGAACTGCTCTTCCAAGTCCTTTGCTGCCTCTGACAGAATTAAATTGTCAACGGGGAACCTCAAAGATTTTATTTCTTCTCCATGGATTTTAATACCTACTCCGAACTTTTCTTTTGTTTCCTTTACTGCTTTCTCAATATACAGATTGAATAACATCGGGGAGAGGCTACAACCCTGTCTCACTCCCTTCCCAACCACTGCTTCCCTTTCATACACCTCGACTGTTATAACTGCCATCTGGTTTCTGTACAAATTTTAAATAGCCTTTCCATCCCTGTATTTTACCCCTGCCACCTTCAGAATTTGAAAGAGAGTATTCCAATCAACATTGTCAAAAGCTTTCTCTAAGTCTATAAATGCTAGAAACGTAGGTTTGCCTTTCCTTAATCTTCCTTCTAAGATAAGTCGTAGTGTCAGTATTGCCTCAAGTGTTCCAACATTTCTACGGAATCCAAACTGATCCTCCCCGAGGTCGCCTTCTATCAGTTTTTCCATACGTCTGTAAAGAATTCGCGTTAGTGTTTTGCAGCTATGACTGATTAGACTGATAGTTCGGTAATTTTCACATCTGGCAACACCTGCTTTCTTTGGGATTGGAATTATTATATTCTTCTTGAAATCTGAGGGTATTTCGCATGTCTCATACGTCTTGCTCACCAGATGGTAGAGTTTTGTAAGGACTGGCTCTCCCAAAGCTGTCAGTAGTTCTAATGGAATGTTGTCTACTCTGGGGGCCTTGTTTCGACTCAGGTCTTTTAGTGCTCTGTCAAACTCTTCACGCAGTATCATATCTCCCATTTCATCGTCATCTACATCCTCTTCCATTTCCACAATATTGTGTTCAAGTATATCGCCCTTGTATAGACCCTCTATATACTCCTTCCACCTTTCTGCTTTCCCTTCTTTGCGTAGAACTGGGTTTCCATCAAAGCTCTTGATATTCATGCAAGTGGTTCTGTTTTCTCCAAAGGTCTCTTTAATTTTCCTGTAGGCAGTATCTATCTTACCCCTAGTGAGATAAGCCTCTACATCCTTGCATTTGCCCTCTAGCCATCACTGCTTAGCCATTTTGCACTTCCTGTCGATCTCATTTTTATATTTTCTCCTTTCATCAATTAAATTAAATATTTCTTTTGTTACCCTAGGGTTTCTACTAGCCCTCGTCATTTTACCTATTTGATCCTCTGCTGCCTTCACTATTTTATCCCTCAAACCTTCCCACTCTTCTTCTACTGTATTTGTTTCCCCCATTCCTGTCAATTGTTCCCTTATGCTCTCCCTGAAACCCTGTAGAACCTCTGGATCTTTCAGTTTATCCAGGTCCCATCTCCTTAAATTCCCACCTTTTTGCAGTTTCTTCAGTTTTAATCTACAGTTCATAACCAATAGATTGTGGTCAGAGTTCACATCTGCCCCTGGAAATGTCTTACAATTTAAAACCTGGTTCCTAAATCTCTGTCTTACCATTATATAATCTATCTGATATCTTCTAGTATCTCCAGGCTTCTTGCATGTATACAACCTTCTTTCATGATTCTTGAACCAAGTGTTAGCTATGATTAAGTTATGCTCTGCGCAAAATTCTAATTTTTCTTATAAATTTCAGAATCTAAAGGCTGAAAGCTATGTATGCATGATGTTATCTGTACAAAGTTTTAAAGAAGTGATCGTTAATGCGGTGTGCGCAAGTAAGTACTCCTTCAGGAGGGAGGCCATCTGGATGCAGTGAGCCACTTCCCGTTGCCGGCTGTGGCGCGGAATCCGAAATTTCACACACAGTAGTTGTCGCGTGCTCACTGATCGTCGTCTTTCTGCGAGCTGTTCTCCAACTACTCAGTCGTAAAATGTTTCCTATGGAAGAAGTAGATGAGGCTGCTGTATGTGTTGCCGTTATGAACAATCACAATCTAAGGGAAAATGGAACTGGTTTCACCACATAAATACTTTCTGCTTACTTTTCGGATCGTTCAACAGTCTTCATGCGACTCGTGGAGCAGAACTTTTCAATTTCTGTCATATCCGAGTAACATCATATGTACAATACTGAAATCATTTTTCAGTTGTGGAATCGATAGTGAGTAAAGGTAACTGCCAAGTAAAGAGTGACTGTGTTTGTGAGGCGAGCTTAAAATAAAGTTCCAGTAATATATCGACTTCATTCCGCTGGCCGGACAGATTCAAATTGCTATGTGAACTTCACCGCCAACCCACTCTGAAATTTGAATAACACACTGACGGGAAAAAAATCGCAAAATAAAAAATATTTAACGTAGAGTAATGAAATTTTGGGAATGCGTTGTCTAGGTAACATAGTTAAGTGATTAACATTGCAAGATGACACGTTAATGCATGCGCGAGGTAAGTCATTGCAAATGTGAAACGCTGGCACATTAAAAACCAGTGTAACCGCCAGAAAGTTGAACGCAAGTATGCAAATGTGCAAGCATTGTGTTGTACAGGTGCGGGAGGTTAGTTTGTGGGATGGAGTTACCTTCCTGTCTCGCTTAGTAGTTCAATACAGGAGCGGTTAACGCTGTTTGTGGATGAAGCTGGAATTGTCCGATCATGTTCCAGATGTTCTCGATTTGAGACAGATCTGCTGATCGAGCAGGCCGAAGCGGCATGTCGACACTCCGTAGAGCACGTTGGATATGTTCGCGAGCGTTTTCCTGTTGGACAACACCCGCTGGAATGTTGTTCATGAATGGCAGCACAGCAGGTCGAATCAGGAGACTGACGTACAAATTTTCAGTCAGGATGCGTGGGACACCAACGAGAGTACTCCTGCTGTCATACGAAATTACACCCCAGTCCATAGCCCCAGTTGTAGGGTCAGTGTGTCTATCACGCAGACAGGTTGGTTGCAGGTCCTCACATCCTTCTAACCAACACACGGCCTTGACTGACACTGAGGCAGAACCATATTTCACATGAAAACAAAACAGACAACCACCCTGCCCTCAGTGAGCTCTCGTCTGACACCACTGAAGTCGCCAATGGCTGTGGTTTGGATCAGTAGAACACATACTATAGCGCGTCTGGCTCGGAGCTGTCCTTGAGGTAACAGATTTGTATGAGTTCGTTGTGTCACTGTGGTGCCAACTGCTGCTCAAATTACTGTTTCAGATGCAATATGACGCGGCAGAGCTGTACACCGAACACGATGGTCTTCCCTCTCGGTAGTGCCACGTGGCATCCAGTGCCCGCTCTTTTGAGACCGTACAAGCTCCTGACTACTCTTGCCAGCAATCATGTACAGTGGCTACATTGTTGCCAAGTCGTTCTGCGATATCTCAAAAGGAACCTCCAGCTCTTAGTAGCCATATTGCACGACATCTTTCAAACTCGGTGAGGTGTTGATAATGTCGTCTTTCTTGCCTTAAAGACATTCTTGACTAACATCAACCCACCAAGTCCAGTCTCAAAGGCATCAAAGGTAACTGACGCTAACGACCGTTACAGCGCGTATTCTAAGCAAACCTGATTTTCACTCTCATAGTGGTGCGACTAGCGTCACTCTTGTGGGACTGGCTTAAAATGCGTGTAGACATCACCTTTTAGACTAGAAACACGCTTAGCAACTTTCATTTGTGTTGCACAAATCCTTTTTGGTGTTGCGACTTTTTTCCGTCAGTGTATATGAATTACCCAGTGCAACATGTTTCCTCCGAACTGAACAGTATTCAATAACTGCTTAAAGAAAAGCATGCTTCATTCAAATTCAGTGTAAGAGATAATTTTATTTGCAGCGAAATCTCTAAAAAGAAAATTGTGCTGCATTGCAACAAGTACCTATTCAGATAGGAACTGAAACAGTAACTTTACACTGGCTATTAAACACCATAGTCTGCCTATGTTGCTTGATATTGTGCTGCTGTGTGCAATTATTAATGATGAGTAACTGTGCTGATAAGACTGCATCAGTACATAAATTCTATTTTTATGTGTCTGTCATCAGTTTCATTGTACAGAAATGGTGCTTTGGAATCGAATTGTAACCGTCGTCTTACTTATACGCAGTGTATCATATAGTCTTGCCCTTGAAAGTTTTCTTTGTTAATGCCATGTGTTTGGGTGCCATTTAAGATGGGGATTAAATTTACGTAGATATTGATTCTCTTAAGTAATACTGCCTGCGACTTAGTTCATAGGCCCTATTTGTGACCAGTCCAACATCAGCTCGTTCCAAATGTTTGGTCTGTCAAGCAGTACTGCTGTTGATAAACTCTGTAACTACTCTACAGAAGTTGTAACGATGGCTCCACAAAGGCCTATTTCAGTACAATTTCGTGTGATTAATTTATAGTCGATTATTCTCTTCCGTTACACAAGCTATACGTGTGACATAGATGGTAAGCGACTTTTCATTTTGCAATTGCTAATTCGGTTACATTTAATCCTAAACAGACGTTCCGTCCAGACAGTTAGCTGGGAATTATTATCTGCCCAGAATTGGCATAAATGCCAAATTAATGAAAAAATCAGAAAACAATATCAAATCCTTGAGGGACGTTGTAATGGTTCCATCTCAGCTGTTGTTTACCCGTATTTACTTTATTTAATTACGCACTATTGGCCTTGAAAACCGTGCTCAGGTACTATACGTACCAAGATGTCGTAATATATCCTGTTATTTAGCAGCGAACACAGAAGATCTGATGTCACGTTCATAGACACCGTACACCTATACGGTTGACATTTGTCGCCGGCCGCGGTGGTCGAGCGGTTCTAGGCACTTCAGTCCGGAACCACGTGGCTGCTACGGTCGCAGGTTCGAATCTTACCTCGGGCATGGATGTGTGTGATGTCCTTAGGTTAGTTAGTTTTAAGTAGTTCTAGGTTTAGGGGACTGATGACCTCAGCTGTTAAGTCCCGTAGTGCTTATAGCCAGTTGAAGTTGACATTTCTCAATCGTGCGACGTTATACATGGTGGTCGGAAACAGTCTGAAAAGCTTGTAGGATGTTGCAGGATAAGTTGTGGAGAGAAATAATTGTTAAGAAAAAATTCGATACATTGCTCCACTTCCGAGTTAATTAGCAATGAAGTTAGCCAATCAGACCGTTGCGCGCCCAAAGTCAAGCAGTTCACCAGAGACGGTGTCGGCAGAATTGTTCTTCTTTTCTTTTTCTAAAACCAAACAAAAGACAGGACAGAAGCTGTGAAGTCTACGCTACTAGAACCACTGACACTAATTGTATCTGGTAAGCCGTCTGAGTAAGCAACGAACTGATTGACAAACTTCAATGCTAATTTACTGGGACACGGAGCAACTTATCGATTTTTTCTCTGAACAATTATTTCTCAGCAGAGACTACCTTGAAACACCCTTACAAGCATTTCAGACCGTTTCTAACCACCATGTATAAAGTAAACAAAATATAAACTACAGCAAAGGCTAAATTGTCCTTCAACAAATGTATGGCTTTGGTACCTCACATCAAGAAAGTGAATATCATGTACTGTATTTCGTATACCCTCATTCACCCTAAACTTTGAAACAGTGTTACATGCTTACATACCTAATTCCTGTTGTCACAGGAGCTAGTCGAAGAAACACAATGTCACCTTTTCAAACGTTGTCGTACAACTTTGCAACGTGCAAGGAATCGAGCTGTAAAAAATGGACGGGAACATGCTTTTCGGCAGCGAAATAAGCTGTTCTCCTTTGATGAAAGTCAATAGATCCACGATAGCCTTACATAAAGACAATCCCCTTGCCGCGGACGTTTTTATGAAAGGCGCCCAGCGGCCGCCGCGGCCGAGGGCAATTCCCTCCTTGCCAATAAAAACGGACGGAGGTAACGGAAAGCTGCCGAAGTAGCTGTTTTTGATGGTCACAAGCATTGCAATCCCTCCATTCGATTACATTGGCCGAATGCTCCATGTAGATAAATGCGTTCCGCGGACGCGGTAGAAGAGACGAAAACCGCAGCCCGGCGTCCTGCGGAATGTATTTTTATGGGCGACGCAGTCTCCCTCCTTCCGCTTCTCCGCCGTTGGAAGATTTGTGTCGAGCCGACCGACGGGGGACGCGCCCCCTAACAAGTGTTGGCCCGTCCAGGCGGAACGAGGAGTGATGAGTGACGCCTGCTGTGGATCGGCTTCCCGCAGCGCCTCGGTGCGCGCCGTGCTGCAGACCTTCCAGGCGCACGCTGCACTGCGATTGTGTTGGAGATGTTACAGTACAAGTTATCGTTTATTCAATGTTATATTCTGTTCAGCATCAATATCAGTGATAATTAGCATACATTTGTGGTAACATCCACGCAGTGTAGTAAGAGAAAACAAAAAGGGTAATTAACAGTAAGAGAACACAATAGAGATGGAACTATGAAACTTACTGGCAGATCAAGACAGTTATGTGTTCTATAGATCATTTGAATGATTCTTTTATGGAAATGATGTGTAACGAGTGAGATTGCAGGATACGTATATATGAATAGTGTTAACATTAATGAACACCCAATTATTTTATTTCTACTTATAGAACTACACTTAAAAACTAGTTGTTGGTGTTTTTTGTAGACGTTCGTCAATGCAATAGAAGGAGCTCTGCGGGAGAAATGACAGCTTTAACAATGGGTAATAAAGGTCATTTTTCACCCCTAGCGTTGCAGGTATGTACATCACTGTTCTTTTAAAATTCTGATGGATTATTAATGACGAATTTCGTTAGTAAAAATATGTAATGTGATGACGCAGTTAAAATTTCTAGCTTACATGACGTCCATGGCGAACACCACATGTTATTTTTACTGCTCACTTCTGTAACCCAGTTCGACACTACAGAGTGTAAATATGCAGAATATGTCAGGAGGCTGATACGTTTGTTTCCAAGATTAGCTATTATACGAAGAGCAAAAGTAGCTGAAGTTAATTGTCAGAGAAGCTCAGTAATATGCTTCTTTCAGTTCAGGAATTCATCAGTACTCCTAAAAATTTGTAGCGTTCTGCCCTACTTACTGAATCCTGTTCATGTGTTATATGAATTGTTGGTATGACACTATTTGTTGTCCAAAACTGAATAGAGTGTGTTTTTTCAAAATTTAGGAGGAACCCATTTTCAGAGAACCACATTTTAAAAAAATATTGTTTACTAACTTTTTTGTTGATTTCTGTCTAATGAGATTTATTATAACACTACTATCGTCTGCAAAAAGTAACAATTTGTTTCTTGAACGTTAAGCGGAAAGTCATTCACGTATGTAAGAAACGGGATTGGACACAAAATAGAACCCTGGGGTATTCCCTTTATGATTTTTACCTCAGTCACTAAAATTTTCTACCGTTCTGACATTATCTAAATTATTCAGGACAACATTTTGCACTTCCTTTGTCAAATATGATTCACTCCAGCTGTGTGAAAAGCAGTCAATTCCATTAAACTTGAGTTTTCCTAAGTAAGTATCATGATACAAACAATCGAAAGCCTTGGAGAGTTCACAAAAAATACCAATTACGGTTTGTAATATTTGATGAGTGAATGTATAAATAGCATTCTCAGTCGAGCAACTATTCTGTAATCCAAACTGTGATGCGCTAAGCAAATTGTTTCCACTTAAGTATGCGACGACTCTTGAGTTCATTACTTTTTCGTATATTTTTGAAAAATATGTATCGGGCTGTGATTTGAACCCGGAACCTAGTAGTGCACGGGTAACATTCGTTCCGACTGAGTTATCAAACCACTCACGACCCGCTCTCAGAGCTTCACTTACACTTGTGTTTGAAGTTGTTAGCCGTGTCTGTGTGTTGGTGTGTGCAACTGTTCAATTACTATGTTGCTATATAGGGCTCATGCAGGATTACTTTCACCAATGCATTCTCGTTCTCAGCTCTGGTCGAGTCCAGTCCGTTGTTCCGAAGGTGCGGACGTCTCAGTTACCTATCGCCTACACTGCTGTAAGCTTCGTCCGTTACGAACAAAACATTATCTGCCCGCCTCGGCATCGCTGCGAGAACGAAGGCGTTCACACGGCGGTTGCGCTGTAGCCTTACTAAAACGATTTTAAAGAAACTACTCGTAAAAAAACTTCGCACATATCATAACTTCATTCGTCAGCTTCATGATGAATTTCCAATCATTTCGTTAACGGTCACAGTTATTGTGATATTTCTATATCTAGTAATGTACTGTGCTAAATTCAAATACTTTGCAATGAAAATAGGCGTCTCTATGAGTTAGCGATTGGTGCATTTTAGTCTACATATTTCTTCGCACAAACTGGAGCTAAGAAACTGAACTTTTATTTACACTTGAGACAAGATCTGTATCTATCGCCAGTCTCGAGAAAAATGATTGTGCACAGTGCACTAATTTCCGATCGTCTGCGAAAACGAGAGTAAAAGTGAAATAGTTGTATCATCCGCCACTTCTCATTAACGGTTCGAGAAACCGAAACGAATTTTGGCAAATAATAGCATGCAAAATGGAGAGTATTTTTCCACATAGCTAACATGCAAAACCTCCTTATCTATTGTGATATATGAGCAACTACAGATTTTTCAATAAAATAATGTAATTCTTCGAAGAACTATCGAAGGTTAGTGAAATGAGAAGTAGTGTGGATTTTGTAACAAAATAAATTAAGGAATCGCACTTGTATTTTTATACCAAGTACCAGCTTTTCATAAATTATTGACATTCGCTTCTCCTCAGTTGTATGATTGGTAGTAGACTGTTTCAGGATTCTGTCGCGACTTCAGCTGCATTTGCAAGTTAGTACGGTGAAATTGCGTAAACACCACTGCGGTTTTGTAAAAGAAGTTAATTTTGTCTTAGCAAGAAGAGACAGATAAAAGGTATACCAGACAGGCGAAAATAAATCGCTCTCTCAGATCCAATTTCAGTGTAATTCTGTACCCCTCGTGCTTTTAATAATAAACGGTTGACTTGTCGAATTATTTGTCGTATTGGCATAACTTGTTAATATGATCGATCGTCTGCAGACTCGCTAGCTGTAGCTTACAAGTTCTGAGAGATACCTGTCTGTGTGAAGGCTTGGGCTGTAGCACCATAATTCTCCTACCGCGCTGTCCCGTACCTTTCGCGCAGCTAGTGGCCAAGTAATACGGCGCGTGCCCTAATTTTGATCCTCTAACTGCATGCGGAAAGGCTCTGTAGTTCAGAATTATCTCGAATAATTATGTTGTAAGTGTTATATACCTTTGTGTGTCCTATCCACACAGTCATACGGTACAATCACAAGTCCACTTGATCTAAATTGTTACTTTGGATTTATTCACAAAATAAATTTCAAAATGTCATCTTTAATTCCTGTCGTAACTGATAAAGCAACGACGTATATATCAGCAAAGTACGTAACATTCTGAATGTTAATGTAAACGATATAGTTTCAAACACTCTCTACACACCAGTAATTTCACATTCACTTCGAAGTAAGGTTGGCGGTTATCATTGAAACAACCAGTTCTCGATTAACTCGGTTTTTCCACGCCAGTTTAACTTGACTGTTAGAGCCGTTCAAAGTAACCGGTGTCTGAAATAACCGATTTTCGCTTTTTTTCTATTATTTTAATAAACGTAGAAATCGGACAAAGATTGCAAAATTTTGTCTCTCTCAGTTTCAAGATACATAGAATCAAAGTATGAAATTAAACAGACAAATAAAAGAAAACTTAGTCCACCGTTCGCCGCTTTCCTGAAAAAGTGATAAATGGTTGAACAATACAAAAAAAACAGTATTCACCTCCTGATTATAATTTTTTTAAACTCTGCTTAAAAATCATGTGACTGGGATCATGCCACTATTTAAGCATTACAATAATCAGTACTAAAAGCTGAAAATCAGAAGAACTCTGTTTTTCTTGGTAATTTGTTCGTTTTCAGGGGGTACAAGCAGAAACAGGCACAGGTAATAGGTCAGCTACTTTCTATTTTTACTCTATACTACGAAGGAATTTTTCTTAAGTGTTTGCTTTTTTACTGTTACCACAATTTGCTTCCTCATTTGTTATTTCATATAAATAGCAGATGAGTCTTTGATCATTTAAAGCATTGTATTACATTGCTATGTCACTTCATTAAAATACTTCCAGATTAGGGTTTGTGCCATTCTAAAGCGCAACAGATGTCCACCGACGACAGCCAGAAACTACTGTACAGACCGGGTAGGGACAAGTCTTGCACACTGCACATGCTCGCGTACATACACGCGTACCGTAAGCCACGATGCAAGGCAACGGGGACATCATTGTCTCAGCAACGCTGTACCAATTCTTATACTATATGCCTGTTGCTCTTTTCTGTTGACACTGTCATCAAAACAGCGCTGATCGCTTTTCCCATTTTCTTTAATAACGTAATATTTCAAACCAATGCAAATTTTTGCGAATAAGAATTACAACTTTTCTTGAAAAATTTATTTAAAAACGAAAAATTTTTGCATTGCTACTATGGATAATTGATACTGCGTTTTTTACTCAGTTATTAGTAAAAAGTAAAAAACACATAACCTAAACCAAATAAATACCGAAATATAAGGGTTATTCAGAAATAGAATACCGGCATCGGTTTTAACCGGTCGATTTCTCTCATCCCTATTCCAGAAGTTTGATCCCCAAAAAAATCATCAGTCTGAATAAGTAATCTGATCTTCGCACTTTGATAAACACAAAATGAAAATCATTAACTCGTGGTAGATTACTCAGTTTACTTCCACTCTCTGAAACTTCTGTGATCCCTGTAATGTTCTGTTATTTCTTTTCTATTTTTGGTAATTATTAATAAGGCGTAGATGGAACTGGCGGGATCGTTGCAGTGCAATGACGAATTGCTATGTAGATATTTGGCTTTGGCGCAGTCGCGTGAACGGAAAACTTTTTCAAACTTTCGAACTGAACATTTAATTTCAGACCACGTAATTATATGCAGGCTCGTCCGCCTGACCAAGCAAACACACCCCAGTTTCTGCCATAAAATTACATTATCTAACATAATCAGATGAAATGGATAAAACAATTATTTTCACGAACCATTTTTGATTGAATCTAATTTCAGTCTTCATTCAGTGATCTATAACAGCATACACCTGACTTCAAGTTGACTAAGTCTCAGAAATTCCATCAACTTAGCATTTCTTTTCTAATGGTGTCCGTTAATGCTCTTAAATCTCCCGAAATTCTGTACACGTCACCCTATTACAAAGCTTCACACCATCGTGATTAAAATTTAATAACTCAGAACATGTATTACATTTAATTCAAAGCGATAATTATCCTGTCAGAGGATTCATTGCGCTGATGAGTTTCTACATCGTCTATTATCTCTGACTGTTAGAGGCTCATTGCGCTTTCATCTGTCCGCTGCGCTCTCTCACTGGCTGTATTAGCTGCCTCCCGTCACTTGTGCTCCTAATTCCCTACGTTTCAATACAAAAACGTACAACTCTTAAACATTAATAAAATCTGTACAATAATCGTGCATGATACCTTACACACTATTACCACTCTCCTACACTTCAAAGGTAGTACTCCTGAAGAAAGGACCTTGCGGAGAAATGGCTTAGCCATAGTGTAAGGGGCCGTTTCCAGAAAGACTAAGATTCAGTGGTTTTGGTACAGTACATAAACGACGAAGTAAATTGTACTATTACCGGTATAATTGGTAGGGAAAGAAACATAAATGAACGTGTAAGGGAGAAAACGGGGCCCTACGATTTCTCTTTGTTCTTTTGATTGTTTGGTCGTTTGTTTTGCACACGATTAGAACGACACGTCATTCAGTATTAGTCCATTGTGCATTTTGTATCCTCAGAGGATATTAATGCATTTTTTAAATAATAAAAATGAATTCATTGCGTAACTTCTGTGCTTTTATGTAACAAAAGCAATTACTTTTGATGCAAGTGGATTTTACTTGCATTATCACAAAATTTTACATATCATTATTGTTGTTTTTTTGTACTCAATAGCCGGCCGAGTTGGCCGAGCGGTTCTAGGCGCTTCAGACCGGGACCGCGCGTCCGCTACGGTCGCAGGTTCGAATCCTGCCTCGGACATGGATGTGTGTGGTGTCCTTAGGTTAGTTAGGTTTAAGTAGTTCTAAGTTCTAGGGGACTGATAACCTCAGCTGTTGAGTCACATAGTGCTCAGAGATATTTGAACCATTTTTTTGTATTCAATAGAACGTTCTTCGCCACAATCAAAGCCATGAGATTCATGTTATCATTCATAAATTGCGAAATTTGTTTGTGAATAAGGGTAACATATTTCATATAAGTTCGACGAGACATTGAAGTTAACAGATACCATCTTCAGTAATTTCTCACCTTTCTTACAGTCAATTTGGCACTCGTTTCAGCAGCACGCTACGATCTTCAGGTGTCCAAAAATTAGTATATCAATAACGTATCTTGTATTTGTGATGTACAGGGTGATTATAATTAAAGTTACACTTTCAAAACGCTGTAAAATAACACCACTGGTCAGAATGACGTCAAATTGCAACGTAATATTATTGGAGAAGGGGGGAAACATATTGCACAAGAAAAAAAATTAGTGTCGGAATTGATCAATAGATGGCGCTGTATGTGTCATAATACATAAATGCAAACACCTGTCATGCGCATGACCCATTGAAGTTGGTATAAACACGCCGGGTACACGGCTTTTCCTTCTTTCGCGTCTGCGACGTTCGCCATGCCTGTCTCAATGCAGCATAGCGCTCTGCTTGTAAAGCTGTTTCACAACAATGATGATTATGCACACGTCGCTCTGCAGAAGTTCCGGACACAATAGAATAACGCCTAAAACATTTAGCATGCAACTCAGGGAAAAAAAATTTCTTGATACAGCTATATCACCGACTATTATTGAGAAACGTATGAGATACTCGGCAGGGTTTGAAAAAAGGCGTTGGTCCGATGACTGTCGTGGGTCAGGAGAAAATGATTCGGAAATTCGAAAAGATGGGTTCTTTTGGTGTGCAACCTGGTAGAGGGAGGAAACGAACTGATTCGACGTCAGTGGAAGCAGTGTCCACAGCAGTGAAGTAGGAGGCGAGTGGTGGTGTGCAAACGTGTAGTGCACGGGGCATTGCCCGAACATTGGACATACCCGTGAAATCGTTCGAAACATCCTTCTCTGCAATCCATTCAAAGTTACCCATGTGCACGAGTTGCTTCCTGTTGACCTGCGAGCAAGAGAGACCTTTGCTTTAGAATTTCTTGCTCGCACGAAGGAGACAATGATTGACAGTGGAAAATTTTGTTGACAGACGAAGCCCACTTCCATCTGATAGGATATGTCAATACACAGAATTGTCGAATATGTGCAACGGAAAATGCACACGCAAATCAACCACTATCACTTCATCCTGAAAACGTCACTGTGTGGTGTGGGTTTACGGCGTCGTTTATCATAGGGTCATCTTTTTTCGAAGAGGCAGGTGCTTCCGGCCCTGTTACCTGTCCGTCACTGGTAAGCGCTATGAGTGTCTTTTGCGCAGCCACGTCATTCCAAATCTCCAACAACGTGGATGTCTGGATGGGATCATTTTATTGCGAGATGGCGCACCTCTGCACATAGCAAATCTAGTAAAGCAGCTGCTAAAGCGCCATTTCGGAAATATTAGAATTATAAGCCGCCATTTCCCTACAGTCTGGCCGTCCCGATCACCTGATCTTAATCCGTATGACTTCTGGCTGTGGGGCTATCTGAAAGATGTTGTGCCTAGTGTTCCGACTGCAGACTTAGCTGCATTGAAGTCACGCATTGCCTAAGAAATTCTGAACGTGACACCGGAAACACTTCGATCAGTTATCGAACATGCTGTTTTTCGATTTCACCCTGTTGCAGAAAGCGGTGCACAGCGTATTGAACATGTTTTGGACAGTCACACGAAAATTAATAATCCGATTTGATTTTTACTGATGCTTTTCAAGAGGTTTTTGGCCTCAGGACAATTAAAAACCGATGTAATTGATGCTTTTTATGCGGTTTTTGGGCTCAGGACAATTAAAAACCGATGTAAGTGATGCTTTTTATGCGGTTTTCGACCTCAGGAGAAAAACCGATTTTTCCCATCCGGTGTGATATGACCCTGCCGTAGTGGATGGGCTTACATAATTAACAGTTATTTTTCTTCTGCCATACGTTTTCTCCCCTTCTCCGATAATATTACATTGTAATTTGACGTCATTCTGATCAGTGGTGGTATTTCTACAGTGGTCTGAAAGTTTAACTTTAGTTACAAAATGGTTCAAATGGCTCTGACCACTATAGGACTTAACATCTGAGGTCATCAGTCCCCTAGAACTTGAAACTACTTGAACCTAATGACATCACACACATCCATGCCCGAGGCAGGATTCGAACCTGCGACCGTAGCAGTCGCGCGGTTCCGGACTGAAGCGCCTAGAACCGCTCTGCCACCGCGGCCGGCCTTTAATCACAATCACCCTGTATTACGAAACACCTTGTAGATATTATTCAGTTGAGATGGAGGAGGCATTCTAAGGCTTCCACCGAGGAAGCGAGTGGAGAGTGGGACAGGCACTCGCCTGTATATTCGTAACGAAGCTGTGGCAGGGTGAATTTTGCTGTCACCAATCGAAGTCACCTAGGCGTGGGAAACTGAAGACTCCAACGAGATGAGAGCAGCCTGCCTTTAACTACAAAGTAGAGTTGTAATTCTATCGTACGCTACTGGCTGGCGTATACTATAATACTATAATAAGTAAGCGTAACCTATGGTAGTTTTTCTTGTAGCTTTGGTCAATTAAAGTCGTACCCACATAACCTGCACATTAGGCACGTTGCATACCTATCAGGCGTTACCTCATAGCGACCGCTTTCTCTATGTATGCGATCAGTGTATTACAAGGTTCCCTTAAAAACCGGAAGCAGTGAACAACATAGAAATTGATTGAGGATATGTAAAGAGCCAGGTAACTTACCGAACATTTTTGTTCTCCATAGTTATCTCCCTGTCTGTTACCTAAAAGAAAGCAGTATTTATAGCAAAATTGAAACTGTCAATGATTAATTCAGGTTTCAGATGGTATCTGTTCTTTCCGACATGTCCGAAAAATCTTCATATAGTTAAGGCTAAACGGCCATTCACCTCCTTCTTCTGTGCAGATGCACGCGTATTGCCCGAACTCTTACAGGACTCGGTAAGATTTTCTGCCGCGAGTAATGAGTGTAATGGACAGGGGCACTACAAATGTAGTGTGTGGACATTAAGTTGGGAATGTGGGTCTCACGCGGAGTGTGCAAAGGATAAATCCCTGCAGTAGCACTATCCTCTGTGCACTCGGTGGCTCAGATGGATAGAGCGTCTGTTATGTAAGCAGGAAATGACTCTGAGCACTATGCGACTTAACTTCTGAGGTCATCAGTCGCCTAGAACTTAGAACTAATTAAACCTAACTAACCTAAGGACACCACACACATCCATGCCCGAGGCAGGATTTCGAACCTGCGACCGTAGCGGTCACGCGGTTCCAGACTGAAACGCCTAGAACCGCACGGCCACACCGGCCGGCTGTAAGCAGGAGATCCTGGGTTCGAGTCCCAGTCGGGGCACATATTTTCAACTGTCCCCGTTGATGTATATCAACGCCTGTCGACAGCATAGGGTCTTGATTTAATTATCATTTGATTCTAGAGCACTGCATGGTCACCGATGGTACCTGTTCTTTCTGATATGTCCAGAAGAACACATACCATATTCATATATTCTGTGTAAAGAGTTTGGTTCACTGTTTAACCTGCAGGAACATACTCATGGTGACTTTACTATCAAAGAATGCGATAAGCATTGTCTTTGTTCTCGATAGTTGTCGTTTGACTTATTTCGAGGCTTGTGATCCAATAGGTTTGAGTTATATCAGGAGGTTTATATTTGCAGTCATTATCCTAAAAAATTTACAACATAAACGACAAGCTTGAATATCGAACTTACTCCCTCCATCGAAGACATTAGTGGTACAGATTCATCACTCTGACGCTTCGTATGGATATCATACTGGTAGCCCCAACTTTCATACCCATCAATAATTTTGACAGAAATGAGGGATCACGTCTGGCTCTACACCATAGTTAGGAGAAATTCGTCGTTTTTCCTTTTTCTGTTCGTCTGTTAGTGTGTGAGGGGCGAGTTTCCCTAAATCTTCGCGTAAAATCTTATGACACACATCATGATTCAAATTAAGTTATTCTTATATCGCACGCCCAATTACATAACGGTCTTCATGCTATAACTGCCTTACACCCTCCACGTTTGCATCGGTATGTGCTGTAGACGGGCGAACAGCTCTGGGATCGTCTTGCATTGAATTCTGCCTTCACGAAACCTTTTGTGCCACTCGAAAACACGACTTCTCGAAAGTGCCTGCTTATGGTAGCTTAATCATTGTCCACGTTTCACTAAAGGTTTTCCCGAACTTAACGCAGAACTTAATGTTCACTCTTTGCTCACTATCAGCATCCACTGTGTCGTCGTAACTAATGCGCCAAGAACCCAAACAGTGTATTGCTGAGCACATTCCTGTCACCTAGTGAGTTTGTGTGGAAACATGCCCAAGGTCATTTCAAGGACGAACAAATACCAGATAACATAAAAAATTTGTTTCTTTTTAGAACTGCAAACTCAGAAATAAAGAAAAAGAAAATCTGTGCTGGAACTTATTACAATAAATAGGCTACAGGTCTCTAAGCGAAAGTTGTTTTATAAAGTAGGAGTTGGACAGATAAAACTTTTTGAAGTTATTTTCAAATTTGGTTTTTATATCTGTCAGGTATGTAGTATCATTGGATAACTGAATAAAGATTTTCGTAGCTGTATCTTTGACCCCTTTCTGAGCTTTAGTCGATTTTAACGACAAGCGAAAAAGGGAACTTTTCATAATATTGTAATTAAGGATTTATTATTCATTCTGAATTGTAATGGTTTATTAAACAGAAATTTCATTAGTTAAAATATGTATTGTGGTGCTGTTGTTAAGACACCCCACTGTCCAGTTACTAAATATATTACTTTATAGACTGTTAAAAGAATAATTAATTTATGTTCAGTACAAAATATTGTTCAGATGAACGCACATACTCCACTTCAGAGTAATGTCTAACCGACAGCCATGGAACTACAGCAATCGTTCTATAAAAAAGGGGAAGAATGATGCTTTGGAAGCACACAGCAAAAAAGCCTTATTGCTGCCAAAGTTATGTGGGGCGAGGTGCGTTGCAAGAGCGCACATGAACAATTAGTAATATCCAAGCATCGTGTAGATGTTTAGAAGCCGCTAGGGTGTAGCCAAATGACGAAGCTCCCGGAATAAGTTCTCCAGTGAAGGGATCAGTGAGGGGAATGATCTATTTTGGACTACATATATTTCAGTACATGTAACTTATAACTGAGGAGTTACGCCAAACAGAAATCTCGAGATGAGAGACTAATAATGCAGAAAGGAACCGAGGAAGGTGCCAATCTAATCTTCATCTATATCTAGATGTAGGTGAAGGGTAATCTATAAATCGATGATTCATAAAAAGGTAAGAAACAATCGTCCGCTAAGTACTCGTAAATGTGGAGTGTATCATAGAAATTTGTCCGATGTCTTGAGGCTGCTTATTCCACATCAACGAAGATAGAAACATGATGTGCAGTTTAACTTCCACATCGAAACTTAAAGTTCACTTTGGTTCCAGTTGCATGTTTCCAGATTGTGTGGTTTCCAGTAGTCGTCTCTTATTTGCAGCTAGCTCACTCCCTTGCTCGTTCATTACCCAACGCACACTGAATCGAGATTGCGATAACACAGCAAAGAGAGCTACTATTCATTCGCCAATTCAACAGATGCGGTTCAGTTACAACTGTGTGTCGTGATTTTCCTCGAGAGTACGACAGTGCCCTTCCTACAGTTTAAGGGGCGTTCAGTTCTCGCATTGCACCATTGGTGTTGAAGGTCGCCTGATTTTACTGAATATTCGGTATGCGATTTTTTTGTGGAGGACTGGTTAAATAAAGGGGTCTGTCACCACTGCGCTACCATACCACCTACAACTACATCCCGCTGAATACGCCCATAACAACAGCAGCACATGCAGAGATAACAGACATTTCACAAGACGTCATTTTGACGTCACGTGCAATATCGACGACGGCAGGTATTGCTGTTGACTCCCATTAGCGATCGATACCAGCTTCTCACAAGAGTTCACGCACCCTTATCGGTGATTTATAAAAACACATCGTTCTTGGTACAATGTATTATAATTATCGATATAATTAAATTCCACACAGTGATTTATCGACGGTTAACCCTTTCATACAAGAGTGCTCTATCAGGAGTGAGCTGCTATTGTCAATAATGTACAAATGAAGCATGAAAAACGCTTGTATTGTACCTTGAAGTGTGCCGTTACAAGGTAAAGCTGTACCGAAAATTATCAAAAACACGTCACCATTATCATTAAATGTTTGTTAATAACACATCAACGAAATAAACCTTGAAGACATACTGTGACAAGCACGATAGATGTCTACTGTCATGTGACGTAGTGAGTAATGCTGTAGCTCCTAGAAGCGAAAGATGCAGATTCGCACCCAGCCACGTGCAAATATTTTTTATCTTAGTGTTGTTAACATATTCTGGGACTTTCTTATGAAAGTAATACGAATATTTTTTGCAATATTCGATGTTGTTTACATTTCTGTCTGATCAGAGAACGAAAGATGAAATAAATATTTGGTTATTTCCAAGCGTGTGATTAGACAAGAACCTAAGAGGACAGCTTCAATTGCTGCAACTAAAACGAGGAGAATAACACTGATATTCTTCCTGGTCACAGATATATAGCTGTATATTTACAAATATCTAGCGATTTCCGAGTGTGTGGTTAGGCAGGAACCTAAGAGAACAGCTTTAATTGCAGTGTCTGTAACGATAAGTAATAAAATTCATATTCTTCCTTTTCACAAATATTTGACTCTTTATTTCCAAATATTTGGCGATTTGCAAGTGTGTGGTTAGGCAAGAATCTAAAAAGATAGCTTAAATTTCTGTGAGTGAGACGAGGAGCAATAATAACATCCATATTCCCTGTCACGAAAGAGAAAGCAATCCCTGCAGTCGTCGATATTGCACGTGACGTTGAAATATCAAGATTGCAGAACCTCTTGTGAAATGAGTGTCACCTGGAATGCAGCAATTACAAACAGAAGCTAAACGATGTCAAAGCTACCGTAAGGAGAGCTATGCGTGAAGCATTCATTGAATTCGAAAGTAAAATTCTGTGTACCGACTTGACAGAAAATCGTAGGAAGTTCTGGTATTACGTTAAATCAGTAAGTGGATCGAAACAGCATATACGGACACTCTGGGATGATAGTGGCATTGAAACAGAGGATGACACGCGTAAAGCTGAAAAACTAAACACCTTTTCCTAGAGCTGTTTCACAGAGGAAGACCACACTGCAGTTCCTTCTCGCACGAGCGAAAAAATGGCTGACATCGAAATAAGTGTCCAAGGAATAGAAAAGCAACTGAAATCACTCAACAGAGGAAAGTCCACTGGACCTGACGGGATACCAATTCGATTCTACACAGAGTACGCGAGAGAACCTGCCCCCCTTCTAACAGCCGTGTACCGCAAGTCTCTTGAGGAACGGAAGGTTCCAAATTATTGGAAAAGAGCACAGGTAGTTCTAATGTTCAAGAAGGGTCGTACAGCAGATGCGCAAAACTATAGGCCTATATCTCTGACATCGATCTGTTGTACAATTTTAGAACATGCTTTTTGCTCGCGTATCATGTCATTTCTGGAAACCTAGAATCTGCTCTGTAGGAATCAACAAGGATTCCGGAAACAGTGATCGTGTGAGACCCAACTCACTTTATTTGTTCATGAGACCCAGAAAATATTAGATACAGGTTCCCAGGTAGATGCCATTTTCCTTGACTTCCGGAAGGCGTTCGATACAGTTCCGTACTGTCGCCTGATGAACAAAGTAAGAGCCTACGGAATATCAGACCAGCTGTGTGGCTGGATTGAAGAGTTTTTAGCAAACAGAACACAGCATGTTGTTCTCAATTGAGAGACGTCTACAGACGTTAAAGTAACCTCTGGCGTGCCACAGGGGAGTGTTATGGGATCATTGCTTTTCACAATATATGTAAATGACCTAGTAGATAGTGTCGGAAGTTCCATGCGGCTTTTCGCGGATGATGCTGTGGTATACAGAGAAGTTGCAGCATTAGAAAATTGCAGCGATATGCAGGAAGATCTGCAGTGGTTAAGCACTTGGTGCAGGGAGTGGCAACTGACCCTTAACATAGACAAATGTAATGTACTGCGAATACATAGAAAGAAGGATCCTTTATTGTATGATTATATGATAGCGGAACAAACACTGGTAGCAGTTAATTCTGTAAAATATCGGGGAGTATGCGTATGGAACGATTTGAAGTGGAATGATCATATAAAATTAATTGTTGGTAAGACGGGTGCCAGGTAGAAATTAATTGGGAGATTTCTTAGAAAATGTAGTCCATCAACATAGCAGGTGGCTTACAAAACACTCGTTCGACATATACTTGAGTATTGCTCATCAGTGTGGGATCCGTACCGGTTCGGGTTGACCGAGGAGATAGAGAAGATCCAAAGAAGAGCGGCGCGTTTCGTCACAGGGTTTTTTGGCAAGCGTGATAGCGTTACGGAGATGTTTAGCAAACTCAAGTGGCAGCCTCTGCAAGAGAGGCGCTCTGCATCGCGGTGTAGTTTGCTGTCCAGGTTTCGAGAGGGTGCGTTTCTGGATGAGGTATCGAATATATTGCTTCCCCCTACTTATACCTCCTGGGGAGATCACGAATGTAAAATTAGAGAGATTCGAGCGCGCAGGGAGGCTTTCCGGCAGTCGTTCTTCCCGCGAACCATACGCGACTGAAACAGGAAAGGGAGGTAGTGACAGTGGCACGTAAAGTGCCCTTCGCCACGCACCGTTGGGTGGCTTGCGGAGTGTAGATGTAGACGTGTTGATGTTTGTCGAGAGTTTAGTGGAGGGCACATGGAATATTCATGAGAGACAAATGAAAACTTTGGTCCAAAATGTAACTGTAAAAAAGTGTTGCAAAGCAGCTTATGCTTGCATGTAAAAGAAATACTCTTCTAACATTGGAGGGATCTGTTGAAAATAAAATCATTTAGTCTTCTTATCCGTAAGTGATAAACTTATCCTAAGTTTCTGTCTTCATTCATGTAGAAGGTGCAGTTTTCTTATATCTGGTGAACCTTTTTGAAATGCAATTTAGTTATGGAAGAGATACTGGCTGTACTGGAAGATATTCGCAACACCAGGACGCGCACCTGCGCACTCAGACCTCCCACGCACGACAGCTCATCTCGAACGGAGCCAGTGGCTGCAGGAAGGGCCAAGTGGCGCAGTGCTGCAAACCTCCACCTCCATAACGGAACGAAATTATACGAATCAGAGAAAGGGGCCCCCTCGGAGCGCTAGGCCGGTCGGCGGTAACTGCGTGCCGCCAATTTATCGCGGCCGCCTTAATTGCGCTGCTTGCAGCCATCGTTGTCTGCGCGCAGTTAAAGTGTCTCGCTTATGAGGTACACAAGTGCGCCAATAAGGACGCATTATTTCAGGCGACACGCGCTTATTGGAAAGCTCAGCTCGGCGCGGCGGGTCGCAGGTGGCGCCCCGCGATTGCCGTGTGGCTTCCTTGCGCGCCCTGGCGGCAGGCCTCTGAACTACTTGATTAGGCGGCCACACCGGCTGCAGCGTGTGCCAGTCCTAGCCGAGCTCACGAGCACGGTCGCTTCTGCGTTTCCCACTCGCTCCAACTGCTACACTTCCGTCTGGCGCAGTAAGTGCTCGTTTCTGCCCGGCGGCGACTGTGTGTGGGCGTGTATGGTTGTGGTGCTGTTTCTCTCCCTCCTTGCTTTCAAAAATTTTACCACCCGCCCATCTGGTGCGCAATATTTAAATTTTTTCTCATTACCTTTTCAAGCACTTCGCATGACTCGTTACGACGTTTCCTGTCTGTGGTAAGGCATATGTTTCAATTGATCTCACATTGCCATTCATTGTCATTTACTCGTGAAGGGTAGCAAATAAGGTGGCATATTTCCAGGGGCAGATTTAGATTTGGACCACAACTTACTTGTTACGAAATATGGAGGAAACTGAAGAAATTGCAAAGAGATAGAAAACTAAGGAGATGGTACCTGGATAAGACGAAAGAACCACAGGTTGTTGAGAGGTTCAGAGGGAGCATTAGGCAATGATTGACAAGAATACGGGAAAGGAGGACAGTAGAAAATGAATAGGTAGTCCTGAGAGATGAAATAGTGGAGGCAGCAGAGAATCAAATAGGTAAATAGCAAGGCCATATAGAAATCCTTGCATGACACAGGAGATATTGAATGTAATTGGTGAAAGGAGAAAATATAAAAATGTAGTAAATGAAGCAGGCGAAAAGGATTATAAACAATTGACAAGTGATGTGTCGGCAGCTGGGCCAACACCTTGTAGTTCGAGATGGCTGAAAATGCACGCTAGACTAACGCAGACGGGCGTGAAGTACTGGAACAGGCTACGTAATTAATGCTATGAAGAAAAGTACGTAGCTGGATTAATACTTATCTTTAATCAATCATTGTGGTACATCGCTCTTGACTATACACAGGAGACTTTAATTACAATCACTGTAAGGCTAATGGCGCCTTGCTAGTTCGTAGCCATTAACTTAGCTGAAGGTTATTCTGTCTCTCGGCTAATGAGAGAGAAAGGCTTCGTACATCTAGTCGCTAGCTAGGTCGTCCGTCCAACTGGGGCGAGTGCTTGTTCGTATCACGAGACCTGCCTTGTGGTGGCGCTAGGTCTGCGATCACACAGTGGCGACACGCGGGTCCGACATGTACTAAATGGACCGCGGCCGATTTAATCTACCACCTAGCAAGTGTGGTGTCTGGCGGTGACACCACAACAAGACGTGCAAAATGGCTACGCGGGAATAGCTAGAGGACAAATGTAAGGATTTATAAGCATATATCACTAGTGAAAAGATAAATACCACCCGCAGGAAAATTAAAAGGGTCTTAGTAGAAAAGAAAAGCAACCGAATGAGTATCAAGAGCCCAAACGGAAAACTAGTCCCAAGCAAAGAAGGGAAAGCTAAAAGCTGGAGTATACAGAGGGTCTATACAAGGGAGATGAACTTGCAGGCAATGTTATAGAAACAAAAGAGGAAGTATATGAAGATGAGATTGGAGATATGAGACTGCAGAGAAGAATTTGACAGAGCACTGAAAGGCCTAAGTCGAAACAAGGTCATTGGAGTAAACGACATTCCGTCAGAACACTGATGGGAGAACCAGTCATGACAAAACTCTTCCATCTGGTGTGCAAAATTTATCAGACAGGCGAAATAGCCTCAGACTTAGAGAAGCATATAATAATTCCAGTTCCAAAGAAAGCATGTGCTGATAGGTGTGAATGTTACCGAACTATCAGGTTAATGAGTCATGTCTGCAGAATACTAACATGAATTCTTTATAGAAAAATGGAAAAACTGGTAAAAGTTGACCTCGAAAAAATGGTTCAAATGGCTCTGAGCACTATGGGACTTAACATCTGTGGTCATCAGTCCCGTAGAACTTAGAACTACTTAAACCTAACTAACCTAAGGACATCACACACATCCATGCCCGAGGCAGGATTCGAACCTGCGACCGTAGCAGTCGCGCTGTTCCGGACTGAGCGCCTAGAACCGCTAGACCACCGCGGCCGGCAAGTTGACCTCGGGGAAGATCTGTTTGGATTCCGGAGAAATGTAGGAACTCGCAAGAGAAGATAGGTTAAGGAAAAGCAAATCTATTTGCTATTTGGGCAGCAAAATAACTAATGATGACCGAAGTAGAGAGGATATAAAATGTAGACTGGCAATGGCAAGAAGATCATTACTGAAGAAGAGAAATTCGCTAACACCGAATATCGATTTAAGTGTCGGGAAGTATTTTCTGAAGTATTTGAATGGAGTTTAGCCATGTACGAAAGGAAGACGACGAGAAGAGAATGGAAGTTTGTGTAATGCGGTCCTACAGAAGAATGCTGTAGAGTGGATGGGTACTGAATGTAAATGGAGAGAAAACAACCTGGCTAGACGAAGGGGTAGTGTTATACGACACATTCTTAGACATCAAAGGATCACCAATTTAGTACTGGAGAGTTGTGTATGTGTGTGTGTGTGGGGGGGGGGGGGGGGGGGGGGGGAAGGGGGCGGAGAGTAAAAAATCATAGAGTGAGATCAACAGATGAATGCAGTAAGCAGATTCAGAAGAATGGATATTGCAGCAATGTATGTTTGGAGATGAAGAAGTTTCCACATGGTAGAGTACCATGTAGAGGCGCATCAAACCAGGCTTCACACTGAAGACCACAACAACATTGACGAATAAAGAGATGGAGTTAAACTCGTATTGAATCAGTGTGCCCGATTAATGACATTTTAAGCGCACATCTAGCTTCTTGCCAACTGCCACCCAACGTAGCACAAACAATAAAAATAGTATAAAACATATAACAGAAATAACAAAACGTACAAGTAAGTCAGATATACAGATTTCTTAAAAGAAATAATTTTGATCGTACGCCCATTTTTGTGTGAAATGAACACCTCACACCACATACAAAAAGCAAAACAAGAAAATGATTTACACATATTACACACCCTGATGATGGTCACTTGCAACAGCGTGAGTGCAGCCACTCCTTTCATACAGCACTATGAAGAACTGCATACCCTGAAAAACACCAGAGACAAAATGGCTCTGAGCGCTATGGGACTTAACTGCTGAGGTCATAAGTTCCCTAGAACTTAGAACTACTTAAACCTAACTAACCTAAGGACATCACACACATCCGTGCCCGAGGCAAGATTCGAACCTGCGACCGTAGCGGTCGGGCGGTTCCAGACAGTAACGCCTAGAACCGCCGGGCCACCCCGGCCGGCACCTAATTTAAATAAGATCATGGAATCCATTCGTATGATCTCAACTGGAGTACTCGCGGCTTGCTACGTGTCATCATTACACCGAAGGTTGCTGGTCGAGTGCGTCCATATTAAACACAAGACAAGTGTCTGTAATATTGCTTGCTACTGCAGCGTGCTCGCTAGGGAGGAACACAAGACGAGAGTACCTCTCCTCTCAAAGCATAGTGGAAACCGAACGAGTTCTGCCACAAGCATTCCCTCTGGCCAGCTCCGGCTGACCCTTTTGGCCCTGCGGTAAGATAAACCCGCACTTCCTTTTTCTAGCAAAGGTGAGTACCCTTCGCGATCAGAGTCAACTTGTGACTGACTGTCTCTGATCAACAAGCGACTTAATCCGCGCGCGGTGCAGTTCTGCGATGCACGGAAAGTACGAAAAGCGCCCGTCCCGGAACGTTGGTACAATATTTTGCAACACGATGCGGGCTTCAACGAATTTATACCAGCTGCGTATCTGTTTACATGTAAAAGAAAAATGAGAAGTTTTGGACACAAATTTTCCTGCCACCTACTGAAAACAGAGTTGAAACTGCGACGATAACAACGAGGCGCAGAAAAAACCTCGAGAATGAGCAATTGCCCGTTAATTGCATTGATGCCCTTATGGGGCTTCTTCAGATTAACGTAAGATGTAATGTGAAGAGCAAACATCCATCATTTAATGCATTGGGCTACAAATTATAAGGTAACATCGTCCTACAGTCGTAAGGCAAACAAAGCATACGGGAGATAATACGGAGCCAACCTCGTTCCGGCGTACACAGCGTGGAGCTTTGCGTACAAAGGGCGAAATGTAAGTATAATGCGTCGAGAACACAAGACGTGTCAGACCTCGCAGCCGGCCACAGGCTCCTTTATGGAATCACATACCAGCGCCTCCCCGCAGCCTGCTCCCCTCACTTAATGCCGCAATAGAGTTGTTTTTCTAACAGTTGTTTGTTGTGGTCTTCAGTCCAAAGACTGGTTTGATGCAGTTCTCCATGGTACTCTATCCCGTGCAAGCCTCTTCATCTCCCGGTGAGTACTGCAACCTACATCCTTCTGAATCTGCTTAATGTATTCATCTCTTGAATGAAATTTTCACTCTACAGCGGAGTGGGCACTGATATGAAACTTCCTGGCAGATTAAATCTGTGTGCCAGACCGAGACTCGAACTCGGGACCTTTGTCTTTCTCGGGCAAGTGCTCTACCAACTGAGCTACCCAAGCACAACTCACGCCCCGTCCTCACAGCTTTAATTCCGCCAGTACCTCGTCTCCTACTTTCCAAACTTCACAGATGTTCTCCTGCGAACTTAAAGAACTAGCACTCTCGCAGGAGAGCTTCTGTGAAGTTTAAAAGGTAGGAGACGAGGTACTGGCGGAATTAAAGCTGTGAGGACGACGCGTGAGTCTTGCTTGGGTAGCTCAGTTGGTAGATCATTTGCCCGCGAAAGGCAAAGGTCTCGAGTTCGAGTCTCGGTCCGGCACACAGTTTTAATCTGCCAGGAAGTTTCATATTCGTCTCTTGATCTCCCTCTACGATTTCTATCCTCTGCGCTGCCCTCCAGTACTAAATTGGTGATCCCTTGATGTCTCAGAATATGTCCCACCAACCGATCCATTCTTCTACTCAAGTTATCCCACAAATTCCTCTTCTGCCCAATTCTATGCAGTAGCCCCTTATTAGTTACGTGATATACCCGTCTAATCTTCAGCGTTCTAATGCAGCACCACATTTCGAAAGCTTCTATTCTCTTCTTGTCTAAACTGATTATCGTCTATGTTTGACATCCATACAGGGCAACACTCCATACAAATACTTTCAGAAAAGACTTCCTGACACATATATCTATACTTGACGTTAGCAAATTTCTCTTCTTCAGAAACGCTTCCCCTGCCATCGCCATTCTACAATTTATGTCCTCTCTACTTCGACCATTCTTACACTACCGGCCATTATAATTGCTACACCACGAAGATGACGTGCTACAGACGCGAAATTTAACCGACAAGAAGAAGATGCTATGATATGCAAATGATTAGCTTTTCAGAGCATTCACACAAGGTTGGCGCTGGTGGCGATACCTACAACGTGATGACATCAGGAAAGTTTCCAACCGATTTCTCATACACAAACAGCAGTTGACTGGCGTTGCCTGGTGAAACATATATGTGATGCCTCGTGTAAGGAAGGGAAATGCGTACCATCACGTTTCCGACTTTGATAAAGGTCGGATTGTAGCCTATCGCGATTGCGGTTTATCGTATCGCGACGTTGCTGCTCGCGTTGGTCGAGACCCAATGACTGTTAGCAGAATATGGAATCGGTGGGTTCAGGAGGGTAATACGGAACGCCGTGCTGGATCCCAACGGTCTCCTATCACTAGCAGTCGAGATGACAGGCATCTTATCCGCATGGCTGTAACGGATCGTACAGCCACGTCTCGATCCCTGAGTCAACAGATGGGTACGTTTGCAAGACAACAACCATCTGCACGAACAGTTCGACGACGTTTACAGCAGCATGGACTATCAGCTCGGAGACCATGGCTGCGGTTACCCTTGATGCTGCATCACAGACAGGAGCGCCTGCGATGGTGTACTCAACGACGAATCTGGGTGCACGAATGGCAAAACGTCATTTTTTCAGATGAATCCAGGTTCTGTTTACAGCATCATGATGGTCGCATCAGTGTTTGGCGACATCGCGTTGAACGCCCATTGGAAGCGTATATTCGTCATCACCATATTGGCGTATCACCCGGCCTGACGGTATGGGGTGCCATTGGTTACTCGTCTCGGTCACCTCTTGTTCGCATTGACGGCGCTTTGAACAGTGGACGTTACATTTCAGATGTGTTACGACCCGTGGCTCTACCCTTCATTCTATCCCTGCGAAACCCTACTTTTCAGTAGGATAATGCACGACCGCATGTTGTAAGTCCTGTACGGGCCTTTCTGGATTCGGAAAATGTTCGACTGCTGCCCTGGCCAGCACATTCTCCAGATCTCTCACCAATTGAAAACGTCTGTCAATGGTGGCCGAGCAACTGGTTGGTCAAAATACGCCAGTCACTACTCTTGATGAACTGTGGTATCGTGTTGAAGCTGTATGGGCAGCTGTACCTGTAGACACCATCCAAATTCTGTTTGACAATGCCCAGGCTTATCAAGGCCGTTATTACGGACAGAGGTGGTTGTTCTGGGTACTGATTTCTCAAGATCTCTGCACCCAAATTGCGTGAAAATGCAAACACATGTCAGTTTTGTTTAATATATTTGTCCAATGAATGCCCGTTTATCATCTGTATTTCTTCTTGGTGTAGCAATTTTAATGCCCAGTAGTGTAGTTGTTTTGCTGCCCAAATAGCAGAGCTCATCTACTACATTAGGTATCTCATTCCATTATCCTCGTTTTGCTTTTGTTGATGTTCATCTCGTATCTCCCTTTCATGACACTATCCATTCTGTTCAACTGCTCTTGAAAATTCTTTGCTGCCTGAGATAGAAGTACAAAGTCATCGGCTAACCTCAACGTTTTTATTTCTTCTCTCTGGATTTTAATTCCTACTCCAAATTTTTCTTTGGTCTCCCTTATCGCTTGTTCAAGCTACAGATTCAAATAGCACCGGGGATAGGCTATAACCCTGTTTCTAACAGTAGCGTCCAAAATTAGCAATGGCATTACGGTAAGAATCCCCACAACGGGTGCGGCTCCTCAAACGAGCGCCGCAATACGTATCCCAGAAGTCCAGGGTCGCCTCCCACTGCTGTCCCTGGTGGTCGGCCGCGGGCCACGTTCAGGGACCGCGCGGCCCTCGGACTAGCAGGCCCAGGTGGGCAGTGCAGTTGCTGGCGGAGCGGCCTCGCGGCAGATTTGCAGCCCGCAGCGCGCCCGCCACACCTGCTCTTGTCCGCAACGCGTCGCATCGCATCGTTCCGCTGCGCTCGCCGCTCAGGTGTTCGCGGCCAAACTATCGCAAATTGCGCGTCGCAATTCCCCGCGCGACCATCGACGTTAATAACACTTTATTACTCATTTTTGTCAATAACTATACAGATTAGCTTCGCAAAACGGGCGCAAATACATAATTCGGATTGCTGCGAACGTGCATCAAGCACGCTAATAATGTTGCTCGCCTGAGTAATTTTGGCGAATATGTTACGGAGCAATATCGGTAAAAAATTATCAGCGGCTAAAGGCCGCAACACAAATAAGTATTACGGCTGCCACTATCAATCCGACTTTGCCCTAATCGTAATAGGCGCTAACTGTGAAATAATGTACGCTATTGAAAGCTCGCGCCCGACTCCACGCAACCACGGCCGCTCGCTTCGTAATTGTGATTCATAATTAAGGAATAAAGTACTGCAAAACAGATTCTGGACGCAGTTTTGAATTGCGACCAATACGGGGAGCGTGTTAACGTTTCTATTAACTCGTTTTAGTTAGCGCTAGCTAGGCGTGGATTTCCTCTCTCCTTACCTGCGCGTTGTAAACAATTTGTTTGTGTGTGTGAGTGTGTTTTATGAGACAACGAACGTGAGTTAGAAGGCAGTGTAGTCCAGTAACATTAAATATATATTTTTTTCCTCCTGTTATCCTCCACATTGCAGGTATCGTGATAGAGCAAAACACAATCCACCAAACGCAAAGCGTATCTATAAAATAACGGGGCTATTGCTGCAAAACGTTTTACTTCGAAAACATACATATTTAGCTATCGTTACCTTCAATATACTCTCCTCCTCTATCCCTGCAACGCTCAACGCGGATTTTCAAAAAATGGTTCAAATGGCTCTAAGCACTATGGGACTTAACATCTGAGGTCATCAGTCCCCTAGACTTAGAACTACGTAAACCAAACTAACCTAAGGAGATCACACACACTCATGCCCGAGGCAGGTTTCGAACCTGCGACCGTAGCAGCAGAGCGATTCCGGACTGAAGCGCTTAGAACCGCTCGACCATATCGGCCGGCCACACGGATTTTCCATTGATGGAAACAGTGCTGGAAGTCTTCCTCTTCGAGCTCCCTCATGATGGGTGCCGCTTTTTATTTCACTGCTTCACCGACTGAAATCTTATTCCTGTTAAAGTAGATTTGATCTTGGGGGCGGAGATAAAAGTCAAGCTGTGTTAATTCGGGCGAATAAAGCTGCTGATCTAACAATGGTGTGCTGTATTTCGCTGGAAACTTCTTAGCAGACAACACGGTATGAGCCGGTAGGTTGTGCTGATGCTGACCCCTGACTTGTTCTTCTACAATTCGGGTCGCTTTATTGTTATTTTCTCACTGAGTTGAGCAAGAACCTCAACGGAATAATTTGGATTAATAACCTTCACGAATCCCGTCAAGATACACAGTTCCACGAATATAAAAAAAAAACAGCCATAATCGCTTTCAATGTTGATTTGCTCATTCGAGATTTTTTTCGCTCTTGGTGAAGTTGGCCCTTCCAGTGCATGGATTGCCCCTTAGTTTCTGGATCGTAAAAAACCAAGATTCGTCACATTTTAAAACTCTTTTTAGGAAATTAGGATCTTTTCAGTGGTATGCAAAGTTACAGGATCCCGGGTTCGACGCTCGGCCGGGTTGAGGATTTTCTCTGCTCGGGGACCGGATATTTGTGCTGACCTCGTAATTTCATCATAATTCGTGAACGTGGCGAGATTGTACTGTGTAAAGATTTGGTCTTTGTATGGACGCTAATAACCGCGAAGCTGGGCGCCCCACAAACCAATCATCATCATCATGATCATCATCATCATCATCGGTATCCAAAGTGTCAGTACAATCATTTTCAAGAGCTTCTTTTTGTTCTATAGGGAGAATTTTGTGCCCTAGTTTTGCACACATTTATCTCATGTTAAACTGATTATTTAAAATTTGCTTTGGACATTCTTTGTCAATTTCCACAGTTTCAGTAATCGATCGAATACTCAGCCAACGATCACGTCGAATCGTATTACCCACTTTTTCGATATTTTCATCCGTTTTTGATGTTGAAGGGCATCTCGGGCGTGATTCATTTTCAACGTCTACTGGTCCATCTTGGAAACGGTTATACAACTCAAAAACTCGCGTGATAAGCCGTCTTCGCCGTACACCTCTTTTAGTTCGTTTTCTGTTATTACACTTATCATTTTTCTGGCAAAACAAAATCGCAGCTCTCACACAAACGAATGTCCGGCCACACTGATTTGTCTACAGTCATCAGAGATGCTGCATTCGATTGTAAATGCTTCACGCTTCACAGCTACTGGTCCTTCATCTTTGCGACATGCATACTTACCAAATGACAGCAAGAATCCCATTATTTTATAGCCATATCTCGTATTTATCTTTTCAAATGATTCTCTATGACTTTTGCTCCGTAGCTGGCTTGCGCTACATCCTTGTAAAATACCTCCCACAATAAAGCGTAATGTACTCAAATTTTTTGCGAGAGGCGCCATTAGAAATATCTCTTGAAATAGATCCCAGTGAGAACATAAGTACAAAAACTGGTGTATAATTTTTATATAGCCAGTTATCGTGTATAAAAAACAATGAATGATGGTTTCTGCACTACATCACCTTATTATTTATAGCCTTGTTGATGGGGATATCTTTCTCTTCCCTAGACTTGAGGGAAAAAATTTCTCCAACTTGAAAACTGGTACCAAAATTACAGGGGACACAGTATTTTTTTCCCTTGTGATAGATAGTTTAAACGCAAAGATCAGTAATTCTAGTTTCCACTAGAAGCTCAACAGTAACTACTTGAATACTGCTCTGACAATTTATCTTTACCCTATAACATGACGACGTCCTTGTACTACTAAACTATTACATTCTTAGTATTTCTCTCAGACTTAACGAAGTCAACTTGCTTCATTGTTAGCCACCGACTTATGGAATGTTTGCAGTACTAGATTCAGAACGGTTCCACTGTGAAAAGGATAATAATGCTTTGATCGTGGTAATTGTTTCCCCTAGGCATTATCTTTACCAGCTCTGCTGTCGATGGACGTATTCTTCTGAAACTTGTCAACAGACTGTTTTATGAGCGTATAGTTTTCATTAACATGGAAGTGGTTCTTAGTATTGCCACAGATGCTGAAGTTGTCCACTTATCTCCTTCCAAGGTAGAATTTATTCGTGTTCTATCGTATGCTGACGTTGAATCTATTTCTATCGTGACGGCATTTTGAGATGCTGCTGCAAAGAAATAAGAAGTATGTGATGAACGGTAATGTAACTGGATACAGCATCAGGATTGTTTTATTACTAACAGTGGGTATTTCGTGCATCATTTTTATCATTACAGTAAAACACATTTTTGTACATCTCATGTAACACAAAGCTCGTATTTTAGTAGGCCTGCTGCCAAGGGTTCAGAGTATTACACGATTTTCTGATATAATAACATTATTCAAATATGTTAAGCAGCATGCTGTTATGTATGATGCCATAGATCAAACAAGCAAAGCAGTATTAATACTAATGGCGTTATTAACATTACACCTGCAACAGAAATGTTATTTTAACGAAAGATAATATGATTTGCACAGTGGAAAAATAAAATGTTTTGTACAGTACCGTTTTTGCACAATTCTGTCGTTGTGAGTAATTAAACTAATTACAAGCCATCGAGCTCTTGTGTTTGTATTCACTTCTACTGTAGTTCACGAAAATACCAGAGCAAAAAACAGTGTTCTTTTACGCTATTTAATAACTGATAGCTCATTTAGCATATTTGCATTGTATGTCGTACAGTTACAACAACTTTCGGACACTAGATTTACTTTCTGCTTCGGTTCCTTTCCGGCTTTGGCTATAATGTTAATGTAATAAAAAACAATCTAGTAACCTGAGCTTAGATTGTATTAAAATAAAAAGTTTGTGCAATGTAGGCTATAAAACTGTGTTCAACATAATCTTTACATGTGCAATTTGTTTTGCTTGATTATCTGTCGCTGGACTCCCTATTTAGTAGCTGCTAAATCATAATGCATAGTGAATTAATTTATTTCTAAAATCAAACTGCGTCTGTAACAATACTGTATATATTACATCTCTATTACATTAACATGAAATGGTTTTGTAGTGAAGAATAGGAGACCATGCGTTCCTTGTGTGAAGCCACTAGTCTGATAACAATCTGTGAAGGTTTACTGATAAAACATACTCGAAAGATGCCAATAAAACCTTGGAATTAATTAGACTAAAGATACTTGAGAGCGTGAGGCTAAAATTTATTCGGAACCTTCAATAATTAACAAGTGGTCAAATTTGTATACGAATATTATGTATGATGCAAGGGCGACCGAAAAATGAAAAATAGATACTCATGATACAAAATTATTTTGCTGTATTAAAAAGTTTTCAATTATCGCCAAAATGGCGTGTACCGTATATCCAAGTTTCTGTAGGAGCTAGAACACACTCACATGCACATCTGCAATATAAAGTCGGCAGTTAGGAGCCGCCAGTGCGTGGTAAGTTGATATCTCAGAGTGGTCCTTCCAGAACTGCTGCAAAAGACAATTCGGTTAGACATAAAATGTAGTGTTGCTGTGGCCAATCAACTGTTTTCTTCAGGAGCTTAGACTATTTATCATAGTTGAGACATCACAGTTTGGATTTCAGAAAGGATGTTCGAATGAGAATGCTATTTATACAGTCACTCATCAAACAGTACAAGCCTGAAAAAATAATGTATCGCCATTCGGTATTTTTTTTATTTCTCCAACACCTTTCGATCATGGAGATTATGATACTCTGTTTGGAAAACTCAGGTTTTATGTAATTGATTACTTTACACGCAGCTGATTTGAATAATACTTTTACAAACAGAATGAAAATTCTTATGATGTCAGAATGGTAGAAAATTTTACTGTTGTTGTTGCTGTTGTGGTCTTCAGTCCTGAGACTGGTTTGATGCAGCTCTCCATGCTACTCTATCCTGTGCAAGCTTCTTCATCTCCCAGTACCTACTGCAACCTACATCCTTCTGAATCTGCTTAGTGTATTCATCTCTTGGTCTCCCTCTACGATTTTTACCCTCCACGGTGCCCTCCAATGTAGTGTGATCCCTCGATGCCTCAAAACATGTCCTACCAACCGATCCCTTCTTCTAGTCAAGTTGTGCCACAAACTTCTCTTCTCCCCAATCCTATTCAATACCTCCTCATTAGTTACTTGATCTACCCACCTTATCTTCAGCATTCTTCTGTAGCATCACATTTCGAAAGCTTCTATTCTCTTCTTGTCCAAACTAGTTATCGTCCATGTTTCACTTCCATACATGGCTACACTCCATACAAATACTTTCAGAAACGACTTCCTGACACTTAAATCTATACTCGATGTTAACAAATTTCTCTTCTTCAGAAACACTTTCCTTTCCATTGCCAGTCTACATTTTATATCCTCTCTACTTCGACCATCATCGGTTATTTTACTCCCTAAATAGCAAAACTCCTTTACTACTTTAAGTGTCTCATTTCCTAATCTAATTCCCTCAGCATCACCCGACTTAATTTGACTACATTCCATTATCCTCGTTTTGCTTTTGTTGATGTTCATCTTATATCCTCCTTTCAAGACACTGTCCATTCCGTTCAACTGATCTTCCAAGTCCTTTGCTGTCTCTGACAGAATTACAATGTCATCGGCGAACCTCAAAGTTTTTACTTCTTCTCCATGAATTTTAATACCTACTCCGAATTTTTCTTTTGTTTCCTTTACTGCTTGCTCAATATACAGATTGAATAACATCGGGGAAAGGCTACAACCCTGTCTCACTCCTTTCCCAACCACTGCTTCCCTTTCATGCCCCTCGACTCTTATAACTGCCATCTGGTTTCTGTACAAATTGTAAATAGCCTTTCGCTCCCTGTATTTTACCCCTGCCACCTTCAGAATTTGAAAGAGAGTATTCCAGTTAACATTGTCAAAAGCTCTCTCTAAGTCTACAAATGCTAGAAACGTAGGTTTGCCTTTTCTTAATCTTTCTCCTAAGATAAGTCGTAAGGTCAGTATTGCCTCACGTGTTTCAACATTTCTACGGAATCCAAACTGATCTTCCCCGAGGTCGGCTTCTACCAGTTTTTCCATTCGTCTGTAAAGAATTCGCGTTAGTGTTTTGCAGCAGTGACTTATTAAACTGATAGTTCGGTAATTTTCACATCTGTCAACACCTGCTTTCTTTGGGATTTGAATTATTATATTCTTCTTGAAGTCTGAGGGTATTTCGCCTTTCTCATACATCATGCTCACCAGATGGTAGAGTTTTGTAATGATTGGCTCTCCCAAGGCCATCAGTAGTTCTACTGGAATGTTGTCTACTCCCGGGGCCTTGTTTCGACTCAGGTCTTTCAGGGCTCTGTCAAACTCTTCACGCAGTATCTTATCTCCCATTTCGACTTGATCTACATCCTTTTCCATTTCAGACTGGTGTAAAACCACGATGGTGGGCCCTCAAAGTTCAATTTCAGGTCCACTCCTATTCCTTACATCTTTAAATGATATTCCAGTTAAGATTCAACAAGCAAAATTGGTACTTTTTGCAGACGATACTACTGTTATAGTAAACCCCATTAGAGAGAAAGCAACAGAAGAGTTTGTAAACGATATTTCCTAAACAATTATTAAGTGGGTCTCTGAAAATGGACTCTCCATAAATTTGAAACAACGTTCTACATTCAGTTCTGTACAACAAACAGAGTCGTATCCAACAATTGATGTAACACATGCGCAGGAGTCAGTAAGTAGGGTAGAAAGCTCCAACTTTTTGGGCGTGCATACTGACAAAAACTTGAAATGGAAGAAGCATATTACTGAGCTTCTCAAACAATTAGATCAGCTACTTTTCCTCTTCGCATAATATCTAATGTTGGAAATAAATATATCATCGTCCTGACACGTTTCGCATATTTCCGCTCAGTAATGTTATACGGAATAATTTTGTTGGGTAACTCATCTCGTGGATGGAAAGTATAGATTACACAACAGCGAGCAGTAAGAATAATATGTGGTATTCACCCATGAACGTCGTGTAACATCTCTTCAAAACGCTAGGCATTTTAACTGCGCCGTCACAATACATATTTTCGCTAATGAAATTCGTTATAAATAATCCACCACAGATACATACATAGAACACTAGAGGGAAAAATGACCTTTGTTACTCATTGTTAAAGATATCAGTGCTTCAGAGAGGTCTCCAATATGCAGCACTAAATATTTTTGATCATACCATAAAATGTCTGACAGGTAGCGAAGTGAGGTTTATATTTAATTTGAAATCATTTTGCCTGGGTAATATCCTTGTGTTCTGTTGATGAATTTCTACTTACAACTGGTAGGCAGTAAAAAAACTTATTTTTAGGGGTAGGAATACAGTGATAATATGTTCGCTAATGTTAATATTAATATGTATACATGTCCTGTAAACTGACTCGTTCCACATCATTTCGATACAAGAATCGATCAAATGATCTATGGAATATGTAACTAACTAACTAACGAACTTAAATAGTACCCAATGCGAGCAGTGAATCTCACGTTTTGGGCCACCAGGACGAAGGCAGTATGCACTTCCTCTGCAGACTGCGGACCACATGTTGCAGCAGCGCTTGATTGAAAAAGTAAATTCCGATTGTATACACAAAGATATGTGTGTGCCACTTGCCGATTGTTTCAATGTTTCGCTCTTTGTGAGAGACAGCTCACTCAGACCACTCCGCTTTGAAAAACGGAAGCCCATGTAACTACTACATCAGCATGCGATGATGTGAACACTGTAGTTTTGCCTTTTCAAGATTTCAACTAGTTCCCAAGAATTCTCTTCCTACTCTCATTCATTACCAACAACAGTTTGGAATGAAATTTGTTAAATGTCAGTTGTGCACTGAATACTAAGATATTCTCTAAGCGACGTTTAACTCTAACTACACCAAACTTGCTCTGTATTTTCATGTCGTGCAGAAATAACGTATCACTAGTTTCTTTTCGTACTTGTAGAATAATACAGGATGCGAAAAATAAACTGATCCGTAAAATATTCATAAGACTGACGCGGAACTGATCCTTATTAATGAACAGAAAATGCTGGAAATAGTGATTTCGATGTGCCAATAGTTTGCTGTCACATCTATGCAAGTCCACACCACCCACATATTCTGTCCAGAGTACTTTGCCGTGTTAATAGGCTTCAGTGATTGAGAGGAGCAGACGTGTTCAATGACCGGTTGAATTAAACACAAAATGAGGCCAACTGTCGTGTTTACTGTGGAGCGTTAAGCGAAGCAAAACGTGTGCGAAAACTGTGCGCAAAAGTTTAAAATTGGAAGTGCTTTAACAAAACCTCCATCAAAATCTGCAGTGTAAAACATGGTGTTCAAATAGCGTGATGAGGGCTCTGTATTGAATAAAAATCGCAATCATTCGATAAGGGTTCGAGCACCGAAAAATGTGTTCGAGTTAAGGAAAGCCTGGAATAAAGTCCGACTATGTCTCAACGCCATCTCTCTGTGCAGGTGGGAATTAAGAGATATCGTGGCGAAACATGATCAAAAAGGGGCCACCTCTGTACTTACAAATCAACTGTAGTGCATGAGACATTATTTACAGTGTCCAGACAAACTTTGGAGTGTTGAGTTCCGCCGGAATTTACTGACAAGGGAAACTCCCCATCGTACGTCCCCCCCCCCCCCCCTCCACCCCTTCCCCCTCGAATTTAGTTGTAAAATGGCCCACTGGATAGCCCGTCAAAAACTGGACACAGATCAGGGATGAAAACTGGAGAATGGTGTACTGGAATGTGAAAAAGAAACAAAATATAGCCGGCCGCAGTGGCCGAGTGGTTCTAGGCGCTACAGTCCGGAACCGCGCTGCTGCTACGGTCGCAGGTTCGAATCCTGCCTCGGGCATGGATGTGTGTGATGTCCTTAGGTTAGTTAGGTTTAAGTAGTTCTACGTCTAAGGGACCGATGACCTCAGATGTTAAGTCCCATAGTATTTAGAGCCATTTGAACCATTTGAACAAAATATAAACCGTGAACCGTCAAAGCTCAAGATGTTCGACATAAAGCGGATAGCAACAACAATGGCGTCGTGATTGTGTGGTCACGGTGTTGGACTGTAAAGTGGGAGATTCCTGTTCAAATCACTCTTGTGTCTAACTTTCTTTTTTTTCTTTTTCTTCACAAATTTATGAACTGTCTGTCCGGTCATTGCCGTGTCTGTTCTCTTTCTGTAGTTTTGGCAATTGTCATACAATACGTTGGTTATAAAATGTGAGTCATGTGGTAAGAATATATTACCGTCGCAACTAAATTTGCTGAAGAGTGAGAGCAGGCGAGATGCCGCATAGACCTCTCGCAGATATGAAAACCACAAATAGACGAGTGTGAACTATGTAACAACAAAGAAATTCAAGAGGCAAAACTTCCAAAACGGAACGCAAAAGTCATAACATCTGGTACCTGTGTGAAACAAACAGGAGATACGTACGTCTGTAGGGCCCTACCCCACACCTCGCTGTTGCAAACGGACGTTACACCACGGCGCAGACATAAATTTTCATACAGCCAACAGAAACGTGAATGACTGGACGGACAGCTCACAATTTTGAGGAATAAAAAAGCATTTGAACACGGTTCTCGTACTTAGAAGTCTAACACCAAGACCACTTAACCATAACACCGGCGCTGTGGCCGAGCGGTTCTAGGCGCTTCAGTCCGGAACCGCGCTGCTACTACGGTCAAAGGTTCGAATCCTGCCTCGGGCATGGATGTGTGTGATGTTCTTAGGTTAGTTAGGTTTAAGTAGTTCTAAGTCTAGGGGACTGATGACCTCAGATGTTAGGTCCCATAGTGCTTCGAGCCATTTGAACCATAACACCGGGGCCATACACTTTCGCTCTATCTTGCTGTCTTGGTCTCCGATCGAACACTGTTTATATATTGCTTTTTTTTTTTTTTTTTGCAGTTCAGGACACCGTCTTCCCGTTTTCATGCTTGATCTGTCTTCAGTGCATGACGGGCTATTTACTAGGACATCTTACCACTGAATCTGACGGGGATGCGATAGCGAGTTTCCCTCGTGAGTAAAGTGGGACCAAGACTGTCAGAGTATGTGTACTCACAGAAGATTCGCCACTGTGGATCGGAAAATACTCATCGTTACTTTGAACAGCCATAGCATAATCTCAAGATCGGTGTTTTGTGCGCAATGACTGGCATCCAATCATAACACGGAGACAACACTACTCTTCCATCAAACTGTTAGCGCTAACCAGTACGTCCAGAAACTTAAATCTCAGTAGAGTATGGACATTCCCAGCTAGACAGAGCAACAGCGCAATCATCAGAAGTACTGCAACCCGATCGTCTGATTTCTGTTATTTTCTACCTTTGCGGCAAACTGGAGGGTCAAGCGTTATTGAAATAATCCTTACACACTGGAAGAACTAGAGCAGAAAACTGAAAACATTCTTGCTGTTAAGCTTCAGTCAGATCGCCTATGCATGTCTCAACAGTATGATAAATCGAGCACGGCTCTGTATCGACGTTTAACTGTAGCAGCCTTTTCCAGCAGCTTCTGTGATGTTATTTAACAAGAGTCTATTCCACTGCACTCCCTGTAAAAGAATCTTAATTCTAACTAAATTTAGTGGAAGGGGTTCAAGGCTTTCCTATTTTTAGTTAGCTGGTAAAATAACGCCGAAAAAGCAGTTAATTTTACCATTGGAAATTTTATTCTACTCACAAAACATTGTGTATAAATTGCACTATTGATAAAAGGAAATATTTTAATACAGGATGATAAAAACCAACTGCGTTCAACAAAAATGTGAACGAATATTCCCTGAGTGGGTTTCCAAGTTCTACAATGGATCGAAGGATGACCGATGCCATATCACATCTATAATCTAGGTTTAAATTAAGTTTCACAAAAGAGAAAACTATCAAAATGGTCTACAGTGACCCTCAATTATCTTTAATCACTTATCTAACTTGTCGTAAATTACAGTGGCTGATGTGGCTTCTCAATAATTATATAACAGAAAAATCATCGCGTTTCAGATTTTAACTTATGTAGCAAACGTGAATACTATGAGCTTTAATTAACGATCGACACTACTATTACGCAAAAAGGGGGTGTAACAGATGAGACTTCTGCAGTTCTGAGTGAAGCTTTATGCGCTGTTATGCAGCATCGCATGCGTTCATTACCTTGTCGTTGGTTAGGCAGTGTCAGGGGGTGGCGGGCGGCGCAGCTCCATACAGCTCGCCGTCTCGGAAGCAATTCTCTCCTTACTTCTCCTTACTACAATTTACCGAAGTTGGTTTAAAAAAGTATCTGGCTGTGTTTTCATCTGACCAATCAGGGTCTCAATGTTAACCTTAAGCTCCGCCTACAAAAATTCTGTCTATCCAATGAGAAACGTTATACTTTTCGTGGTGGGGCAATGTTTTTAACGTTTGCAACGTAACAGAGACGCGAAAAAGTCTCACGCTAAAACTTGCAGCTAGTGTGGCCTTTTTAGTGTTACTGTAAGATCTACACTGTTCTTCTGGAGGGCTCTATCTTTTAACATGGGCTGGGGGGTGGTCCTGGCGGTTGGCTGGCGACGTGGGTGTCCGTCCCTTATCGTAGGGCCTTCTAGCTTAACACGGTTCTGCTCTCGGCTTCTGTTCTCGTTTCTCCCCTCTGAACTGCGTCTGTCTCACAGTGGTAAGGTATGACATGCATTTAGGCATTCTTGTGTTAGTCTGTGGTATTCAGTTTGCTCACTCGTTATTCGTATTACTTTGGTTAATTTAATGTCACGATTTATTTGGAGCTATGTGACATAATGCTGGATTTGCTTATCATGTCAGAGTTTTCATGGAAGGTGTTGGATTTGCCTGACACCTTACAATGAGAAAGGTGTTGTCGTTAGATGTTACTTATATTTCAGGTTCTTATAATTAATAGCAGAGTTATTTCATACTTGTTACATTTGATAATGGTGACTGAGCGTCTGGACTTTCTGTAATTTATTGTTACTATGGGTTAACTACTGTACTGAGGTCAAATAAATTTGAAAAAAACATTTAGTCACATTTCTTAAGACAGTCATGTCTAATTACGGTATTACGCTCCGCTGTTCACCTGGTGCTGAGGACGTGTTTAAATATTGCCTCTACGTTTTCCATACACGCTATCGACATGTTTATGCATCCTGTTCCACTGACCCTCTCACAGCTGCAGGCGAGTCACTTCCATATCTCGGTGAATAAAATAGTTACCAGTATTTATCATACAACATATGTGCCTCTTTGTTTGCTATCATTAGCAAAAAATCTCGTTTCCATATCTTGAACTGTTTATGAAATTTGACGGTTGTTATGCCAACATGACTCCCGGCGCACAGAGATGGAATTGGGCTCGCCATATGTTACCATTTGTCGGATTAAAAAAATCAACAATTTCATAATGAAATGAGATACCGTCCTGCTCTTAGTTTTAAATGAAATTTCAATATCTTATCTACACTTCATATGCAGCAATGAATGAGCTAATACCAACCATATTAAAAGTTTACAAAATGCGTTTATACCTCTGCAAACTCTTTAAAAATTTGTCCAATGCTTTATTTAATTTGTTGCAGCACAGTAAATATTACAAATAATGAAAAAAAATTCACTCCCTTATCGAGTCTGCAGTTCGGGGTCCGGTTGTAAACCGGAACGGTAGCTCGGCGTGTTCGGTCAGAGGGTTAGCTACCTTCTGAAATAAAAAACGGAGTGAACGAATCAACGAAGAACCTGAACAGATGTCATGGGATGTCCGCCCCGAAGAAATACAACGAACAGTATTGAACAAAACGAGATCAACAAAGAAAAAAGTGGCCAGTGTTGCTGCCTATGGATCACAGGGTCCCAGGTTCGATTCCTGGCCAGGTAGGTGATTTTCTCTGCCCGGGGACTGGGTGTCTGTGTTGTCATCATATCATCATCGTTATTCATGCGTAAAAAATTGCAGTTTGAATGAAATTGGGCCTTCGTACGGGCGCTGATGACCGCGCAGTTGAGCGCCCCACAAACCAAACATCATTATCAATCCTTTATCGAATGAATATATTAGATAGTATGATATGGAAAACTATTTTTTTACGAAATAGCTTCCTCAAAATTGGGTGGTAAGTCATGGGAGTACAGTGGCAATATAGCTGCACTCAGCACGGAATGCAGAAAGCACATCTGTAGCAGACAAAGGGTTAATAAAACAAAAATGCAACAAAAATATTAATATTTTTACATGGCTGGAGCACCAACTGTTGGATAAGATCTTCTTGTAGCAATAGTAAACAGCCAATCAGTTGCAAAATAGAAGGTTTAATAAAACCACTTTACCTTGGTTTCAACGTTTATAAAAATGTCTTCTTCAAAAGTAAGCCAGCCGAGGTGGCCGAGTGGTTCTAGGCGCTACAGTCTGAAACCGCGCGACCGCAACGGTCACTGGTTCGAATCCTGCCTCGGGCATGGATGTGTGTGATGTCCTTAGGTTTATTAGGTTTAAGTAGTTCTAAGTCTAGGGGACTGATGACCTAAAATGTTAAGTCCCATAGTACTTAGAGCCGTTTGAACCATTCTGAACCACAACATGTAATCCAGTTGTCAATATTCCCTTCTGAAGAGGACGTTTTTATAATCGCTGAAAAATCGTAAAAGAGGTTTTAATAAACCTTCCATTTTGCAACGGGTTGCCTGTCTACTAAGTCTGCAAAAAGAAAACACAAATAATTAATTGTGCAAGGTACATTTGGTCTCACACGATCTGTGATGGAGAATCCACGCTGTTCATGGAAGCAAACGTTCACCAGCCGCAAGCTAAGCACGTCGCCGCATCGCAAGTGGCATTATGCAGGCTGGCCAACGCTGACATTTCGGCCTCCCCAGTGAGATTGTCGCGGAACGGGGAGCGCTGGCTGATACACGGTGCCATCTCGCGCGCCGCCACCGCATTTGCGCAAGACATTATACACACTTGCAGGCGCGCGTAAACAACCGACCGATACAGCCGGCGTCGCCGTCGGCATATTAACGCGCGGCGGGCAGCCTGCGGCCGGGGACCACCTTGCCGTTACGGCCGCCCCGAATTGCGCTGTAAACAAAGGCGGCGCGGGCGCAGGCGTGAGGATGTGACAACGGCGTCGGCGTCGGCGTCGGCGTCATCGTCGCTGGCCAGACGTGACTCAGGAACCTCGTTCCGAGAAACACCTCTCTGACGCTGAGAAGCAGAGTGCGTTTCAAGAAAGTATCTTCCTGACAGAAAAAATGGGCACCTGAAGACGAGAGTATAATTCCGAAACGCCACTTTTTAAAGACAGATCATCGCAGCGAAAATTTGCACGTTGCCGTCATAGAGCGCGAGTCTTTCATGTTTATAAAACGAGGAAAAGAGCCGACAAACAGCATTACAGAACTGCTGAGTACGACATCGTACCCAACGGTAACGAGAGGTGGGTTACAGAGTGGTGCGGCAACTGTCGTTATAGGAAAGGATAGGAGCAGAAAAGATTGGCGAGAAAGTTAATACAACTGATACGCCCGCTAAACCCACTGGACAGAACAGGTAATAGGATTGTGTAAAGGGCCAAGGGTTGAGGTCAGTTTCTCCTTCTAATTGTTATTTATTGTAATTTAATAACCTTTACAAACAAAGCGGCACATAGCCGGACATTTACCGGATGCAACTCTTTCACGGCTGAAGGACTCTAAACAAGAAATCTTAACAAATCAACAAGATAAAAATCCAATTAAGATAGCAGTAGCCGGCAGTGGTGGCGAGCAGTTCTAGGTGCAAGTTCGAATCCTGCCTCTCGCATGGATGTGTGTGATGTCTTTAGGTTACTTAGGTTTAAGTAGTTCTAAGTTCTAGGGGACTAATGACCTCAGATGTTGAGTTCCATAGTGCTCAGAGCCATTTGTCCCATTTTTTGGAGACAGCAATAAAATAAATTTTAAAAAACAGCAATCATATGCAAAGTGCAATACAAATGGCTGAGGGCCACACTTAAATTTCAAAATTTTAGAATATATTATCATAGACTTTTAAAGGCGGAAGCCCAGAATCTTTAACAACAAGAAATCTTAAAAATCAACAAGATTAAAATGCAATTAAAGAGGCAAATCAAATAAAATAAAAAAAAAGGTGTCAAGCTACGTTGGAAATCCTTAAGGCTAAGCATACAGAGCATAAATATGCAAGGTGCAATACCAATGGCTGAAGGCCACAATTAAGTTTCAAAATTTTAAAATATATTACCATAATCTTTTAAAGGAAGAAGGCTACAATTTTTAAGCTTGAAAGATAAATTTCTAAGACAAAATTTTTTAAGAATATTTTTAAAAAAATAACCACAAGCCTTAAATTTAAAGTAGCTGACAACAGATAATTTAACACCGGTGGTACTCAAAAGCTTCCAGGGAGGCCGGTCTGCCATCGTTCAATTAGGCGAGACAGGTGGTGAGCCCAAATATGCTTGATCCGTCGGAACCCAATCAGGGGACAGCCACGGACCGACAGACACAACGACTTGCTACCCGTCAATCAGTACATGAGAACTCAAACCGGAAAGGTTACAGACGTGATAATCCACAATGGAGTATGTATTAGCTGTCAAAATTACACACCATGTTGTACAGCGACAACAGGTGAGGAAAGGACGCTGCCTGAAATTACGTTAGTGGGCAGGAAACCAGAACACTAACGGCCAGAAGACGGAAAATTCCATTGGTGCACTCAAATTGTAGTCGATCAAAATAGCTAATTTCACCGCATGGCGGCTAAATTTCAGCAGTTTAAACACTCGGTGTTACTCACAGGAAAACCTCCGCAACAGCAAACCACCGAAACGAACCACCACAACATGAATGGACGTGGCTTGGCCGACACTGCGCAGGGGCTGCCAAAGGACCCAGCCGACTGCACCGTGCGGAGATAACTTACCTCGTCCGCAACAACCGACCGACTCACCTCAGAATGCCGACAACATCTAAAATCGTCGTCAGTGGAACTAACGCCAAGTGCACACACAACCTGACAAACACTTGCACGAAGACCTGGATAAATACAACAGTAACTAAGCACGCACGAAGACAAATCGGGAGTCGATGCACGCACACGCACAGCGGACTCATGAACGATCGGCGGGCCAAAACGCGTCGTCCGGTAGGACGACCGGCCGACGATCAACCAAGACCGTGGCCCGGCTCAAGTGATGCGTGGCGGCAATGGTCGGGTGAACCATGTCGACGCAGAGCTCACTGCTGCTCCAACCCGACTGCACTAGTGCCGGGTTGCAACTCCCCGCTTGACAGGTCCGGACTGCGCTCCAGGCACGTTCCAACTGACTGGCAGACACGAACTCGCGACTCGCACTCTTAGCCGAACTGGCTTACGACAGTCAAAGACCGGGAAGTAATAGCAGTCGAGCAAAGATACGAGAGGGGATATATCGATACGCGCTGCTAGCGCCGGTCGCGGTCAGGGATGACAGTAACTCAGTGACAGTAGTAATTTAAATTAACGTAATGAGGTGAAAGTACGTTAAAAACAGGGTGTTAAATACATGATGGCGGGAACACGAGCCACCCACGGCTCAACAAAAAACAGAGGATTTACTGAACTTGTGTTCTCCAAGCAAATGAATACTCATTATAAATAATTCATCAAGAAACACAGTCCAGGTCATCAGTGTCAGCAGTGAAGAGTCTCACTGTTCTAAGCACAAACTAATGTGTTGGACCCGTGGCTAGACGGCATCTGCGTAGTATCACATGGCAAAGTAGTTCCGAGAGTGAGTGGGCTGAGAGGCTACCACTGGCCATCCCATATTGTGGCGGCAGAGGGATCTCATAGTGCGCAGTCACTGGAGGTGTGGCTCAGCGGGCGTGCACCATAGGTTCCGCCAGATCCCTCACGCCCTCTATAGGAGTCAGATGGATCCGCATCAACCTCGCAACACCCGTATGGCGTCGGTACATGATGCCACAAGAGCACTGCTACAAAGCTCCATATGTTGCAGGCCTTAGAATAAGAGTTCCCTGAGCGAAACACACTTTTATCAGACAGCCTGATTAACTTAGGGAAAGTCATTAACTTAAAACACAGCTCGTTATTTTCCTTTTTCACAAGGTATATTGCAAATAGTGCTTTTAGGTGAACAGGCAGAGGAGGAGGAGGAGATTAGTGTTTAACTTCCCGTCGACAACGAGGCCATTAGAGACGGAGCACAAGCTCGGATCAAGGAAGGATGTGGAAGGAAAGTGGCCGTGCACTTTAGCAGGAATCATCCCAGCGTTTGCTTTAAAGATTTAGGGAAATCAAGGAAAATCTATATCAGGATAGCCAGAGGAGGGTTTGAATCGTCGTCCTCCTGAATGCGAGTCCTGCGTGTTAACCACTGCGCTACCCAGCTCAGTAACAGGTTGATTTTGTCTTCCAAATTGCCCAAAAGTCTGCAACATAATGAGTGGTAATGGATAATCATACGAAGTAACTTCTCACTTATCGTTGCTCAGATGCCAAAACGACGAATGTAAACGATTAGAGTTTTTTAATTATGAGCGTCGGCGAGGTTCATTCGTTTTATTCTTTGTTACGTCAAATCGTCGACTGTGCTTCTACAAGAAGCACGCTTCTTTTTCATGATCCTTACTTGCTGTTACTTGTTTATAAGTAACTAAGAGATTGCTGACTGGCCTTCCGCTGTGCTACGTCATTTCCTAGGTAATCTTTTCCTTCATCATACCATTCTCTTTCTCTCTCTCTCTCTCTTTTCTTCTCTTTTTTTATGTGCAATTATCGTGCTAAATTAGTTGTAAAATGTAACAGTAAGCCCTAGTATACTTGATATTCATAACAAAAGTACAGAAGAGAAACACTTTTGATCCAGTACAAGCATAACGTACTAGCGTTCCTGTTGGGATTCGTTAGTCATATCGGAAATAAATGACTATCTCGGATGAATTTTCAATATCGGTGCCTTACAGGGGGTGAGTCAAACTCGAGAATAGCTGCCATAAAACCACTATTTGTTACAACAAGATTCAGTCCAGCAGAAAGCAACGATCTTGTCATCAGTCCCTTATGGACACAAAAGAAAGATTTTTGAAAGTGATTAAATGGATCAGCAACAATACTTCTCGGGAGAAACGTGGGATAAGATGTTTGAAGTCGATGAAAAGATAGCACTAGACACACAATGCATCGCGCAAAGGGTGGTGGGGCAAATCTAACATGCGGCTTAGTATTTCATTGTTCCGATAACATCTGTTCAAGGGAAGCATTATCATGCGTGAGGAGATTCAGTCTGCACAGGGGTAACTAGTGGCATGCTATTAGACTGCAGACTATGAATGGATAAAGGACACAGGACAAACCCACGGAAGCAAAATTCGTTAAATCCAGTAAAATTCGTTACAAGAAATTGTCATTGTTGAGATCGGTGTTCATTGTGTTAATAGGCTCGAGCTCTCATTGGTAAAAGGAATTATTAACCATAAAACGCAGGTTTGTCTCCACGTGATTCTACTAAACATATTGGTTCGAGAACAAAGTTATCAGGCCACTTTGGAATTATAATGGTGAAGATCGCTGAAAGCGATGGAAAGAAGCTATAATAGATGGAACTCAGTTGCAAAGAAACAACATATGAGGCTATCACTCATGAAAGACACCAAGTCCACTACTCTGGTAAAATTTCGTTATCATAAAGTACTTCCCTCAATTAACACTCCGCATAACCAATAGCATTTCACAGTCAAGGTAAGACACGAAACACAGAACTTTTCAATAGGTTGCGCGATAAATATGACACAGTCATGATTTTGGCTAGATCTACTCATCACTGGTGTGCAACTAATAATCCCAAAGAAATACTGTGAACATTACCGCAGTTTGTTGAGATATGGAACTGTGTGTCATGCATTGCCTGTAGCATACAGTAATATGGGTTCTGGTACAGATAAAAAGGATTGTGTAAATTATATTTCTCGTTTAAAATTTGATGGTTGACTGAATTTTTATGTATAAGCCCTCTTAGTTTTTCATACTGTGATAAGTGCTGTCAGGCAATAAAATTAGCACCCACTACAAAGATTTACTGGGAGTGCATATATGAAAATCACGTATAGCCTTCTAATGGTTGAACAATGACAGTGCAATGTACATCCTTCGAGACTGATCGAAGCAGGTCTTTTATTAACAGAATACAGTAAGGCATAATGGATAGTGAATGTTCAACATAAACGCAATTAAAATGAGGTCTGCCCCATGTAAATGTAACGGGCCTTCTAACGTTCTCAGTACGCATAAACTATTTATTAGATAGGTGCAGAAGTACTCTCATATTCTCTGACGATGCCGTTCTGCACAGAAGGGTTTCGTCGCTGGGTGATCGTAAGGATACGCAGAACGACTTGGACAGTATTTCTGCTTTATGTTGTGAAAAGCATTCCTCTATTATGTGTAAAAGTACAAGTCAAAGACAAAAGAAGAAGGCCAATAGCACCTACCTACAAGATCAGTGGCAAAATTCGGGAACATGTCACACTGCTTATAGTTGTAGTCTTAATACTGTGAAGCAATATGTAACGCGTGTACCGTGTGAAATCCTCAGTGCAAGACTTAGATTTGTCGGCAGGTTCTGGGTAAGTGCTGTGCGTCTGTAAAGGCAGTCGTATGCGCAACTTAGCCTCACTAGTTCTAGAAAATTTCCATAATGTTTGGGTTAAAGTAGGTACGGCGCTATGCTAAAATCGTAACTCGTCAATACAGGCAACACGAGAAGCTGATAGAGATGCTCATGATATCTTTGGAAGCATTGGCGACGGTGTTCTCGTGAAACCATAGTGGGTAAATTGAGAGAACTGATATTCGAGGGAGCCTTTGCAAGGCTGCTGCTGCCTCGTAGTACATCGCGCTTATAGACAACTGGAATACAGTAAGAAAGTATAGAGGGCGCACCAATTCATACAGACAGTCAGTTTTTCCAAGCTCCATACATGGACGAAGTAGGACAGAAAATGGATGATATTGATACGAATAATCCTGTAACATTCAGAGTGTGGTGGCATGAGGAGCATACATGTAGGTCTACATTGATCTTGAAGGTGACTGAAGCACAAAAGTGAGAAACTTTGTGAGAAAAATGTACGAATGAGGAACAAAGTCAGCTCTAAGACATTATGAGTAGCACGCGACTTGTCACTTCATCCAGGGTGTTATTATTTTGTCGAATAATGAAATTATTAATTTTGAGGATCGTGACTGTTACAACATACAAGTTCAACCAGCTAAAATTTGGTTTCGGCTAACTTTAATGAAAAAGCGGCGTTTCACTTTTAGAATTTACATACCTTAAGGAATAATTTTTGAAAACATGTTAGAAACAGCAGCGATCTATATATTATTTTAATAAAAATGATGCTTTTATGAAAACATGCAAGCCATTAGACCATTAATGTGTAATGAGAACGATAAGTCTTGACCTCACAGTGTTTCTCATTTCATTATTGTTTATCGGCCATAGTCTTAGTAGACCATCTTCAGATCAGTGGGTGACATGGAAATTTTATAAAATTTCTATGATGGAAGTCATGAATTACACAAATATTCGCCTTATACAACAATTAATACACAATAAAGTTAAAAAAGTAAAGTACAAACTTTATACCCATTGAAAATTCCTGGCAGATTAAAACTGTGCGCCAGACCGAGACTCGAACTCGGAACCTTTGCCTTTCGCGGGCAAGTGCTCTACCATCTGAGCTACCCAAGCACGACTCACGCCCCGTCCTCACAGGTGTACTTCCGCCAGTACCTCGTCTCCTACTTTCCAAACTTCACTGAAGCTCTCCTGCGAATCATGCAGAACTAGCACTCCTGGAAGAAAGGATATTGCGGAGGCATGGCTTAGCCACAGCCTGTGGGATGTTTCCAGAATGATATCCATTGGTGAAACACGTGTGGTGGCTAGTCAGTAGAGCTCCGCCTTTGTAACTTGCAACATTCACACGCTACTCAGCAATTAACGACTGGTGTTTCTCGGCATAAACAGCAGTTCTCTTAATCATCTATGCGGGACAACAACAGGTATAAATTTTGTATTCTACTTTTGCAACTTTATTGTGTAATGATTTCTGTGTAAGGTTGATAACTGTGTAATTCCTCCCCTCCCTCCTAGAAAAGTCATAAAATTTCGCTGTCATCCACTGGTCTAAATATGATATGCTAAGACTGAACCCGGTCACCAATAATGAAATAAAACACCGTGTGAGATCAAGACCGATCATTTTTAATACACATTAATCGCCAAATGGGTTGCATGACTTTAGAGAACAAATGGTACATTAGTTTACCGGTGTGTTACCCACCGGATAAACTTAAATTAACAGTTCCAAAATTGCGGCAGTGACATTTCCGCTATAAACTCGAACTAAGATGCCACGTGCGCTTGGAACATTGTTTTCAACATTTTTGCTAACGAATGACATTCGATATCACATATGAATCACGTTTGTTGGGTAACATCTTAAATTATCGAGAGGCACCACCTGCTTTTACTGACTTATACTGAATGAAAATGAGTGCAAAGTAACTACGAGGTAAACGAGTCTCAGAGATGTTTCAATGAACATACAGCACAGATATCTTAGAATAAATACGTTCATAGTCGCGCGGGATTAGCCGAGCAGACTTTGTAACAATAGATATAATTTTTGAAATAATTTGCAAATTTTATTTTCTTATTGTAAACATATATCCTATCTCGAATTGTCTTTAAGATGGCCATAACTGGTGCCTCGGTCCTAAATGGTGCACATAAGGAAAAACGTAGTAGTAATTCTACAGCGCTGGTCCAGTCGGAGGTTCGAGTCCTCCCTCGGGCATGGGTGTGTGTGTGTTTGTCCTTAGGATAATTTAGGTTAAGTAGTGTGTAAGCTTAGGGACTGATGACATTAGCAGTTAAGTCCCATAAGATTTAACACACATTTGAACATTTTTGAATACGTTCATAAGTTGCAGCTGTCGCAGATACCACCACGTTATGAGCTAAATACAGGTCCCTGCACTAACTGTTACCTTGTAACTTTATATGAAGAACTGTTGCCCTATTGAGTTTATTAGGTGCACTATACTATTTACAGCGAACGGCCTTGTTGCAGTGGTAACACCGGTTTCCGTCAGATCAGCGACGATTAGCGCTGTCGGGCTTGGATAGCACTTTGATGGGTCAGTGTCCGCTCTGCCGAGTGCTGTTGACAAGCGAGCTGCACTCAGCTCTTGTGAGGTAAAGTGAGGAGGTACTTGATTGAGAAGTAGCGGCACCGGTTACGAAAACTGACAACGGCCAGGAGAGTGGTGTGTTGACCATATGCCCCTCCGTATCCACATCCGGGGACGCCTAAGGTCTGAGGATGACAGGGTGGGCGGTCGATACCGTTTGACCTTCAAGGCCTGTTCGGACGGTGTTTGTTTTTTATATTATTTATTGATATCATAAGCATCACCAAGTTACGTATTATAATGTGTTGGACGTTCACACATAAAATATAGAATTGTAGATATAAAACGATGTAAAGATTACAGTACATCAAATACAAAAATAGGAAATACATAACGTGGTTTGAAGTTGGAGTTAATCATCTCTTGCCCATAAACTGGCGACGTCAACTGCATTTAGCTCTGCTGCTGTAAGGTCATATACACTGCATTTTGCGGGGCGCAGTGGACAGATGTACTAATGAGGTGTGGTTTGTAGTACTCCGCATTTGCAGATGTTAGAATCTACGGGGATGCCCCATTTATTAAGAGTATCTCTTCATCTTGCGGTGCCCGTAGGCGGTCCGTTTAGTGTCTCCCAAGTGCCCCATCCTGGTGTTAGTTTCTCTTTCGGCTCCATCCACTGTTGATTTGAGGTCTTCTACCAAAGACCATCTGGTTTTAGCTTCTTCATAATTTTCAGTCGATCTCAGGAAATTTTAATTGCTGGTGAGTCAGTTGGAAACCGCAAACGAGGTGGCATTCCGGTTCCGCTGATTTAAATCGTTCTTTAAACGCAGATGCCTCTTTACAGATGACTCGAGGGGTGTTGCAACCTGGGTGGTAGACTTTGTCCAGAGGTGCAGGCTTCAGACATCTGGTGATTATTCTGATTGTCTCGCTGAGGACCACGTCAGCTTGCTTTGCGTTGATGATTTGTACCAAATCGGGCACGCATACTCCCCGGCAGAGTGACAGAGACTGCGTGCTGAGGTTTTGAGGCCCCGTGTTTGGCTCCACATTTAGAGCTTATCTGCGGGCAAATGATGTTATTTCTTCCGCTAACGTTTAGTGTGGTGTTAAGGCAGTGCAGTTTGTACGCTAGAGCCCTCCAGGTATTTCGCTCAAATGGTTCAAATGGCTCTAAGCACTATGGGACTTAACATCTGAGGTTATCAGTCCCCTAGACTTAGAACTACTTAAACCTAACTAACCTAAGGACATCACACACATCCATGCCAGAGGCAGGATTCCAACCTGCAACCGTAGCAGTCGCGCTGTTCCGGACTGAAGCTCCTAAAACCACTCGGCCACAGCGGCCGGCCAGGTATTTGGTGTTGGGGCAATGACCTAATATACCCCTTTCCATTTGATCTGTAATTTTCTGTCTGCCAGCTCGTTCCGAAGGTGGAAGGCACATCCTTGTGTTTCCATTGGACTTGGCTTCAATTGATGAATCCAGTAATACAGATCTAACTCCACAAGGTCCTTCCTTAGACGTTGTTTCACCCCTCTGAATGTTTTTCCTTGTGCTGTAATTACCCTGTCATCTGCGTACATATAGCTATTTGTACCTACAGGGAGGGGTTGATCGTTGGTGCAGATGTCGAAGAGAAGAGGTGGCGACTCACTTTCCAGTGGCAGGCAATTCCTCTGGTTTCTCCCTGCCTCGAGATGACTGGGTGTTTGTGTTGTCGTCATCATTTCATCATCATTCACGAAAGTGGCGACATTGGACTGAGCAAAGATTGGTAATTTGTACGGGCGCCGATAACCGCGCAGTTGAGTGCCCCACAAACCAAACATCATCATCATCATCCTGTGGTTTCTCCCCCTGATTCGTTTTCCCTGAAACCCGACTAGCACCTCCGTCGTGCATCAGGAGTCGGAGACTGATGGTGTCGCATGCAGCCATTAGAAGCCGCGTTGGAAGCCGTCTTCGATGTGTCATGCTGCACTACTAGCCATTAAAATTGCTACACCAATGATGACGTGCTACAGATGCGAAATTTAACCGACAGGAAGAAGATGCTGTGATATGCAAATGAGTAGCATTTCACAGCATTCACACAAGGTTGGCGCCGGTGGCGACACCTACAACGTGCTGACATGAGGAAAGTTTCCAACAAACAGCAGTTGACCGGCATCGCCTGGTGAAGCGTTGTTGTGATGCCTCGTGTAAGGAGGAGAAATGCGTACCATCACGGTTCCAACTTTGATAAAGGTCGGATTGTAGCCTATCTCGATTGCTGCTCGCGTTGGTCGAGATCTAATGACTGTTAGCAGAATATGGAATCGGGGGTTCAGGAGAGTAATACGGAACCCCGTGTTGGATCCCAACGGCCTCGTATCACTAGCAGTCGCGATGACAGGCATCTTATCCTCATGGCTGTAACGAATCGTGCAGCCACGTCTCAATCCCTGAGTCAACAGATGGGGACGTTTGCAAGACAACAACCATCTGCACGAACAATTCGACGACGTTTGCAGCAGCATGGACTATCAGCTCGGAGACAATGGCTGCGGTTACCCTTGACGCTACATCACAGACAGCAGCGCCTGCGATGGTGTACTCAACGACGAACCTGGGTGCACGAATGGCAAAACGTCATTTTTTCCGATGAGTCCAGGTTCTGTTTACAGAATCATGATGGTCGCATCCGTGTTTGGCGACATCGTGGTGAACGCACATTGAAAGCGTGTATTCGTCATCGCCATACTGCCGTATCACCCGGCGTTATGGTATAGTGCCATTGGTTACACGTCTCGGTCACATCTTCTTCGCATTGACGGCACTTTGAACAGTGGACGTCAGATTTCAGATGTATTACGACCCGTGGCTCTACCCTTCATTGGATCCCTGCGAAACCCTACATTTCAGCAGGATAATGCACGACCGCATGTTGCAGGTCCTGTACGGGCCTTTCTGGATACAGAAAATGTTCGACTGCTGCCCTGGCCAGCACATTCTCCAGATCTCTCACCAACTGAAAACGTCTGGTCAATGGTAGCCGAGCAAGTGGCTCGTGACAATACGCCAGTCACTGCTTTTGATGAACTGTGGTATCTTGTTGAAGCTGCATGGGCAGCTGTACCTGTACACGCCATCCAAGCTCTGTTTGACTCAATGCCCAGGCGTATCAAGGCCGTTATTACGGCCAGAGGTGGTTGTTCTGGGTACTGATTTCTCATGATCTATGCACCCAAATTGCGTGAAAATGTAATCATATGTCAGTTCTAGTATAATATATTTGTTTAATGGAATACCCGTTTACCATCTGCATTTGTTCTTGGTGTAGCAATTTGAATGGCCAGTAGAGTAGATTGAGGACTTTTTTCAGAAGAGAGAATAGCCTGTTGCGGTATGAGAGAATGAGTTCCACGGCTGGTATGAGGCGGCTGAGCATCAGAAAAATCTGAGATAGGTACTGGCGGAATTAAAGCTGTGAAGGGCGGGCCTGAGTCGTGTCTCGGCAGCTTAGCCAGTGAGTGTGTGTCTCATATATGAGTGGTTACGGAGGGCGACCTATGGTACTGTACACTGTTTTAATCTGCCACGGACTATCGAAGCTCCCAAAGCTTACAAAGACAGATAGAGCAACATAGTGACCACATGCCCTCCATGTTGAAATCAAATGAGACCATTACGACATAGGATGACAGGGTAATTGGCTAGCACTAGTTATCTTCAGGACCTGATCGCAGTTTCTTAAGGCCGCATGAGTTTCGAGACGCAGTATGCGAGACCCCTGCAAGAAGTGGCAATTCCGTGCTCACTACGAGCGCCGCCTCGGCGTCACACTGCCAACGGCACCCACGCCGCGTAGACGAGAAAGCCGAAGCTTCTGGCTTCGTAGCGGTGGCACTTCATCACGGCGCGTCCAAAAACCCTCGGAGAAGGTACTACGTCACCGCACCGCACTATGCAGCCCGTCTCATATCTGCCGTAGACTTCCTCACTTTCACCGCCGGCCTTCTAATTAATCTCATTTAACACCCTCACCCTGCTGCGCGTCCTGCCCTCGCGTCGCACTTTAATTAATGCTTTTTACCTGCTTAGAACAATGCGGCGGCGGCCCCTTCTCTCGCTCCTCGCGACACAGCACCAATCCCTTCCGCGGTAGGCAGACAGAAAAGGTGCGAGTCCGCCTGTGCTTGATGGCGAGCAAAGTAGCGGGATGAAAGGGTTGCGGCGTGTAGAAGGACAGCGGCGCGAAAAAAGCCCGGAGAAAAATAAAGAGGAGGTGGACGAGGTTGGGGGCGGTGGACGACGGCGGTGGCAGACGACTCGTTATTCACGAGGCATCCGCTATCTAACACATTCCGCGTCGCGGAAGAAAGGAGGGTCACAAGATTCCGCGCGAAACAATTGCAGGGAGGAGGAAAGTTGCCGGGCGGGGAGAGAGAGGTGAGACGCCTCAAACGACACATTTACAAGGGGAGGCTACACGCTGAAGGGCGAGAAGGGGCACCGGCCTGAAAGGAAAAACCTGGTGCGCGCAAGACGCGAGCCGCTCATTTTTCTGGCGGCCGCGCCGGGGGCGACGCTGATATAACATGCGCCACGACGCCCCCGCCCCCGACCTGAGTGATGTCTTCATTACGCGGTAAATGAAGGCCGACAAAACACTTGCCGGACGGGAGAGTGGGGGGGGGGGGGGGGGAGGGGGGCGGGCGACACAAAAGCAAGACAAGTGACCGCGGCTCCTCCACGAACGGACAGCGTTTCTTACACCCCGTCCATTGTCACTGTTATCGCACGCTCGTTAAGAATGGTTGTTATTGCTGAAAATTCAGAGAGTTTCCCCTAATACGTCTGAAAAATTTAAATACACTGAAGGCAAAAAATAGCAGCACCAAAAAAATAATTTATATAGAGTATTGAAATTTCGAGCATACCTTTGTCTAGGTAACACACCGGGTGATCAAAAAGACAGCATAAATTTGAAAACTTAATAAACCACGGAATAATGTGGATAGAGAGGTAAAAAATGACACACATGCTTAGAATGACGTGGGGTTTTATTAGAACAAAAAAAAAAAAAAAACAAAGTTCACAAAACGTCCGACAGATGGCGCTGGACAGCAAAACGTCAGTGACTGCGCATGATAATCGTGTATAAAAGGAGCTGTAGTGAGAGAGAGAATCAGATGCGCTTTTAGTGAAGCTGTATTATCGGAATGGGGAATGTGCTAGTTCAGCGTTACGATCCTATCGCCATAGGAAGGGAATACGAACGGGTAAAGGTCCGTTGACAAATGCAGCTGTGGCGAGAATGATTTCAAAGTTCGAAGCCACGGGTTGTTTAGACGATAGACCCCGTAGTGGCCGACCGAGCACAAGGCGTAATGCTGATGAGACAGTTCAGGAAGAAATGGAGACTGTAGCGGGTTCGTCTGTGCACGCGGAAGTCCATACAGCCGGCCGAAGTGGCCGTGCGGTTAAAGGCGCTGCAGTCTGGAACCGCAAGACCACTACGGTCGCAGGTTCGAATCCTGCCTCGGGCATGGATGTTTGTGATGTCCTTAGGTTAGTTAGGTTTAACTAGTTCTAAGTTCTAGGGGACTAATGCCCTCAGCAGTTGAGTCCCATAGTGCTCAGAGCCATTTGAACCATTTGAAGTCCATACACTACTGTTTGGTTGGCACTTAGGCGTACCCTCCGATGTTATCCATACAAAATCCATCAGCATCATGAACTGTTACCTGGCGATTTAGTGAAGCGGAGGTCATTTGCGGTGTGGGCGTTTCAAAAGATGGCGGAAGATGACGATTGGTTGAGTAACGTGTTGTGGACCGACGAAGCTCATTTCACGCTCCGAGGGTCTGTCAACGCCGACAAGTGCAGAATTCGGGCTACCGAAAATCCTAGAACTGTCGTGGAAACTCCATTGCATGACGAAAAGTCACGGTATGGGTTGGATTTACCACATCTACCGTTATCGGGCATTTTTTCTTCGAGGAAATGCGTGATTCTGGTTTTGTAACTGCTACCGTGACGGCTGAGAGGTACGCCGATATGTTACAGAATCGCATCATCCCCAGCCTGGCTGATAAACACCTGCTGGAACGTACGATATTTATGCAGGATGGCGCTCCACCCCATATTGCTAGATGCGTGAAAGATCTCTTGCGCGCGTCGTTTGGTTATGATCGTGTGCTCAGCCGCCACTTTCGTCATGCTTGGCCTCCCAGGTCCCCAGACCTCAGTCCGTGCGGTTATTGGCTTTGGCGTTACCTGAAGTCGCAAGTGTATCGTGATCGACTGACATCTCTAGGGATGCTGAAAGACAACATCCGACGCCAATGCCTCACCATAACTCCAGACATGCTTTACAGTGCTGTTAACAGCATTATTCCTCGACTACAGCTATTGTTGAGGAATGATGGTGGACATATTGAGCATTTCCTGTAAAGAACATCATCTTTGCTTTGTGTTACTTTGTTATGCTAATTATTGCTATTCTGATCAGATGAAGCGCTATCTGTCGGACATTTTTTGAACTTTTGAATTTTTTTGGTTCTAATAAAACCCCATGTCATTCCAAGCTTGCGTGTCAATTTTTACCTCTCTATCCACATTATTCCGCGATTTATTCAGTTTTCAAATTTATACTGACTTTTTGATCACCCGGTATTTAAGTGATTAACATTGCAAGACAAAAGATTATGTAAGTGCGAGATAAGCCATTACAAATGCGAAATGCTAGTACAGTAACAACCGATGTAACCGCCAAAATACTGAATACAAGCTTGCAAACATGCATGAATTGTATTGTGCAGGTGGCGGATATCAGTGTGTGGGGTAGAGTTCCATGCCTGTTGCGGTTGGTTGGTCAATCAGGGACTGTTAATGCTGCTTGTGGATGAAGTTCGAGTTTGCGTCCAATGATGTCGCATATGGGCTCCGTTAGAGACGGATATGATGATCGAGCAGATTAAGACAAAATGTCGGCACTGTGTAGGGCATTCTGGGTTGCAGCTTCGGTATGTGGGTAAGCGTTATCCTGTTGGAAAACACCTCTGGTATGCTGTTCATGAATGGTAGCACAACAGGTCGAATCACCAGAGTAACTTATAAGTTTGCATTCAGGGTGTATGGGATACTCACGACAGTGCTCCTGATGTCATACGACATCGCAGCCCATACCACAAATGTAGGTGTAGGTCAAGTGTGCCTAGCACCCAGCTTGGTTTCAGATCCTCAGCTGGCCTCCTTCTAACCAATACGCGGCTATCAATATCACGGAGACGGAACCAACCTTCGTCAGAAAACACAACAGACTCACCCTGCCCTCGAGCGAGCTCTCGCTTGACACAACTTAAGTCGCAAATGGCGGTGGTTTGGTGTCACTGGAATGGCGCTACAGGGTGAAAAACTCACAGCTGTCTTTCAACTAATCGATTGTAAGAGTTTGTTTTATTACTGTGGTGCCAACTGCTGCTCGAATTGCTACTGTAGATGCAGTGCGATGTGACAGATTCATGCGCCGAACGCAGTGGTCTTCCCTCTCGATAGTACCACGTGGATCCCAGAGCCGTTGGACCACCGGTGCCAGCATTTATGTACAATGGCTACATTCCTGCCAAGTCTTTCTGCAATATTGCAGAAAGAACATCTGGCTTCTCCTACCTCTATTACACGATCACGTTCAAGCTCAGTGAGGTGTTAGTAATGGTGCTTTAAAGGCATTCTTGACTAACAACAGCTTACTACGTCAAATCTGAAAGGTAAGTAATGGTCACAACCCTTACAATGTGTATATAAAGAAAATCTGATTTGCATCCTCATAGTGGCACTACTAACACCACTATTATGCTACTGGCACGAAATATTACCGGCAATCATCTTTCAGATCTAGAAACACGCCTACCAACTTTCGTTTATGTCGCACACCTTCTTCTTGGTGTTGCTTTTTTTCCGTCAGTGTATCTTCCTCTGCCATTTCTGCTTCAGCTGCTAGTCTTCTTTGACAGTTTTGGAAAATGGATTTTTTCAGCTTAAAATGTTCTCTGGAAAGTTTGCTTTATTGTAGTGTTCATTCCAAGACAGCCAGAAACTCTGCTATCGAGTTGCAAGGTGATTTGTCAAAAAGTATCTTCGAAAACCATTCACAGACGGGAAAAATATAACAGACATCGCGGCCATTGTGACAGCATTAATTTCAACGACCTCCTAACAGACATTGTGAAGGTGCTCGAACTTGTGGTCGGACCGGCCTGTTACAATTTCTGCACAAAAGCGGACGAAAAAACGCGTATCGAGCGAGCAGAGCAGCGGATGAGACAAGCTGCCAAAGAGGCCCGCAGGACCACCACGACCACGGAGGAGCTGGAGGAGAACCTCCTTGTTGATCTGGGAGAATTTCTGTATGGCTCAGTGATCGCTGACTAGAAGTATGTTTAACTTAACTACAAAAAAAGTAACTCAAAACTTTAAACGCGTTTTTCTCGAAACCAAATTTTTCAAGTTCATACGATTTCGATCAGAATTCCGTGCCAGAATTCTAAATTGAATTCTGTATCGGCGTACATAGACATTTTGCGTGATCTTCAAAAGCCTGTTTTCGGTGTACCTTTTTGTCTCGATTTTATGGGCAAAGAAAATGACATTTGTTTCAACGCCTGACCATTTTGTTAGACCTTAATGTTTTTCAGTTATCCTATGTATATTAATAGAAAACATATTTAAAATGACCTACAGAAAATTATTTTGTTACAGGTCGGATAGGTGGCCTCAGGGAATTCCAGCTGATAACCCATGTTCCGGCCGCAAAGGGTTTTTTGTCCTGGTGCAGCAGTTACAGGGAGTGTCGGATGTGGACAAAAAGTGTAATCAAATTTAGCATTACTTTTTATTTTATTTGAAGAAAATTACGAAAATCACCTGTTTTTCACGTGTTAAAAGATGGCTACGCCTTAATACGAGAGATAGTATTTAAGTTTTAATATTCACCTTGGACATATTAATTTGTGACCACGACACTAGTTATGGTGTTCAACCTTCTCTATATGGTCACACTAGAATGTGACACATTTTACATACCTATGGATGACTCAGCGATGATTTTGATTACAGAAGTCTGTGTTTGACTGTTCAGGAGATGTTAAACCTAGAGAATCAATACGTTGTCATTTTGAAATTGCATACCCCACAATTGTTTCTTCAACCGCGGAAAGAGGAATAAGTCTTTGGATGCTACGTTTCAGGATAACACTAGGCTGTGCGTGGTAAGGGGGGAGGGGGGGGGGGAGAGAAGTGACATGATGCAAGATGGCTTTTACGTGATTTGCTGGATCTTTTTCTGACCGCAGCCATGTCGGAGATTTGATGTTTTACCGGATTCCTGATATTCACGGTATACTCGTGAAATGATCGTACGGGAAAATCCCCACTTCATTGCTACCTCGGAGATGCTATATCCCATCGCTCGTGCGCCGACTATAACACCACATTCAAACTCACTTAAATCTTGATAAACTGCCATTGTAGCAGCAGTAACCGATATAACAACTGCACCAGACACTTGTAATAATTCTATATAAACTGTTATAAATAACTTAAAGTTTTAAGACATACCGATGAGATCTAAGTGGAGCTGAATGGTGCAGATTTGCTTTATTCGTGTGACTCTGCTGTCTGGGCCGAACATATGAAATGTAGTGTTTATGTGTCTGTATGTGTGTCGCTCGTTACACATGCACACGTGTACGGTCTCCATAAATCTACCGTCTGCTGCTAAAGGGCGCGCTAGCGTCACAAGACGATGAGCTGGAACTGTCTGTGGGGCACTGAGGACTCATACTCGGACATTCGCTCTCCTCTGAAATACTGCAGTCACTGGATGGCGATTTATGATTGGCAGGCCAATTAAATAACAATTCTATTGTTTTATTGACTTGCTTCTGCTTTTAATTAAATTTGTAATTTACCGTTTTTTGATTAACTCGTCTGCAAAGACTCATAACAAAGTTGCTCGGAGGTACAGTCTCATTTGGAAATCCCCACTGCTGTACGCTTTGATTTGCAAGAAATCGATAAATGATACGTGTAGTGCCAGAGTGTAAGAGTGGCCCAGGTAATTAAAATATAAACTTCCAGATATTTTCATGTCTCCACGTAAGCTAGCTCTTCACATGAGAGCATTGTATCTTCTGTTTTACTTAATCTGCTGTACGTATAACCATCAGCAGTACGATGATTAAACAGCGAAGACTACGCTAACACGAACCTTGAGGCGGATTAAAATTTCGTGCCAGTCGAGCACATGCAGAGTAATGTTGTTAATCTCTTCATATCGTGAGGTTTGCTGGCTAGTCCAATGGTAAAACACTCTGTGCTGATTACAGGGAGTTTAAAAGCGATACCGACAAACTTTGAGGGGCTGTAGACCGCTAACAGCACTGGGGGCAAAAGGACAAGCTGAACATACGCAGCAGAAACTCAGCACTCATACGTTGTTTGTCTCGTGCTGTTGCACAGCATCATGGAGATCATCACTTGGTTCGAGCAGCGTGAAATGCATTTAGTTTATTTCGAGCCAAGAGGAAACGCGCACGCAGCTACACGCGCTCACCAGTTACCAGCAATCTTTTTCTTTTTTTTTTTTAATTTGTGATAAGTTCCTACGGGATCAAGCTCCTGAGGTCATCGGTCCCTAAGCTTACACACAACTTTGACGACGCCGGCCACTGTGGCCGAGCGGTTCTAAGCGCTTCTGTCCAGAACCACGCGGCTGCTGCGGCCGCAGGTTCGAATCCTGCCTCGGGCATGGATGTGTGAGTCCAGTGCTTAGAGCCCTTTGAACCATTTGAACTGATTGCATACGTAAATAAAGTGATCGTTATGAGGTGACACCCGAAAGGTGTGCAACACACCCACCGTACAGCTAATGCGGTTAGGCCCTAAACTGACCAAAGCCACTACGAAAATTACCGTAATCTACGCTTCCTTATGATAGTCTACAGTAGCCTACGGCTGCCACCCCTTCTAACAGCCGTGTACCGCAAGTCTCTAGAGGAACGGATGGTTCCAAATGATTGGAAAAGAGCACAGGTAGTCCCAGACTTCAAGAAGGGTCGTCGAGCAGATGCGCAAAACTATAGACCTATATCTCTGACGTCGATCTGTTGTAGAATTTTAGAATATGTTTCTTGCTCGCGTATCATGTCGTTTTTGGAAACCCAGAATCTACTCTGTAGCAATCAACATGGATTCCGGAAACAGCGATCGTGTGAGACCCAGCTCACTTTATTTGTTCATGAGACCCAGAAAATATTAGATACAGGCTCCCAGGTAGATGCTATTTTCCTTGACTTCCGGAAGGCGTTCGATACAGTTCCGCACTGTCGCCTGATAAACAAAGTAAGAGCCTACGGAATATCAGACCAGCTGTGTGGCTGGTTTGAAGAGTTTTTAGCAAACAGAACACAGCATGAGAGATGTCTACAGACGTTAAAGTGACCTCTGCGTGCCACAGGGGAGTGTTATGGGACCATTGCTTTTCACGATATATATAAATGACCTAGTAGATAGTGTCGGAAGTTCCATGCGGCTTTTCGCGGATGATGCTGTAGTATACAGAGAAGTTGCAGCATTAGAAAATTGTAGCGAAATACAGGAAGATCTGCAGCGGACAGGCACTTGGTGCAGGGAGTGGCAACTGACCCTTAACATAGACAAATGTAATGTATTGCGAATACATAGAAAGAAGAATCCTTTATTGTATGATTATATGATAGCGGAACAAACACTGGTAGCAGTTACTTCTGTAAAATATCGGGGAGTATGCGTGCGGAACGATTTGAAGTGAAATGATCATATAAAATTAATTGTTGGTAAGGCGGGTACCAGGTTGAGATTCATTGGGAGAGTCCTTAGAAAATGTAGTCCATCAACAAAGGAGGTGGCTTACAAAACACTCGTTCGACCTATACTTGAGTATTGCTCATCAGTGTGGGATCCGTACCAGATCGGGTTGACAGAGGAGATAGAGAAGATCCAAAGAAGAGCGGCGCGTTTCGTCACAGGGTTATTTGGTAACCGTGATAGTGTTACGGAGATGTTTACCAAACTCAAGTGGCAGACTCTGCAAGAGAGGCGCTCTGAATCGCGGTATAGCTTGCTCGCCAGGTTTCGAGAGGGTGCGTTTCTGAATGAGGTATAGAATATATTGCTTCCCCCTACTTATACCTCCCGCGGAGATCATGAATGTAAAATTAGAGAGATTCGAGCGCGCACGGAGGCTTTCAGACAGTCTTTTTAAAAAGAGGTGGAGCCCCTCCACGCCCACACCGGCATGATGGCCAACACAAAAGGTCTACTGCCATCTCTGCATAAGGGTTAGTATTCACTAAAGTGAGGTGTCGCAGGATGTGGGTACTGCGATGTCTGCGTACGTCTGGTTAGGATTAACCATTAATACGCGCTCATCTGGAGATAGATTGGTCGAAATCTGACGAAGGGTAGCGGTTTGAAGGGCAGAGGAAAAAAAGTGCCGAAGCAAGAGCCAAGGGAAAAAAAACCTCTGCGAAAGTTAGGTCGGGCGGCAAGAGCAGTAGCGGTTGTCTTGCTGCCTGCGATAGGTTGTGTAAGGATAGGCTTTGTTAGTAGTGGGTATCATGCATGTCGATACCTTGACGTTGTGCGTTTGTGCAGCTCGGCGGCTGGCGCTGGGTGCTGGTACAGAGTCCTCGTTCAGCGTCCTGCAACCTGCAACAGTTAGGTTTGTTATCGGTCTTGTGTCCGATAGGTCATATACCGGAGGCACAGTGTGAGGGAGTGTTGGCAGATTGTTCGTGCGTCTGTGTGCGAGCTCGTCGGTGTCCCTGCTGTGGCCTGTTGGTTGGCTCTAATAGCAGCTGGTAGTTGCCAGTCAGTGTTGCTGATATGCAGGGGCTTGCCGGCGTTTGTCGCTGTTTGCGTATGTTAGTTTACCATAGGTGGTTATGCCCTAGCTATCAGTGTCTTTGGCCGCTTGTGTTTCCACCTGTGGTTGTGATCGTAGTTTCCCAGAGTGAGGATCAAAGGATTGTTCGAGTGTCTCGAGTTCCTGTATAGTCGTGTTGCGTGTTTCTTGAATACTTCCTTGAGGGTATCAAGGCGGTATTCATGGTGAAGATCCACGGTGCGTGTGTAGCGTGGAGCATTGCTGTTCAGACAGTCGTTCTTCCGGCGAACCATACGCGACTGGAACAGAAAAGGGAGGTAATGACAGTGGCACGTAAAGTGCCCTCCGCCACACACCGTTGGGTGGTTTGCGGAGTGTAAATGTAGATGTAGATGTAGTGTTCCTCTCGCAGGGCAGCGCGCTGTGCGTTACACTAAACGAGCATGTTGAAAGCCAACGACAATTTCTGCGAAAAGATCATGTGCTGGCCCATTCCACGGAGACTGCCGCGGGTGGAAACTTGACGGAGCGATAATTACAACCAAGTGTGGCACGTTCCTTTTGGTTCACTTGGTTTCATTTCTGACACGACAAAAATAATTTAATTTCACCGGAGAAAATCGCCTAGTGTGCTATTAGCGTAAGCATCCCGATCCTTTGTTAGGTCGACTGCCCGTAGGCAGCTGGGTGCTGTTTCGCACGCTCCTGACAGCGGCGCGGCTGTTTCCCTTCCCGGACAGCCTGCAGTCCAGGTCGACGTCGGCCGCTCGGATGGCTGTCGGACAGCTAGCGAGGGGCCGCTGCAGTCGTTGCCAATGGTATGAAATATACGGACGATGGGCGGTGCGCCGTGGCTCGTATTTCATAAAGTATCGCGGACGCGACTCGCTTGACCTCTTAGCGACACAGAACCGGCCTCGAGATTTATACGGCCGGCCCGACACTAAATTCAGTGGACACTCCCAAGACGGCCGGCGGCGAGACTGCGACTGCACAAGATGGCGGCTCGCCTACACGACAGCGCCCGCACGTAGTCGATAAGTTGCGGAGACGGAATGCGTAGGGCCGCCAAACTGGCCCTTTCACCTCGGAAACTGGCGTGGCGCTCTCATATAATGCAAATGACACATCACTGACGTAAAACTAAGGGTAGGATAGGTAGAGCCAGTCTGACATTCACTGCAGGACTCCTAAGTCCACTGAAGAAACAGGAAGCTTGCAAACACACGACAACCATTTAGGTAAAAAAGAAAGGCGTTATCATTACGTCACAAACTTGAAGCCGTAATGTAGCCCAAAAACATTAGGTTCACCGCATTTATACCTCCATGGTTCATTGTGGTGGTACTTCCCCGTGACTAATAGTGGCGTCTCCGTGCCCAGTTTCGCCCGTTGAGAATAATCATCGACTTTCGTGATCGCATCCCAAATAACATCTGGTGACGTAGTTGTTTATAAAAAATTTACAATCAATAATCGTTCACTTCCTTGATATATACAAAATACGACAACATGTCTTCCTTCTTTCCTCATTTTACACGTTTATGGGATAACAAAGAGATCGTAGGTACGTTGAAAATGGCTCTGAGTACTACGGGACTTAACATCTGAGGTCATCAGTCCCCTAGAACTTAGAACTACTTAAACCTAACTAACCTAAGGACATCACACACATCCATGCCCGAGGCAGGATTCTAACCTGCGACCGTAGGGGTCGCGCGGTTCCAGACTAAAGCACCTAGAACCGCTCGGCCACACCGGCCGACGATCGTAGGTACGTTTTCTTGCAAACGCGATCAGTAAAAATATTGTGCACATGAGATGAAAACTGAATACGTAACGGACAAGAAACAGTACCAATAAGTAAATAGGCATTGGTTTCGGAGTTCCAGCTTGATTTACTATCGATAGAAATACAGTAAAGTTGGGATTACATGGATTACGAAAGCATATTTTTCACATGGAATGGACAGTGTCTTGAAAGAAGGATATAAGATGAACGTCAACAAAAGCAAAACGAGGATAATGGAATGTAGTCGAATTAAGTCGGGTGATGCTGAGGGAACTAGATTAGCAAATGAGACACTCAAAGTAGTAAAGGAGTTTTGCTATTTAGGGAGCAAAATAACTGATGATGGTCGAAGTAGGATATAAAATGTAGACTGGCAATGGCAAGGAAAGCGTTTCTGAAGAAGAGAAATTTGTTAATATCGAGTATAGATTTAAGTGTCAGGAAGTCGCTTCTGAAAGTATTCGTATGGAGTGTAGCCATGTATGGAAGTGAAACATGGACGATAATTAGTTTGTACAAGAAGAGAATAGAAACTTTCGAAATGTGGTGCTACAGAAGAATGCTGAAGATTAGGTGGGTAGATCACATAACTAATGAGGAGGTATTGAATAGGATTGGGGAGAAGAGAAATTTGTGGCACAACTTGACTAGAAGAAGGGATCGGTTGGTAGGACATGTTCTGAGGCATCAAGGGATCACCAATTTTGTATTGGATGGCAGCGTGGAGGGTAAAAATCGTAGAAGGAGACCAAGAGATGAATACATTAAGCAGATTCAGAAGGATGTAGGTTGCAGTAGGGACTGGGAGATGAAGAAGTTTGCACAGAATAGAGTAGCATGGAGAGCTGCATCAAACAAGTCTCAGGACTGAAGACCACAACAACAACAACTTTTCACATCATAATCTTTTCTGCTTGGTTATTAGAAATACATCAGTAGAGTAAATACGCATACAAGAACAAGTACTGTGATGTTTTGTATTTAAAACAGCCGTTGCGTGCATACGACACAAGTAATGAAAAAGAAGCAATTGTCAACAATACTCTGCTAGTGTTTTGGGCTATTTAAGATGGCGAGAGGCCCCGGCCCCTCTGGCTTCAAAACAATGGACAGCGTAAGTCTACAGTGCCATGTCCCTTCTTTTCTTACCTACATGCTTTCACCGGATATTACCTACTCCTTGTCGATCTGGGATCCTTACTACACATTTCAAAAAAAGTTTTGCATCACCTCGGTTAACAGAGTTCCGGAAAAATTGGAATAGAGTTCAACATAAACATCATGTCCGCCCTTTTTATTGCTCATGAAAAGTGAGACCTCCAGAGGTGGTGGTCCAGATTGCTGTACACACCGATACCTCTAATATCCAGTAGCACGTCTTCTTGCATTGATGCATGCCTGTATTCGTCGTGGCATACTGTCCACAAGTTCTTCAAGGCATTGTTGGTCCAGATTGTCCACTCTTCAACGGCGATTCGGCGTAGATCCCTCAGAGTGGGGCTGCGCGGAGCTGCCGCACGGTTTAAGGCGTCATGTCAGGGACTGCGCGGCCTCTCCCGCCGCAGGTTCGAGTCCTCCCTCGGGTATGGGTGTCTGTGTTGTTTTTAGCATAAGATAGTTCAAGTTAGTTCAAGTAGTGTGTAAGTCTAGGGACCGATGACCTAAGCAGTTTGGTCCCTTAGGAATTCACACACCTCAGAGTGGTTCGTCGCTCACGTTGTCCATAAACATCCCTTTTCAGTCTACTCCAGGCATGTTCGATAGGGTTCATGTCTGGAGAACATGCTGGCTACTCTAGTCGAGCGATGTCGCTGTCCTGAAGGAAGCCATTCACAAGATGTGCGCGATGGGGGCGCGAATTGTCGTCTATGAAGACGAATGCCTCGCCAATATGCTGCCGACATGGATGCACTATCGATCTGAGGATGGCATTCACGTATCGCACAGCCGTTACGGCGCCTTCCATGACCATCAGCGACGTACGTCGACCCCACATAATGCCACCCCAAAACAACAGGGAAGTTACACCTTGCTACACTCGCTGGACGGTGTCTCTGACGATTGTCTGGTTGAAGGAGTATGCGACAGTCATCGGTGAAGAGAACGTGATGCCAATCCTGAGCGGTCCATTCGGCATGTTGATGGGCCCATCTGTACCGCGCTGCGTGGTTTTGTGGTTACAAAGATGGACCTCGCCATGGACGTCTGCAATGAAGTTGCGCATCGTGCAACCTACTGCGCACAATTTGAGTCGTAACACGATGTCCTGTGGCTGCACGAAAAGCATTATTCAACATGGTGGCGTTGCTGTTAGGGTTCCTCCGAGCCATAATCCGTGTATAGCGGTCACCCACTGCTGTAGTAGCCCTTGGGCGGCCTGAGCGAGGCATGTCATCGAAAGCTCCTGTTTCTCTGTAAATCCTCCATGTCCGAAGAAAATCGATTTGGTTCACTCTGAGACCTCTGGACACTTCCCTTGTCTAGAGCCATTCCTGGCACAAAGTAACACGATCGAACCGTGGTGCTCACCGTCTAGGCATGGTTGAACTACAGACAACACGAGCCCCATGTCAACACGAAAGGTTGCGAACCGGTTACTAGCAGTGAGACTACGGCGGCAAACACCTCCCCTCCGTCTTTCCCCCACATCACAGCATCGACCTGCGTGGCTCGACTGGTATCGTCAGAAGATCAGCTGGAGGATAGGATGGCACACTGCGGTCTTCAGCGACAAAAGCAGACTCTGCGTGTATCCAAGTGATAGTCATTCGCACGTACGAGGTAGACATGGTGAGCACTGTCTCGAATAGTGCATTCCTCCGAGACCCACTGGTGTCACCCCACACTTTACGGTCTGGGCTGCGATAGTCTATAACTGTCCTTCAGCTTTCGTGCTTTTAGAGGGAACGCTGACCAGCGATCGGTAGGTACAGAATGATGTTCGACCAGTTCTTCTGCTGTTCATGCAAATAAACCCTACGAAGGCATAGGTCATCCTCATATCACACCAAAAGTTGATTGAGAAAGATTTTCACCATTGCTCAAGGTGTGCTCTTCCAATCGTATATTGCTCGTCCATACACTGCGCGTGGAACTAAACGTACTCCGCAAGACTTGTAGCAGCTTGCCTGGCCAGCACGATCACTGTACGTGTCTCCAGTTGAGCACGCCTCGAACTTTAAGGGACGAGAAGTGACTCGTGAGACTCGTCCACCCATAATTTTTACAAAGCTGCGTGAACAGGTCGAGCAGGTGTGACATAAGATCCCAAGACAGTATTCGTTACATTTATAAATGGCTGCATACGAGAGTCAGTGCCTGTATTGCCCTGTTTGGAGACTAGACTGCATACTAGTGTGGGTGTTTCAGCATACGTCCATACTGGTACCTCAGAACCGCTTGAGATATTGATCTGTAAATCTAGCTCTCCATGTATTCCACATATAATGTGTGTACAATAAATTTTGAATGAACTGAAAAACTCTCAGTGGGTGTTCGACTTTTTTCCCCCGACAGTCCACATAAATAAAATAACTTTATGGACATGGACTGAAGCGTGAGTAAAATTTTTTACCAAGGCCAGAAATCGAATACCAGATCTCCTGCTTCCTAGACAGGTGCGTTTTTTTTTTAAAGTCATCCTTATATCACACGTTTTCATTAGTGCTCCTTGATGGTATCCATTAACCCTATGGATACACAGTAAGAGTTGCGTTCATGATGTTGGATTAACATGTAGATTGGAAAGAGAAAGATATTGCAGCATACACGAAATCTCTCTTCTGCTTATACGCAATCCAAAATATAGCAAAATAGCTCCACCTTAAAATGAAGAAAAGTTAGCCCAGTTTCTAGTCCTGCCAGATCTTTTCTACTGTGATGTAGTTCAGAACAGTAGAAACAGCGAGAAATCCAGACGATTCAGATAATCCATGAATACTTGCGGAAGGCACGTGTACAACATTAGGTAGTCAACATTAGGTTGTCAGTCCCTCGTATGCTCAGTCAGGATTGATGTGACTGGATAGACGACGTGTTTTTCGCACGCATCCAATACCTATCATTATAGTGGAGTACCTCACCAGATACGTTCAGTATCTTGGCTGTAACTTTGCATAACACTAAATCTTCCTTTGTCTTCTTCTCCATTTCAGCCATACACCTCTGGAACGAACTGCCCTGCAAACTGCATCTCATCGAAAAACACTCTGCATTCTAGAGGAGATTAAACTTGTATTTTTTATCATCGCTTTAGTTTCCCTCATAACGTATCCAAGACGTTTTTCTTCTGTCTAATAGTGAGCCGGTATCTCTATTACAAAGTCAATACTGTTCATACTTTTCTGGTTCCTATCTATTTCTATGTTCTTCCTTCTATCCCATTTCCTAATTTTATCCTATTGTTTCTGACGCTGCCTCTGACCCCTGAATTTCTTCTTCGTATTTGATTTCTTCTGTATTGCTGCCATGCATTTTTAAATGTAATAATTGCTGATATTCAACAATAAACTAATGAATCAATCGCTTGTTAATAAGTTACTGATTAACGAAAACCACCACAGCTGTATTATTACAGATTCATTGCGATACGACCGGTTTCGCTCATTGAACATCTTCAGTTGCCGAGTTGTGCTAAAGCCATGACACATAAGGACTGGTAAAATGTAAAATCAAAAGCACCTTCAGGAGCCTGTATTTGGTTTGACATTTTATATTGAACAGCTGCGGCCCCAAAACCATTCTGTATAAAGATGGACTTACAGCAGCAAATGATCTAGTAATGTTAAAGACCGAATTCAAAAATACTGCCGGCCGTGGTGACCAAGCGGTTAAAGGCGCTACAGTCTGGAACCGCGCGGCCGCTACGGTCGCAGGTTCGAATCCTGCCTCGGGCATGGATGTGTGTGATGTCCTTAGGTTAGTTAGGTTTAAGTAGTTCTAAGTTCTAGGGGACTGATGACCTTAGAAGTTAAGTCTCATAGTGCTCAGAGCCATTTGAACCATTTTTTCAAAAATACTGCCGACAGTCTGGTGGAAATGAGGCGAACAGCAAGGCATACTGCGTAGAGTAAACTATATTGTGCGTGAGATAACCAACCTTGTTATTGATTGTTTTTATCAGTAGTTATCTGTGGTGATTATCCGTCTGTGCGGCTTAATGTTGCCTGTCTTTGTATGTGTGGCGGCTTGTGCTGATCGGAAAATTTTTAGAGATAGCAATTCGTTATTACGACTTTAAGGATGTCTTCCATGAGATATCTGAATTATATTACTGAAGGTAGTTGTTTCTTATGCTTTAAGAAAATGTGTTCTTTCTAAAGACTGCTGAAAAATTTTAATTAGTAGTTTAAAGTGTTGCAGTACAGGGATGTTTTCTTGCGTTATGGTGCCATTGGATGTTTGAAATACACTCTAAGAGAAAAATAAACAAATAAATAAAATCGACGCACCATGAAGGAATTATCCGCATGGGACGAAAATCGGTAGATGTGGTATATATGTATGTGCAGACAAGCAAATGATAACAACTGCAGAAAAATTGGAAGATTTATTCAAGAGAAAGAGCTGCACAAGTTGAGCAAGTCAATAACGCTTTGGTCCACCAGTGGCTCTTGTGCAAGCTGTTATTCGGCTTGGCATTGCTTGATAGATGTCCTGCTGAGGGATACCGCGCCAGATACTGTCCTATTGGCGCATTAGATGAGCAAAATCCCGAGCTGATTGGAGGGCCCTGTCCATAATGCTCCAAACGATTTCAGTTCGGAGGATATCCGGTGACTTTGCTGGAAAAGGTAGGGTTTGGCAAGCACGAATATCGTCGATGTACCGCTGTGCTGTAACGGTACCGCGGACCACATCCCAAGGCGTCCTGCTATAAAAAGAAATGACACGCCGGATTGTCTCCTTGTTTGCCGGGCAGCCTGGTGAGCGACATCTAGCCTGCTAGCCCACCGTTGTGCGGAGCGTCTCCAGGCATGCCTCCGCTGGTCAGGAGGACTCAGTTCGAAGCGGAACTCGTCAATGAAGACAATTCTACTCCTGGCCTAAGACGTGACCGGAGACATATGGCGGGAGTTTCTGCTACTAGTCTTATTGCCCGCCAAACCGTATCTTGTACAGCAAAAGCATTTGACTCACAAGGAACCCCTTGAGTAAGAGATCGCAAGTTCAGTCTGTAGTAAGGCTCATTTGAAATCGTTGTGTTAATAGTTACGGCAAGAAAAATATTAGTTGCTAATGACTCATCATGTGCATCCTTAGGGTGACGGAAAATGAGTGCCCAGAGGCTGAATATGTCCAATGGTTCCAGGTGGTGTGAATTTCAATCACACACTTTTCAGGAGGGGTAGTTTTCCATAAAGGAGTGTTATTTTTATACGCAGACCAGAAATCAAGCAAAAGCACGTTATTTTGACCAGCTACTGGCTAAAAGCAGCGCTCGTACCGGATTTGTAGTTCTCTTACGCCTATTTTCCCATTCTCACTTAATGTGTCGTAAATATTCCCTACTGCCCTTGTGGGATCACGCTCAGGAGAAAGAATCATAGGCGGCAGAGCACCTCCAACGTCTCACTGCGCAACAAATAACTCTCCAGCTAATTTACCATCGAGATTAACAGCCAGAATAATTGTCTACTAACGCGATAAGGCATTGATGTTAGTTGGTATTCATACAACTCTCTTGGTACTTCTGATTTACAGGGTTCCTTTTATATGCATTTCCTCTTCAGATCCAGATTGGCTTGAGTTGCAAACAAATTCCTTACTGAACGGTGGTATAAGTTTGTTAACCTCTCACACAAACTTTCGGACGATTCCACAGTTTCTGGTAAACCTTCCGGGATGTAAGGTCGTGGTCCATGAAACTCTTCAGCTCCTAACATTTCGTCCAGAGCTGCGCTGGACATCTTCAGAGGGGTATTTCTCTTCCGGTGAGTCTTGCCGACTGACGGGTCGTCGCTCTCAGACGTCCGACCCGTCAGTCGGCAAGACTCACCGGAAGAGAAATACCCCTCTGAAGATGTCCAGCGCAGCTCTGGACGAAACGTTAGGAGCTGAAGAGTTTCATGGACCACAACATTACATCCCGGAAGGTTTACCAGAAGATATGTCATCCGGTCGTGAAAGCCTTCATACTATGATTCCACAGTTTGCTGTGCATCGTCGGGTTGACGCTTGAAATTTTGTTATCTTGCGTCTTCCAATTCTGTAGCGCTGTTTGAAGTTATGTAACCATCCACTGCTATCCTTGGAATCACTGCAATTTACGTCGCGCGTAATTATAGATGCATCTATAACATAGTAGGACACTATTATGCATGTCCTGTAAATTGTATCGAGCATGCTTCAAACCACATACACCTGCTTTTGTAAAAAGTGCGCCTTATCCTCGCTTGAATACCAGTAGGTTTTCTTATGCACTTCACGATGATATTTCGGCTGACTTTTTTCGAGATCTTTTCACTTTTTTTTTTACTGTGCTGCGGATGATCTTCCATGTACGTAATTATGTTTAGTACATGCTCCTTTACAGCGACTGTCCTTTGCTACGTTTCACTGGAGCCGAGTTTTGTTGCTCCCTGTCCTACAGGGACGATCAACCACTTGGCTTGATACCTGTTTCAGTATCAATTTCACCTGTTAAGCACGTATCGTCATCATTATACTCCTCGTGTATTTTGTCCGCACAGTCAAGTGTATACGACACAACACATTACACTGCCTCATTTTGCAGAAGCGCTAATGTTTCATCCGCCTCTTCTTTCTCTCCCTGAAAAATTCCTCGGGGTTCCGTTATGATGAAATGTCAACTTCGGCAACTGTTGTCGTAAATATAATGGAAGGTTTGGTTAGTTTATTGTTGCAATTGCTCTGCTTTGTATCAGCACCACTAGCACTTAGCACTGTTGTGAGTTACTCGTTGACCAAGCAGTTCAACTACTCTCCGCAACTTCACGCTGTGCTCACCACTGGATGCCTCCAGTAGTCATGGTAGATGAAATTTGGTGCCTCGAATGCCATAAACATCATTGGCCGTTTGTGGCTTCCCGCTCAAGGGGTTCGTTGTCGGTATCACATCATCGTTTATTAACGATAATGGATGATTTCTTTGTTAAAGAGGACGCAGCATTTTATCTTGGATAGAGAGTCATCGATAGATGTACAGATAAACTCACGTGTTTCCCGGCGAAGTATGCTGGAGTCTTTCCTAGTGACTTTGTACATGAATGACCTGGTTGATAATTTTAATAGTAGCCTCAGTGTTCTGCAGGTAGTGCAGCTAAGCTGTCTATGGTGAAATACCATATGAAGATAAGATTCCAAAGCGATACAAAGTTTGCCAATTTGGGTTAAATTTAAAATGGTGCGCTTTGCAAAATGCGAAAACGTAGTATCATATGACTACAGTACCACTGAATCACAACTCAAATTAGTCAAATCAAACAAATACTTAGTTGTAACATCTGTGAGGGTGTAGGACAGAATAATCACTAACAACCTATGATAACACAAGCTACCATTCATGGATGGGATCCTGGGAAAATGCAGTCAGTCTAGAAATCTGATTACTTGCAGAATACTCATGCGACGTGTCCTAGAATACTGCTCAAGTATGTGGATCTCATAATAGGGCTGACAAGGTACATTGATCGTGGTAGCCTTTAAATCGGCCGCGGTCCGTTAGTATACGTCGGACCCGCGTGTCGCCACTGTCAGTGATTGTAGACCGAGCGCCGCCACACGGCAGGTCTAGAGAGACTTACTAGCACTCGCCCCAGTTGTACAGCCGACTTTGCTAGTGATGGTTCACTGACAAATTACGCTCTCATTTGCCGAGACGATAGTTAGCATAGCCTTCAGCTACGTCATTTGCTACGACCTAGCAAGGCGCCATTATCATTTGCTATTTATCTTGTGATGCATGTACCGTCAGACCGATGTTCACCAATTATGGATTAAAGTTAAGTATTCCAGAAGCTCCGTACTTTTTTTACTAGACTCAACTCCTTTAACAGTTCCAGACCTCACGCCAGCCTGCGTGAGCTTAAACGCGTGCCTTTCGGCTACCTCATAGTGGCTTGGCTGTCTTGCCAGGCCACAACAGAAATGGTCGCAGGTTTGCTTGACTCACGGAAGACCGTCACGAAAGTGCTGAAAAATCTGAGCTGGCAGACTCTTGAAGGGAGATGTAAAAAAAAAAAAAAAAAAAAAAAAAGAAATACAGAAACCTAGGAATATACAAAGCCATCTACGTATCGCTCACGTCTGAATAGCAGAAACAAGATTAGACCAAGTGCCCTGCTGCATTTAAGCAGTAGTTTCTGCCATACACTTGACAGTGGCTGGTAAGAAAATACGGGGTGAACCCTAACTCCACCGGCAAAATTTCGCAGGGTGTTCAGAGATACTTTTTGTGTACGTTGGTATAAGGGACTCACGAATTCCGTTGGCTTCTTACGGAATTATGTGGCTGCCATTAATCGGTTTGTTACACTAACTACCTCTGTTTCTTTTAAAACACCTTTACAACAGTGAAAAAGCCGGTAACACAGGGTCGGGCTTACAGACTTAAACATGATAATCAAGACTCAGAGAAACGCAGCAGCCCTCAGACGAAACACGTACACTTTTCAGTTTATTTAGGTTACACTTCAGTATGTAAAAATGCCGAACCGTCCCCTTAAAAAGGTATTGTACGTGACAACGTTAGGCTACAGTTACTTACTATCTACTGTAAGCGTACTATCTACTGTCCAACAAGCCCACGACTTCCAGGAGTTTGGCGCACTACTTCCGTAGCTGTGACAGTCCTAGTAACTAGGTGCATATCGGCACGCGTCTCCTAAATTAGGCACTTCACATGCCGCAAAAAACAAAAACAAAAAAAAGTAAAGAAAAGAAATCGGTTGGTGTCATGCCTGGTGACCGAACTGACCACGCCCAGTAACACCGCGACCTATCCTTTGTTGCCCAAACGAAATTAGTTACCCTGCAACGAGCCGCCTAGACCAATGTTACCTCATACCAAAACACTCAAAACACATCGCTAGACAACCTCTCTGAAATTTTGTATGTGGTGGTCGCGTTCAACCTGTAGATGTAGACATATTGTAGGTTACAGAATGAAAGTTTCCAGATGTTTTCACTGGGTTAGAGATACGGAGAACTGGTGCCAGGGCAACAGTCGAATACCTTCTGTACCGAAGTAGATCAGGGTAGGACGGCACAAACGCGGCCTCGCATTTTTTTATTGAAAGATACCGTCGCGGAGACCCCGACGGTATAGTTCATGTTTCACTACGACAAAATGCTGTGCTCCAAACGTACATACTCTGAAATTTCTTTCTCAAATTAAGGCCTACGTCTGACACCAGTAGACTTCTGTCGGCTAAGAATGTCCTCTTTGCCTGTGCTAGTCTGCTTTTTGTGTTCTCTTTGCTTCGTCCATCGTTGATTATTTTGCTTCGTCTTCTTTGTGATTGCCAGTTCTGATGTTAAAGCTTCTCGCTGTTCACATTCCCGCTACTTCCCATTACTTTCGTCTTTATTCGACTTATTCTCAATCCATACTTTGTACTCACTTGACTGTTAACCCCATTCAACAGATCATGTAATTTTTCTTCACCTTCGTTGATCATATCAACGTTATCGGTGAAACTGATCATTGATATCTTTTCACACTAAGTTTTAATTCTTGAACTTTACTTTTATTTCCGTCACGTTCAGCATGAACATGTTGAGGCGAATGACTACATCTCTGTCTTACACCCTTTTTAATCCGAGCACTACTTTCTTGGTCTTCCAAATTTATTGCTCCTTGGTACTTAAACATTCTTTTTAATACCCGACTTTTCCTATAGCTTGCTCCTATTCTGCTCGGAATTCCGAACATCTTGCACGATTTTACATTATAAAATCCCTTTTCCAGGTCCACAAATCTTGTGAAAGGGTACAGATTTTTCTTCAGTCTTACATTCATCATGAAGTGAAAATTAAGAACTGACACTCTGGTAGCTCTGCCATTTGTAAAATCAAAATGATCGTCATTTAAGAGATCGTCAATTTTTTTTTACGTTCTTCTGTGTATTTTTCTTGTCAGCAACTTGGATGTATGAGCTGCTAAAGTGATCGTGCGATTATTGGTTCAAATGGCTCTGAGCACTATGGGACTCAACTGCTGAGGCCATCAGTCCCCTAGAACTTAGAACTAGTTAAACCTAACTAACCTAAGGACATCACAAACATCCATGCCCGAGGCAGGATTCGAACCTGCGACCGTAGCGGTCTTGTGGTTCCAGACTGCAGCGCCTTTAACCGCACGGCCACTTCGCCGGCGTGCGATTATTCTCGCACTTATATGCTCTCGCGAACTTTGTTTCCGAAACTCTGATGGTATGTCGCCAATCTCATTGAATCTACACACCAACTTGTATAGCTGTTTGGTTGGCATTTCACCCAATGACTTTTAGAAATTCCGATGAAATGTTATCTATCCCTTCTACATTATTTGATCTGAAATCTTCCAGTGCTCCTATAAATTCTGTTTCTAACACTGGATCCCCTATCTCTTCCATAGTAGCGTCAATGTCTTCTTCTAGTACTTATTCCATTGCTAGGAGATTTATATTGCTGAATTCTTGTCTCTTCCTCAACATTTTCGCATTTTTTATTTTATTTTATTTTTGTTATTTGGGGCCCGCAGTGCAAAATACGTGTTTTAATGACATGTTATTACGAATATCAGCCAGCTACACTGTTCTGTAAATTGTTTTTATTTTGTATTTTTTAAATCATTCACAATGAGCCTGTTTCGGTCATCATCAGGTGCTCTATAAACAAATAAGTAAGTGATGGTCTTAATATAATGGTCTGTAGCTATGATCAGAAAAGTTATAATAGATCGCTAGGTGTTTTTACCTTACATGTAATAACGATGCTGTCATGTCCTGTCTCCTTTTAGAATTATTTGTTTGTCCTTAGATGTACACTGGAGATGTACATCTGATTTTAGTTGATTTATATGTATGATATTACGAAAAAATAGAAATATAAAATAAAAATTTCAAATAAAACTAAAACAAATGACAGACACATAAACATGATTAGAACCAAACTTATAAAAATAATAGAAAACAACCGAATTTACACACATAACTCATTTATAATGGTAACTACGTAAACGTGTAATATCGCTGATCTGCTGTCATCCAAGCTGTCAGAAAAATAGCATACATGGAAACCAACTAAAATCAGATGTTCATCTCCAGTATACCTCTAAGACGAAAACAATAATTCTAAAACGACAGGCCAGACAGCAACGATACTGAATGTGAAGTAAAAACACCTAACAATGTATTATAATTTTTTTGATCATAGTTACAGACCGATATGTTAAGGCTATCACTTACCTATTTACAGAGCACTTCATGATGGCAAAATGTCGAAATGGGCTCACCGTGAATGATTTATAAAATGTAAAATAAAAACAATTTACATACCTGTGTAGCTGGCTGATATTCGTAATAATTTTTGTATTTCCTTCTTTCATCAAGAGCCTGAAGTGTATCTTATGTTGCCCAAGATGTCTTCACAGTTACCTTCCTAGTACCTATATTCGTCTTCCCAATACGTTCGATTGCTCTTTGTCGAGATGTCCTCCGCTGTTCAACTTAACTGCCTACACTGCTACTCCATATCACTGCATCCGCACCCTTAGCGAACTTGAAACGCTTTTCATCAATCTTCAGTACTCCACATTGATTCATCCATAAAATTCTCTTCAATTTCTGTTTACATCATTACTTAAATGTGATCAGAGTTTATATCTGCTCCTGGACATGCCTTACGGTCCAGTATGCGATTTCGGAATCTTTGTCTGACTGTGACGCAATACAGTTGGAATTTTACGGCTTCCCCGGGCCTTTGCAAGTATATATCGTCCTCTTGGGATTCTTGACCAGAGAATTCTATATTATTGACTGAAATTTATTGCCTAATCACCGTTCGTGTATCCTCCTACACTTTCACTAACTTCATCTTCTGCTTGCGTCATTTGTGTCTATACCTAAAAACTATTGTTGTCGGCGATGATTTGCTGTCGATGTAGATGAGAACAACCCTATCACTGATCTGCTCACAGTAGCTGACAGTCTATCCTGCCTTCCTATTCAGAAAGAATCCTACTCCTGTTGTACCACTTTCTCTGCTGTTGGTAGTGTTCTATACTCGTCTAACCATAAATCATTGTCTTCTTTACATTTCACTTTACCAACCCCCAATAAATCTAGATTGAACCTCTGCATTTCCCTTTTCATAAATTTCCATTTTCAGATTTTCTAGCTTCCCTTCTGACATTTCACACTCGATTCGTAGAACGTTATCCTTTCGTTGGTTATCCAATCTTTTTCTCGTGCTCTTCCATCTTGGTAGTCCGCTCCCGAAGGTCCGAATGGGGGACTCGTCCGGAATCTTTTGCCAATGAGGATATCACCACTCCACTTTTTCAATTACAGTTCCAGTGCGTACACATCACGGTCTTTAATGCAGTGGTTTCTGTTGCCTTATGCATCCCAATGCCGCCCATTATTGCTGATTCTTACTCTTTGTAGGGAAAGTTTCCCACTCCAAGGGCACTAGAGTGCCCGGGACCTTGGGACCTTTGACCACTTCTCCGCCCTCTTTGACAAGACCTTTGGCAGCACGACTGAGTCCTTGTGCCGAAAATCTTCGGCCGGCATTCCTGATGATTTCTGTAGAAAATTTAAACAGTGACTAGGTTCTAACCCTGGACGCAGGACGTTTTGATTACTAGTCAAAGCCTAACCCTAGACACCTGATTATCCACCGGCCTTAACTGGTCAGAAATGTAACACCTGCTGTTCAAATTACCGGCTATGTGAACCAGAGGTGATCGTGTTGTGAACTCAATGGCACCCAGTACCTGCAAGCCAGTTGCTGCACCAATATGATAATGACGAATGTACCCTGGCCTCGATTCTTCTCACTGGAGTCTCGACCTCTGAAAACGTCCATAATGAAGCAGTGTGCAGATCCAGACTGGTCTGAAAAGACGACATTGTGCCCCTCCTGTCTTCAGTGTGGTATTTGGCCAGACCGCAGTCAGTCCGCTTCTCTCCAGTACCGTCTCAAAGAACACCACAATAACGGTCGAGTGCTGTGAGTACGTGGTGCTGCATACGTCAGAGCACTGTCTGTGTGAACAATAGACATGACGCTAACCAGTCCACTTCCTGACTCAAGTGCCGTTGTTGTACGATCCTGCATGGCCGAGTGAATAAGTGGCCTATCCTCTCGGGCGCTAGTCACGTGGAAGCGTTGAGATCGTGCATGGTATTGAGGAAGACCCTCCGTCCATGTCCGCATGGCAGTCGAGGGATCCCGACCAACGCTAGCAATGTGTCATATGATTAGTTGCGCTGTGCCAAAACTATGGTACGGTAGTTTTGCCATAGGTCATAAATGACGTAGTAAATGGTAGGACTACCCTTAGTGCTGGTAGCATTCCTAGGTAAAGAAACATAAATGAATGTCTAAGAGAGCAACTGGGAGCCGATGACTTCTATTCTTTCTTTTTTTTCACATATTTAGGATCGTGCGTCATTCACTATTAATCTAGTGTCTATTTTATATCTTTAGAAAATTGCATTTTACAAGTAAAAAACAAGTAACAAAAAATCGTATAATTTCTCCGCTTGTATATAACGAAAAGTTTTTACTTTTGTTTACATATACAAAAATAGCAAAATCTATAAAATTGTTGTTGTTATTTTGTGCTCAGTATAATGGTTTTCATCATAATCAAAGGCAAGAGTTTTCTGTTGTTAGTAATAAGTGTGAAAGTTGTTTATGAATAACAGAAACACGTTTCTTACGAGTTCGACCAAGTATTGAAGTGATATTTGATTTATTTCTGGTTTCCGTTCATACTGTCCGCCTGTCTGTCTGTCCGACTTAAAAACACTTTTTCTCAGGAACGAGTAGACGTCTCAAGTCGTAATTTACTTTGCGTAGTATGCTTTATGGTCTCTTGGTGCTGCAAAAACTAAAGCTTCTAACTCGGTGCAATCCGAAGGTACGGCCATTTACCACACATATTCTGATGCTCGCAAACTCAGTCATCAAAACCTAGAGGATACTTCCCGTTGGCGTAAAATCATGAAACTGGGCAAGAAGTTAGGTTTCACTGTACAAGTAAAAGAAAAAAATTGTGAATTTGTAGTTATATCACTCGAAGTAAAATATTTTCTTTTGCAATTTGTTATCCGACGTCAAAACTCGAAATTAAAACATTGGCGACTGGTTTTCTTTTTCTTTTGAATCTCTGGGACTGACGTCTTGCCAGTATCTGTGTTGATAACAGGCAAAAATGATCAAGATTCTCGATTTCCGGAATGGACGAATTGTGTATAGACATAATTAAGTTTGTACGGGACCCTAAATGGGCCAGTCCTGCTCGCACCTTTCCAATTTTTTAGCTTTAGTACAACATCCCTCTGTTTCAAGTTCCAAATCAACAATTCCGAAATAAAATCTAAAATTTTAATTCAACTTAAATACTTTTATTTTTAAGTAACAGACGGGAGGATAACTATGTAGAATAAAATTGTTTTGTAGGTTACGTGAATCTTTGTATATTCTCACTCAGTTTCCAGTCGGTGCACCACAACCGGTTTCAAGGAGAATCAGGTAAGATACTGACAGCATACGCAAACAAAGCGATCGGAATGAGGAAACGCCCGATAGGTATACAACACACCTAAAGAGGGCGTGATGCGGTTATGTTCTCAACTGACCAAGGCACCTAGGAAAACTTCCGTGGTCTACGAATACTTATGACGGTTAACGGTACGTTACGGTAGTTTTACGACTCATGTGGTACGATAAACGTAGTCCTGACAAACTCGGCCTTGCTGATTCGAATTACTGCTTCTCACGAACAAACCACGTTCAGTTGTCGTTTTTGAATGAGAGAGAAGTTGCGTGATCTTTTACCATATACAGAATATAGACAGCGTTACACGTATCTTTTTTTGTGGTTAAAATGAAATGCTAATCATTTGCGTATCCTATAGGACGTTGCCGCATTTAGATGGCTTTGTTTGCGAATGCGAGCCATATCTTGCTAGATTCACCTAGAAACCACAAGAGGTGAACCATCTAGAATCTGGGGCGAGGACATACAAAGGGCCGCGTAACCTAGTAAAAACGATTGATCGACTTCGGTTTACTGGGAGAATTCTAGGAAATCGTGGCTCATCTGTAAAGGAGACCAAATATAGGTCGCTAGTGCGACCTGTGGTTGAGTATTGTTCGAGTGTTTGGGATCCGTACCAGGTTCGAGTTGCTAGGTTTGTTACTGGTAGGTTTCGACGACTCTTTAGTGTTACGGGGGTACTTCGGCAACTCAAACGGGAATCCCTGGAGGGTAAGAGACATTCTTTTCGAGAACTGGCATCTGAAACCGACTGCAGAACGACTCTGTTGCCGCCAACACACAATGTGCTTAAGGACCACGAAGATAAGATACGATAAATTAGGGCTCTTACGGAGGCATATATACAGTCGTTTCTCCCTTGTATTTGCGAGTGGAACAGGAAAGGAAATGCCTAGCAGTTATGTGGGGTACCATCCGCCACGCGCCGTAAGGTGAAAAATAATACAAAGTATCAATGTAAATGTACATGGAGACCTATAACGTCTCCTATCCTCCAGGTATTCCCATTTGAGTTTCCGAAGTACCCCCGTAACACTTACGGATTTTTCGATCCTAACAGTAACAAATCTAGCAGCTCGGCTCTGAACTGTTTAGATGTCTTTCCTCAATCCGATCTGAAACATATCCTAAACACTCGAACAGTACTCCAGTATGGGTCACACACAACATTCCAATTTGACATTTGCTTCATGACGCCTTCATGGTGTTGCAATTTTGATAGCCAGTGGTATATTTGTGAGCACTGGCCGCCAAAAGCCCGCCAGCGCGAACTTCTGGGTCTGCGGACCCCGAGGGGTGGCGCCAACGTGGCAGTACACGCAAATTAGATACCGCACCGCCCCTCTCCGGAAAAAGCACACGATACCAGTGCCCTCTTCGGCGCTGGCATAAAGGACGCAGACGACAGCGCTTTGGGCCAGTTCGTCAGCGCAGATCGTCTCCTCAGTTCTGCATCTCTGCTCCACGGATAGTGGCTGACGATGTCGTAGTCAGGTCTGCGAGAGCCATGGACAGCCAGAAAGATAGTTTACTGTTGAGTTGACAAAAGACTTTATTCATAAATTGGAAATGCTTGTTATGTTCTACGTGATTGTTTCTCAAAAGATAAGTAAATATGTTTGATTATTCAACTGGCTGTCTATTGGTATTCTGTAGTGTGCCAAGCTACCCTGGTCTGACTCTTTGCTTCCTAATCAACAAAGTACTGTTGTGACCAAACGAGAACAAGTGCATTATTGCAGAACACATTTTCGCGCCGTCTATCATCCTCCAAAAATCGCCTGTATGTTTCTTCCTCTCTTTATCTATCCAAGAGCTAGCACTCGCACCAGATTAAATTAAGGGTTCATCTTGTTGAGGTAACAAACGGCCCTTTGGGTGGAGAGAATAACGAGCGAAGTCGCCTCCGGAGACTTTGGGGACCAGGGTGACATGTAGCACGACGTGAGTCACGGCGCCAGCGGCCGTCGTCCAGTGGCGCGGGCGAGAGACGGGTAATTGCGCAAGGTGGCACGCATCCGTCAGCCGGGGGCGGTCCGCGTGACAAGTGCCAATTGCCGGCAGTGGTCCCTGCTGCCTCAGCTCTGGGCGGGGCCGATCGCCCGTCTGAGATATGGACGCGGCGCGCTTACGCCGGCACCTCTCCCCGCGCCTCGTGAGCTCACCATAAAACTCCGCTAACGGCCTCCTCCAGACGCCTTTATTGCAGTCGCCCTGGACGCCTGACCACAATCTATCAGATAGATCCCGCTGCAGGTTCTCGTACGTCCATCATTAACATTAATGGCGTTGCAACATCCTGTTCTAAAAGTACTCAAGGTAGTGCCACGGACACATCCAGTGAGTTCTTGTGGCTGCGTGATACGGTATTGTGGCACTGGGAGATCTTTGTGCCATGACTACTGGACTGTAAATAATTAAATACCTCAAAAAAGCCATCCTACGTATCAAATCAGCACCTGTTGGACACGATGGCATCAAAGTCCAAATTATGAAGCTTATTAATGACCGACTACTACCCACTATAACAGGTATATTCAACTCTCCTTAACCACAACTATTTTCCCTGAGGCTTGAAAACGGGGATTAGTTAAAACATTATCTAAAAGGGACGCAGCCACAGCATTCTCTGATTACCGAGCAATTTGAATTCCTCCTGAGTTGTCCAAGGGCTTAGAATATGTTGCCCACTACCTGCTAAATAAGAGCCAACAAACTAACTAACTAATAAACTTGCTAACAAACCAGCTAGCAAACTAGTTATAATCCTACTAGACGCATACCAATCAGGCCTCTGTGAACGTCGCGCCACATCGGCCTTAATAAAGGTAACGGATGACCTGAATCTTTCCATGTATGCACAAGAGCCAACTCTCATGTGCTTCTTACATTTCAGTAGTGCCTTTCAAGCCGTCGACTGTGACATTTTACGTCCAAAACATAGCAGCCTAACGGGCCGCTGTGGTCGAGCGGTTCTAGGTGCTTCAGTCCGGAACTACGCGGCTGCTACGATAGCAGGTTCGAATTCTGTCTCGAGCACGGATGTCTGTGATGTCGTTAGGTTAGTTAAGTTTAAGTAGTTCTAAGTCTAGGGGACTGATGACCTCAGATGTTAAGTCCCATAGTGATTAGAGCCATAGCAGCCTAAGTTTCTCGCCATATGCAGTGCAGTGGTCTCGCTCATTCCTGATGTATCGCCACCAGTGCGACATATTTTGCACCATTAAGTCACAATGGAGGAGGGAAGGAACAGGCGTCTCCAGGGTTTGGTATTTGGTTCCTACACTCTCTTCATTGTACGTAAATGATTTGACATCAGTCTTGTCCTATTGCAAATACCACATGTACGCTGACGGATCAAAGTGCAAAACCTACAAACCTGAAGACAGATAGCGAGAACCTCAATACCCACCTGTGTGCATCATCTAAAAGCGCGCAGGATACAGGGTTAAAGCTCATCCCACTCAAAATTCAAGCGGCATTGGTTGATTATTCTACGCTAATTCTCCCGAAATATTGGGATCCCTACCATCTTTAACACTAAATGGATTAAATATCAACTTCTCTCCTTCGTCAGAGTCTAGGAGTAAATGGAAGCGCTGTGTGGCTAGGGCATCCCGTCGTGTAGACCTTTCGCCGGTCCAAGTCTTTCGAGTTGACGCAACTTCGACGACGTGCGTGCCGATGGGGATGGAATGATGATGATAAGGACAGCACAACACCCAGTCCCTAAGCGGAGAAAATCTCCAACCCAGCCGGGAATCGAACCCGGGCCGAGCCGGCCGCTGTGGGCGAGCGGTTGTAGGCGCTTCAGTCCGGAACCGCGCTGCTACTACGGTCGCAAGTTCGAATCCTACCTCGGGCATGGATGTGTGTTATGTCCTTAGGTTAGTGAGGTTTAAGTAGTTCTAAGTCTAGGGGACTGATGACCTCAGATGTTAAGTCCCATAGTGCTTAGAGCCATTTGAAACAATTTGAACCTGGGCCGGTAGGTATGATATTCCGTCGCGCTGACCACACAATTACCAGAGGCGGACAGAGTCTAGGAGTAATAATAGATGAACATCTAAACTGGACTGAGCACCTTACTACAGTGTGCAGGAAGGCTTCGGCATCTCTCTGTGTCCTACAAAGAAAAAATCTCCTCCCCCTTGACCTGAGAAAGAAACTTGTACAAAATCTTATACTCCCAACTATTGATTACAGTGATGTTATCCGTCAACGCCTTTCTCATGAAAGCTCAGGGCATCTGGGACTGATTATCAATGCCTTTGTTCGTTATATCTATGATGTTCGACTCTTTGATCACGCGTCACCATCATATGCCCAACTATCCTGGCTGCGTGCCGACAAGTACAGAGATTTCCATACCCTCTGTCTCCTGTACTGTCTTATCAATGAACACTGTCCCTCATATTTTTCCTCGGCCTTAACGCTCTTGGCTAAATAAGACGGCAGGAACACTTGTTCCCATAAGAGCAAAACCCTTTTTGTCCCACTCCATCGTTCAGCCACTTTCTCGAAGTCCTTACCAGTAGCAGGAACTCGACTCTGGAACAACCGCCAACATTATCCTACACAAGTAAATGACGTCTCTACCTTCAGAGTGAAGGTAATGACATATCGTCTAAAGCAACAATAGGATTACCATTGTACGTGTAATCATTCGTATACCTTGCACATCCCTCTTTCCAAGCAGATCTTCCTCATTTCCCTGAATCCTTAGTCGATGTAGTCTCTTTAAGTTTCCTTTTCCCAAAACCCGCTTTATTAGAAAACATCTAGTTTGAAGACCTATAAATCCTTCTTTTGTCTGCCACTGTCTTTACTGTTATTAACGTCACAATTGTTGTCGTTATTATTATTATTATTATTATTGTTGTTGTTGTTGTTGTTGTTATAATTATTATTAGGTTATGTGGCTCCTCCTTCTTTTTGTAGTCTTTCGTGGGTGCTAAATTTTAATTTATTAGGTTGGTGGGTGATGATGTCATCTATTTCCAGGGTAGTGTTCAGTTTATTTTTACTTAAAGCTGGTAGGACGAGTCACAAACTTCATTAAAATCTCTTGAAGCAGTAATAGCGAACGTAACGAAGCTTGATATCGTCGTAAATTGTTTATTCACAAGTCCTGTTATTAAGAAAGCTCAGTCTAATTCGGTGAACAAACACTATTTGTTTTTAATTAGAATTAATTTCAAGCACTCAGAATTGAAAATAAATCTCTTGATACCTTATATTCGTCGAAATTAAGTTTTCACGTCAGAATACACGCTGAAAGTCAGAGAGTTTGCTGTAAAGTAGTCTGTGAAATTCTTCAAATAAATGACAGTAAGCCCATCGCTCTGTGCGCGATCGGAAGGTAACTTTTAATTGTTTAATTGTTTAATAACTCATCTAAATAACTCAGATTAAATAAAAATAAATATTTGGGTTACTATACTACGAAAGAGAGGCTTCAGTTATTATTATTCGACTATACAAAACCCTGATACAGCCTGTTGTTCAATATGGCTGTGAGACGTGGGGTATCCGGAAACAGGACCTCTATAAGCTCCTCGTTTTTGAGAGAAAAGTCTTTCGGAAGATCTTCGGTTCGGCTCTGGATGTAGACACAGGGGAATGGAGGATCAGACACAACCAAGAGCTTGAGGAACTACACCAGCAGCCCAACATAGCAGGAACTGTCAAAGCCAAACGAATGCGGTGGGTTGGCCATGTGGTCCGGATGGTAGATCACAGATGGCCTGGGAAGCTCCTGGATTTCACACCTACCCACAGGGAGACACAAGAAGCGTTGGAGGGATGGTCTCCATGAAGATTTAAACCAAGCATCGATAGATGTGGACGGATGGCGGATAGCGGCAATGGACAAAATACAGTGGAGGAGGAAAATTGTCGCAGAGTGCGGTCCACTGTGCCTGGCCACGTAGATGAAGAAGATTATTGTTACCATTATCACTACAAATGGCTGCAGCTGCAGTAGCACAAGTAATGCCAGCTGGCGTTGGTGATAATTTATTTACCAAAAGGAAACCAATCACAGCCTGAACACATTCGGAAGCCTGTCGATATATTCACAAACACACTTCCAAGCACAGACAGAGAGAGAGGGAGAGACAGAGAGAGAGACAATTGTCTACCGAAAGAGTTACCATTGGTGTTTCGGCAGACATATGCAGTTTTGTTTCTTCGTTGTGTGGAGTGTGTCAGCCCTAACAAATATTGGCCAACAAGTTCGATGAGACGTTAGTGTCAAAGGTAAACGCTCGTTATTTCTTGGTAAAACGAAATATTTTGTAGAATTTTATAGCTTCTTTAAAGCAGTAGCTTCGAAATACTCTCGCGCGATATGCAATTTAGTGAAATATCCTGTAGCATTCGCCATGTCTGTAAATATCTGCTTGCCACACTTCCACATCCGACTTGTCCCGTCTTGTGTTTCTCCCTGTCCTGCGATGTCTGTTACCAACCATCAGCGAAGTCAGTCAGTCGCTGCTGGAGTACTTGTTCTGATTTTCCTGTTAATACATATAGGCAAAATAAATATAGGGCTAGACTAATATAGGGCCAATGGCCCTGCCGCAGTGGTAAAACCGATTCCCGTCAGATTATCGAAGTTAAGCGCTGTGGGGCTGGGGTAGCTCTTGGATGGGTGGCCATCCGGCCTGCCGAACGCTGTTGGCAAGCGCGGTGCATTCATAGCTTGTGAGGCAAACTGAGGAGCTACTTGATTAAGAAGTAGCGGCTCTGACCTCAAAAATTGACATACGGTGGAGAGAGTGGTGTGCTGACCATAGCCGGCCACTGTGGCCGAGCGGTTCTCGGCGCTTCAGTCTGGAACCACGCTGCTGCTACGGTCACAGGTTCGAATCCTGCCTCGGGCATGGATGTGTGTGATGTCCTTAGGTTAGTTAGGTTTAAGTAGTTCTAAGTCTAGGGGACTGATGACCTCAGATGTTAAGTCCCATAGTGCTTAGAGCCATTTGAACCATTTTGCTGAGCACATGCTGCCCCCATCTTCGCATCCAGTGACGACTGTGGGCTGAGGATGACACGGTGGCCGGTGGGTATCGTTGGGCCTTCATGGCCTATTCGGGTGGAGTTTAGTTTTTTAGAGTAATACAGGGACGCTTGTCTAATGGGCACAAAAAATTCTAGCAAAAAAGTATGTGTAATGAGAAATAAATCACCTTTTTTCTAAACTAATATTCGGCTGCTCCGTCCAACGGGCGCATAAAACTCCAGTGAAAAAAAACATTTTTCTGCCATCGGTGTCCAAACCGACATTTCCCGTTGACACTGGCGTCTCAAGGTACACATTCTCAGAATTGTATATGGTTCATTCGATGTACACAACGGCAAAAACGAAATTGCAAATATCTGCAGAAAGGCCAAAGAAAAAGCTCTGGAAGGCTCTTAGTAGAGACACACTATATAAAACACAAAATAGACGTTAATGAATATAGTAATTGTAAAACGGAATTCATAAACTGGCACAGTGATTATTTACTATGAGGTGCAGATACAAGTACGAGAATCTATGAGAATAGCGCGATTGGTATCATCAGTATCAGTAAATCCAAAACTGCTCTGTTGAGTGTAAAAGTAACTGCAGTACAATGTGTCTCTGAATTACCGTAATGAGATTCTATAAAACCTGTTTGAATGATCAGATTCTACTGCCATTGAAGGTTCAAAATATCCTTTTACTTTACTTTCATTGTGTACTGTTTTGCCTGTGTACCCGTTTTTACATGATTCTTTGGTATTTGTATAACCTATCAACATAGATACACTTTGATTAGATTTGTTAAAGGTATCAGATTTGTTAAGAGTGTTAATTTTTCTTCATTTCTCACTTTTTTCAAATGTGGTGGCGGTTGTACATGGTACTTCAATGGTCCAAGACAATAGGTCCAAACGTTTATGTACCATTGATCGTAAAGTTTTACAAATTATATAATATGTGACTAAAACGAAATTCACTTAAATGGTGTTATTTTCTCGTTTCTCGGCAACGTTTTTAGTGTGGATTTAACATTAGATATTGAAAGAGAACTTTTTGCTTCGATCATGTGATGAAGCAATATTTGTGTATGCCACCGGAATCGTTTCCATCACAAGAATTCCGATGATACCACAATTATCTATTTTGCGATCTCACGTAGGAAGAAATGGATCAGGCACAGGGAAATATTCTAAAGCCAGAGCGTATAAACAAAGTGTGATACCTCATCAGTCAAATGATTTGATGAACGTAACATCATCATATTTTCCTAAAACGTATTGAACCTATCAGAACACGTACATTTGATAAACTGTGGAAATTTTTATACTGCTGTACTCTGAAATGCGATCTCGTTCTGACTTGTTACCTACACGACTTGTACAGATGGAGCCAACTGTGAAATACGTCTCGACATGGCTGTCCTCCGCGGAAGGTACGGCTGTGAATACCGAAACTTTATTTGAGTTTCAGACCGAGAATATTCTGCGACAAATGAATAATGCCGCGCACGTCAGTCAGAGTGACAAGTGAGTAAAATATCTCCTTGAAGCCGGCTCGTGCCCGTCCTGAAGGATTCCCCGCAGTTCAATATCGGTCTCTGCCCCGCCGAGGAACGGACCTGCCATCTTTATGAAGTTGGTGTGATAAATGAAGCAGCGGAAAGGACAGCCGGCGAGGAGCGCTGCGACAGACAAGGGCGGACGGCCACTTTGATTGAATCCCGTCTCCGACTTGATTGGCCTTCAAGGCTGGATCGATCACCTGCCACGGCTCTCTGTGCCCGGCCTCTTGGTCGCTTCTTCCCCTGAGCTCAAGTTCGTCCACTTGCTGTCTGCCTAGTTTCACCACCGTGCGCGTATCACGTGCTGCATGTTAATATTATCACTACCTGTGTTCTACAGGGTGTTACAAAAAGGCACAGCCAAACTTTCAGGAAACATTCCTCACACACAAAGAAAGAAAATATGTTATGTGGACATGTGTCCGGAAACGCTTACTTTCCATGTTAGAGCTCATTTTATTACTTCTCTTCAAATCACATTAATCATGGAATAGAAACACACAGCAACAGAACGTACCAGCGTGACTTCAAACACTTTGTTACAGGAAATGTTCAAAATGTCCTCCGTTAGCGAGGATACATGCATCCACCCTCCGTCGCATGGAATCCCTGATGCGTTGATGCAGCCCTGGAGAATGGCGTTTTGTATCACAGCCTTCCACAATACGACCACGAAGAGTCTCTACATTTGGTACCGGGGTTCCGCAGACAAGAGCTTTCAAATGCCCCCATAAATGAAAGTCAAGAGGGTTGAGGTCAGGAGAGCGTGGAGGCCATGGAATTGGTCCGCCTCTATCAATCCATCGGTCACCGAATTTGTTGTTGAGAAGCGTACGAACACTTCGACTGAAATGTGCAGGCGCTCCATCGTGCAAGAACCACATGTTGTGTCGTACTCGTAAAGGCACATGTTCTAGCAGCACAGGTAGAGTATCCCGTATGAAATCATGATAACGTGCTCCATTGAGCGTAGGTGGAAGAACATGGGGCCCAATCGAGACATCACCAACAATGCCTGCCCAAAAGTTCACAGAAAATCTGTGTTGATGACGTGATTGCACAATTTCGTGCGGATTCTCGTCAGCCCACACATGCTGATTGTGAAAATTTACAATTTGATCACGTTGGAATGAAGCCTCATCCGTAAAGAGAACATTTGCACTGAAATGAGGATTGACACATTGTTGGATGAACCATTCGCAGGAGTGTACCCGTGGATGCCAATCAGCTGTTGATAGTGCCTGCACACGCTGTACATGGTACGGAAACAACTGGTTCTCCCGTAACACTCTCCATATAGTGACGTGGTCAACGTTACGTTGTACAGCAACAATTTCTCTGACGCTGACATTAGGGTTATCGTCAACTGCACGAAGAATTGCCTCGTTCATTGCAGGTGTCCTCGTCGTTCTAGGTCTTCCCCAGTCGCGAGTCATAGGCTGGAATGTTCCGTGCTACCTAAGACGCCGATCAATTGCTTCGAACGTCTTCCTGTCGCGACACCTTCGTTCTGGAAATCTGTCTCGATACAAACGTACCGCGCCACGACTATTGCCCCTTGCTAATCCATACATCAAATGGGCATCTGCCAACTCCCCATTTGTAAACATTGCACTGACTGCAAAACCACGTTCGTGATGAACACTAACCTGTTGATGCTACGTACTGATGTGCTTGATGCTAGTACTGTAGAGCAATGAGTCGCATGTCAACACAAGCACCGAAGTTAACATTTACTTCCTTCAATTGGGCCAATTGGCGGTGAATCGAGGAAGTACAGTACATACTGATGAAACTAAAATGAGCTCTAACATGGAAATTAAGCGTTTCCGAACACATGTCCACGTAACATCTTTCTTTATTTGTGTGTGAGGAATGTTTCCTGAAAGTTTGGCCGTACCTTTTTGTAACACCCTGTGTGTCAACGTGCAATGTCCTCTCGCAGACGGCAGGTGGCGGGACAGTCGGTGTGTGTGTGTGTGTGTGTGTGTGTGTGTGTGTGTGCTTGCGTGCGTGCGTGTACATGTGTGTGTATGATGGAAAGTAGGGGTGGGAGACGCAGAAAACAGTGCAGTCGCAGTCGTAATGCGAGAACACTGCGAGTTATCTGACCTCCAGAAGAGCACGATCATTGGGTTTCGGGCCAAGGTGGAAGCATTTCCGAAACAGCTAAGTTTGTAAACTGTCCACTTGCCGCCTTGGTTCAAGTACACTTTCTTTCGTTCTTTCTTTGTCTGAGCTTTGTCCCGCAGTTACGCAGGGTCGGGCATGTTTAATAGGATGTGGCATGGTAAGTTTAAGGGGTGGCCGGATGCCCTTCCTTCCGCCACCCCGTACTCCCCAGGAAGGAATCAGTGTACCCCAGCTGTCTGTGTCTAATGTAAGCCATGGAATAGTGCGAATGTGTTGCAAATGTCTGCGAGTCGTGGAACTGAGGCGGAACTGCGCATGACAAAATGCCACATCCAAAAACGGCGCCGAGGTAAGTGTGATGCAGCACGTGTCATAGATGACAGGGAGGAACACCGGCTGCAGAGTTGTGTACGGGTGAACAGACGTCCAACTGTTGAGCAGCTGACAGCGCAGATGAACCAAGGGGTTGCCAACGTTGCCTCCTCAAAGATCGTTCAGGGATTGTTGCAGGCGCCTGGTTCCTGCACCCGTGATGACTTCTCTTCATTGGAGACGAAGGCTGGAATTTGCACACCAGTACCGCGACTGGACGTCTACTGAGTGGCGACAGTGAAACGCTCGCTAAACCCGCTGGGCAGAACAGGTGATTAGGATTGTGGAAAGGGCCAAATAAGATGTCGGTCAGGTCCACTCAGAATTGTAATTTATTGTAATTTAATAACACCTTTCAACCAAAACGGCACATAGCCGAACCATTAGGTTTCAAAAGGCAGTTATTTTAATGCTGAAGGCCTCCAAACAAGAAATCTTAAAGCAACAAGATAAATCTCAAGTGGTAAAAGCATGTACAGTAGAGCGTCGATTATCCGAACGTCGGTCAACCGAACGACCGCTTAACCGAACTGTGTACTCGCTCGCACCTGTTACTCTCCCACACTACCGTCCATCATCCCCCTCACTCCCAAACCAAGTTCCCCACAGTAGTCGCCGCACTGGACCACCGCTGGCGGAACATTGCTTCTAATGGGGCCTTCACAAGGCGCTGCTGACCGGCCAAGCCGGCAGTCGCTGTGTTTCAACAATCAGCACACTTCTGTCGGCTTGGCACTGGCAGTAGCAGTAGCGGCAGTATCAAAGCTGTTCACAGCAACAGCTGCGCCAGCTTAGAGTTGAGGGGTGCCGCTCCGCGCAGTTAGAAGGATTGCGCGCCCCCAAGAAGAGCTTCTCACGGTGCAAACAGTCATCTTCTGTTGTCTGTTACGACCACTTGTGTGCTGCTGCGTGAAGAAGTGAACATGACGATACAAAATGCTTAACGTAAACGTGTTGTCCTTTCTATGAGGGACAAGTACGAGATTATTACTATATATTCCTACTGAAGTTGCCTTTGTATGTTACTTTGTAATACTAAAAGAGATGCCTGTTTTTATGAATAAATTTACTATACAGTACTTCTTTTTGGCAAATAAACATGTACAGTTCGATTATCCGAACGAACTAGTTTTCCGAACACCCATGTACCCCAATTACTTCGGATAATTGACGCTCTACTGTAGTTAAAATTGCAAATAAAATAATTAACATATATACACACAGCGAGGGTGAGAGCCTTAAAGCAAGGTTGAATAGACAAACATAAACAAGATGCAATAGAAACGGCTGAAGGCCCACAATGAAATTTTCAAGATTTTAAAATAAATTACCATAACCTTTCAAAGGCAGAAGGCCACAATGTATTTTTTTTATTTTAGAACAAGAATTTAAGTGGCTGAAGGCCTACAATTGATGTTCCAGATTTGAAAAAATACATAAAAACAAGAATTTTTAAATTATTGGCTACGATAGATTATAAACAGAGAATTAAACACCGATGAGAAGGACAATAAAGAAAACGGCACTCAGAATCCTCCAGAGAGGTCCGTCTGCCCTCGTTCACTTAGGTGAGACAGCTGGCGAGCGAAACTACACTTGATCCGTCGGAACCCAACCAGGGGAACAGCCACGGACCAACGGACAAAACGACTTGCTTGCCACCAGTCGGTACATGAGAACTCAAACGCAAAAGATTACGAACTTGACTATCCACAATGAAATATGTATTAGCTGTCATAACTACACATCAGGTGAGGAAAAGACGCTGCCTGAAATTGCGTTAGTGGCCGGGGCAGGTAACCAGAACATTAACGGCCAAAAGGCAGAAAATTCCGCTGGTACACTTGAATTTGAAATACGGTAATATAGTCAACTTTACCCAAAAGGAAAACTGCCTGAATTTACGTCAGTGACCAGGGCAGATAACCAACACACTAACGGCCACAAGGCAGAAAATTTCGCTGGTGCACTTGAATTGTAGCGAACCAGTATAGTTAATTGCACCGCATGACGGCTAAATTTCAGCAGTAGAACACTCGGTGTTGCTCACAGGAAATCCTCCCCAACAGCAAACCACGGAATAGAACCACACAACAAGAATGGACCTGGCTTGGGTAGTTGAAACCACTACTCAACTTTGACGTCCTGGGTCGGTGAGCCACGAAGCTCGTAGCTATCGGACAGCTTCACACACGCTCCGACACTGCGCAGGGACCGCCAACGGACCCAGCCGACTGCACCACGCGGAGATAACTTCCCTGGTCCGCAACAACCGACCGACTCGCCTCAGAATGCCGACAACGTCTAAAACAGTCGTCAGAGGAAATAACACAACTACACACACAACCTGACAACACTTCCACGAAGACCTAAACGATACCCAACAGTAACTAAGCACGCACGAAGACAAATCGGGGGTCGATACACATACACACAGCCGACTCATGAACGACCGGCGAGCCAAAATGCGTCGTCCGGTAGGACGACCGACCGACGATCCCCGAAGACCGTGGTCCGGCTCAAGTGATGAGGGGCAAGCCATGTCGACGCAGACCTCGCCGCTCCAACCCTACTACACTAGAGCCGCATTGCAGCTCCCCGACTGGCAGGTCCAACTGCGCTACAGACACGTTCCAACTGACTGGCAGCTCGAACTCGCAACCGAACTTGCTTCCGACAGGCGACGACGGGAAGTAATAGCAGTCGACCAAAGATACTACTAGAGGGAATATATCGTTATGCGCTGCTGGCACCGGTGACAGTCAGGCAAAGCAGCAACTCAGCTACAGTAGGTATTTAAATTAATGTAGTAAGGTGGAAGTACGTTAAAAACAGGATGTAAAATATATGATGTCGGGAACACGAGCCACGCACGGCTCAGACAGGTGGCCTTTTCAAATGAATCACATTTTGCCCTCCATCGGACAGTGGTCATTGACGTGTACAGCTCTGCGAAATCGTCGGAAGGGTCCAGGCCGAAGGAGGGAGCGTTACGGTCTTGGGAATGTTTCGTGGTATTCCCTGGGTGATCTCGACATCCTGGAAGGCACAATGGATCATCATAAGTATGTATCTATCTTTGGGTACCATGTTCACTCGATACATGTAGTTTGTCTCTTCCTCGGCACGATGGCATCTATCAGCAGGACGATGCAGCATGTCACACAGCTTGTAGTGTACATGCGTGGTTCGAAGAGCACGAGGATGAGCGTACCATACTCCCCTGGCCACCGTACTCCCTGGCGTTAAACTCAATCGTGAAACTATGGGACCACCTCGATCAGGCTGTTGGCTCTGTGGATTCTCACCCGAGATACCTAGCGCAGCTGGCCACGGCACTTCAGTATTCATGGCTCCACATCCCTTTCGGTACCTTCCAGAATCTCATTGTCTCCCTTCCTGTACCCCGCGCTGCAAAAACTGCTTACTCAGGATTTTGACCGGTGAACGCACTAATGTTCCTGGACCGTGTACAAAGTCCATGTTTTGTAAGTGACGATTCATACACACTGGCGACCTGATCGTGCTTCTCCCGGCGAAGTTAAAAATATTCTTCTCAGAATGTGACTGGGTGTATTCGCGCTCATTCGTCGCGTGAGCGGATCGGTGACAACAGTGCTGTCGCCGTCTGCTTACCGTGATATTTTGATTTCTTGCAGACATCTTTCGTCCATGACCATGCAATCAAGGCGTATCTAGGGTATCGCACTGTCCCCAGGGCAAAATTTTCATGATGACGCCATTCTGTGGCTGGCGGAAGAAAATGAAGAAAGTCAACAGTAAGGGGTAAGAGGTGGATGAAGAAGTAGGAGGGAGAAGAGGAATTATAATAAGGAAAAAAAGAAGGGAAAGGATATCAGGGCACTGTAATGGGAAAGTTTGGACACATATGAATGGATGTTATGAGGACATTCATACTGGGCTGTGGTGAGCAACAAATCTTATGAGACCTATCTCTCCCTTGCACAGAGAAATTTGTGTCTTATTTTGTACTACTAGATGGAGCCACTATCGTCATGCCAAGAAATGAATAAACGGAGACCAAGATAAAACAAAATATGAGATGATCTCGGGACCGTATGGGGAGGGAGCAGTACGTAAAGTTGTAGTATGCCGTGGGGTCCAGTTACCCTAGTTAAGATCAAGCGTGCAACATGTGCAGTGTTTGAAGTGTATAAACCATGTTGGTGTGAGCGGGTGGAAGGGGGGTGGGGGGGTGGGGGAAGGAGACGCAGGCGCAGACGCAGAAAACAGAGCACTCGTGGTCGTAATGTGTGTGGAAACAATACAAATTATCTGACCTCCAGACGAGCACGACCACTGAGTTTCAGCCCAAGAGTGGAAGCATTTACGAATCCGCTACGTTTGTGAACTGTTCATGTGCCGCCGTACTGAAAGTATACTGTGCGTGATAAAATATCATATCCAAAACCGGCGGGGAGGCAACTGTTGTGCACCACGGGCCATAGATAACAGGGGTGAACATCGGCTGCGGAAATATGTTGAGGCCAATAGATGTGCAACTGTTGAGCAACTGAACTCCCAGATGAACCAAGCGGCTACCAGCAGTTTTATCTCAACAACCGTTCAGCGAATGTTGCTGCGTATGGGCCTCTGCACAGGTGCCTGGTTCATGGACCCATGCTGACTTCTGTCCATCGGAGGTGAAGGCTGGAATTTGCGCGCCAGTACTGTAACTTTTTTTCATTCTATAGTTTATTGGTTTACTTATCAGAAAGATGGATGACTAATATCTTATCGAGTCAGTTAATAAATATCCCGTCTTATATGAGCTGCCCGATCCTAAACACAATGACGTGGACCTCCAGAATTCCATCCGGGTTAAAATGAAAATGAAAACAAATGGCACCCAAATTCATATTTATATATGATGTTAATAATTGTATCACCAACAGCAACGTCTTATGAATCTAGAGTATCAACTTCTTCTTTAATGTTGCCCATTGATTTTACGCTATGTCTGTCCAACTTACATTTTCTAATATCTAGGTGTTTCATTCTCTAGGTCACCCACCATCTAAACTGAAGTGCTGAGAGAATATTCTTCATACGTTAGACGAAATACATGTCGTAGCCTTCCCTCGTTGTAAATGTAAATTTTATACTTTCTTAGCCCTAGTCCTAATATCCACGTGCAGGGTACTTTGTGTATCTATTTGTACCGTTTCTTAAATAAAATTATGCAGTAAGCATAGGGAGTGGCTAAAATTATGTAACACTCGTGTTTGTAACACACGTAGTGTAAAGTCTAAATTTTTAGGTCATAATACCAAATTTGTTTCCTGAGGCCCTTCTCTTACGAGTCGAATAACGCTTCAGATGATATAAATAATCTCCAGGAGAAGACCTCGTCAGCTATGTTTTATGAGGAGATGCTTCTTATCTACAATAACGTTTGTAACTCCAGTACCTCTGTCTGTTATGGTAGCGATTTCTTGAAGATCCAGAGCCCCACGTTGAAGAGCGCTGGCTAACTTCCAAATGGAAAAAACTACTCCATCATCAACACATTGCTGTCATGTGTGAAACGATCTTCACTTTTGTGCCATTTCAATGCTGTTGTGAGAGCGGGAGACAAGATTACATTTCAGATACATTTTCAATTAATACTGCAATATTTCATACTCCCTGTAAATACACATTCATAGATATTTCGCAAATGGATTTTACAGTTGTACCTTGTAAATACACATTCATAGTTATTTTACAAACGGTTCACTTGCGGACCTGTGTTCACTAGAACGTTTTTGTTTCCATTATCACAAAGCTCACCCGTGCCAATTTCCAATTTTAATTATATAGGCTCCGTATGTCGCCATCTACTGCAGATACGTACGCGTTCTGCGCTTACTCATATGCACATGAGAACCGTCCATCGTTCATCGGCTACGACAACCTTCCATTCGTCCATTGTGCTAAAGAAATGTCACATCACCTACCGTGTTCGCTCATAGCAGGAATGTTACCATCACTTCAAGGTAGTATCTTGAAGGGTGATTATAATTTGTTCGAAGAACTAATTTTGTTTCGTGATACATAGCGCCGTAAAAGCCGACTACTTAGATACCTGCAGATACCATATTACTTTGTACAACAAAATCCGCAAACACAACTTTTTTGTTCATTAGTCTTTTCTCGATCCATAGTTGAAAGAAGGACGCATGTTTCTCTATCCCTTAAATATAATATATAAGACGCGGGAATATTACTGTTCCCATCCCTTCTCAGTGCCTGTGTGTAGTGGTTGCTCTTGGCTCTCTATTCTGTAAAATACAAATAATATGTTCATTATGCTTCGCCAATAATGAAAAAATGTGAACGCACAGGAAAGAAAATGACACGCTGGTACAGCGAGCATCAACAGCTTTAGACATACTAATATGACAAGCTGCCTCATTTTTCAGAAAAGGAAACAGTAATTTGCTAGTCAGAGCAGAGAAGTAACGATCTCAGACAATACAAATGATGACCATTCCATCACTATGAGGTAAATACAGAAATCCGTGAAATGCTTTTATGATTTCATTACAAGATGTGTTGATTATGCATTATTTAGTCTTATCAAAACGATTTTCATTTGTACTTTCGAACTTTCCATTCCTTGTTGAATTTTACATGCGCAGCAGGGAAGTAGTAGAATATCATCTGCAAAGCGACATCGCAGATACTGTGTGCCATTAACAGGATTTCCTTCTTCATTTTCCCTGTTTCAGGACCTAAAAACTTTGTCTGGATTTGCTTAGGATGGATCTGTTGGTATATAATCTCATTGTCTGATTCCTTATTTCAGTTTGAACCTTGATGAAATTTAAAGGAAGCTGTAACGTTCAGTGTGCTAACAGAGACTGCATCAGGGGTTTGTTTCTCAAGGACTAGATACTGAAGGAAAAGGCTTCTCAAAACCTATGAATCGCAGTCTCATAATTCATACTCATTTCCTCCTATCGAAATTCCGTTCACAGTTTGCTAATGACCCTTTGGTTCACTTCCTTTACTTGCTCCGGTTTGGGAAACTCAAATCAGTCACCAAGTGTAAGACTATTACGTCTGAGGATCTGATGTCAATCATCGAGGGTAAGACAATTCGGTTCGGGGATGCCAAGTCAATCAACAGAAGTAAAACAGTTTGGTTTGGGACCCCAAGTCTATCGCTGAGGGTAAGACAAGTTCGTTGAGAGACCCAAAGTCAGACACAGAAGCTAAGACAATTTGGTTGGGGAGCCCAAGTTAACTACTGAGAGTGACACAATTCAGTCTGGGATCGTCAAATTAATCAACAAGGGGAACACAATAAAGTTTGGTAATTCCAAGTCAATCAGCGAGGTTAGACAATTCAGCGTGGGGACCCAAAGTCAGTCATTGAGTGTAGGACAATTTGGATTGGGGACGTCAAGTTGAACACTGAGGGTAAGACACTTTGGTTCAGGGACCCAAAGGCAACCACTTAGAGTAAGACAATTCGGTTTGGGGACCATAAGCCAATCACTGAAGTAAGACATTGGACCTAAATTCACGAGGGTAGTGCTTCAAACCCCTTCCAGTGATCCAGATTAAGGTTTTCGCTAAACTGGTTAAGACCTGGACGTGTGTTTTGAAAATGACATGGCCGATTTCAGTCCCTCTGTTTTCCCAGTCGAAGTTAGTAAATCCAGCTTGCCCATTTCCAGATAAAGATCATACGTTTCCCCTACACACTCGGTGATAATGTTAGTGAATGTTCTTTTGCTTTTGTAGGCCATTCTGGCGACTCAGAAACACACACTATTTTGAAGCCTGGCACTTCTGCCACACACCGTATGCCGCAGGTGCTTAACTAGACCCGACGCTTGGTGGAGGAGAGCCAACTCGCCGAAGACTGCGACCGGTGAACCCGCCAAGAGTGATGCGACGACTTGGGCAGACCGCGCCGTACGTCCCCGGCCGGCCAACCTCCGCGGTCACCTGCGCTTCAAACCTTAAATCCAGATTCAGACAGCACCGCGAAGCGGTCTGGAAGAAAGGGCGCGCCCGCGCACGGAAGGCGGAAAATAAATTTAATTCCAGTCGGACCGCAGGAGGTGGCGGAGCGTCTGTTACTTAAGTTGGCAAGACTCGCCGCGACCGCAAGCGATCTTCACGCCTGGCCGCCCCGTGTGGTGCTGGTGCTCGCGGCTGCCGGCTCCGTGAAATAAGTCGCCGCCACAATTCGTCACTTTTCAGAGAGGCCGAGAACTTGCACCATTTCGGTCTTATGAACTTTTTGTTCAGTGGCTACCAATTCAATCTTTCTTTGCTTCTCGATTTACAGTACATCTAGGTAACTTTCGATTATTGATTGGGGGCCTCCGAAACAAATTCTGGGCTGTTCCATTTTTAGGACTCCATAAGTCAATCGGTAAAAACAAGACTCTTCAGTCTGTATGGCTGCCTGCCTGTCAAACTGTTAAGACCACTTTGTCTCAGGAACGGTTACATGTATCAAGTTGAAATCTATGTCACATACTAAGGTCTACGATCCCTTGGTGGTGTTAAGTTTATGCTTTTAAGTTGATGAAGCTGTAAGATGCGTCCATTTGTGTCACATGTTTTGATACTCGACAACTTACTCATCAAACCCTACAGTTACGTGACACAGAATCAGAAAATTTCTGAAGAAGCAACGTTAACAACACAAGTAAAGGAAAAATACGAAAATTCCTAATTTGTACTTACATTACACGAAAAATATTTTTTTTGTATTTGTTATCTGACTGCCTGTCTAACCGTCTATTAAGATCCCCTCTTCTCAGGAATGGATAGGCTTTCCAAGTTGAAATTTATGTCAGTGGTGAGGGCTATGGACCCTTGGCGACGTAAAAAGTTTAAAATTCACGTCAATGTGTCTGACTACAGCCTCAACTCTTTATGACTGAAGACTCTCCGGTATTGTAAATACTAATAACTATCACAATAAAGGTACCATGTTGTAAGTTATACGTTTCGGGGCTTTTTCTTTTGGGAAATATTTGTTAATAAATATCTGATTTTATTTTCGACTGGAATTTAAGTCCTCTAACTGAATTTCGAAATTGCCAGCGGTTTGAAATGAAGTATCAGACTTCAGTGTCGATTAATCCATTTCTGCCATACTTACATTACTTTTACTATTATAATTTAAAGACTTCAATGATGCCTGAGTGCAAAGGTTCGCAAAAAAGTTCGCTCGCTGATCTTTAAACATTTATTCAGCAAACTCAGACATTATCCAATAACGAGTTTTAAAAATGTTTAAATGATTGGTGTTGCTAATTAGCATAGCCTGTTAATGTAACTCCAGAATTAATACAATAAATGAAAAATTTCAGTGGAAAATGCGAACTTACACAAAAAATTTGAACATAAAATAAAATACTCTCGAAAGGATTGAAATTCCTGGAACCGAAATGTTGACAATATTAATATCGATAACAGGCAAAAGTCGCAGCGACCCTCGCTTCCCGGGATGGATGAACTAGCTATTCACATAATTAATTTTGTACGGTATCTAAAGAGCGTGATTCCTACTCGCACTTCGTCAGTTGGTTTTTCCCACGAGATTGCTGCCATCCTGCCGTAACAAATGTTCAAATGTGTGTGAATTCCTAAGTGACCAAACTGCTGAGGTCATCGGTCCCTAGACTTACGCACTACTTAAACTAACTTATGATAAGATCAACTCACACACCCATGCCCGAGGCAGGACTCGAACCTCCGGCGGGAGGGGCCGCGCAGTAGAACTCAACGCGTCGCTCTTAACGGAACAAAATCGACACATGTAAAGGTAATATTCGGAGTATCACAGCAAAGTGTGACAAGACCGTTGTTGTTTACAATATATATAATCTAGTAGAAAGCATTGGATGCTCTTTATGGCTAATCGCAGATGATGCAGTTGTCCATACCAAAGTAGCAACGCCAGAAGCTAGTAAGAATTTGCAGAACGACTTGCAGAGAATTGATGAATGGTACAGACACATGTAAAGGTAATATTCGGAGTATCACAGCAAAGTGTGATAGGACCGTTGTTGTTTACAATATATATAATCTAGTAGAAAGCATTGGATGCTCTTTATGGCTAACCGCAGATGATGCAGTTGTCCATACCAAAGTAGCAACGCCAGAAGCTAGTAAGAATTTGCAGAACGACCTGCAGAGAATTGATGAATGGTACAGGCTCTGGCAGTTGACAGTGAACCTAAATAAGTGTAAGATATTGGGTCTACACAGGAAAAGAAATCCACTACCTTACAGCTACACTATTGATGACAAACAGCTGGAAACAGCGTCTGGCGTAAAATATCTAGGCGTAACTATCCAGAGCGACCTTAAGTGGAACGACCACATAAAACAGATAGTAGGAAAAGCAGATAACAGGCTCAGATTCATCGGAAGAATCTTAAGGAAATGTAACTCATCCACGAAAGAAGTGGCTTATAAGGCGTTGTTTCGCCCGATTCTTGAGTATAGTTCATGTATCTGGGATCCCTATCAGGTAGCGCTGACAGAGGAGATGGAGAAGATGCAACGAAGGGCGGCGCGATTCGTCACGGGAATGTTTAGCTAGCAAGATAGCGTTACGGAGATAGTAAACAAACTCAACGGCAGACGATACAAGAGAGGCGTTATGCATCACGGAGAGATTTAATACTGAAATTTCGGGACAGCACTTTTCAGGAGAGTCTGACAACATATTACTCCCTCCCCCCCTCCCCCCCTCCCCCCCCCCCTCTCACACACCTCTCACGTATTGACCATGAGGAGAAAATTCGAGAAATTAGAGCCAATACAGAGGCTTACGGACAGTAATTCTTCCCACGCACTATTCGCGAGTGGAACAGGGTTGGAGGGATGAGATAGTGGTACCAAAAGTACACTCCGCCACACACCATTAGGCTACGGTAGCAGGTTCGAATCCTGCTTCGGGCATAGTTGTGTGTGATGTCCTTAGTTAGGTTTAAGTAGGTCTAACTTCTAGGGGACTGATGACCATAGATGTTAAGTCCCATAGTGCTCAGAGCCATTTGCACCATTTTATATTAAATCTTCTACATGACCAGCGTATCAAACAGCTTATTTCAGTTGGATAATGCAAAATACACACTGCAGTTCACACCACAAACGCTTTCCTTTTTTCGCTACACCTTTTATTGAATTAAAATAAGAATTACAAGGTTTTACAAATATTTATGCGTATGCGAAATATATCATTTATTTCTCGTACACTTACAATAATAATAATGGTAATAATATCGATAACAATAAACATTTTTAATTGACTAAGTGCGAGTATGACTCGCGCACTGGGAGTTCTGTTCAAACTTAATCATCAATATGCAGGGTGCTTCATTAAACCGGAACGCTTATAGGATCGAAACGTAGTCTGTCTGTCTGTCCGACTGTTAAGAGCTCTTTTTCTGAGGAGCAGGTGGACGTATCAAGTTCAGATATATCTCGCATATGAAGGTCTATAGTTTCTTGGAGACGAAAAAATTTAAATCATCTACATCACTTCAATCAAAAGATATTTTGATACCCGGAAAAACTCATTCGACAAAAACTGTAGGGTGCTTCTCGTTGAACTAGAATCATAAAATTTGGCAAAAAGCAAGGTTTTACAGTAAAAGTAAAAGAGAAATATCGAAAACTGTTAAATGATGGTTACATCACGTAAATAAATTTCTTTTGTCACTTGAACATACATACAAAAGCGTAATTGACGAATATTACTGCATGCAAACATAAAATGTAGGCTGTAGTTATTTGTAGTAAGAAAATACATGTTTTGTTAAGTCTTCTCTCTCTACATATGCAAACTGAAGTCCCCTGTATGTCTAGGGTAGTCTGACGAACTGCTATAAAGATATTGATATGATCTTGGAATTGCAGGGACCGATGCCCATAAATATGCCATATCGGCAATATATATATATATATATATATATATATATATATATATATATATATATATATATATATATATATATATATAACTGAGTTTTTCAATCCGTTCATTCGTTCTCCGGTTTCAATGCGTCTCACGGTGCTCATTCTCGTTCATTGGGAACGTGCTTCGCGATGTTCGTCTCTTTCTCTTTCTTTGTTGATCTTCTTGTTTTCGCCATTTTGCTTCAGAACTTGCAACATCTCCTCCTCTTTTACATTTGTAAATTGTCTAAAATACAAATCAAATCAACGTTTTACTAACGAATACACCAGGTACACTTTACACATTTTCCACACGTTTTTTAAATTTATATTCAGTCACTGTATCATTTTGAGTACTCACATTACACTTTTTGTTTTTATTCACTCACTGCACTACTTTTTCGGTTCCTCCCTTCATCACTGATAAGAAACTTACGTTTGAGCCCACGACAGGTCTTGTTTTATATACCCCTACCAATGGGTAGCCCAACCAGTGGCGAATTCCATAACACACGAAAAAGGCTTCGAATGGTCCGCATTATTTCAGAACATCCCGCAACATTAGAGAGTGTTCTAGAACGTTCCCCAATGATCTGGGATGTTCCCGAACGTTCTGGAATCTTTCCGAACATTCCAGAACATCCTTGATCGTTGTGGAACATTCCGGAATATTCTGGGGTGTTGTGGAATGCTCTCGAATACTCTCCAACGTTGTGGAACATTCTCTAATACTCTCGAATGTTCTGGAATGTTCAAGAAATTTGTAAAGGGTGAAACTACCCAACCATCTATCTTCAAAAGCACGCCCTTCAGGTAAAAGTGGGAACCTTCTTCATGGATGGGGGATAGAGGGCTACCACACCATAAAAATCCCTTGTTCGTACCGGGCCTCGTTTCTGAGTTTTAGCGCCACGCCCATTATACACTTACTTTTGCAATATTTATTGCGGTAGGTCACCATAAAAAACGTTACACTTGTCTGCGGAGCTATAAACATAGATACAATTTTTTAAGTGGAACTATAGTTGTTTCTATCATGCGCTGGAATCAGTGACACCGGCTGTCTATACATCAATTTAAATTACATTCCTATCACTTATATTTTGGGAGCTACAACCCTTCAGTGTTTCAGGGGCAGATACCACACACGCTGCGCACAACGCAATGCGCCTTCTAAATGTGGTGCGGTCGAGTTGTAACGTCGGCGGTGTCACGGAGCGAGAAGCTTCCTCGATGCGCTGTTAGACTGCCGACTGTAGCCGCACACGGCCGTATGTATACCCGACAGTTCGAGCCACACAAACAAACGGGGCTCAATGTACCACTGTTACTGACATGGGATAAAGATGGCATACACGAACAACGAGTACGTTGACATGTTGCTGATGCTTGGCGAGTGCCGACACGATACCATTGAAGCAGCCATGGCGTATGCCATGAGATATTCTAGGCGAAGAGCTCCGGCAGCCATTACGTTCGTACGCGCCGAACAACGACTTCTGGAAACAGGCAGCTTGGTAATGCGCCGCAGTAACAGACGAAGAACTTCAAGAAGTGAGGAGACGGAGGTGTTTGTTTTAGCTGCAGTACTCCACGATCCTCATGTCAGCTTAAGAGCCATTGCTGCAGTCGCTGGTGTCAGTCTCACATCTGTGTGGCGTATAGTGCACGGCCACAGTTCTCACGCGTACCGCCTGTCACTGACCCAGGAGCTGCATGGGAACGATTTCCGTGCGAGAGTTACATTCTGTGAATGGGCCATCCGTAATTTGACGCTGGAGTCTTTACAAGGTGTTATGTTCTCTGATGAGTCCACGTTCACAAATTATTGTGCAGTGAATCGCCATAACGTGCTCTACTGGGCCGCAGACAATCCGCGGTGGGTACGACATGTCGACCGTCAACGTAGATGGTCTATTAATGTATGGTGTGGTACCCTTGAGGATGAAATCATCGGTCCACACTACTTCCCAGGTACACTGACAGGTGAGTTATATCGCGCGTTTATAGTCGACAGTTTGGATAGTCTCCTTGAACATGTGTGTCTACACACGAGAGTCCATATGTGGATGCAGCACGATGGTAACCTAGCCTATTCTGCGCGTGCTGTTGTGGAAGAACTAAACAAAAGGTTTGCAGGAAAATGGTTGGGGTGCCATGGTCCTCATTCATGGCCCGCAAGGTCGCTCGATTTAACACCATTAGATTGTTTATTGTTTTTTAGTATCGTGTTTACGTCACTGAGCCCACATCCCCAGATGATCTAAAACGGCGCATCGAAGACACATGTTTCTCCGTCACATCGGCGATGTTACATATCGTCCACAGATCCCTTAGAAGGCGCATTGTGTTGTTCATTCAGGAACATGGACACACATTGACCATTTCATTTAAATCAGCTTCCCACCGCCAGAACATCCATCACCCACCACACAGCCATATATTATATACAGCGTGTGGTATCTGAGCCACGAAACCCGGAACAGGAGATATAAGGACACAAAGTTGCACAAAATAAAATTTTTTTGGTGTTGCATACTCAGTGTGGTCTCAGAAAAGTCTGCTCTTTTATTATTTTTCTTTGTAAACTTGAAATAATTTTATCCTATAATTTTTATCGTCTGGTGATGAGGTTACTGACTAATGCATCCTTCATCGTCGTTTTCCTTTCTTTACCAGTCTCAAGAAACATACATAGATAAATGTGTGTTGATGGTCCATATCTGGTTCCTAGATGTGACTTTAGGCTCCAATGTTGCAGTGGTAGCATGGAGAGCTGCATCAAACCAGTCTCAGGACTGAAGACCACAACAACAACAACATGTTGCAGTGACAATTAGTCGATAAATTCTTACATATCAGTGGCCTTCAGTTTGGCGAGAAAAAAATGTTACTGTTGTCCAGCAATTCAGGCAAACGCATTTTGTTTAGCGTCAGGAAAAATTTCCAATCAGGTCGCTAAACTTGGACGACGTTTATCTTATATATGGCGGTTCTCATTATAGCTGCGAGCTTTTTTCTTACCCAGTTCTAAATAGAAGTCGTTTTCTTGGACAGACATATGTGGTCCATATAACCTTCAGCACCACTCACTTCGAGAAATGCTGATCGGGTCAGTTTCATTTTATATTTCTTAACAAGAGTGGGGTGGGTTTCTTTGACGACATCTAGCCACATAGCTCTCATATTTGTAGGTAAAATCTTCACCTGGACGTTTCTCCAAACTTCTGACGGATTTGTGTGAATATATTTCACTGCCATAGAACGATTACAGTCACATTGGATTAATTGTTGATGCACACTTGCCGAGGATTGCGTAAGTGTGTCCTCTCCTGAGCAACTTGTTTCTATGTAGGAGCCGTAGACGTGTCTATAAATTTTGCGCTCTTGTTCAGTGTAAATCGGCCGCTTAAATCTGAGAGTCGAAACTTTTTGAAAACATTTTCTGAGATACTTCGTGTGCCTTCACTAAGAATCTTGTCTGTATGTCTTAGGAATATTTTCATGAAGCGCTGGCAAGGATTTTTGAACCCTAATTCGTTATTGATACCAGGGATTCTGTGTTGAGAAAAGACAATTTGAACAAATTGAACTTCCAGACATACCACGCTGCCGCAGAAGGTAGCTACTTCGCATATTTTATCAGGTATAGGTACGACTGTTGCTACATGCTCGTATGATACATACGCACTGATGTAATAAGCCATTTGTACTGGGTCTAGACGTCTAAAGTTATTACCCATAATGTCGTTTTGATTGACCGCACCTTCTCCTGCCAGTTGAATTATAACTTGTGTGTAGGATTTGTCGTTACGATAATGCCCAATTAGTGTTTTTTGTCAAATTTACGTAACCTTGAGAGCCGTAAATATTAAGAATTGAGTCCCAGATCAATACAAACCGATTTATCATATTGATTTTGACTCCACTGGCTCTTTGGTATTCGTTGGATATGTGAGCTCCGCTTTTCTCATCTTGCTTATCATTTAAAATTATACTGAGGCCATCTGCGTACGCGCTTACTGTGACCTTTACTCCATATATACAGCATCGGGTCAATGCGATTTGCAGTCTTTAGATAAGAGTTTTTGTTACTATTGCTTAGAGAGAAGCAGACAAAGGACAACCCTGACGGAGGGCTCTCTGAAACAGTGTCTGTTACGAACGATCATCGTTAATACTGATTCTGGTGCGCATACTTCGAATATATTATTCATAATTTCGATGAATTTATCATCATATGACATTTTACTCGTGACTTAAGGTAAATGGAGTGTACTCTGTCGTACGCTTCTTGCGAATGGGGAATGTATAGATCCTTGACCCAGCCTGACAGGTCCCTAATTTGTCTGGGATGCAACAGAAAGATATATAATTTATTTCAATACCAGACTCCAGCCAGATAAGCTCAGGAACCGACGCGGCATGTGATCTTGCCGTTGCATGATCAAGATACATGCAACGGCTGTTTTCAGCCATGCTGCAAGGAGCACGAGTGTTTTAGTGCTTGGGGGTTACACCTAATCCTTACGTTTGCAATAGATATCAGCTCCGAATGAAATGAAAGTTTATTAATTTAATACCCGTTATGTGGCGTACATCCCTACAAAATTTGATAAATATCAGGCGGATGCTTCACGGTATAACACGTTCCATATTTCACATGGGAAAGCAAGGTAACAGACATAAATAATGTTCATGTTTGACACAGATCAGACTCGCTGCGTTATGTATTAAGGAATAGTCCCTCTTCGGATAGTATCGCACATTTTGCACCTGTTATTCATGGTGCCTACCAAACAATCGAGAAGGCCTTCGCGTCTATTTTCCCACTCCTCTCTCAACACAGTTTCTATTTCCTGTACAGTTTGTGAATTTGTAGTCGTTAAGAAACAAGTTTGCCAGGAACACCCCATGCGTGCGCTGTAGGGTTTTGGTCCGGAGAGAAGGCAGGCTTTTGAATACCTTCAATATCTTCACTTTCCAAGTTTTCCCATAGTCCCTGTGTTGGTGAGCATTGTCATCCAGAGACAAAAACTCATAATCTACCTACGACCACCGGTATGCTTTCGCATAGCATTTTCACGTTCAGTGACCTTTTTTAATTGCGAGATGACACTTTTGGACACACCGATTACTGTGGCCACAGTAGCGACACTTTTATTGGCTGCAAGCCGTCCAACTGCTCGTCCCGATGGTATATACACAGGTGAAGCCTTGCAAACATATGCTCATACCACATGGAATGTCGTACTAATGGATTCGCTCATAGACAGATCCGTACCTAAATACTGGAAAATTGCTCAAGTCACATCAATACCCCAAAAACCGAAATAGGTTGGTTCAAATGGATCTGAGCACTATGGGACTTAACTTCTGAGGTCATCAGTCCCCTAGAACTTAGAACTACTTAAACCTAACTAACCTAAGGACATCACACACATCCATGCCTGAGGCAGGATTCGAACCTGCGACCGTAACGGTCACGCGGTTCCAGACTGTAGCGCCTAGAACCGCTCGGCCACTTCGGCCGGCACCGAAATAGGAGTAAAAAGATTTGTAAATTTGTGGTAAGTTCCTATGAGACCAAACTGCTGAGGGAATCGGGCCCTAGGCTTACAGACTACTTAATCTAACGTAAACTAGCTTACGCTAAGGACAACACACACACCCATGCCCGAGTGAGGACTCGAACCTCTGACAGGAGGGAAAGCGAAATAAGAATAATCCGCTGAATTACAGGCCAACATCACTAACATCTATTTGCAGTAGTGTTTTGGAACATATACCTTGTTCCAACATTATGAATTACCTCGAAGAAAACGATTTATTCTACATCTACATCTACATCTATACTCCGCGAGCCACCTTACGGTGTGTGGCGGAGGGTACTTATTGTACCACTATCTGATCCCCCCTTCCCTGTTCCATTCACGAATTGTGCGTGGGAAGAACGACTGCTTGTAAGTCTCCGTATTTGCTCTAATTTCTCGGATCTTTTCGTTGTGATCATTACGCGAGATATATGTGGGCGGTAGTAATATGTTGCCCATCTCTTCCCGGAATGTGCTCTCTCGTAATTTCGATAATAAACCTCTCCGTATTGCGTAACGCCTTTCTTGAAGTGTCCGCCACTGGAGCTTGTTCAGCATCTCCGTAACGCTCTCGCGCTGACTAAATGTCCCCATGACGAATCGCGCTGCTTTTCGCTGGATCATGTCTATCTCTTCTATTAATCCAACCTGGTAAGGGTCCCATACTGATGAGCAATACTCAAGAATCGGACGAACAAGCGTTTTGTAAGCTACTTCTTTCGTCGATGAGTCACATTTTCTTAGAATTCTTCCTATGAATCTCAACCTGGCGCCTGCTTTTCCCACTATTTGTTTTATGTGATCATTCCACTTCAGATCGCTCCGGATAGTAACTCCTAAGTATTTTACGGTCGTTACCGCTTCCAATGATTTACCACCTATGGCATAATCGTAGTGGAATGGATTTCTGCCCCTATGTATGCGCATTATATTACATTTATCTACGTTTAGGGAAAGCTGCCAGCTGTCGCACCATGCATTAATCCTCTGCAGGTCCTCCTGGAGTACGTACGAGTCTTCTGATGTTGCTACTTTCTTGTAGACAACCGTGTCATCTGCAAATAGCCTCACGGAGCTACCGATGTTGTCAACTAAGTCATTTATGTATATTGTAAACAATTAAGGTCCTATCACGCTTCCCTGCGGTACTCCCGAAATTACCTCTACATCTGCAGATTTTGAACCGTTAAGAATGACATGTTGTGTTCTTTCTTCTAGGAAATCCTGAATCCAATCACAAACCTGGTCCGATATTCCGTAAGCTCGTATTTTTTTCACTAAACGTAAGTGCGGAACCGTATCAAATGCCTTCCTGAAGTCCAGGAATACGGCATCAATCTGCTCGCCAGTGTCTACGGCACTGTGAATTTCTTGGGCAAATAGGGCGAGCTGAGTTTCACATGATCTCTGTTTGCGGAATCCATGTTGGTTATGATGAAGGAGATTTGTATTATCTAAGAACGTCATAATACGAGAACACAAAACATGTTCCATTATTCTACAACAGATTGACGTAAGCGAAATAGGCCTATAATTATTCGCATCTGATTTATGACCCTTCTTGAAAATGGGAACGACCTGCGCTTTCTTCCAGTCGCTAGGTACTTTACGTTCTTCCAGCGATCTACGATAAATTGCTGATAGAAAGGGGGCAAGTTCTTTAGCATAATCACTGTAGAATCTTAAGGGTATCTCGTCTGGTCCGGATGCTTTTCCGCCACTGAGTGATAGCAGTTGTTTTTCAATTCCGATATCGTTTATTTCAATATTTTCCATTTTGGCGTCCGTGCGACGGCTGAAGTCAGGGACCGTGTTACGATTTTCCGCAGTGAAACAGTTTCGGAACACTGAATTCAGTATTTCTGCCTTTCTTCGGTCGTCCTCTGTTTCGGTGCCATCGTGGTCAACGAGTGACTGAATAGGGGATTTAGATCCGCTTACCGATTTTACATATGACCAAAACTTTTTAGGGTTCTTGTTTAGATTGTTTGCCAATGTTTTATGTTCGAATTCGTTGAATGCTTCTCTCATTGCTCTCTTTACGCTCTTTTTCGCTTCGTTCAGCTTTTCCTTATCAGCTATGATTCGACTACTCTTAAACCTATGATGAAGCTTTCTTTGTTTCCGTAGTACCTTTCGTACATGATTGTTATACCACGGTGGATCTTTCCCCTCGCTTTGGACCTTAGTCGGTACGAACTTATCTAAGGCGTACTGGACGATGTTTCTGAATTTTTTCCATTTTTGTTCCACATCCTCTTCCTCAGAAATGAACGTTTGATGGTGGTCACTCAGATATTCTGCGATTTGTGCCCTATCACTCTTGTTAAGCAAATTTATTTTCCTTCCTTTCTTGGCATTTCTTATTACACTTGTAGTCATTGATGCAACCACTGACTTATGATCACTGATACCCTCTTCTACATTCACGGAGTCGAAAAGTTCCGGTCTATTTGTTGCTATGAGTTCTAAAACGTTAGCTTCACGAGTTGGTTCTCTAACTATCTGCTCGAAGTAATTCTCGGACAAGGCAGTCAGGATAATGTCACAAGAGTCTCTGTCCCTGGCTCCAGTTCTGATTGTGTGACTATCCCATTCTATACCTGGTAGATTGAAGTCTCCCCCTATTACAATAGTATGATCACGAAATAGTATTGACAAATAGTCAACACGGATTCAGAAAATATCGCTTTTGGAAACACAACTAGCTCTTTATACTCATGAATTAATGCGTGTTATTGACAGGGGATATCAAATTGATTTCATATTTTTATATTTCCAGAAGGATTTCTACACCGTTCCTCAGAAGCGTCGTCTAACCAAACTGGGTCCCTATGGAATATCGACTCAGTTGTGCGACTGGATTCGTGATTTCCTGTCAGATAGGTCATAGTTCGTAGTCATAGACGGAACGTCATTGAGTAAATAAAGGTAATATCCGGCGTCCCCCAAGGAAGTGTTGTAGGCCCTCCATAGCTCCTGATCTGTACTAACGACGTAGGAGACAATCTGAGCAGCCCTCTTAGATCATTTGCAAATGATGCTGTCATTTACCGTCTTGTAAGGTTATCTGATGACCAGAGCGAATTGCAAAATTATTTAGGTAATATATCTGCATGGTGTGAAAAGTGGCAGTTAACCACGAATAAAGAAAAGTGTGAAGTTATTCACGTGAGTACTAAAAGAAATCCGTTAAATTATGATTTCGCGATAAGTCACTCAAATCTGAAGGCTGTATATTCAACTAAATACTTAGAGATTACAATTACAAATAACCTAAACTGGAATGATCATATACATAATGTCGTGGGTAGAGCAAATCAAAGACTGCGATTCATTGGCAGGTGCAACAGGTCTACTAAAGAGACTGCTTACAACACCCTTGTCCGCCCTATTCTGGAGTATTGCCGTGCTGTGTGGGATCCGCATCAGGTGGGACTGACGGATGACAGCGAAAAAGTTCAAAGAAGGGTAGCTCGTTTTGTATTATCATGAAATAAGGGGAGATAGTACCACAGACATGGTACGTGAATTAGAGTTCCAATCATTAAAACAAAGGCGTTTTTAGTTGCGACGGGATCTTCTCGTGATATTTCAATCACGTTTTCTTCTCCGATTGCGAAAATATTCTGTTGGTACCCACCTACGAGGGTGGGCTTAAAAGTTCTCGGGATCACCACGAGAGGTCAGCGCTAGCGAACGAGTTATGTGATATTCATTGGACTGTTGCCTGTAAACACGTGCCACGTCAATGCTCTCGGAATAGAGCTGTGCCAGTGACATGGCTCTGTTGTTTCTGCGAAGATGGAAAAAATCAAGATTCGAGCAGTGATTAAGTACTTCGTAAAGAAATGTATGAAAGCATAGGACATTCATGCCGATTTCCACAATACACTGGGGGCTCTGGTCCTTCATATTTAGGTGTTGCCAAGAGGACAAATGAATTTAAACTTTGTCGGGAGAGCTTAGATGATGATCCGCGCACTGGTCGGTCAACATGTGTCACTTCTCCAGAAATTTTGCGAAAGTGCACAAAATGGTCATGGAGGATCGCCGATTGAAAGTCCCTGAAGTTGCTCACGCTTGTCAGATGTCACCTGAAAGGGTATATCACATTTTACATGAGGAATTAGAAATTACAAAATTATGTGCAAGAGGGGTGAGCGACTCTTGACGCTGGATCAAAAACAAGTGCCGTCGCCATGGCAAAATTACACGAACTAAGGTATGGATTGTTGCTACACCCACCTTATTCACTTTATGTGGCTCCATCAGACTTCCATCTCTTCCCAAAACCGAAATTTTTCTTGGTGGACTAAGATTCACTTCAAACGCAGAATTGATATCCAGAGTTTACAACTGTTTTGCAGGCCTAGAAGAAACTCATTTTCGAGGTGGGATCAAGGTACTGGAACATCGTTGGACCAAGTGCATTAATCTACAGGGAGACTACATTGAAAAATTAAAAAAGTTTAAGTGATGTACGTACTTTTTTTTCTATTAGGTTCCGAGAACTTTCCAAACCACCCTCGTACATAAGGAGAAATGATCATCACGATAAAATTAGAGCCATCAGGTTTTCTTTCTTTATTGTATTTCAGTTCCCCATCTGGGGCGGGCAGGAAGCAGCATAGGCGCTGCTCTTCAGCCGAAAGACATTAAGTAATAACAGAAGACATTTAAAAGAACATAAAGCAGAAAATATGGAGGTACGATGATATAAAAAGGGGTAACATAATGAAAGAGAGCATACAAAAAAGAGGCGACTGTAAAAATATGAGCCGGCCGAAGTGGCCGTGCGGTTCTAAGCGCTCCAGTCTGGAGCCGAGCGACCGCTACGGTCGCAGGTTCGAATCCTGCCTCGGGCATGGATGTGTGTGATGTCCTTAGGTTAGTTAGGTTTAATTAGTTCTAAGTCCTAGGCGACTGATGACCTTAGTAGTTAAGTCGCATAGTGCTCAGAGCCATTTGAACCATTTTGTAAAAATATGTAATTTACACAAAGAACCATATACTGTAAGGATTAAAAGAATACAAGGCGAAGTACGGCCAGAGCATAAAAGTAAGAAATCAGGGCTCGCACAGAAAAATTTAAGAGCTCGTTTTTCCCGCACGCCATTTGAGAGTGGAACGGTAGATAGACAGCTTGAAGGTAGTTCATTGAACCCTCTGCCAGGCACTTTCCTGTGAGTAGAAGAGTAATCACGTAGATGTAGATGTAGACAACAACCTGCGTCAAACAACGTACTGAATGGACTACGAATGCATACAGAGCGTTTGTGCACAGGCTTCGCCACATTTAACACGTTCTGCCTTCTGCATTTCCTTTTACTATCATTGGTCAAGTGTCCCGTAGCAACTGTCGGTTGTTGGCAGTTGTTCCTTAGCAAATATCAGTTGTCCCTTAGCAGTTGTCAATCAATGTATTTTTCTTGTGTAATATGAATAACAAGTAATCAGACACTTGGTACTTACGGAAGGATGCGAGATTCAGAATGACGGAGGCTATGTGATTGTATGCAGTACTCTCTTATTCTGAACACTTTTTGTAATGATAAACAATCAACAACGTTACCAACGAATTAGATTGATATAGGGGAATGAAAATGAAGTGAATGAACGCGTTTGCTGTTTATTTTCACTCCCATATATCAATTCCATGGTGCGTGCACTTTACTTGTTAAGACGTACCATACACTGTGCGAATGACATCTTACCTGAAAGTTACACACAGATATCTACCAAATTCACCATTCATTGTGAGTGAGACCACTACCCTCGTTCGGTACTGGCTTTCTTCCTCCAGACAGCTGCGGGCGATATCGCCCCATCCTGAGAGCAGTCGGCAGCAGCCACTTTGCACAGGGTGAATGTGGGGGCGGGTGGGGGGAGGGGGAGGGACACGGCCCGCACTATTATTCTTCCACCCTCTGGTGCTCTCCTCTCGTCGCCCACTTCTTAATACAAGCGTACGCTAATTCTTCGGGATCTCCTCGGTAACCCAATTTAAAACCGCGAATGGGGAAGCTCTTAGGATACGGAGGAGGGTGGAAGACACGTTAGGAGGGGAGGGGGGAAAAAGAGGCCCCTGTCTCAAATTGACGCCAAAACTTCGCAGAGAAACGGCGATATCATGAAATTAAATGCAAAAATTATGCTACAGGGAATACCGGAGCATCAGTTTCGCCTTGCCGGAAGGTCTTTTGCGGCTTTTCGTTCAACATATTGTCCTCCCTACTTGCGAAATTGGATCTTGTAATCATATTACGCGAGATGGAAGTGAGGGAGGAATTATTTTATTCTAGAAATCAAGGAAAAATTTAATGACTTTGAACATGTGTACAATTTTCGTTTCCGAAAATATATTGCACGATATTTAGTGAACACGTGACTACTCAGAAACAACCGCACTTGAAAATAACGCTAATTTAGTTCTTTTAATATTATTATCTACAGTATGAAGCCGTTTGACAAAATATGGATTGGAATGCGACATAACTTGTGCAGAAGTAAAAATAAAGCAAGCCCTTCAACTGAAGCACACGCTGGCAGACTATGTTACAGACCCACTCCGATAGCTCATTTTTCGACTAGCTTAGATGTGCTCTCTAGGCGGTTTCCCACATCCGAATAGGTGAATACCGGGCTAGTACCGACATTCCGCCCCATTTACGCGATTCGCAAATATTTAGAAAACGGTACTTTTACATGAGGTGTAACACTAGACACAGACAGATGGGGTAGCAAATTACGTCCCAGGGGGGGGGGGAGGGGGGGGGGGGAACGGGGTGGCGACAGGATGGATATTTGGCAAGCCTCTATCACTAATATGCCAAATCAAAAATTATGTTGCCGACCCAGTGAAAATATGGCGTAAAGAGCTGGAAAAAGAATAAGAGGAAAATGAAGTGCACTTCCCTTGAAACGTCCAAGCTGAGTAGCTATTTTCTCTCCCAAGAGGTCTCCCAAAGATGGGGACGAAATGTCGGTGTGATACTTTTATACACCGACCATGGCTGTCATCCGGGAAGTATTAATAACACCGACCGTGATAGCCTACGTGCAGGGGAGCATATTTTAGGAGCAACTGAATCTGGAGTCTAGCATAAGTCAATAACGATCTTTAGCGTACTCTATTAGACTGAGCAAATTTCATTTGAATATCACAATTTTAAATACTCGTGGCTGTCTAGAAAGGATGCATCCGTTTTGAGGTCATAGAATTAAGAAATTTTCAGTGGCATGAGAAAATTTATTACGTGGAAGGCACATATGCTGGTTCATGACATGTTCCAGAGTTATAAAATTACACCTTTTGTTCGAGCAGTCTCGCTTAGCACAGTATGACAATAATGAATAGATTCAAAGAAGCCTGTTAGATAGCAAGGAATAAAATTGTCCATTTGTTCAAAACATACAAAAATAAATTTGTGGTCTGACATAAAGTCACGTAAGAGACGTGTGACGATTTTATAAATTCGATTTTTTTTCTTTTTTTTGTGCTGTAATGGTCGCTGGAGAAAACTTTATTCACTTGATCTTCAGCAACTCAACTACATTCACACGTTTCGCATAGTCTTCTTCAAAATAACAAAGGAAGTAAGGGGCTGTACAGCTGCGCAACAGTTGTACTTTGAAACTAGTTACTTGTACATGACGTCGTACCGTTTGTATGAAGTCCTTTATCTCTTTTGTATCCCGAAGGTGAGTTTCCTAGAAACGCACAAATAAAATTGAGTTGCGGAACGTCAGTAACAAAATTTTTCTGCAGCGTCCATGAAAGCAGCCTATGGATTAAAAATATTCAAAGTACAAAAATAAAATTACTTGAGCTTGAAATGGATAATGACTTAAAATTGAACTAACATGTTCGTAATTAGACTATTTAAGAAGCTTAGTTTGGAATGCATTGCGCCAACATAAAGATAAAAGGGTTTCTTATTTTACATAAGTCGCCCCTTGTTGTGTGAAATTATCTTCTACGGCAGAAGCGAACAGTAAAACAGTTCCAAAAAGTATCTTTCATTCTGCACCGAAATGTACACTTTTCTGAAACTTCCTACAAGATTAAAACCTCGTGTCGGACCGCGACTCGAAGCCGGAACTTGTCCCTTAGCGATAAATGGTTCAAATGGCTCTGAGCATCAGTCCCATAGAACTTAGAACTACTTAAACCTAACTAACCTAAGGACAACACACACATCCATGCCCGAGGCAGGATTCGAACCTGCGACCATAGCGGTCGCACGGTTCCAGACTGCAGCCACTAGAACCGCTCGGCCACTCCGGCCGGCTAGCGATAAATGCTCTTTTCGACTAAGTTAAGATTTTTTAAAATTAAAATATATTTCCTTTTTTGACTTACAACTTCACCTTAAAGTCCATTCTCGGAGCGAATAAATTAAAATTGTTTCTCTTTCATTAAGATAAATTAGACTTCCTAAAGCGGAAAAATTTGAACAACAAGAAACTGTCAATGGACTCTCAACGAGTTCGATTTTATAGCTAAACTTTTTGTTGGAAATTTAGTGCAGCTGATTATAGCATTAAAAGTCTAGAAAACGTACGTAATATTTGAGTCTACTAGGGAATGTAAAAATATCTCTTACAACTGTTTTGAGTTTTTAAATTGTTAAACTAAATGGTCGTGAGCACCTAAATTAATATATTGAGCACCTAAATGAATGTATTAAAAGTGAAACCGTGTTGTTTTAGAAATTAGTTGAAATAAGCTTTCTTGGGTTAGGATAACCATTGATATTTGTTCTTGGTTTTTTACTGAGTGTTCAGAAAACTTTCGTCTACTTTCACAAGAATAACACAGCATGCTGACAGTTGAGGTAACCATATACCGTCCCAAGTGGGGCGGAGAGGGGGGTGTAATGGGGTGGAGACAGGAGCGTCGTCCGGTTACCCCTTCAATCAAACAGCTGATCCTGTGCCAATGTGGGGCAAAAGCCCGAGAAAAAGAAGACATTTTTCATGTGTAGAGCGGGCTGTTCTCGATAGGCCTATTACAGACACGAGTGTTCTTTTTAGCCCATCACTAGATGAGCTGGTAGTGAGACAGACGGATTCCCAGCTGGTAATAAATGGAAGTGGTTTACTAGTTCCAGCAATAACTTCACAAGCCTGTCAATTACTTTTATTGAAACTGGAGGATGTACCTTTGTATATCTTGTGTCAAAACCGTGAATTTTGAGGAACATATTATTTGGTCTGTGAATACTATAAGGGTACTTCTTAATAATTGATGGATACAAGATGAAAAATAAGGACAGAAGGTAACTTGCTTGGTCCACTATAGTCATAGTTCTCACTGTCATCTTTTATTTAACATCCGACGGCAAAAATATAGCAGAAAACTAAACTGAAGGCGCCTTCTCTGAAATGTATTTGTTTTATTTTTCTTTAATTTTTTATAGAACAACTGCGACAGTACCACCTTTCCAGACATGTGTGATTATATTCATCCAGCATTTGAGAATGTGACTACTCTGTGACTTGTATCTGCACAATTACTTTATATCACTGTACACTTGGACAAATCGTCCTTGCGGCATCCAATGTGACCCGCCTTTATGTTCAGATTGCCCAGGCGGTAAATAAATGAAGATGACGCGATATCATGTGTGTGGCACTGTCCGATACCATTTTATTTGGCACATTTATTTACAATCTGCACGTCGTAAACGCATGTCCGAATTACTTCATGGTGTTGCGAAGGCGTGCCTGGGTACTTGGAAATGAAATTTGGTATTTCGAAAATGATCTTAGCTTAAAAAGAAAAACCGGAAAGCGTGTAAGTTTTCCGTTCCCAAGATTTTGCAACTGAATGCTCAGCATCCAATCTTCAACGAGATGGTGCTCTTCCCTTTTTAACTGCAAAAGAAACTCGTACAAACACTTTCAGAGGAAACTATTGATCTTGGAACATTTTTAGTTTGGTTGTATCATAGTTGCAATGAGAAAGAGTCCACCATGTTTAGCATCAAGTCCGATTAAACGTTTTCTACTTGTACATTCTGAAATCATCACAGAAAATCTTTAAATGCTGTTTTTTTACGATACTTGTTTAAGTTTAAGATGGTGTTGTACTATGGATTACATCCTCTTGTACTTCGGATCGGATAAAATCACACCCTCTTGTATCTTGAACCATAAAAACACAGGCAGGAAAGTAATAATAAAGTTGTAAAGTTTAAACAATATACTTATTAAAGGTTTTACACATGGTTTGTACAGTATTTAATTTCATTGTACTTCAGCAAGTATTTCTTAAAGAAAGATTTTTTCTTAAAGAGAAATAAATTTTAATACTCAAACAATTTAAATTTTTAAACAACACGTAAGTATTTCTAAACTACTGAACAAAAGCAACTGAAATATCAAAACATTAGATGATATCTTAAGGTGTATCTACACAATAGGCTGCCTACATTTTTACATAATAGTTCGTAAAATAAACTTCAACCAATTCATATCCATTTCTCTGAGCAGAGTCACTGCACTCAGTTGATTTCAGGCGTTCTAAAGAAATATCTTCTTTATTTACATAAAAGACGTCTTGCGAGCCACTGATACTCTTTATGTTGAAACCTTCATTTCATCTTTTGAAACAGTTTTCCTTCGTAGAACTCCATAGGGTCCATTTTGTTCTGAAAGCCCACAAGTATATGATCGTCACCCTCTAAGTTGAATCTTTAATTCGAGCTCTTCTCCAGTCTCATCTGATTCATCATCGAGCATTTGTAAAATTTTGTCTCTGTTCTCATCACAGTTGTCATATGTGAGCGTTTTATTTTCATTTTCAGATTCAGATGAACTGCTATAGAGGTTTCTACTCACCATTTTATCTTCGGTATACGTCAGTTTGCTCTTTGGATTATTTTTGTCTGCAGTCCTAATTGTCTTCTTAAAATGCTTTTTCGCTTTTTCTGTTTATATTTCTTGTTTTTCGGGTGTATCTGTGACTATTTTGCTTCTGACAAGCCTCCTTCTTCTACGCATACATTCAACGTTACTAAGTGCCCTCTTTTACCCGAAGTCACACTGCCATTCTGTTCTACTCCTCTTGGGGTAACTATTTTAGAGAGGTTCTGAACAGTTGCCAGGCATGTATCATATTGATTCCAAATACGGTGTGGTGGAAAAGGACCTAAGCGCCACAACATGTCTTCGAGAATGTTATAAAACATCTTGACATTGTTTCTGTTAAAACTGGTTGCTCGAGTTAGGGCTCGTTTTCTCCAGTTTTCTGATTGATAAAGGTTTTAGATGTCTTTCCATAAATAACTGCGTCCATTCGTCTCCTGCAATTTCGTCTTCATGCCACTTAGAAGGCCTTTTCTTATTATTAACATCAGTATACTTATATGCAAGTCTATACTTCATTTTCGCTGTGGTCTTTATAAATACCTTTTTGGTATAATATATGATGTCGTAAGAATATTTGTTCCCTGGCAGACTTCTGAAATGACTGGAAATGTCGAAGGAGCATAGGGAATCTTACATAGTGAAATTTTCTGTCTTCCAGTCGTATTACTGTGCAGTAATGAATATAGATTTCTTCACGTAGACGCTTTTGGTTGGTCAGTACGTTGTTTCCATTTTCCTGATCCATAATGCAAAGATTTCTTTCTCAGAGTTGTATTACTCGCTGCACTTTTGTAGGTATTTAAATTTATCCGTGCATTTGACTTCCTCTTCCTCTACCCCTTTAGATGCTAACTTGGTATCTGTTATAAATTCTACATCCTGGAAGGAGATCTGGGGGTCTACCTTCTTTGCTTGTGCTTTCATTTAATTGATTTGTTCTGCGCCTGTGTCTACCGGAACAGAAAAAAAAGGGAATTCATCTGCGGAGGCTAGGCGCATAACTCTCAAAATCTTATTTCTATAGCCAAGTCCCATTTTCAACTCCTTTGCTATCCTATCGATACTCGCAGATGGTTTTCTCCAGTTCATAATTCAAAAGCAGAGGCTAGAATCTTAGGCACGTGAGTACAGAGATCAGTATTATGGTATGCTAAATACATGAGCGTTGTTTTCTAAACCGTGCTAAATACACGAGCGTTGTTTTCTAAACCGTCGTTAGGGTTCAACCTGATCTGAATGCGGTAAATATTTCTAGTCTACTATGAAACTCTTCCGTAAGTGCGTCATTTCATTCATGTTTGTAATATTTAAATTAAGAAGTGTAAGTTCTGTATGTGCAAAATCCTAGTTTCATGTAAAAGTGGGCCTGAAAGCACGAATCTGTTCAGGCCAAATAAATAAGAGTTCAAAAGGAAAATAACGGAAATGATTTAGAATTCGCAACCTTTCTGTACTTGCACCTATGCAGCCTCTGTCAATTTTTAGTCCCATTACTATGACATCAACGGCAGCAGCAGAGGTAGAAATGTTGACGAAGGGGGCGTAAACTTCTAAGCGACACGTTAGCCAGGGCTGCAGCTTGCCGATAGTTGCTCCCGCTAATTCGACATTAATAACAGCGACGTCGCAGCCTCGACCACTTTGCGAGGTCCCGCCGCCCGTGGAAACTCTTGGCGGTGCTATTTTTGCGGTGATTGGTGCCCGCAATATGCGAGCGTTCATTATCTGCGTCTGCCCGCTCAGAAACTCGCAGTCCCCACCCCAGCCATCCTCTCCCCTGCCCACCTCCACTCCCCACGCTACCCCGTGGTAGTCTTGAGAACCAGCACTGCTCACACGTATACCTCCATTCAACCCCCTTCCCCTATACAGCCCCCTCCCCGTCTCCTTCCTTTTACCCCCTTCAGCCCACCCGTCTTGTCTATACCCACCATCCGCCCCAGAAAATTATGACTGCAACATTTTCCCTCCCCAAAAGTTAAGAAACTTTTTCTTTTCAACGTCACGTATTTTGCTCGGTTTATCACAAGAACCGTTCCCCAATTTAATGTACCGGCGCCGGAGGAGGAAAAAAAGAGAGGAAAGAAAAGAGAGGAAGCTGAGATATCTGGCACACACCTAAAGAAGAACGGTGTAGTCTTCCGGCGTAGAAAATTGCCTTTTGATGAGAACAGATTCGTAGCAGAAGCGGTGTTAGAAGCGTTGCTTGGATTAATTTACTGTTATACCGAGCAATGTTTCGGGCTCGGTTAAGGCAAATCGAGCACGTAGTGTAATAAGCAATAAATCCTAGCTTGTTTTCCTATCTTCTACTACACAAGGCATAAAAGCAAAGTTTAGAAATTTTATAGCCTGAAGTTGATTCTTATAGCATTTATCTCTCATTTTTTGACACGTAAAAGTAATACTACAGAAAAGTGAAGAATAATTCGGACCATTCTTTTGTTCTCCCCATATGTAAAAAAAGTCACTCCGTCTTCAGGCCACGAGTGGCCTACCGGGACCATCCGACCGCAGTGTCATCCTCGAAGGAGGATGCGGATAGGAGGGGTGTGGGGTCAGCACACCGCTCTCCCGGTCGTAAGATGGTATTCTTGACCGAAGCCGCCACTATTCCGTCGAGTAGCTCCTCAGTTGGCATCAAGAGGGTGAGTGCACCTCGAAAAATGACAACAGCGCATGGCGGCCTGAATGGTCACCCATCCAAGTGTCGACCACGCCCGATAGCGCTTAATTTCGTTGATCTCACGGGAACCGGTGTATCCACTGCGGCAAGGGATAGAAAAGTTGCCCCAACGATAGCAGACTGTTCTAAATAATGAATGAGAATATATTACTGATAACTATTCTTTTACGTGTATCTGTTGTGTTTATTAAACTTATAGAAAAACGCAACGAATTATGCAATAACCTGTAATTCTACGCTCCCTTGGTGGTGTAAAAAAATTTAAGCTTCGAAGTCAGTCTAATCAAAAGATACTGCCATTTATGTCACGTATTTTGATACTCCCAAACTCATTCATCAGGACCTATAGGGTAGTCCCGACGACCAAGTGTCATAAAATTTGGTAATAAGCAAGGTTTCGCAGGTCAACCAAATCCAAAAATTATTAATTTGTAATGATGTCACATAAAAAATATGTTTAGCCGTTTTTGTCCGTGTGCCGGACTGTCCGTATGTTAAGACCGTCTGCACCAAACTGTAAAAGCTACTGTGCTGACGCGCCGTCATGGGTGGGAATTAACGTCTAAAACGACACCTACCTTCTTATGGGGGTAATGACTGATTGATTTATACAGGACGGCAAAACAAGGGTGGTGTTAGCCCACAGTTCGCGTCACCGAAACTTTTATTTGTGGTTTATCTCCCTGTCTTCTAGTAAAGCCATCCGGGAAGTTTCAGCGGTAGCAGAAGATCCTTTTTTTTTTTTTTGGTGCAATTTTGTCAGTACTTAATGATTCAAATATTCTCTTTTGGTCCCCGGTGCTTCCATTAGAAGGTTAAAGGCGGTTTCATCACCCTCGCCACACAAACTACACTCAGGCGCTTCTTTCTCTGTACCCATCATGTGCAGGTGTTTGACGATTTTCCCATGGCCTATCATTAGGTCTACAATGAGTAATCTGTCTCTTGTTCAAGGCCAAAGACTTCCGGAATAATAAGATTCCATCATTCCACCAATGGCCTTGTCAAAGCGGGCGGAGGAGCGGACAGAGCTTCAGGGCATTCTCTAGCCCTTGGGGTGAAAAACTACCCATAAAGGCGGAAGAATCAGTAACGATCAACAACAGGAGGATGCACAAGGCAGTGGAAACTACCGCATTAAAGAAAAGCACTGTTATTCACAGGACACATGACCTTGAATTGAAATAGTGTCATGATGATCTCTTCAGTGCCAAAAGATTCCGGAATAGTCCCCCGTCTCTGAAAGTGGACTACCAAGGGGGAGGTGATCATGGGAAAAAGATTGAATAACCAATAAAAGAATAACATTTTACGAATCGGGGCTTGGAATGTCAGGAGTTTGAACATGTTAGGGAAGCTGGATAATTGAAAGGAGAAATTATAAGACTCAACATAAATATAGTGGGAGTCAACGAAGTGAACTGGAAAGAAGACAAGTATTCTCCTTAGATTGGTATAGGGTAACATCAATAGAAGCGGAAAATGCTATAACCGGAGTAGGACTCTTCATGAATAGGAAGACAGGACAGAGAGTGAGTTACTGTGAAGCGTTCAGTGACTGGGTTGTTCTCATCAGAATCGACAGCAGACCAACAATGACAGCAATAGTTCACGTATACATGCCGACGTCGCAGGCGGAAGATGAAGAGATAGAGGAATTATATGAGGATATTGAACGGGAGACGAAAATCTACTAGTCATGGGGGATTGGAAGAAGGGTAGTAGGGGAAGGAATAGAAGAAAAGGGTTACGGGAGAACGTGGGCTTGGTAATAGGTATGAGAAAGAGGAAGATTAATAGAGTTATGCAATAAATTTCAACTAGTAATAGTGAATACTCTATGACTTAATCACAAAAGCAGGAGGTATATTTGGAAAAGGCACCAGATAAGAGAAGGTTTCAATTAGATTTCATCATAGTCAAGCAGAGGTACCGAAATAATGTACTGGATCTTAAGGCATACCCAGGAGCAGGTAGGCTGAATTTTAAGATTGTTCAGAGAAAATCAAAGCACAAAGAATTGAATACGGAAGTACTGAGGAATGAGGAGATACGTTTGAAGTTTCCTGGGGCTTTAGATACTTTGATAAGGAATAGCTCAGTAGAGTGTTCAGTCGGAGAGCAATGGACATCTCTAAATAGGAAAATCACAGAAGCTAGTAGGAAAAACATAGGTACAAAGAAGGCGCAGAATCCGCGGATGACAAAAGAAATACTTCAATTGATCAATGAAAGGAGGAATTGGAAGATAAGTCGAAATAGCTGCAGGAAAAATGTGAAGAAATCGAAAAAGAAACGATTGTCGGAAGGACTGACTCAGCATACAGAAAAGTCAAAATATCCTTCGATGAAATTAACAGCAAAGATGGTAATACTAACAGTACAATAGGAATTCCACTGTTAAATGCAGTGGAGAGAGCAGATAGGTGGAAAGAGTACCCTGAAGCCATCTATGGGGGAAATGAGTTGTCTGATGACGTGATAGAAGAAGACGGAGAAACCGATATAGAAGAGATAGGGAATCCAGTATTAAAATCGGAATTTAAAAGAACCTTGCAAGACTTACAATCGAGTAAAGCAGTAGGGACAGACTAAATCCCATCACAATTTGTAAAATCATTGGGGAAAACGGCAACAAAACGACTATTCATGTTGGTGTGTAGCATGTATGAGTCTGGTGAGGACTTCCGGAAAAACATCATCCACGCAAAAATTTTTCGCCATTCCCAAACTCTGTGGCACTGGTACACCAACCGTGGTAACGCTATAGGGAGAATTGCAACCACGACTGAATTCTTTCTATATCTTCCACACAATTCCGAAGATCGCAAGAGCCAACAATTGCGAGCATTATCGCACAGTCAGCTTAACAGCTCATTCATCCAAGCTGTTGACCAGTATAATGTACAGAAGTACTACCCGGCCATTGACCTTCTTCTGTGCGGATGCACACACATTGGCCGAACTCTTACGGGACTTAGTGAGATTGCCTGCTGCGAGTAATGAGTGTAATGGGCAGGGGCACTACGAATGTAGTGGGTGGACATTAAGTTGGGAATGTAGGTCTTACGGGGAGCGCGCAAGGGATAAATTCTTGCAGTCGCACTATCCTCAGTGCCCTCGGTGGCTCAGAAGGATAGAGCGTCTGCCATGTAAGCAGGAGATCCCGGGTTCGAGTTCCGGTCGGGGCACACATTTTCAATTGTCCCCGTTCATGTATATCAACGCCTGTCGGCAGCTTAGGCTCTTGGTTTAATTATCATTTCAATGTACATAAGATTGGAAATGAAAATTGAGGAAGCGTTAGATGACTTCCAGTTTGGCTTTAGGGAAGGTAAATGTTGGTAGTGGAGGCAAGACTAAAGAAAAATCAAGGCGCGTCATAGGATTTGTCGACCTGAGAAGATCATTCGACAATGTAAAAAGATGCAAGGTATTCGAAAGGGGTAAGCTACAGGGAAAGACTCGTAACGTACAATATATAAAAGAACAGGAGGTAACAATAAGAGTGTGAGACGAGGAACGAAGAGCTCGCATTAAAAAGGGTGTAAGACGGGGATGTAGTCTTTCGCACCTAGTGTTCAATCTGTACACCGAAGAAACGATAACGGAAAGAAAAGAAAGGTTCACGAGTGGAATTTGAGGGTGAAGGAATGTCATTGATAAGATTCGCTGATGACATTGCTACCCTCAGTAAGAGTGAAGAAGAATTACAGGATCTGCTGAATCGTGTGAACAGTCTAATGAGTGCAGAAAACGGATTGAGAGTGAATCAAAGAAAGACGAAAGTAATGAAAAGCAGCAGAAAGAAGTAGATGAAGTTAAGGAATTCTGCCATCTAGGCAGCAAAACAGCCCGTGAGGAGGACATCAAAAGCAGACTAACATTGGCAAAAAGAGCATCCCTGGCCAACAGAAGTCTACTGGTACCAAACATAGGCCTTAATCTGAGCAACAAATTGCTGAGAATGTACGTTTGGAGCACATCATTGTATTAGTGAAACATGGACTACGAGGAAATCAGAAAGGAAGAGAATTGAAGCTTTTGATGTGTGTGTTACAGGAGAATGTTGAAAATTAGGTGGACTGATAAAGTAAGGTTTGAGAAGCTTCACCGGAGAACGGACGAGGAAAGGAATATACGGAAAACACTGAAAAGAAGAAGGGAAATGGTGGTAGGACGTCTGTTAAGACATCATGAAATAAATTCCATGATACTAGAGGGAGCTATAGAGGGTAAAAGCTGTAGAGGAATGCAGAGATTGCAGTACATCTAGCAAACAATTGAGGACGTAGGTTGCAAGTGCTACTCTGAGAGGAAGAGGTAGGCACGGAAGAGGAATTCGTGCCGGGTCGCATCAAACCAGTCAGCAGACTGACGACTCAAAATAATGATAATAATAATAATTCAAGACTAGGATTGCAGAACTTGTTGAACTGCGATCCTTGTAGCATTTATGTATGTTCTCCTCCGCACTCTGATAGCAATTATTTCCACCTGGGACATCGTGGAGGGTTACAAAAAATGGTTCTAATGGCTCTGAGCACTATGGGACTTAACATCTGAGGTCATCAGTTCCCTAGAACTTACAACTACTTAAACCTAACAAACCTAAGGACATCACACACATCCATGCCCGAGGCAGGATTCGAACCTGCGACCGTAGCGGTCGCTCGGTTCCAGACTGTAGCGCCTAGAACCGCTCGGTCACACCAGCCGGCCCGTGGAAGATTTCCCTAGAGAGAATACCCTCTCTACATTGGACCCTTGTCTGTTTTCGAACCGTCAATAAATCAGACTATGTTTGTGCGATCTTGTCGCGATGATGCCAGACCCATCGTCCAACGACTCACCGTGATTTTATTCACAGCCAGGTACCCGTAGACGTTCTGCAAGCGCCTAGGAATATCTGCAGTGCTCTGTTTTTCCCCCAAGAGAAACGCAATGACAACACTCTGCCTGGAAGGCACCTCCGTTACATACGCCGATTTGGAGGCTACATATAGTGCCGTCAGCTAACGGAACTACATGAAACTATAGGGCTGAAAGAAGAATATTTCACGATTCCCCACAACAAATTCCCCATTTTTCCAACCGAAACTGGCCGAGAAAAAGAATATGTGGCCTTACTCAATGAACCTGACTCTTATTTCGTACCTGTTAAGGTTGGCAAACCTTCTTACTTCATCTACCATGGGTGCAGCAGATGTGTGCTGGGATGCCCGTCTTAAGGTGCATGAAGGATTTTCCGGGTTAGTTTTATTTTTCCCACCGTTTACTACTGCTGGGCTTTTTTTGATGTACGGAAATGTACATTTTTGCCATTTAAGACTAGTTTCGGCAGTGAAAGATCTCAGTTTCGTGTATCCACCTTCTCTTCCGCATGGAGAGTTGCACAGCGGCTGGGGAGTGTATGACAATTAATGATGATACCTTAAACCATGTGTTTAAATCTTTTTATTCAACTGCGACCGGTTTCGGTGACACTCTGCACCGTAATTAGGTAAAAATTGGACTTACTACCATCTTTCCGTAGTGTCGTAACAGGGGACAAAATCAAATTCGGCATGTGTAGACCTCCTCATGCATGAAGGGCCAATACGTGTAGCAGGCGCTTCATACATCGCCAAGTCTGCAGACGCTGAGTTTGAGTTTTATCTCCTGTCATGACAGTATGAAAAGTTGGTTATAGGATAAAGTGGGGCTAAATAAATCATTCCAACTTCTTGGGCCCCAAAGGTGTAGTAAATATTTTATTCCGCTTGTTACACCGTAGTGATGAATAGATCATAATTACACATTTTGTACAATGAAAGTACATTGCTCCAAGATCTATTCTTGTTCATTATAAGTAGCAAAATTTAGACTTTTGAAACAACGTAAACTTTGTGGGGCTATTTGAAAAGTAAATGGAGCTACGTCAATCATTGTAAACTCTCATAGAAGTACGCACAATATCGAAGCCTACAGTTTTAACTGCCCAGTTGTTGTCACATACATTTACTGCAGCTCCCACAGAAATTTCGTAAAACCACGCCTTACACTTGCCACACATGGTCTATTCCCCTTTCTTTGCAGATGTAAGTTGGTAATATTTGATGATGCAGAAACCACAAGGAACTTTCTGTTTCTCCAACCCAGCTTCAGGTGATGATGAAGATGAACCCTCTTTTGGATTTGAAGGTTTGTCTTGAACATTCAGCTCATTTCTGCAGTAGTTGAACTTCTTTGTTTGAAAGTTTTCAAAGTGCAATTTGCTCCCCATTCTTGTAACATCTTGTAAGATTCAGATGAGCTGGTGAAGTCAGATTGCAAGATGGATTGTCCTCTCTCGTTGCAGGCGAGGTACCGGTTGTTATTGTTGTTTACTGCTGAGTCTGTGGTAAGAAAGCGGGACTAAAATGGCTCTGAGCACTATGGGACTTAACTTCTGAGGTCATCAGTCCCCTAGAACTTAGAACTACTTAAACCTAACTAACCTAAGGACATCACACACATCCATGCCCGAGGCAGGATTCGAACCTGCGACCGTAGCGGTCACGCGGTTCCAGACTGAAGGGCCTAGAACCGCTCGGCCACCCTGGCCGGCAGAGCGGGACTCATCATTCAGGAATGTGGACGAAGGAGGATATTTGTGTGATGGTATTCTATTGGCACTGAAGCAGAAAATTCTCATACACTCAAATCCCTTCACAGAATTTCCTTCATTAGTTCCACGTCTCCAGGCGACGTCGAAAATTTTACCAAAAACAAATTTTATAATGGAAGATTAGTGATTATTGCTTATAAGTAGGATACATAAATTCAGACTCAGAAAACTCCACGAAGATTCTTTCCGTAGCCACACTTCCTTGTTACTTTTTAAATCTAAGCAGTTGCTCAATTTTATAAAAGACGTCGTTAGTTGTTCTGTTGACTGACATTGTGGAGGATGCTACACAGCTGGTAGCGGAAAGATTTATAACTCGGATTTATAACTTGGTTCTGGGTGACTACTGTCTGAATCAAATATACACTGACGGAAAAAATTCGCAACACCAAAAAATAATTAATATGGACTGCTGAAATTTCGAGAATACATTTGTCTAGATAATGTATTTAAGTATTTAACACAGCAAGATCACGAGTTAATGTAAGCGCGAGATAAGCCACCGCAAATGTTAAATACTGATACATTAATAACCGGTCTAACCGCCAGAATGCTGAATGCAAGCATGCAAAGTGCACTCATTCTTTTGTACAGGTGTCAGATATCAGTTTGTAGGATGGAGTTCCATGCCTGTTGCATTTGGTCCGTGATGACGCTGGAGTTGTCGTCCGACGACGTCCCATAGGTTGGTTGCAGCCTTTCAACTGGTCTTCCTCTAACCAACACGCGGCCATCACTGGCACCGAGGCAGAATCAGCCTTCATCGGAAAACACAACAGACCTCCACCCTGCTCAGCAGACGGCGGTTGTTTGGGGGCAATGGCATGCACGCTACAGGGGGTCTGGCTCTGAGCTGTCCTTGAAGGAACCGCTTTGTAAGTTCGTTGGGTCACTGTGGTGCCAACTGCTGCTCAAATTGCTGCCTCACATGCCGCACGATGGGTCGGAGCCACACACTGAACGAGACGGTCTCGGTAGTGCCACGTGGCTATCCTGAGCATGTCGTTTTGGTCTTGTACATTCTCGTGACCACCGCTACCACCAGTCACGTACAGCGGCTACATTGCTGCCAAGCCTTTCTGGAATATTATGGCAGGAACATCTAGCTTCTCTTAGGCTAGTTACAGGACCTCATTCATGGTCAGTGAGGACTTGATGTCTTTGTCGCCCTGAGTCATTGCTGAATATCATCAGCTCATCACATCAAATCTAACTAACGCTCATGACCGTTACAAGTGTATTTAAAGCAAACCTTATACGTGCCCTCATGCAGCCGCTCTTTTGCGACTGGCGCGAAATTTGAATAGACACCGTCTATCAGATGTAGACCGAGCGAGGTGGCGCAGTGCTTAGCACACTGGACTCGCATTCGGAAGGACGACGGTTCAATCCCACGTCCGGCCATCCTGATTTAGGTTTTCCGTGTGTTGTGTACATAGTTCCGCGTAGTCAGCGCGTACACAACTTTCCCACTAGAGCGCGCTCCGCTAACCACAACAGCGCAGGCGCAGCGCTCGTCGGTCTCCGCACTACGCGATGGTGCTGCCTTAGAGACGGACCAAATTTTGCTTCCGCCGATCCGCGTATTAATATGTAACGCAGCCAATGAGATCGCTGCTAACGGAGAACCTTTTCTCCTCGCGGATCACACTCGCACAGTGATACATGAAAGCACGAGGTATTATAACGAGTGTACAGACCTCCAATCAGTCAGTCTGCATTTGTCTGCACCAGTCTGTACCAGTCTGCATTAGTGTGTACCAGTCTATAGTCAAGTTTCAGTCTGCACCTAATAGGATTATCATATTCCTGTACATAGCCATGAAGAGAAATGTATAGACACTTTGTCAAGTATCAGAGATATGTGAGAATAAGATTAACGTACCAAGACCAAAGGAACTTCAGATTGTCAATTGTAAATAGCATCCAGAATCAAGTTACGTAAGGTTTATGCTTGTTACTATTTTAATAAATGTGAGTGAAAATTAATCAAGTTCTGTTTAAAGTTGGTCACCGACAATCTGCTACTCTAAGCGTGCAAGTGGCATTTCTATCGTCTGACCTAACGGCAGAAGATAAACACACTACGATAAAACCACGAGACATATTGCTGACACTCGCCTCCTTCGTTAGAGCAACAAGTCAAATAATCTGATGGTGTGTGTACCGAAGGTCTTACAGTACGCACACCACACCGTGATTTCCCTAAATCGCTCCAAGCAAATACCGGGATGGTTCCTTTGAAAGGGCACTGCCGATTTCCTTCTCCATCCTTCCCTAATACTATGAGACCGATGACCGTGCTGTTTGGTCTCTTCCCCCAAACAACCCAACCCTCAGATGTAGAAGCACGCCTACCATCTTTTGTTTGTGTCGCACCACTCCTTCTTGGTGCTGTGATTTTTTCCGTCAGTGTGTGTGGATAAAGCTTCTTGCCGCTTGTGTACAACTCGTCTAACAGCGAGTATAATGGAGTCCGATCAGCGCACACCGGCTGAGCAGTATTTCCGTCCACTTAGCCCCAAGATTTGGAATGCCCCAACCCATCCTAGGCCGAATTTTTGCCAACAAAGGGGCCTGATACGGTTACAGTTTTCCACGAAACTGGTCGCATTTAAATAAGGAGACTTAAACACGCGGCTGGAGGGTTTTACCATTAACTCTCGCGCGAAAGGTCTTTGCCAATGAGCTTTCATTAGTGGCGTTGTCTGCGAGGTGAGTCAGCCCCGGTCTGGCGGCCCCTCCGCGCCGAGTACGGCGGGGACCGCGTCGCGCCGTAGCGGGGCTTAAATCCCGGCGTCCGGTGATTGAGTTTGCCTGCCTGTTGCCGTCAGCGGCGCGGCGCAGGGTGGTCTGCCGTAAACAGAGGCGCGGGCGGCGATCCCGCGTGACGGGCGGGCGGCGAATCAAATTAAAAGCCGCGCGTCAGCCGCTGTTACAAGAGTCCGGTCCAGTCGCAAACCTGATTAGGAGCCGGGGCCCGTCCAGTCGCCATTAGCTGACGTCCAAGGAGGCGCCGTAATGCATGCCTAATGGGCCGCGCCGCCGGACAAGTGCCGCGCCGAGCCGCCGGACAGCAGCGCCCCTCGCGTCTGTCGTCGGAACTCAACGGCAGCGGGCGGCGCGCCGCGTCTCCGCCACTGTGCACCGTGGGAAGGGGGCGGCAGGATAATGCGCGCACTGCGCCGCCCGGCCGCTGCGCCACTTACGAGCAAAGTTAGGTGTTTCTGGTAATGAGTGGACCTGCCACCATAAACTGTGGCGGCGACCGGGGAAGAAGGGAAGGGCTGCGGAGGAGCTGTCGCCCCTTTATACCCCCTTTCCACCGTCACCACCCGAGTTTGAGTTTTGCGAGTCTAGTTACCAACTGCAGCGGACGAATATTTATGAGAGGAAAGCAGCATCGAGGCGGCTTCAGGTGGACGTTTAAAAACTGGCAGCGAATTTACCCACCTAATACATCCTAAGACAAAAAAAAAAGACGCAGACCACGAAAGAGTTACCCCAACGGGACGGAACTCGACTGATGTGACTTAAATTTCAAGGCAAACAAATGATTATAATTCAGAAAAAAATGGATGAATTATTCAAGAGAAAGAGCTTCTTTACGAATGGAGGCATTCAATGGCTTGTTGGTCCAACTCTTGCCCTTATGTAAGCAATTATTCAGCTTCGAATAGATTGGCAGAGTTCTTGGATTCCTTCTGAGGGATATTGTGCCAAATTCTGCCCAATTGGTACGTTCATCATCATTATCATCATCATCATTTAAGACAGATTATGCCTTTCAGCGTTCAGTCTGGAGCATAGTCCCCCTTATAAAATTCCTCCATGACCCCCTATTCAGTGCTAACATTGGTGCCTCTTGTAATGGTACTTGAATTACGTAACCATTACGGCACCTCTCTTGAACCTCTCGATACCAGCAATATTCTACTGTGTTTCTGTAAAGTAGTTAGCATGTTTCTGAGACAACATTCAGATTTGATTTAATTAATATAGAGATACTTTGATATATCGATATGTTTATGTTGCAATGATATTATTCTTATGTGTATTCTTTCTTTTCTCACTATGATCTTTGTCTTACTTGTAACTCTGATTTTTGGGCGCGTAAGCGATAGTTAGTTGTTAGAGAGTCGGACCTTGAGAAGGTCAAGTCTGGGACGTCATGTTGGAAAGACGCGTAACGTAGTCAGCTTATAAAATGTGAACTTTAACAGTGAAGAAGATGTTTTCAAGTATGTTTTGTATTGTGAAGTGATGTTTTGTGTGTTACGTGATATTGCAGGAAATGCAATAAAAAAGAAGTGTAGCTTAAATTCGGAGTGCTGATTAATTTTTTACATCACCATTGTGCTAACTTTCAAAGGTTTAATCTTCAAGAATGGTTTGCGAAGCGCATCTTCAAAACTTTTGAATATTGCAGAATAAAACCTAGGCCTCTTTGCATCCGAGCTTGGAATCATTACCACCTAGATTTTCGACGATTGAGCCATGATTATACAACGAGACAAGCGTGGGAAACACGAAAAGATGAGTGCCTAGTATATTCATTATTACGTGAAATAACTTTATTAACTGTGCTCTAATGACACCTGCCACATAATAACTTTGTTGTTGCCAGAAAATTAGCCGCGTGAGCAATACCACAATCAGTACTAAATTTTGACCTTTGTTCTGGTAGGGTTGTTAGACTCTTCTGATGTTAAGGCTATTACTTCAAAATCATTCCTAACCGAATCCAGGTACCTTCTGCTTGGTCTACCCCGACTCTCCTACCCTCTACTGCTGAACCCATGAGTCTCTTGGGTAACCTTGCTTCTCCCAGGCGTGTAACATGACCCCACCATCTAAGCCTGTTCGCCTTGACTACTACATTTATGGAGTGCTTCTCCCAGGCGTGTAACATGACCCCACCATCTAAGCCTGTTCGCCCTGACTGCTACATCTATACATTCCCAGTTTTTCTTTGATTTCCTCATTGTGGACACCCTCCTGCCATTGTTCCCCTCTACTAGTACCTGCAATCATCCTAGCTACTTTCATATCCGTAACCGCAACCTTATTGATAAGGTAACCTGAATCCACCCAGCTTTCGCTCCCATACAACAAAGTTGGTCGAAAGATTGAACGGTGCACAGATAACTTAGTCTTGGTACTGACTTCCTTCTTGCAGAAGAGAGTAGATCGTAGATGAGCGTTCACTGCATTAGCTTTGCTACACCTCGCTTCCAGTTTTTTCACTATGTTGCCATCCTGCGAGAATATGCATCCTAAGTACTTGAAACCGTCCACCTGTTCTAATTTTGTTCCTCCTATTTGGCACTCAATCTGTTTATATCTCTTTCCTACTGACGTTACTTTCGTTTTGGAGATGCTAATCTTCATACCACAGTCCTTACATTTCTGATCTAGCTCTGAAATATTACTTTGCAAACTTTCAATCGAATCTGCCATCACAACTAAGTCATCCGCATATGCGAGACTGCTTATTTTGTGCATTGGTACGTTACATCGTCAAAATCCTGAACAGGTTTTTAGGGCCCTGCCTATAGTGCTCATAACGTTCGCAGCAGAGGAGGGATCCAATAACCTTGCTGTGTTGTGCTTATTCTGGTTTCATTGCGCATATATTTGTACCAAGTTGCTATAGGAGTTGGAAGGTGGCATTATGTGATTTTTTCCTCTATCTTGTCATATCTGCTGCCACAAATGGCCAAGACACATGAAGCTCAAGCTATGCATGGGGTGCCTGCAACTGTTGGGGTCACACTGATGCACAATAGGGCCACTCAGTTGTCCTATTTCACTTTCGACATTCTTCTGGGCAGCCGAGATGTCACCATCCACCCAGCTGACTGCCAAACAGTACTACTGACTGCCGGCCGTTGTGGCCGTGCGGTTCTAGGCGCTTCAGTCTGGAACCGCGTGACCGCTACGGTCGCAGGTTCGAATCCTGCCTCGGGCATGGATGTGTCTGATGTCCTTAGGTTAGTTAGGTTTAAGTAGTTCTAGGGGACTGATGACCTCAGAAGTTAAGTCCCATAGTGCTCAGAGCCATTTGCACCATTTTTAGTACTACTGACTGCAGTCAGACCATGTGCTGTACTGCAGTAGGGTAACTGCGCTGACATGCAGAGCATGTACACTAGCCCAAGCTGCCTCAACTGGTGGCAGGTGGTGTTTGACAGGAACGAAGGCAAGCAGTAGAAGCTCTCGCCGTGTGCGGACGGGCGTTATCTTGCTGAAATGTAAGTCGTGAGTGGCTTGTTATGAAGGATGACGAAGAAGGGTGTGGAATATTGTCGACGGAGGCTGTGCTGTGAGGGTTCCGCGGATGACAACCAGAAGGGTCCTGCTATGAGATGAAATGACATCCAGGCCAACATTACCGGATCTCGAGCTGTATGGTGACAACATGTAGGCTGGTACCCTACTGCTTTCCAGGACCTCTCGAGATACATCCTCACTGGTCATCAGAGATCAGTTCGAAGCGGGGCTCATCACTGAAGACAATTTTACTCCAGTCAAAGAGATTCCAGACTGAAGACGCTTCTAGAGATGCACTGGAAAATGATGGGATACCAGCCTGTCACATGGCATACAGCCAGACAACCTGCAATGATGGTTTGTGGTCCCTTTAAATTTCATAGCAGGACTCCTTTGGTTGTCAGCCGTGGCACCCTTAGAGCACAACAGTTTTTTTTAAGTCATCAGTCTTCTGACTGGTTTGATGGAGCCCGCCGCGAATTTCTCTCCTGTGCCTACCGCTTCATCTCGGAGTAGTACTTGCAACATACGTCCTCCGTTATTTGCTAGATATATTCCAATCTCTGTCTTCCTCTACAGTTTTTACGCTCTACAGCTCCCTCTAGTGGCATGGAAGTGATTCCCTGATGTCTTAACAGATGTCCTATCATCCTGTTACTGCTCCTTGGCAGTATTTTCCACGTACTCCTTTCCACTCCGATTCTGCGGAGAACCTCATCGTCGTTTCTCCGGTGAACCTCCTCATTCCTTATCTTATCAGTCCACCTAATTTTCAACATTCGTCTGTAAAACCGTATCTCAAATTCTTTGATTTTCTTCAGTCCTGATTTCCGCACAGTCCATGTTTTACTACCATATGATGCTGCTCTCCACACGTACATTCTCATCATTTCTACCTCCAATTAAGGCCTATGTTAAATACTAGTATGCTTTTCTTGGCCAGGAATCCCCTTTTAACCAGTGCTAGTCTGCTTTTGATGTCCTCCTTGCTCCATGCGTCATTGGTTATTTTGCTGCCTAGCTAGCAGAATTCCTTAACTTCGTCTTCTTTGTGACCATCAATCCTGATGTTAAGTTTCTCGCTGCCTTCTGCTACTTCTCATGACTTTCGTCTTTCTTTGATTTACTCTCAATCCATATTCTGTACTCATTGGACTGTTCATTCCATTCAGCAGACGATGTAATTCTTCGTCACTTTCACTCAGGGTAGCAATGTCATGAGCGAATCGCATTATTGATATATTTTCACTTTGAATTTTAATTCCACCTTTCTTTTATTTCTATCATTGCTTCTTCGTTGTACAGATTGACCAGTAGGGGTGAAAGATTACATCCCTGTCTTACATCCTTTTTATTCGAGCACTTCGTTCTTGGTGGTCCACTCTTATTATTCCCTTCTTGGCCCTTGGACATATTGTGTATTACCCGTCTGTTCCTATAGCTTACCCCCGTTTTTCTCAGAACTTCGAACATCTTGCACCATTTTACACTGTAGAATTGTTTTTCCAGGTCGAGAAGTCCGATGAACGTGTCTTCATTTTGAGCACAGCAGTACGTCGATTATATTCTACACCCCATTTTGTTGCCCTTCATAGCAAGCCATCCTCGACTTACATTTCAGCAAGATAACGCCATTTCTCACATGGTGGGTGTTTCTACCGCTTGTCTTCGTTCTTACCAAACCCTGCTTGTGTCAGCAAGATCGCCGGATCTCTCCCTAACTGAGAATTTTTGGTGGATTATGGGCAGGGCCCTCCAACCTTCTCGGGATTTTGACGACTAACCTGTAAATTGAACGGAATTTGGCACGATGTCCCTAAGGGGACATCCAGTGGCACTATCAACCAATAACAAGACGAATAACTGCTTGCATAAGGGCCAGCGGTGGTCCAAAGCGTTACTGAAGCACTTTCTCTTGAATAAATCATCCAATTTTTCTGAAATTGTAACACTTGTTTGTATATATACATCACATCTGCTGATTTCCGTCCAGTTCGGATAATTTCTTCGTAGTGCGGTGTTTTCTGTTTTCTTTCTTGTCTCTCTTACAATGTGTTTACTTAGCAAAACGGATTCTCTAATACCGAAATGCTTCCATTGTCCGGTGTAGTACTGAAAAAAGAAGTACATGGAATGTTGAAGTTCTGTGATGAAATATACCTTCCGAGTATCATTACCTCCCCCACGTTTCATTATACATCCACAATGCTGGCCATTAAAATTTCAGTAACAGGAATGATACCACATTTCACTTATTGTGTGTACATAGTAGAGGGGAAAGAACACGTGATCAGATTTGTAGGTGACTTGGGAGTTCACAGGATGCGAAAGTATACAGAGCTCCTACTTCTAGCAACGACAACGTTTTAACCCGGCAGGACATAATTTGGAATTGAGCTTGGATCGTAGTTCAGGGCACATAATTTCATTCTGCTTCAGGTCTGTCAAGTGTTCATCCATCATCCTAGCTGATGACTGGTGGTAGGCCAGTGTCTAGGCGTGGACCAGATATTTTCAGTGGATGAGAAATCTGGAGAAGCTGCTGAAAAGGGCAATAGTCAAACACCTCCTTTATGGACATAGGTCAGCACAGCACATGAAGTATTAGGCCTTGAGTTACAATGGACATCGTCAACGCCCTAACACGCCAGGAAAACAACGTCTTCGGTCTAAATTAACGAGTACACGAACCAGTGGTACTTGTGTTCTGTACCCAGTTGCACTCTATACCATCACGCTAGGTATAGGTCCTGTAATACATTGGGAAATGCAATCTGGCAACGTTGATTCGCTTTAGAGACTCTAACCACTGTTAGATCCATTGTGAAGCTGTCCGTAGAGACGGAATTCGTGTGAAAATATGACTGCGTCCAGTGTCGTCCCTGCCTGTACCATTGTCAGTATACCTCTCTCTACCACAACGTCAAGGTAGGTTGCTACAATGGTCACCGTACAGGTAGTCATTGATGCTCCAGATGCCATTGTATTATCCTAATATAGCTCTTCGGCGGATACAGAGAAGTGCACATAGAATAACACTGGCTGAAGCGCTGCTATTGTTACTCGTCTTACTGCTGCTGGAGCTATCAGTAATGAAGAGACGTGGATAACAATGTCTCGAGAATGGCGAATATGTTGAGGTAAACGAGATATTGTGTAGAAAAGTCACATCAGATCGTAAAGTAAAGACAAGCATGTACAGAGAATAGCAAGAACAATAGGACAGAGGAGAAACGGAAGAGAAACTACCTGTTCCTTCCTAATTAACACAAAGGTCAAGAATGTCATACCTCTTTCTGATCAAGGGAACCATATACCAACTGTCAGGACATAATCGATATCCCAGATACTTACTGAAAATGTAACAACACACCACATATTCTTGTGAATGTTGAGCAATCAACAACCCAGACTATACCGTCTGGGAGTCGGCCTTTAGACCAAATGTTACAGTCCAGCAAGGTCTTTGGCAGTACAACAGTAAGGCGTCAAGATCTTACCGCCATACATTTACAAGTATGTAAATTCTTTTCGGTTTATAATTATACGAGATCATTGCTTATGACACTCAATGGTATCATTAATCATTCAGTGGATAATACTGGTTTGCACTAGATACTAACAATTTCTGCAGTACTGCATATGTGGGAGTTAATCAGCGTTGAGCGCTGACAGAGAAGGCGACGTGTGCAACACATTTCCCAGAAGCTGCTATCAGCTAAAGAAGGGTAGAGAAGAGAGCTCTCGTGTTCTGCAGGTGCAGACATTTATTGCCTTGAGAGAGCAGAGTGAGGAGGCGGCGGTTTACAGCTCTGGAGGCCGTAGAACTCCCGTAGTGCAGACAGCATTCCCGGGGAGCTGCACTCTGAAGGGCTGAAAAAAAATTTCAGAATAGCCTACCTAGTGGAGGTGCATCAGGGGCGGATAAGGCGAAAAGAATGAATTCACAGGATCACAAACGATGGGTGCTAGCTAACTTCCGAGGAATCTTCTCATGGGAAGTGTCGGGGCATGCTTCCCACCAAAAAGCAAAGACACTGTTTGACTGAAGTAGTGCTAAGGTAGTAGGAGAGCAAACAGAAACTTCCTAAAATCTTCTGAAAGGAATATGAGGTTCAGGCGATTGCCTGTCAGCTTCATGACCAGTGTAGTGGTAGGTAATTTTTTGACTGGGACTAGTCACCTGAGAGCAAATATAATGTCCAGGAGGGAGTGAGTATATGAAATGGAGACACATTTCCGTGTAGGATTGATCGACGATACTTGCCTCTTGGAATCGATCCAGAGATTTTGTTGACGAGTGCCACAATGAAAAATATGACGGTTAGATGTTGAGAAGTGTTGATTTCGCCACAAGGAGTACTTGAAGTCGTTCCTCCGTGAACTTGTTATTCTGTTCACTTAAGTGATGAGTCTTTATTCCTCTGTGGAGTGTGATACACATTGAAGTGCTTCTCAATGGAAGAATACTTGATTCGAATTTCTGCTCCTGACCAGTGAGCAAATAGAAATCTGGATTCATGTTCTGTCTTGTATTGAGGTCGTTACAGACCTAGGAGCTTGCAGACGGCATACCGCCTCTACTGTGTAGGCAGAGACTTACAGTACACCACGTACATCATTACACAGTGACCAACATTTCAACGAGCATATCATCGGTGCTGTATAACTGCTGTCTGTACTTCAATAGGTTATACGAGCACTTCGGTTCACCAAATTGGGAAACACTCACAGGAAATGTGTTGAGATCCATTTGTTAGTCCACTGAGCTTTTCTGCTGAAAGTGTCAGTCCGGATGCAGATCTTCTGTTTCTCACTGCTAATCAGCATCAGTCAGCCACCTTTGTGTCCACCGAATTAAAGGGGGCACGGTCTAAAGAAAATCAATCATATGTTATGCCAATCTCTATATTACATGTAGAATATGACAATGTTTATCTTATATTTATATAACGTTTTGCATTCTACATGTTTTGGGCAATAAATCTTCTACGGTATCCATGTTGTGATGCATGCTAATTGCATCCCGATAGGAAAAACTGGCTTGATTTGTTAGAATGAAGTGAAGTAACACCACAACACAATCCTTCAGTTCCTGGAAGTCTAGGATTAGGCTGTCAGTGGCAGGGTCATTTTTAGGCGTGAGAATTCCATTTCAGAGACTACATTAGTCAAAAACATACACACGCTATATGTTAAAAACACCATGGGTGGTTACAAACCTGTGCATAAAATAACTTGCTGATAGCCGAAAAGTCAGATTATGAGTCGCAAGTGTTCTTGGTCAGGAGACAACCAGTAAGAGGCCATACATCGCGAAAAAGAGACGCACCATGGCAGAGCACTCACCTTATGGAGGCACCCAGCAGATGAGCCTCGGAACTAACTGGAAGGATTTCCTCAGACGGCATACTGCCTCCACTGTGTAGGCAGCCATCTCCTACCAAGGGCTAACTGTCCTGATAAATGGGGACATCCAGTTTTGTTCTCAGACCAGAAGTATAGAACCTTAGTGTTCTGTAGTACTGCACAGTGTAGAATTACAAACTAAAAACATTGTGATGATCCAGTGTAGCATACACCAGTAGACCAGTAACATGTGCCTTCCGGATTCCAGATTAACACGAAATTGTGCAACAGGCGTCCAAAGGGTAGTATGTGGATTTTTAAAATTATTTATCTTATTTTTAAGTAGATATTTTATGTATTTTTTAATTATAAAGGCCACATTGCTTAGTTATACTATTTTGAATTTTTTTAAAAATATTATATATATATTCATATATAGTAACTCTGGTGCAACATGGGTTTTTATATCACTAAAATAAAATAGTAAATAAATAAATAAAATAAATAAATAAGTGTCCTACCATAGGTGTCGTGAATTGGGAACAGGATAGTAGACAAGGTAGATGAAAAACACTACTGGCCATTAAAATTGCTACACCAAGAAGAAATGCAGATGATAAACGGATATTCATTAGACAAATATATTACACTAGAACTGACATGTGATTACATTTTTCACGCAATTTGGGTGCATAGATCCTGAGAAATCAGTTCCCATAACAACCACCTCTGGCCGTAATAACGGCCTTGATACGCCTGGGCATTGAGTCAAACAGAGCTTGGATGGTGTGAACAGGTACAGCTGCCCATGCAGCTTCAACACAATACCACAGTTCATCAAGAGTAGTGACTGGCGTACTGTGACGAGCCAGTTGCTGGTCCACCATTGACCAGACGTTTTCAATTGGTGAGAGATCTGGAGAATGTGCTGACCAGTGCAGCAGTCGAACATTTTCTGTATCCAGAAAGGCCCGTACAGGACCTGCAACATACGGTCGTGAATTATCCTGCTGAAATGTAGGGTTTCGCAGGGATCGAATGAAGGGTAGAGCCACGGGTCGTAACACATCTGAAATGTAACGGCCACTGTACAAAGTGCCGTCAATGCGAACAGGAGGTGGCCGAGACGTGTAACCAATGGCACCCCATACCATCACGCCGGGTGATACGCCAGTATGGCGATGACGAATACACGCTTCCAATGTGCGTTCACCACGATGTCGCCAAACACGGATGCGACCATCATGATGCTGTAAACAGAACCTGGATTCATCCGAAAAAATGACGTTTCGCCGTTCGTGCACCCATGTTCGTCGTTGAGTACACCATCGCAGGCGCTCCTGTCTGTGATGCAACGTCAAGGGTAACCGCAGCCATGGTCTCGAAGCTGATAGTCTATGCTCCTGCAAACGTCGTCGAACTGTTCGTGCAGATGGTTGTTGTCTTGCAAACGTCCCCATCTGTTGACTCAGGGATCGAGACGTGGCTGCACGATCCGTTACAGCCATGCGGATAAGGTGCCTGTCATCTCGACTGCTAGTGATACGAGGCCGTTGGGATCCAGCACGGCGTTCCGTATTACCCTCCTGAACCCACAGATTCCATATTCTGCTAACAGTCATTGGATCTCGACCAACGCGAGCAGCAATGTCGCGATACGATAAACCGCAATCGCTGTAGGCTACAATCCGACCTTTATCAAAGTCGGAAACGTGATGGTACACATTTCTCCTCCTTACACGAGGCATCACAACAACGTTTCACCAGGAAAAGACGGTCAGCTGCTCTTTGTGTATGAGAAATCGGCTGGAAACTTTCCTCATGTCAGCACTTTGTAGGAGTCGCCACCGGCGCCAACCTTGTGTGAATGCTCTGAAAAGCTAATGATTTGCATATCACAGCATCTTCTTCCTGTCGGTTAAATTTCGCGTCTGTAGTACGTCACCTTCGTGTGTAGCAATTTTAATGGCCAGTAGTGTACTTCTATATGCTGTCCAATAGCTTCCGAACCGAAGAGGACTCTAAACCTACTGCAGAAAAGAAACTAGACATGACTGTCCTAGACACTGGAATTACACTGCCTGACAAAAAATGTGAAGCATCCAGAAAGGTGGCCGGAAATGAAACTTCACAGGTTGATAGGGTGTGTGATGTTATTTCAGTGATGACGAAAACGAGTCTAAAGGACAAAGAACGTGGCAGTATGAGACCACTTATTAGTACCACGTTGACCCGGATGCACGCAGTGATTCGGTTGTGGACGCTGTCCTAAGTCCATTGAATCCTCAGCTAGCCTACCACTGTTGTAAATTGTCCTGGATATGGAAGGAAATCGATTTCCTTTCAAAGGAACTGTCGCGAAATTACGGGAAACCTTGACCTGGATTGCTGGACGGGGATCTGAACCGTCGTCGGCCCGAATGCGAGTCCTTTGCGATAACCACGTCACTCGGTTTGAGCTAGTCCTTGAATGTTCTGTCAGGGACAAATCTGAGAATCGCTAGACCACGATGCCAGGAGTAACACCGCTATGCCTCTCTAAGACATTGGAAGAATGGGACTTCTCCCCAAGTCACCGCCATACTCGCCGACGATGGTGATCCGGGTTAGTGCACAACTCTGATTCATAACTGAACACAGTGCAGTTCCACTTATCAACAGTCCTGGTTACGGCACCACTCCGACCGCACCCATTTGTTTTCTGGCGTTAAAGGGAGTCTAGGCATGGTATAGTAATTCGCTGGTCTGGCTGATTGTCCCCGACAAATGGTGTGGGATGACACACAGTATCTCAAGGAGTATATTATTTCTCGTATGGGAGACGCAGATACGTAGGGGCTGCGATGTGCTTTCTGCACAATACGGCGAGCCTCCCTTGCAGTACTCGGATGTGGTCGATCAGAACATTGACGTTGAATATGCCTGCCCTTACGTTCTCATGCAGTCCAACATCGGACCACTGTCACATCCGAATGCCCAACAAATCTAGATACTGCAAGATTAGAACAGACGGCCAAAGACAGAGCCACAATGAGACCCCTCCCAAACTCCAGCAGGTGCTGATAATGCTGTCTCACACGGGTACGTGACATCTCCGTGTCCCTCTCCGTGATTACAAAACATCTCACACTGTTCGCCGCCCAACCCCCCCCCCCCCCCCACTCCCACTACATATTCTACCACATCTGTTCAAAACACTAAATACGAACAACACTAACGCACTCTGTTGGCCATTTTGCATGTCACAGAGAATTGAAACTCTTAACCATTTACCCGGTCCAGTGAGGTGTGTACGTGCACTGAGTTACACTAACATCAAGTGGCTTCACTTTCTTATTCAAGCAGTTCATTTAACATTACAGGAACGAAAGAACGAAAGAAAGAAAACTGTCTCATACTTACCGCCTCCTCCATACATTTGTGTAACAGTGAGAAATATCTTTAAAAATATATATTTATTTAAACAATTTTCACTTGCAAATCGTCACAGACCATTACTATTTTCGGTCATCTAGTTGTCATCATCAGATCTGGCTAAACACAAGTTATGAAAATCTAAAATTTTGAATGTCTTTGTTTTCTTCTTATTTTTATTTTTTTTCCTGTTCTCTTTCGCCCACTTTTCAATGTTTTCAGATCTCAGTCGTCATTATTAGTTTATTCTGTAACGTTATGGGTAATTCTGAGGAGATTAATTAGTAAGAGTTAACTTACAGAAGGAACAAGTCTAGAGGAACGCATCTTGCCAGAACGGTCGTACGCCAGTAGGTAATAAGGCCACTAATACGTATTACGTATTCTGGGAACTAAGAACAAAAATGTTTTTTTTTCTTGTGTACTTTGTTTCATATGTAATGTATGAAGGGTCGGTCCATTTAGATAAGTAGGTGATGGGCCAGCAATGCCGATAAATACGGAAAAAAGTAAAAGTGTCCATGCAGATATATATGTTGCTGCAAACATTCCCGTGTCCCAACACGAGTTACGTGACATGGCTGTATGATCCTGCAAGCCTAAGCGAACAATATGCACGTCCTCTCGTGTGATAGTCGCGCGAGGCAGTTGAGATTTTGCCATTTCATGAATATGGTCCCCCTGAAATCATCGACTCCATATTCATATTATAGCCATGGGATCCAGATCAACGTGAGCGTATATATCCCAGATCAATAAACTGCAATTTCGATAGGTCACGAACCAGCAGCTGTCGAAATTCTCACACTTGCTGGTAGATGATTCTCCTGCTTACATGAGCCATAAGACAATATTACCACAAAGAAACATTTCAGTGCAATTTTTTAACAAAGAACTCACTGCACAATTATTCCTTGTAAACAAAATGTAGACACCATTGCTCTTTCCTGTCTTGTGCACTTGCAGTGAAATGCTGATCATTTGGCCATCCAACCATGTAGTAACCTTCACACCAATTTGACGTTTGTGATAAGGCACCTTCAAGGTGGTTTTAATGGCCAGCCGTGTAAACCACATCCTGGTTACCATCTGGAGGGAAATGCAATTATTCACATGACGCTACTCTGAAGGGTGAGTGTGGATTAGAGTTGCGCTCTATCAAAACTAGTGATCAGTAGTTTAGGTACACTACATAAATGACATAGTAAATTGCAGGATTACCGGTAGTGTTGACAGTACTGGTAGTAAAGGAACATAAATGAATGCGTGAGAAAGAAACGGGGAGCCGGTTACTTTTTTTTGTATGTTTGGTGGTTTCTTTTGCACATAATTGGAACCGCACATTATTCAATGTTAGTCCACAGTTAATTTTATATCCTTACAGAATATAAGTTGCATTTTATAAGTAATAAAAATAAGTTGATCGCATAACTTTTGCGCTTTTATATAACCGAAACAGTTAATTTTGATGCAAGTACAGATTACATGCTCAAACATAAAAATACATAATTGTTGTTGTTATCTTGTACTCAATCAAACGTTCTTCATCATAATCAAAGAAATGTGTGCTTCCTGTTGTTATTGAGACATGCGGAAGTTGTTGATGAATAACAGAGACATATTTTATATAAGTTCGATGAACTACTGAAGCGATGTTTGATGTTACGGTATATTGATAATTTTTACTTATGGACCGTCTGACAGCAACTGAACTAAACACAATTTTAGTGCCATACGCGTTTTGCCTTTATTTTCTGCAAGGCATCATCAGTGGCCTGGAATATGTACATATGTTTGCTATTTAATTTACATTTTGGTCACTGTACCTATAGGTTATAAACAGTTCTGGTGGTTGGTTTTTCCTATTAAGCAGTAATGTTTTGAACTGTAGTTACAGATTGCGTGGGCAATTTCCTATGTATTACGCTGCTGTTGCTTTTTTGGTGTTCTTCTTCTTCTTATAATTGCGGATTTGCGGTTTTTTCCCACATTTCACAGCACTATGCACTGAACACTTGTTTCGATGCAATGTTTTGGTTTCTGTTGCCGACTGTCATATGTTTTTGCAAAAGATCGAATGTTATTGCCAAACTTTCGAGTGTAATTATTGAAGTATCTGTGATCTGTTCGTGTATGCATTTGTGTGTGCGTGTAGCAATATGTAGGGAATCGCCCATTCAATATGTAAGTACAGTTCAAAACATTACTACTTAATAGAAAATACCAACCACCAGAACTGTTTATATCTACATCTACATCTACATCTACACTCCGCGAGCCACCTTACGGTGTGTGGCGGAGGGTACTTATTGTACCACTATCTGATCCCCCCTTCCCTGTTCCATTCACGAATTGTGCGTGGGAAGAACGACTGCTTGTAAGTCTCCGTATTTGCTCTAATTTCTCGGATCTTTTCGTTGTGATCATTACGCGAGATATATGTGGGCGGTAGTAATATGTTGCCCATCTCTTCCCGGAATGTGCTCTCTCGTAATTTCGATAATAAACCTCTCCGTATTGCGTAACGCCTTTCTTGAAGTGTCCGCCACTGGAGCTTGTTCAGCATCTCCGTAACGCTCTCGCGCTGACTAAATGTCCCCATGACGAATCGCGCTGCTTTTCGCTGGATCATGTCTATCTCTTCTATTAATCCAACCTGGTAAGGGTCCCATACTGATGAGCAATACTCAAGAATCGGACGAACAAGCGTTTTGTAAGCTACTTCTTTCGTCGATGAGTCACATTTTCTTAGAATTCTTCCTATGAATCTCAACCTGGCGCCTGCTTTTCCCACTATTTGTTTTATGTGATCATTCCACTTCAGATCGCTCCGGATAGTAACTCCTAAGTATTTTACGGTCGTTACCGCTTCCAATGATTTACCACCTATGGCATAATCGTACTGGAATGGATTTCTGCCACTATGTATGCGCATTATATTACATTTATCTACGTTTAGGGAAAGCTGCCAGCTGTCGCACCATGCATTAATCCTCTGCAGGTCCTCCTGGAGTACGTACGAGTCTTCTGATGTTGCTACTTTCTTGTAGACAACCGTGTCATCTGCAAATAGCCTCACGGAGCTACCGATGTTGTCAACTAAGTCATTTATGTATATTGTAAACAATAAAGGTCCTATCACGCTTCCCTGCGGTACTCCCGAAATTACCTCTACATCTGCAGATTTTGAACCGTTAAGAATGACATGTTGTGTTCTTTCTTCTAGGAAATCCTGAATCCAATCACAAACCTGGTCCGATATTCCGTAAGCTCGTATTTTTTTCACTAAACGTAAGTGCGGAACCGTATCAAATGCCTTCCTGAAGTCCAGGAATACGGCATCAATCTGCTCGCCAGTGTCTACGGCACTGTGAATTTCTTGGGCAAATAGGGCGAGCTGAGTTTCACATGATCTCTGTTTGCGGAATCCATGTTGGTTATGATGAAGGAGATTTGTATTATCTAAGAACGTCATAATACGAGAACACAAAACATGTTCCATTATTCTACAACAGATTGACGTAAGCGAAATAGGCCTATAATTATTCGCATCTGATTTATGACCCTTCTTGAAAATGGGAACGACCTGCGCTTTCTTCCAGTCGCTAGGTACTTTACGTTCTTCCAGCGATCTACGATAAATTGCTGATAGAAAGGGGGCAAGTTCTTTAGCATAATCACTGTAGAATCTTAAGGGTATCTCGTCTGGTCCGGATGCTTTTCCGCTACTAAGTGATAGCAGTTGTTTTTCAATTCCGATATCGTTTATTTCAATATTTTCCATTTTGGCGTCCGTGCGACGGCTGAAGTCAGGGACCGTGTTACGATTTTCCGCAGTGAAACAGTTTCGGAACACTGAATTCAGTATTTCTGCCTTTCTTCGGTCGTCCTCTGTTTCGGTACCATCGTGGTCAACGAGTGACTGAATAGGGGATTTAGATCCGCTTACCGATTTTACATATGACCAAAACTTTTTAGGGTTCTTGTTTAGATTGTTTGCCAATGTTTTATGTTCGAATTCGTTGAATGCTTCTCTCATTGCTCTCTTTACGCTCTTTTTCGCTTCGTTCAGCTTTTCCTTATCAGCTATGATTCGACTACTCTTAAACCTATGATGAATCTTTCTTTGTTTCCGTAGTACCTTTCGTACATGATTGTTATACCACGGTGGATCTTTCCCCTCGCTTTGGACCTTAGTCGGTACGAACTTATCTAAGGCGTACTGGACGATGTTTCTGAATTTTTTCCATTTTTGTTCCACATCCTCTTCCTCAGAAATGAACGTTTGATGGTGGTCACTCAGATATTCTGCGATTTGTGCCCTATCACTCTTGTTAAGCAAATATATTTTCCTTCCTTTCTTGGCATTTCTTATTACACTTGTAGTCATTGATGCAACCACTGACTTATGATCACTGATACCCTCTTCTACATTCACGGAGTCGAAAAGTTCCGGTCTATTTGTTGCTATGAGGTCTAAAACGTTAGCTTCACGAGTTGGTTCTCTAACTATCTGCTCGAAGTAATTCTCGGACAAGGCAGTCAGGATAATGTCACAAGAGTCTCTGTCCCTGGCTCCAGTTCTGATTGTGTGACTATCCCATTCTATACCTGGTAGATTGAAGTCTCCCCCTATTACAATAGTATGATCACGAAACTTCTTCACGACGTTCTGCAGGTTCTCTCTGAGGCGCTCAACTACTACGGTTGCAGATGCAGGTGGTCTATAGAAGCATCCGACTATCATATCTGACCCACCTTTGATACTTAACTTAACCCAGATTATTTCACATTCGCATTCGCTAATAACTTCACTGGATATTATTGAATTCTTTACTGCTATAAATACTATAACCTATAGGTACAGTGTCCAAAATGTAAATTAAATAGCAAACATATGTATATATTCCAGGCCACTGATGATGCCTTGAGGAAAATAAAGGCGAAACGCGTATGGCACTAATATTGTGTTTTATTCAGTTGCTATCAGACAGTCCATAAGTAAAAATTATCAATAAACCGTAGTATTTTTACTACAACAACCTTCTGTTTCACATTACAAATCAACAAATTTAGAATGAAACCTGAATTAAAGAATGACAGTTTCAGTTTCCCTATAAATACTGTTTATTCTTATGTAACAGACAGGAGGATAACTATGTAGAACAAAACTGTTCCGCATATTATCCATCCTATTCTATATTCTCAGGTTTTAGACGATTCACCGCTTGCGGTTCTTAGGATGCTGATCGCATATGTAAATAAAGCAGTCGTTATGAGATAAAGCCTGGCAGGCATGCAATAAACCTAATGTACAGGAAATTAGCCAAAGCTACTAGAAAAGCTACGATAGTCTACACTTAGTTATGGTAGCCTACGGTAGTTTTACAATTTCAGTGTGAACAGATTGTACTACTTCATACTCTTTTCGAACATAATTTTGTTACACTCGGTACCTTGAATGTAGATCGAGGCCCAAAAGAAGACATGGTACTATTGTTATTACAATCATACTGAAAAAGAAAGATCATTTTGAATTCACCAATACATCCAGGAAAGCGTAAACTGCAGACCGTTCGTCGCAGCGAAGGAGCTGCAAACGACATATTTAATGTTCATAGGTATTACAAAAATGACTGAACGATGATATAGTGATTTAGTATAACTGAATTCTCAAGCCATAACACACCACCATTAGAACATGAGCGAATACTTTACTCCGCGGAAAAGGACATTAATCACTCTGCGGTAAGATTAAATTTAAACATGCAGTAAATAAGTGCAACTTCAATGTTTGCTTGGTTTCAGTCAAAAATATTAGCTTCCTCCTGGGAACTAATAAAGAGAAAAATAAAGAATTGCTATACACATGAATAGTAAAGGTATACGTAAAAAATTATATTTATAAGTACAGGGTGATAATTATTGAATTATATGAAAAAAGCGTGAGTCAGTTACAAAGTACGGCGTGCACACCATTTATTCAACATGTAAATGTCACCAAAGATATTCGGATTTGTATTGTGACATGTTCGATACGCCTGTCATCATTGGCGATGATGGCAAAGAGGAGTAGCGAAATTCTGCATGATTAAATGTCGGAACATCGATGCTGCGATGACCTACTGAATGGCTGTTTTCAGTTCAGCAATGGTTTTGGAGTTATTGCTGTACACCTTGTCTTTAATATAGCACTACAAATAAGAGTCGCACGTATTCATATCTGGAGAATATGGCGGCCAATCGAGGCCCATGCCGGTGGCCTCTGGGTACCTCATATCCAGAATGCGGTCCCCAAAGTGCTCCTCCAGGACATCAACCATTACCTTCTTGGATGGGGTCGAGCTCGTCTTGCATGAACTGCACTTTGTCGAAATCATGGTTACTTTGGATAATGGGGATGAAATCATCTTCTAAAATCTTCACGTACCGTTCGGCAGTCACCGTGCCTTCAAGACATATCGCACTGGTTACTCCGTGACGGGGCATTGCGCATCAGAGAGTCACCCGTTGATGGTGAAGACTTCTCGATCGCAAAATGTGGATTCACAGTTCCCCAAATGCGCCAATTTTTCGTATTGACGAACCCATCCAAATGATAGTGGTCTTCGTCGCTAAACCAATCCATACTAATTCCCATCATGCCCCGTGGCTAGTCGTACAATTTGAACGTCCTAACGCAAACCGTTGAGAAGTCAGGACGATTGTATTTCATATAATGCAAGAATTGTCGCCCTGTACGTGGTTATGGAATGCGGATTTGTTACATTTTCATAATACTTCACGGGAAGAGAAACCACTATTGAATGCAACATAGAGGAGAACATAAAAATATATACTTTTACGGATAGGAGAGTACGGCAGAAAAATCGCCAAACGTTTTGTGTCAGTTAGGGAATAGTGTTCTAATTAGCTGAATGGTAAACATATCCGAATTTAAAAACTGACGAACAGTAGTTCAGCATGCATCAGGTACAAACATATCATTTTAGTGTTTCGATAGCATATTGTATGCTGATGGATTGTTTACGACGATAGAGAACGGTTATCCTGGAATATAGAGTAACGCAGGAATATTTCACACTTTTGCAACGAATCAAACATTTAATAATGCATGAAAGTCTTATTTTCCATTCATTACCGTATTAATCTACAACATTATTTTGTATCATATGAAGTGTTCCCTTTATCAGGCGAATACTGAGATGATTTTCCAAAAAAATTCTGGGTTATGTGAGCAGAAGTCTTAGAACACGTTAAGCACAGGAAGAAAATAAATCAACGAGCGTTTCGAGTAACACCAAAGAAGACTATTATTATTATAAATTTGTTGACTCACCATAATAAAAATGCACTTCTTCTCTCGGAACTAAGGAACTATAGTCACTGACGACCGACACGGCAGTGCGCTGGCAATGGCTACAGATTCTTTACTTGCGGGTTTCTCAATGCTAGCACCGTGTGACTCTGAAGCGACCCGTTGCTAGCGAGAGTCACAAACGAGCTACTTTTGTGTAGCTTCGTGCAAGGTCATCTCACCACTGCTCGAGTTGTTTATTAGACGAAACTTTCACGAAGGAAGCTTAATGTGGATAATGTAAAAACCATCATGGAGATTAGAAACCAAATAGTTATTCATGTTTTTACACCAGGTAGCTAGTTTATAAAACTATAGGAACCGAGCCGTATCCACACTATAAGCTTTTTATCAACGTTTTGGAGCGTAGTACTCACTAAGAGTAGCTCACTAAGTTATTTAGGTTGGTACATTTGATCAAATAATCTACTACGAATAGAATTTTAAGAAAATGTGGCATTGCTACTGTTAACGAGAGAATCTGTTTCATTCTATGAAAACTGTTCTCTGTTATTAAACATATGTATTCATTTTAGCACACAGTACCCCCCCCCCCACTATAATTAGAATAACTCTCAACTCTTTTACAGTTGTATAAAAACTGCTGAAATGCGCAATTTGCATCTTTGCAAAAGGATGAAAAGTTATCTTGTAGGTATTACAGTGAAATATTACAATAATACGTTGCCAATATATACGTATGTTAAACTACTTATTCTCTCTATGCATGGGGGTGAAATATCATGTAGCCTCCACTGTGTGGTAGGATAGGTAGTACAGGTTGTCCTAAATTATCTTTACAAACTAAGACTTTAATACCTTTAAAAATATACTAGATATTAACAAATGGTTTTCAACGTATGATACAGATAAATTTTGTTTCCTCGTTCATACACGTCAATGTGTGCACTAAAGCGGCACCTATAATGTCTAGTCAGAATTCCATTTATCTCCCCTGTAGGCCTCTAACATTCGTTCAGTACATCATGCCCTTTACAAAACCCCAGAGAAAGAAGTTTGGTGGAGTGAACCAGCGAATTGGATCACCTCGTTCGATCCACCTCTCCAGAAACTTTTCGTCTAGAAATTAACAGACATTTAAGGACCAGTGGGATGATGCCCCATCCTGATGGAGTATGACATCATGTCGTAGGTGTTCCAATTGTGGCACAGCAAACTCTTGTAACACGTCCATATAAACACCTCCGTTGATGGGCAGACTCGATGAAAAAGAATGGACCAAGAATGTGACGGTGCATCAGTCCGCACCAAACATTGAACTTTGGACTGTCTCTTTCCATTTCATATGTAATATGAGGATACTATGAACCCCATACACACAAAACGTTCCCTCAGTGGAGAAACATATCTTTTCCTAAAAGTTATTGTTTCGTCAGTCTTGCCCAGCAAACTGTTACCACTGAGGTTAGTCCGTAGGCTTTAATGCATGAAGCAGTTGCACGTAGGAATATAGCCGTTACCTCTTAAACAAGATATTGTGCACTGTTGATCGTCCCATTTCCAAATCTCTGGCCGCTGTACTCTCCGGTTTTCGGACTCCTTGAAAATGCCTGCTGTACTTTATCCACTTTGTCATTTGAAACAGATGGGTGACCCGCCCTATTTTTATGGAGAATGCTGCCTCTTTCGATAAGTCGCTCCTTGACAAATACAGTTTAATCAGTAAATTTGATCAATAGTGTCATGTCTGTTATGATAATACAGTACGATAATCGAACTATTCCCATCCCTAAGTGCACTTTAAGCTGTAAATTAAATCAGCAGTTGTGCCATGTGTGTTTTGCCTTGCCCATCATTGTCTTTGACCATGTTGTGTTTATGTTTCGTATTTGTTGCATTAAAATTTATACTTGATTGATAGGAAAATACACAGTTTAAGCGATGTATAGAATTAACGATTTCGTCAAGACACACAATTTTGGTATGGTTTATTGTGTTAAAGTATCGGAAAATGTAACGTTGGTGAATATGGTACTGTAGGTGCGCCCAAGATCGAAAGTAATAAAAGAAGCTACATAGTCAGGCAGTAACAGTGATTGTATTTTTATAATGTAGATCATGATGCGTTATTCTCTTCCACCCGAAAATAGTGTTTGGTGAAGTGAAGCGTTACCTAAAAACTTCTAAAAGCGTCCACTAATGAAAGGTGGATCTCCGTACCACAAGCAACATAGCCTTAAGTAGGCGTATGACCCTTATATATTTTGATAATACCACAAGTAATTTAGACGGAGTAATAGCCTTGTGGTACTTAACTTGAGAAACAGCAGTCATGTTTCACGTGCCAGGTGAGACATGGTAATAACATTGCGACATCTAAGTAACGTTGCGTGTGTTGTTGACGTATTTCTTGACATACATATGAGATGAGGAATTACTGCAAGCTACACACTTTTCGCATTTTTACAGACATTTTAGACGAGAACATTACATTGTGACCTTCTTTTGCCATACATTTTAGACGTGCAAATAACTGTGAGTTACACCCTTTATGTGTTTTTACAGGTATTTTAGACATGAAAATAAGACTTTGGCAATTAAGCATTGTGTGTGCTGCTGGCAAATTTTTTGACACAGATTTTAAACATGGAAGTACTAGAAATGGGAATAAGATTGTGACACAAGAAAGAAATATTTTAGGTCTGTGTGTGTGTGTGGAAATACTGTAAATTACACCTTTATGTAATATTTTTGATGAATAATACACAATTTTGGATACTTCTGATCATGATGAGATGAAGCTTACCTGTTTTGATAAATAATAAAATAAATAATACAGATCGTGCATGTTTTTGTACATGGTGCAAAATTCAGATCTTTCTAGTACTTTTGAACGTGGCAGCTACATACTAATTGCCTGTTTCGTTTGAAAGGCCGGTAAAATACTGCGCTGTGGTTGACGTTTTCGTTTTAATGGCTATTATTTTGAATGTCCTGCCACCATGATGTCATATAAACAGAGTACGGCCAGCGGAGACAGGATTATGACGTCACAGAAAAGGAGGATAAGGTTTGTGACTACCTGGATAGGGCACTGACCTGCGCAAGTGACAGTACGTTTTCAAGGTCCATGACCGCGCGTGACGTCGCAAAGATTCAGGATCGGTCAAAGTGGTCCAGGTTGACCGTAGCCATACTACTAAAAAATGTACTTATTTATGTATGCATTAGGTGTACATCGAAACGTTGAAATAGATTTCAGTGTTGTAATTAACTTCAGTTTTTGTTTACTACTGCAAGACAACACATAGCCTTCTTGTCACACTGCTGTCAGCCAAACAAATGTCTCATACGCATGGGCCAAACGCGTCGAAAGGTGTAGCAGAATTTAAAATGAAATGTGTAACGAGCTCTAAATTGGTATTTGTGGTTGTTAATTAATGTCAGTAAACAATCTATTAAGAGGAACCACTATTTTACGAAAAATGAGGATAGTTATAGTACTACAATACTACGAAAATTAGTGGCAGCTGAAGGAATCGTTGTAAACCTCAAGTTGTCCTCAACACATTTAATCTACGACAAATTCCAGTGCGATGGAAGGCAAATCACACAGAGGCAATGTAGTATACACTGAGGTAACAAAAGTTATGGGTACCTCCTAATATCGTGTTGCACCTCCTCCTATTAAAATGAACATAATTTACAACAAAAAGATTTTAAGACCTGACGATGACAGCAAAGTCTATTGAAACTATTTGTCTTAAATAAAGAAATATGGATGTTGAATGGTTTTTCACAACGGAAAATAGGGATTCATCTGACCAGCGTACGGTCTTCTAGTCGTCTAAGGTCCAACCAGTATGGTCACGAGCCCAGGAGAGGCGCTCAAGACGGAGTCACAAGCGATGGCGGTCGAGTTTTGGTTTGTTCTGCGCACTTACGTCACGCATTCTCCCAGCCAATGAGCGTTTATCATGTTCTATGCGCTTTGCTGTGAATGATGCAGATAATGCGAGCAATAAAAATGATCGTAGCGAGTTCTTCAGTGAATTTCGATTGCATTTGTTGCGAGTTGTCATCGCTGATTGTGATGGTAACTGATAAATTCTACATATGCAAGTGAGACAAATAGTTTGCAGGATATATGTTTTCTTCGAGCGGAAAGCACGCGCATGCGCACACCGCAACTGTCTCTTGTAATCGTCAACAATGAAATCCGCGTCCGTGTCTCGACGTGCGCGAATCGCCATCGTTCGTGGACCGGACTACACAGTAAAGGCACTTGCGTCATTCGTCTGCTGCCGTAGCTCATTAACGCCAAATGTCGCCACACTAACGGATACGTTAGTATCAGGTCGGACTGAGGGAGGACATAGAAGCAATTCAGAGGCGTGCTGCTAAATATTTAGTGGTAGCTTTCATCATTACGCGAGTGTTACGGAAATGCTTCAGGAACTCGGGTGGGAGTCTCCAGAGGAAAGGAGACGTTCTTTTCGTGAATCACTACTGAGGAAATTTAGAGAATCAGCATTTGAGGCTGACTGCAGTACAATTTTACTGCCGCCAACTTACATTTCGCGAAAGACCACAAAGATAAGATAAGAGAGATTAGGGCTCGTACAGAGGCATATAGGCAATCATTTTTCCCTCGTTCTGTTTGGGAGTGGAACAGGGAGAGAAGGTGCTAGTTGTGGTACGAGGTACCCTCCGCCACGCACCGTATAGTGGATTGCGGAGTATGTATGTAGATGTAGATACGTCCCACATTGATTTCTGCGGTTATTTCACACTGTGTTGCCTGTCTGTTAGCACTGATAACTCTACGCAAACAGTGCTGCTCTCGGTCGTTAAGTGAAGGCGTCGGCCACTGCGTTGTTCGTTGTGAGAGTAGTGCATGAAATTTTATATTCTCGGCACACTCTTGACACTGTGGAGTTCGGAATACGGAATTCCCTAACGATTTCCAAAGTGGAATGTCCAGTGCCTCTAACTCCAATTACCATGCCGCTTTCAAAGTGTGTTAAATCCCGTCCTTCGGCCGTCGGAGACGTTTTCGTGTGAATCACATGAGTACAAATGACAGCTCTGTAAGTGCACTGACCTTTTATACGTTGTATACGCTATACTACCTTCGTCTGCATATCGATATGCCATGACTTTTGTCACCTCAGTGCATACCTGTCAATACCAAACCACACACAAGTGAGCGTAGCGAGGAGCGGCTGGCTCAGGCCTCGCTCACCGGTGCGTGCGACGTGATGCAGCAGAGGGGTAGGAGGCAGGAGGCTGTGCCTAATTGGGCGAGAGGCTCGGAGGAAGCCAGCCGGGCGCAGACAGCGGACGGCACGGCCGCCCAGGTGACTCGGCGCCGGCAATTACACGCCGCGCCGCCCGCTGCACCCTGCACAAGGCATTTGACGAGGGCCGCGGACTGCCAGGCCCCTGCCGGCGTAGGCTGCCCGCTGCACTGCTGAGACCAGTGCGATGGCTTGCTCATGCTCGACCTGCCTCTGGCAAGTATAGTACGAGTCGACGTCATAAAGTAAGTTACGCTTGACAATGCCAGGCCAAGTAACTAGCCTGGTTTCTTTTTTACATCAGACATGTGGTAAAGGATTAAGCTAAACAGGAGTGGACTCAATGAGTCTCCTTGTCTAATCCCTTTACCTATTATAATTTCATCTCTCTATCCTTTGTGTGTTTTCATCTCGTTTTATTACCTGTACATATATCTTCCGTGAGTTTCACTAAGCCCATTGGCACTCTCTTTTAGATTATATCCATTTTTCTAATCCTATCAAAGCTTTTTGACAACGAAACACAGGTACCCTGGGTTATTAAATTCAGTGCATTTTTTCATAAACTGTACTAATGCGGAAATACTGTATATTGTGCTCCTGTTTTTCTTGACCCTCATTGTTCTTCCACTGTTTCTATATCAATCTGCGTTCTGTCTCTAATTACTGACTTCGACAGTTTTAAGATGCTATCAAGCAGGATAATTCCCCGGTAATTATATAATACTTGGTTATTTCCTCTTTTCTGCAAATGAAATTGTGATGCTTAGTCTCTATACTTTCGGTATTCCACCATTCTTCGTGACACTGTTAAATAAAATATAAACCTGTTCATTTAATACTTGCTCCCCATATTTTGTTAAATCATTATTTATGCCATCTGGCCTAGGAGAGCTCTTATTTCCAAGTCTTTTTGTTGCAGTGCGTATTTCCTCCAATGAAAAGTCTATTCTGCTGTCATTATCTGTGCTTTGGAATCTAGCTTCAGTTTCCAACTTTGTCGCGTTTTTGTACTGTAATTAAAAATAATTTTCCTACAGAGATTTGCTTACATTCTGTATCCGAATGTGTTCATTAATACTCTTCTTTTGCTTTTGGAGAATCCACCATACTATCTTTTGTCTTGCCTTAAGATCTAGTTCCACATCTTTTGTATATCGCTCCCAATAATCCTCCTCAATTTTTCGAGTATCCAAGTTCACCTTATAATGAATGACCTTATACTTTGAAAATCTGTTTCCCCTGCCCCGTTTCCCACCCCCTTCCGCTAGATGTTCTTTCATTTTGTCGATTTCCTGGACATTGTCTGCTGTAGTCAATGCCGATGGCTCTCCTTTCCGATGAGCATCACCCACGTTTGTGCTGCTTCTGTGAAATTATTGACACCATTTCACTACGGATTGACGTGGCGCAGCACACATTCCATACGGCGCCAGAATTTCACGGTGCATCTATGTACAATTCGACGTTTTTCCCACTAGAATCATATGCTCCTACATGTTTCAACTTTGGATATGTTTCTAGTTACCATGCCATTTCACTCACACACTGTGAAGCAACTGTCATCCGTTCTGCAGAAGAATTGAGTCTGCAGTAAACCTGAAACTTCTGATAATGCGCCACTTTTAGCATGGGATGACATGCATAAGCAACTTTCTGAGATCTCTATAAAAAAAATTCTCAAGAGCCTATGATATAGGTAATACAGAATTAAAAAGATCAATTGTCAACAGGCGTCTAATTTTCAATAAATATAAAAGTAATAAAAATGGCTCAGATCATTTATTATAACTGTAATTAGTCGTTCATGAGTCACTTATAATTTACAAAATTGTACTCAAAATGAACACTTCAGTGCAGCATCAGCAAATTAATACCTACACATGGTCAATAATGTACACTACTAAACAGAAATAATATATGTATCCATATAGGAAATCCTAATTCTACACACAACAGTGCAGATAATGTGGGAGAATGTCCTCACCAAACGGTATGTAGTCACTTGTCATACCAATCGTTAATGCAGTCACATCAGTACCACCTTCACTAAATATGATAAGTAATTTAAGAGAAATCACAGCATTTGAAATTAATGATTTGTCTCCCTTGAACAGTTAATAGACTGTTGACTCATGTAGTAGTTTTTCATTGCGTAATAGTACTTAAATAAGCAAACACGGAGAAAAGAAAGTATTAAACTGCCACTATACCAATGTAAAAGGGATTATCATGTATATCTAGAGGAAAATCCGCTGCGGGACCTACTAAGTCGGTTTTCAGGCTTTCCACTTTTTCGTGTGGAGCATTCCAGTGTTCTTCCAAGAACTTCTGTCTTTTTAATGTCCGTAAAATTGGAATATCTGTTGGATATTACATGTCATGATAGCTGTCTTTGTGCATCTTAACAATTCTCTTTGCTTTACTTCTGCAATATCCATAACCTTGGAACATATAAACTTTTTTTGTTTGTGAAAGACATGGTTTTTTACCAAAAGCAAGCGTTCCATACAAGTAAACTGCAGAGTCATTGTACAAAGATACGTAACGTCTCTGTCGCTTTCATACCATTAGCGTAGCGCGGCAACATTCTGTCTTCTTCTCATCTGGCGTTATGTATTCTCGTATTTGCTAACGAAATTACAAACTTTCGTATAAGATGGTAGTTCATTTGATGTTTCAAAACAGAGAAATAATGTTATAAATAGAGGAACTTCATCAGAACTACTTATTGATTCTCATGAAGACCCAGTTTCTGATAAAGCCTAATATATAGAATAGGATTTTTCTGTTTTTCATTTTATAACTCACTACTGTCTAACGTGGAAGTTGAAGTTTGAGCCATAAATGAATAAACATGATGCATCAGGAAAGGAGGAAGTTTCAAAACAGCAAAATCCTAAGAATTCAATACTAAAAGTTCTGGAACATATTTATACGAATTCAGAAACTGCAACGTCCTTGAAATGATCGCTTTCATATACACAATACGAGAAACGAAAATATTACAAAGCCTATTCCAAACAAAAAAGTAACGGCGTTTTTCTAAAGAAGAGTGCAATGATAAGTGACTCCCCTACGATCCTGTAGTGAAAGCACAATGCAGACAGCTCAAACGGGCCTAGAAATATTAGACAATTATAATTTATGTATTTAAACACACACACACACACACACACACACACACACACGCACTCACTCACACTCACAAATACACACACACACACACACACACACACACACACACACACATATATATATATATATATATATATATATATATATATATATAGGTGAGTCACCTAACATTACCGCTGGATATATTTCGTAAACCACATCAAATACTGACGAATCGATTCGACAGACCGAACGTGAGGAGAGGGGCTAGTATAATTGGTTAATACAAACCATACAAAAATGCACGGAAGTATGTTTTTTAACACAAACGTATGTTTTTTTAAATGGAACCCCGTTAGTTTTGTTAGCACATCTGAACATATAAACAAATACGTAATCATTGCCGTTTGTTGCATAGTAAAATGTTAACTACATCCGGAGATATTGTAACCTAAAGTTGACGCTTGAGTACCACTCCTCCGCTGTTCGATCGTGTGTATCGGAGAGCACCGAATTACGTAGGGATCCAAAGGGAACGGTGATGGACCTTAGGTACAGAAAAGACTGGAACAGCACATTACGTCCACATGCTAACACCTTTTTATTGGTCTTTTTCACTGACGCACATGTACATTACCATGAGGGGTGAGGTACACGTACACACGTGGTTTCCGGTTTCCATTACGGAGTGGAATGGAGTGTGTCCCGACATGTCAGGCCAATATATGTTCAATGTGGTGGCCATCATTTGCTGCACACAATTGCAATCTCTGGCGTAATGAATGTCGTACACGCCGCAGTACAACTGGTGTAATGTCGCCGCAGGCTGCCACAATACGTTGTTTCATATCCTCTGGGGTTGTAGGCACATCACGGTCCACATTCTCCTTTAACGTACCCCACAGAAAGAAGTCCAAAGGTGTAAGATCAGGAGAACGGGCTGGCCAGTTTATGCGTCCTCCACGTCCTATGAAACGTCCGTCGAACATCCTGTCAAGGGTCAGTCTAGTGTTAATTGCGGAATGTGCAGGTGCACCATCATGCTGATAACACATACGTCGACGCGTTTCCAGTGGGACATTTTAGAGCAGCACTGGCAGATCATTCTGTAGAAATGCGATGTTTATTGCAAATGTTTGCGCCCCTGCAATGAAGTGAGGACCAATGAGGTGGTCGCCAATGATTCCGCACCATACATTTACAGTCCACGGTCGCTGTCGCTCTGCCTGTCTGAGCCAGCGAGGATTGTCCACGGACCAGTAATGCATGTTCCGTAGATTCACTGCCCGTGGTTTGTGAAACCCGATTCATCGGTAAACAGGTAGAACTGCAACGCATTCTCTGTTAATGCCGATTGACAGAATTGCACTCGATGATTAAAGTCATCACCATGTAATTGCTGATATAGCGACACATGAAACGGGTGAAAGCGGTGACGATGCAGTATGCGCATGACACTACTTTGACTCAGTCCACCGGCTCTCGCAGTGTCCCGTGTACTCATGTGTGGGTTCATGGCAACAGCAGCTAACATACCAATTGCACCCGCTCCTCCTGTGACGGGCCTGTTGCGGACCCGTTTGCGTGCTACGACCATACCTGCTGCATACAGTTGGCGGTAGATGTTTTGCAATGTGCCGCACGTTGGATGCTCTCTGGCCGGGTACCGTTCTGCATACACGCTGCAGGCTTCAGCTGCATTTCGTCGACACTCGCCATAGATGATTATCATCTCCGCCTTTTCAGATTTCGAATACACCATGGTCACAGTTCCTATAACACTACACTATCACAGTCGTCTGGTTACACGGTGTACTACAGTTGGTCCGCGTGCGGAGACGAATGCAGAATAAGAATGGCAGCAAGCGCTACATGCGGACACTGCGACAGCTAGACCAAACCACAACAGTGCACTACAGCCACACTCGTAAACACGGTCGTCATCGTAAACATGTCCCTGCAGATGCTGCTCGCCATCCGTGGCCCGTGTTTATTACAACACGCAACTGAACGTCAGAGGTTTCAAGCGTCAACTTTAGGTTACAATATCTCCGGATCTAATTAACATTTTACAATGCAACAAACGGCACTGATTACGTATTTGTATATATGTTCAGATGTGCTAACAAAACTAACGTGGTTCCATTTAAAAAAACGTAGGTTTGTGTCAAAAAACATACTTTCATGCATTTTTGTATGGTTTGTATTAAACAATTACACTAGCCCCTCTCCTCACGTTCGGTCTGTGGAATCGGTTCGTCAGTATTTGATGTGGTTTACGAAATATATCCAGCGGTAACGTTAGGTGACTCACCCTGTATATGTGTGTATGTGTGTGTATTAGCCGCCAGGAATGGAATGTACAGTATATCCAAAAAACTTCTTGTTGTCACATTGATTGTGTTTATTAAACCACATTTTACAAAATAATTTTTTATGTTTTGTTGCCAACGGTCTAGCGGTCTTGCCACAGTGATAACACTGGTTTCCGTCAGATCATCGAAGTTAAGCGCTGTCGGGCTGGGCTACAACTTGGATGGGTGAGCATTTGGTCTGCCGAGCGCTGTTGGCAAGTGGGATACACTCAGCCCTTGTGAGGCAAACTGAGTAGCTATTTGAGTGAGAAATAGCGGCTTCGATCTCCGAAACTGACATGTGTCCGGGAGAGCAGTGTGCTGACCACTCGCCCCTCCATATGTGTATTCAGTGATGCCTGTGGTCTGAGGATGACAAGGCGGCCGATCGGTATCGTTGGGCCTTCATGGCCTGTTTGGGCGGAATTCAGTTTTATTTTGTTTTGTTTCAGTTATCAGATGCAACAAAAATAATTTGGTCAGTACATGACATTTAAGAATATCAAAAGTAATGCGAAATTCAGAACATACGAGGTTACAACATTCACATATGAAAGTGAAATTATCACAACTTAACTGGCAGCAAGTATGTAGCTTTGAAATGTCATTTAGAAAGGACCCAGTGCCTTGTGGCTGTGATTAACAAATTTAATTTTTAATTATTTATTATGTTTTGATCATTCATCTCTCGTAACTGGTCCTGCCAGTCAAACGTCTTTTTTTAAAATATTGTACAGCAAAACTTAACTCTACAACTAATCAATATGCAACGTACACACGTTCTAACAGTACCTACGATTACAGGGTGCCTCTAATCCGTTTTCTCTACACTTCTCTTTTCCTCCAGAACACATCAATGTTATTTTATGACTGATTTTTTACTGAAATCCCTGAATCCGAGTATTAGGTGATCGCTTTCTTTTTGTTTTCCCATTTGGTATCCAGTCCATGATAAATTTTGGAAGCCATTTCTTCTAGCATCTTTTCGACATATCTGTACAAATGTAGTTGTCTCCCTCGAATCATTTAATTTTTATACGTTCGTTATCTCTCTGATTACTTCATTCCTTATTTTTTCTTTCCTCTGTATCATTGCTGAAGTCTCCATAAATTCCTCTATTCAGCTGACGGTTTTTAATGTAGTTGTCATTTTATTGCCTAAACTATTGAATTACATATAATAATTCCTACAACAATTGTTTTAGATACTCTTGTGTTCGTATCAGTTCTTATCTGTTAATCTCACAGATTTAAATTTAATAAAGAAGTTGCCCTTTTTGCAAAATGTGTTTCACATCATTAGTAAGTTCCATCCTTATATCTTTACATTAATCTTTACCAGCTATTGTTTGCATTTTAATATCATTACTAAATCTTGAATTATTCCACCAATTCCAGAGTATTTTATTTTCCTGCTGTCTAAACGATGAACCCATTTTTTACAATTCTGTCTTAATTTTCTGGTCATATCATGATCTTGGGTGAAATTAGGGGTCATTTATAAATGGTAATGGGTACACCTCATTCTCATTTACTTTTTTTTCATTCAGTGTGTAGTGTTCCTTCTGTGTCTATTTTGTGTGATGTGTATGAAACGTAATATCCCCAATGCAGTCACTTGGTAACAATAAATTCAGGTGATAATTTTCATTTATGATACATAATTTTTGTATAATGTTTGAATATCTATGTTGTGTTTTGATTTCGTCCTGCTGATTCTAAAACTTTCCACAGACTGCTTAAAGTCAAACTTCACAGACATTTTCTATATGTGCAAAGACCGAATAAAGAGTTTGTGCTTAAACTATTTTCTTTATGGTTAGTTGTTTTATGCAAAACATGTGATCATATGTGGGTCTACTGTGTCCAGAGCTTATTGTTTCTTTGATCTCCATTTTCTTATATTCTTGTTCCAACAAAAACCCTCCCATAAATTATAGTGAGGATAATGATAACATTTGCACCCTACAATTTTTATAAACGTATCTTCTTCTTTTCCTCCAAACACTTGAAGCCATTTCCCCCATTTAAAAAGTTTAAATACCTAGTCTGCGCAATTTACCAATACAAAATATTAATAATTATTTTCGAAAGCCCACAATGCCTCTCGCTTTTTCAATCTTTCGAAGTTTTATTCCTTCTTTTGCAGATGTATAGGCGTATGTAATCATCTTTTTGTCATTCATTGGTGCATTACATTCAGTCAAAGCGTTTTACCAACCACTTTTAACAGATTCTTAAAATTTAATTCCCAAGAGTCATAAGTAACATATTTATCATTTTTTTCTTTTGTATTTCTTTTGAAATACTTTATAGTTCCACATGCTTCTTCACTTATTTTTACCATAGCAAAATTTACTAGCCGGCCGGGGTGGCCGAGCGCTTATAGGCGCTACAGTCTGGAACCTCGAGACCGCTACAGTCTCAGGTTCGAATCCTGCCTCGGGCATGGATGTGTGTGATGTCCTTAGGTTAGTTTGGTTTACGTAGTTCTAAGTTCTAGGGGACTGATGACCTCAGAATTTAAGTCCCATAGTGCTCAGAGCCATTTGAACCAAAATTCACTATTTTTTGTCATGACTGTTTCCAGGTTTTGTTCTTTGGTTCTACTAGATTTTTCTGATTCTAGCTTGTTGCGTATTGCATAATGTCCTGTATTTAGCAATGCATATGTTTTTCTCCTTTAGTTTCAATTCCTTTGTAATTACCTTAGCCCACTAATATAATAAGTGGTTTGTATGTTTTTCATATTACTCAACTAATGCTTCCTTGGAAGATTCATGTAACTTATTTGTAATATTATGGTACTCATTGCATGTAGTGTCAAATTTGGTTTCCACTATTTTTCATAAGGTCTTACACTCTCATGTCAAACGTATTTACACTATGTAAATGAACTGTGACTTCCGTTTGGAGATTTACTGTATGTTAAACTAATTCTCTTCTATCTCTATTAGTCTAAAGGATAAAAGTGCGTGACTTAGTACACAGTGATCCCTGTTCTTCCTATGTATGGTTCTATAGCACGTGTTTTTATCTGTATCTGCTGCTTAACAGTATCACAAGCTGTTACTGATTTTTAATGCAATATGTCTTCATGTAATAGGTATTTGCGTTTATCGATGGAGACCTGAAAAATTCTCGTCCGTTTTTGCTATGGAAACGGTGTAATTGGAATTTTACGCCTCCCACGAGTGGCAGTGTTGGGTTGAATAATACACGAGGAATGCTGTGTTTCAGCAGGTTGTGAATCATACATACAGCTAACTATTTGTTGACATAATGGCTGAGAACATCATATCCTCCTCGACCCTTTCCATTCAGGCGAGAATATTGGGAGACGCTATACAGAGTCCCTACGTGTCGCCAGACTGACTGACTAAGAGAATACGTCGTGCATCTCCAACATATTATTTGCCTGAAGCACTAGAAGTTTTTCCGCTTCACATTCGGCAGAGATTGTGGTTCAAACAGAGTGGTGCAACCTGCACTCTTTCAAAGAAATGTGTGGCAATACGTAAGTCTTCCCAGGGGAAAGGATCTGTAGTAGAAGTTCTGTTTCTTGGTTTTCGTGTTCACTTGACCTAAAACCCCACGATTAATTCAAGGTGTTTTTGTGAACTGTGTGTGCAGCTAGGTTGCGAAAAGTTCAGAGAAACATGATCCAGGGAAATTGTCAAATGTTAGGACATGCAAGCATGTCGCTATGGGCATCTGCTGTGAAGACTAGGTATGTTTTGCGAAAGGCATATTGTAATTGTTTGTGTGTTTAAAATACTAAAACTGGCCGCTCTTACTGAGTGTATTATGTAAGGTTATCAACTCCACACTGATATGTTTTATAATTACTTGTGTCCTACTGCGAATAATTTATGGTACTGGGCAGTGGGGCTATTCTGTCCGCTTATCGTGAGTCAGCGCGTAATCAGAGTCTATAGTCTACACACAACTGACCTGAGAGTATTAGCAGTGTGATGCGTTTTACTTAGTCACTACTGTACTTGTTTGCCGTAACGTCACTGCGTGTTTCCGATAACGGCCAAGTACAACAATATCGTAGTTGAGTAGTATCTGACCAATGACTGTAGTTGTAGCACAAATATCGTTCAAAAACCAGTGTATATTGCAGCATTAGTAGATAATTCAAAATTAAAAAAAAATGGTAGTATTAATCCTATGCCCGGAATCGAATTCACGAACTCGAGTATTTTAGCCCAAAGCACTACTCACTGCACTAACCACAATACAGCTAAGCAGTACTAAATAAATATACTTGTCATATACGCACTTGCAATGTTGCCAAATTATCTTTCATTAAACGGCAATTTTCTACCGAAAATATGAGTTGGACAAGATTTTGTTAGTGGCATGTTTGTTCTCTTAGTGTGCAAGGAGACACACTGCGCTGCCCAAGTTTGCGTATTTTGGTTCACCATGTATATCTGAAGGGTGCACTTAGCACAATAATGTAAGCAAGCAAAATCAGAAAAATACTACTCTACCACTTTCTCTCGCCACACACACACACACACACACACACACACACACACACACACACACACACACACAAACATTCAGCAGGTTGCTATAAATCTGCAAGTACCAAAAAAATAGAACTTCAGACATATTCCTATTTAAAAACGCATGGAAAATATTGTGCAGGTATCTTCTACATACAAACCTTTTGTTCATTAGAGAAAACGCTTGCAAACTATAATTTATTCTTTATTCTTTACTAAGATTAATTATAGTTTTACTATTTAAGCGAAAAAGTTGTTCTTTATAAACCAAATTTATTCAGCGAGAAACATAAAAACTGAAATTAAATTTATAATATTAGGCACTTCATTCGTGTTTTTTTGTATTTAATATACAAATCATGATTTTTTAATATTCGACTATGTATAATTTTGTTTGTTTTGAATTAATTTACTGTGGGTTCAACAAATTTTGTTATATATATATATATATATATATATATATATATATATATATATATATAATTGTATGTACATCTTTAATGGTAAACATATACACACTGTTTCACATTAAACTTGGTGATAAATCGAAACTGAATGCCAGACTGGAATCAAAGACGTGCCCTCCTTCTCTGCTGTCCTTACCAACTGAGCTACTCTGGTAGTTTCAGTGCTTGACCCATTGGTTTCATGTGGCACTCTTCTATTCTCCGCTGTATTATTTCTCCTGAAAGTGTTGCTGAAGAAAGTTGCAGTGGAGAATTCCTAAAGAGTCTGGAAAGTAGGTCATAGATACTGGTAAATTCGAGCTTTGAGGAAATACGTGACATATACCTGTATAAATCGTTACATGCATATGTTGTGAAAGGAAATGGTCCGATTTAAACTCTCGATACGCCACAAGATTTAAATATGTCAGAAACTATTATAATAGCTTACTCTCTGGTCGAGAGTGGAAGATTAATTTTGGATTCTTTTACATATGACAGATAATATGCAACTAAGCAATTATCCATTTATTTTCAGTGTGATACTTGAAGCTGTTAGCCATCAATGCAGTGATTGTCTTCGTTTCTTCAAATGCATTTACATATTTTTTTATGCAATGGAGCACCACAATTTGTTTTAAAGTATACGGAAGTTATCTGCCTAGATCGCACTTTACTTCATCAAATGAATAACGCATTTCAGGAAACTGCCTTAATCACATCTGTCGTAAACAAAAAGGAATAAACATGGGATATACATTAATTCACATATTACCAGAAAAAATATGTCCACACCAACTGTGAATGAAAAGTACTGTATTCTGATATAAAAGATACATAAAATATTGAAAGAATCAATACATCATATTACATCAAATAGTACATGGTCACATTTTACATTTGTGTTTCTACTTTAGTAAATAATAAATGACACCTCTGTATGAATTAATTCATATACATGTGTATAAATCTTGTAAAGCGTTAACAAATAGGAATTCTTGTAAGGATACGACAGTATGAGATAGTTTTAAAATAAATAACGTTTTTCGTAGACATTGAAATGAAATATGACACATTAAAATAAAATACAATATGTTATAACAATGAATGTGTATTTGGTAGACAACGTTAGTAAGATTGACAACGGTTTCTAGTCACCATTCAACTGTAACATTTTGTAAAATGTGACAGCAAATACATCAGAGAGTGTAAAAACTAAATTTCCCAGAAATAGATGTTGTTTTTGGTGATCAAATGACCAGCACTGTAAATAAACTAGAGCGTTTGCTACTGGAATATTAGTTACGTGAACGTGTCTTACATTTCTTCTTTGTAAGCTTAAGTAAACTTGTTCATTGTATATTTTTATATTTGTTATTCCTGACTGTTAGTCCACTAACAGGGACTGAACTTTTCATGTCCACGACCAACAATACAGCCAAAGATCTGCAGAATTAGCATAGGTATTTTATAAACATTCACACACAATTAAGGTGCAATTTGAAGAACATCTCTGTGATTCAGAAACGCACAGAAGCGTCTAGTGTTGACTGAAATGCAAGTCTGAAGTTTCAAACAGCACTACAGAAGATAACAGATTCAAATTACTTCCAGACAGATGTAAGAGAAAACTGTACCTTACAGTAGCTTACAAGTTGATATTGCAGATAAACCAGTCCAAATTTTTTGTGGATAAATAACTGTTTTTACTATAGCCACATCAAAAGAGGAAAAAATATTATAAATGCCAAGGGAATGTATGGGAAACAACAATTAAATGTGATTGATCAAAAGTTCATGAGAAACAATTCTAAACACACTTATCAGTTATTTACGAAGAAAATAAGAACAATTTCAACAATATGGAGTCTGTTCTTAGAATAAAAAAGGAAGCTTTGGTCTGAACAACAGAGACATCAGCAAAACTTCCTCCTAGTATTGTGACAAAGTACTAAATTGTCATAAGCCAAAGATAGATTCAAATTCAGCAATACAATCCAAGAAGTGTCTAATCTTTCAAATGTATAAATAAGGGTAATATCCAACACAAACCACTTCCAAGAAAAAAAGAAAGTAAATGGATGGGAGGCGAGAGGAAAGAAAAAAAAAGATGTATCGAAAGAGGAATAAATCTGAGTGGCTTAAATGTGGTACCTAGCTTGCATAGAATAAAACAAGAAGAACTGTATATGCAGCTTTTGTGCACATCACAACCACAATGACGTTTTCCAGATCCATCTCAGTTAGAGATTACCCACCACACAAAACTTAGGAGGCTAGTATTATCCTGTAAAATAACCAGTTCAATAGGAAGATACCCATAGGACTAAAGAAGAAACAGAGTGATGTTCAGAAGAAAATTAGCAGTGAAAAGGGTAGTGCCTTCTACCAATGAAGAATATGCTAGCAAAATCTCATTTTAGGCAATGCTTGGTAGATATGGTGTTGGAGCAATTTCAAACAGAATTTTCAAAGCTTTAACTGAGTTATCGGTAATTGCATTGTGGTACTATGTGCGATTTTATTTGCGATGTGTCATCAAGACTTTGATATTATTCCACTGAAGATAGCTACACAATAGCTGAAATCAATGTTCACTAAACTTTAAAAAATTTACGACCGATACCGCCCTTTCATCTCTCTTAGATTTCTGAAACGTTATTCTAATTTAGTAACTAATGTACTTAATGCTACATGTAATACATCAGTTGCACTGTGAATTACTTCAGACACAGTAAAATATGCCATTGTGGAACTTCTTTATAAGAAAGATGACAAGAAAGAAATTTTTCGCCCAGTTTCCTTACTGGCGTCTTTTTTGCCAAGTATTCGGATAAATAGCGTACAAAAGAGTAGTCTCACATTTTAGTAGAAACACTTTACTCAGCACACTACAGTCTGGAGTCCAGAAGGCTTGCTTGACTGATATTTTTGTGATCTTTCCAAGGTTTTTGAATGTGTAGAGAATTTTTGTTTGAAAAACTGAAGTTTTATGAGATCCGCAGCTTTACAAATAACTGGTTTGAATCATAGTTATGTAACAGCAAAATGTCATGCTGAATAATTCGAACAGTGAGTGAAGGAGAGAAAATTTGAGTAGCTGGGTAGAAACCACGAATGGAATCCCACAGATCACTGTTTGGGGTCCAATCCTATTCCTTACATATGTGGATGACTTTCAGTTAACGTTCATCAAGCAGAGTTGATACTTTTTGCAGACGGTAGTATTGTTATAACAGATCTCACTGGAGAGAAAGCAACAAAAGAAATTTTTAATTATTTTCTTCAAAAATTTATAAGTTTTTCTCTGAAAACTCGTTCTCTATCAATTTTAAGCAAACGTACTACATTCTGTTCAGTACAACAAATAGGGTAATACCAACAACTGGTCGAGCACATGAAAAGGAATCAGCAAATTAGGTAGAATGCTCCAAATTTTGGATGTACATATTGATGACAACTTGAGCTACAAGAAGCATATTGATGAACTCTTCAAACAATTAAATTCTACTACTGTGCACTTTGCATGATCGCTAGGCTTGGAATCAGACGTCAGTATCCTAACATATGTAGCATATTTCCGCTCAAAAAGGTCTTATGAAATAATTTTATGAGGTATTCATCACTTGAAAAGAAAATACCAATTGCACAAAAGTGAGGAGAGAGAATATAGTGGTCATCTGCAGTCATCTTGTAGGTACTTCTTCAAGGAGTTAGGCGTTCTAACGGCATGTCCCGTACACAAGGTGATCCAGCTGGCTCTACTGATGAAGTTTTGTTCAACCTGCAATGCCGTTACATTATTTCATATTCGACATACTTGGCTATTTCGTTAATATTACTAATTTAAACCTGCCCCTGATGGCAGTGAAAGAAAAACTACCTTTTTAAATGTGGCACTAAAAGTAGTTACGTTGACAATTCGATCCAAACTTAATCCCTGCAAACGCACGAGTTTCGTGGTCGGAAGGTTGTTTACCTTATCCTGTTAAAATTCATGTAATAGTTAGGTAAAATTTACACAAACGTCAGTTTTACAATTTTTAAGCGCCTATGGCGTAATAATACGAGAAAATGAGAACCAATAAATGCTCGAACATCGGAAATAATAATTGCAGTCACACATTTTAGTACACTGGCAGGAACGAGTGTCATGAACAACATACTGGTCTCTTCCCCCCCTCTTTAAACCAATCAACCAACCAACAATATATTAGAAATCATGACATTGTGGGAGTTGAAAGTGGGCGTGGGAGTGCGTGTAAGCGTCACTTTTGTTCGTTTTTCCAAGTGAGAGAATGTGAAAGAATCTTATCAATTGAAGACTTGAAGTCTTCAATTGAGAGAACATGTGGTGCTATGGGTTACATTGAACTTAGGGGCAGCGAAATCTCCCTACATACGTATATATATTCCGTAATTAAATTCGTCATAAATAATCCATTATGATTTGAGAATAATAGTGACTTCCACATCTATAACACAAGAGGAAAGTGTAATCTTATTACTCAATACTAAAGCAATTGCTGGCCCAGAAATGGGTTCAATACGGCTGAGCCAAAATTATTGTTCTTTTGCCCAATAACATAAAATGTAAAACAGGTAGTACAGTAAGTTTTAAACCTAACCTAAAATAATTTCTTATGAACATCTCCTACTATGTAAAACAACCGTTTTTAAGTGTAGTTGTATAAGTAGAACTGAAGAATAATACACAGACGAAAAAATCGCAACACCAAAAAGTAAGTAAAGTAGAGTAACGAAATTTTGGGAATACATTTGTCGGGGTAACATATTTAAGTGATTAACATTGCAAGATCTCAGATTAATACAAACAAGAGATAAACCACTGCAAATGTGCAATGGTGGTACATCAATAACCGTTTTAACCGCCAGAATGTTGAATGCATGAATGCAAACGTGCATGCATTATGTTGTACGGGTAAGAGATGTCAGTTTGTGTGATTCAGTTCCATGACTGCTCCGTTCAGTCAGTCAAGACAGGGACGGTTATTGCTGATTCTGGATGACGCTGGAGTTGTCCAATGATGTCGCATATGCGCTCCATTCGAGACAGATCTTGCGCTCTAACAGGGCAGGGCAACATGTCGGCACCTTGTGCCGCTTATTGGGTTACAACAGCCGTATATGGGCGAGCGTTATCCTGTTGGAAAACAGTCCCAGGAAAGCTGTTCATGAATAGCAGCACAACACCTCGAATCACCAAATCGACGTTCAGTTTTGCAGTCAAGATGCGCTGGATAACCACGAGAGTGCTGCTGCTGTCATACGAAATCACACTCCAAACCATAACTCCAGGTGTAGGTCCAGAATCTCCAGTACGCAGACAGATTGGTTGCAGGCCCTCACCTGGCCTCCTTCTAACAAACACACGGCCATCACTCTCATCGAGACACAACCAGCTCCCATCAGAAAACAAAACAGATGTGCTCCCTGATCTCTAGTGAACATTCTCGGCAAATGCCAGTGGTTTGTAGTCAGTGGAATGCATGCTGAGTCGGAGCTGTCCTTGAAGCAACCGATTTCTAACTGCTTGTTGCGTCACTGAGGTGCCAGCTGCTCCTCACATCGCCATTGCAGATGTCGTACGATGCACCGGAGTCATACGCGGAACATGATGTTCTTCCTTCTCGGTAGTGCCACGTGGCAGCCCAGAAACAGTTTTGTTGCGACCGTACATTTACGTGCCCACTGTTGCCAACTATCATGTATAGTACATCTACATTTATACATCGCAAGCCACCCAACGGTGTGTGGCGGAGGGCACTTTACGTGCCACCGTCATTACCTCCCTTCCCTGTTCCAGTCGTGTATGGTTTGCGGTAAGAACGATTGCCGGAAAGACTCCGTGCGCGCTCGAATCTCTCTAATTTTACATTCGTGATCTCCTCGGGAGGTATAAGTTGGGGGAAGCAATATATCTGATACCTCATCCAGAAACGCACCCTCTCGAAACCTGGACAGCAAGCTACACCGCGATGCAGAGCGCCTCTCTTGCACAGTCTGCCACTTGAGTTTGCTAAACATCTCCGTAACGGTATCACGCTTACCAAATAACCCTGTGACGAAACGCGCCGCTCTTCTTTGGATCTTCTCTGTCTCCTCTGTCAACCCGACCTGGTACGGATCCCACACTGATGAGCAATACTCAAGTACATGTCGAACGAGTGTTTTGTAAGTCACCTCCTTTGTTGATGGACTACAATTTCTAAGGACTCTCCCAATGAATCTCAACCTGGCACCCGCCTTACCAACAATTAATTTTATACGATCATTCCACTTCAAATCATTCCGTACGCATACTCCCGGATATTTTACAGAAGTAACTGCTACCGGTGTTTGTTCCGCTATCATATAACCATACAATAAAGGACCCTTCTTTCTATTTATTCGCAATACAGTACATTTGTCTATGTTAAAGGTCAGTTGCCACTCCCTGCACCAAGTGCCTATCCGCTGCAGATCTTTCTGGATTTCGCTGCAATTTTCTAATGCTGCAACTTCTCTGTATTCTACAGCATCATCCGTGAAAAGCCGCATGGAACTTCCGACACTATCTACTAGGTCATTTATATATATTGTGAAAAGCAATGGTCCCATAGCACTCCCCTGTGGCACGCCAGAGGTTACTTTAACGTCTGTAGACGTCTCTCCATTGTAGCTACATTCCTGCCAAAATTTCCTGCAATATCGCAGAAGGAACATCCAGTGTCTCGTTGCCCTGTTAAACGACCGGGTTCAAGCTGAGAGAGGGGTTGACAATAGTGTCTATGTCGCCTTAAAGGCACTCTAGACTGGCATTAACTCATCACGTCTAATCTCATACGTAATTAACGCTCACGACCATTACAGTGCATATTTGAAGCAAACCTGATTTGCATCCTCATAGTGACGCTACTTGCGCCACTCTTGCGCAAATTGGAGCGAAATTTGAAATTACAAAGTGTCTCAGATCTAGCCTACAAATCTTCGCTTGTATCAGACAACTCCTTGGTGTTGCGATGTTTTTTTTCCGACAGTGTATGTTCATTAACGATAAAATTAATGGTGTACCGGTATTCATGTCGTGTAAACTTACTCGTTCCATATTATTTCGATAAAAGAATCATTCAAAAGATGTGTATACCATGTAGTTGACTAACCAACTAGCGACATAAACTATGTTATACAGGCAGCAAAGCATTCTCTGCCGGCAATAAACACGTCGATGACCGATTAACAGCGTGGCCGAGTCGCGAACCACCTTTCACACTCTATTTGCACTATTCTTCGGATCACGCAGGCCAAGGTGCGATTTGTCTCGGCCCCCTGAATGCCATCTACTGATAAAGCTGAGAACTTGTTGCGCGACGCAGCCTGCATCGACCGGGACCTCACCCCTTCCACTCTCGCCAATCTCTTTTGTCGCTCTCTTCCGCGTGATTAGTCCCTTGGAAAGGCGACAAAAGCGAAGGGGAGAGAGACAGAGGGAGGGATGGAGTGAGGACAACAAAAAGTAGAAAGTAAGAATGCGGGGAATGAAAAAAAAAAAGGCGAGGGGACCTGAAAGCGGCAAAAGCACCACAACAGACAAAACGGAGAAATAGCTTCGCCTGTTGCGGCACGCGGACTGGATTACCCGAGCAGCGGTGAAGTGCCTGCCCACTGCTGGATACCTGGGCGCCTGCAGCAGCGGGCTCGCGCGCCTAGGGTGGATACAACGACACGTCAACCAGTGATCGATCGGATTTAAAACGCTGTCGTTGTCAGTCGGCTGGAAGCGCGGCGTGATCCCGCACTGGGATCCAACACGCGAGCTACGCGGCCAGTGCTGTCGGGGGAGGTCAGAAAAGCGAACGGCAAAGTAGCGTCGGCAGAGGGCGGTGGGCGGCGGGCCCCGTACGTATCACGGCAAGAGGTGGGGATGGGGGCGGGCACCCGGGACCGTGAGAAAACGCCGTGCCGCGCTGCGGCCGCGCCGGAAACAGCACTTAAACCGGGCTTATGCACATCACCAGCACCCGGCAGCAGCGGCTGCTGACGCGGCGCGTACGTAAATCCGCTTGTCGCCCTCCGACACTCGTTGTCGGCAGCTTAAAACTCAGACGGGCCGGCCAGCCGGCTGAGTGCAGCGTATCGCACCCAGCGCTGGCGGAGGCGGAGCGGAGCCCTGTAAAAACCTACCGCCCCCTCTTCGCGCATTTTATCGCCGGCGCTGGGGTCCCAGCTGCGTGGACGGGTCCGCCGTCGCCAGCCTAAACCGGCTGCCGGCGCTAAGTCGATTCGCTGCCGGGAAATCCATTACGTCCCGCTTCCATAGTTCGCGTTTTAGTCTGTCCTGCACCTGCGTCGCTATTTGCGATCTAGGGTTGACGACTATTACTGATCACAGATTATTAGTGTCCGTCTACTAACAAAACAGTCAAAAGCAGGCCTGTTGGCTTTTGTGGACGTTATCATTCGAGGTTCTAAGAAATCTCAGCTCCTTTCATGGCTTTCTTCCGTGAATACCACAAAGAATGTAACACTTGTGTTGTAATTTCGATAGCGATGACGCATATAGACTTCCGGGGTCGTGGCTTTCCGCCATCAAGGAAGTAATTACTCCGTCAGGGCACGCGATGATTGTAATAGTGTAGTGGCGTGATAAATAATATTTGGTAGTTCAGAGTCAGTATTAGAGACGCAAATACACGTACAATGAAGAGCCAAAGAAACTCGTACACCTGCCTAATATCGTGTAGGGCCCCCTCGAGCACGCAGATGGGCCGCAACACGACGTGACATGGACTCGACAAATGTCTGAATTAGTGCTGGAGGGAATTGACACCATGAATCCTTCAGGGCTGTCCATAAATCCGGAAGAGTACGAGGAGCTGGAGATCTCCTCTGAACAGCATGTTTCAAGGCATCCCAGATATACTCAACATGTTCATGTCTGGGTAATTTGGTGACCAGCGAAAGTGTTTAAACTCAGAGTAGTGTTCCTTGAGACGCTATGTAGCAATTCTGCAAGTGTGGGGTGTCGCATTATCCTGCTGGAATTGCCCAAGTACGTCGGAATGCGCATTGGACATGAATGGGTGCAGGTGACCAGATAGGATGCATACGTAGGTGTCACCTGTCAGAGTCATATCTAGACATACCAGGGGTCCCATATCACTCCAACTGTACACGCCACACTCCATTACGCAGATTCCACTAGCTTGAACAGTCCCCTGATGACATGCAGGGTCCATGGATTCATGAGGTTGTCTCCATACCCGAACACGTCCATCCGCTCGATACAATCACATCCATCCGCTCGATACAATTTGACACGAGATTCGTCCGACCAGGCAGCATCTTCCCAGTCATCAACAGTCCTATGTCGGTGTTGACGGACCCAAGCGAGGCATAAAGCTTTGTGTTGTGCTGTCAGCAACGATACACGAGTGGGTCTTCAGCTCCGGAATCCCAAAAAAATGGTTCAAATGGCTCTGAGCACTATGGGACTTAACTTCTGGGGTCATCAGTACCCTAGAACTTAAAACTAATTAAACCTAACTAACCTAAGGACATCACACACATCCATGCCCGAGGCAGGAGCGGTCGCTCGGTTCCAGACTGTAGCGCCTAGAACCGCTCGGCCACTCCGGCCGGATCCGAAATCCCATATCGATTATGTTTCATTGAGTGGTTCCCACGCTGACCCTTTTTTATGACCCAGCACTGAAATCTGCAGCAATCTGTGGAAAGGTTGCACTTCTGTCCCGTTCTTGCAGGACCTTTTTCCGGCAGCAGCGATATTGGAGATTTTATATTTTACTTTATTCCTGATATTCACGGCACACTCGTGAAATTGTCGTAGGGGAAAATCGCCACTTCATCGCTACCTCGGAGATGCTGAGTCCCATCGCACGTGCGCCGACTATACACCGCGTTCAAGCTCAATTAAATCTTGAAAACGTGCCATTGTAGCAGCATCAACCGATTTAACAACTGCGCCAGACACTTTTTGTCTTATATAGACGTTACCGACCGCAGTGCTCTATTCTGCCTGTTTACATATCTCTCTAATTAAATGTGCATGCCTATAACAGTTCCTCTCGCGTTTCAGTGCATAAGACACTTTAACGGAAGAGAGGGGACGAAAGAGGGATATGCGAATGTAGAGGAAGTGTGAAAGGACGGCGAACGTATGAAAACGATCAGCTCACAAGAAAAGTAAATACACTGTGACAACAGTGCTGTGTCCTGTTGCGTTAGGAAGAGCTTAATTATGGAACTACAATTTAGTTTCACACAAATGCACTACTTATTAGTACTAGCGTGGTATTGTCACTTAAAATAATTGTGATGAAACGATGTTCCCGCTTAGCGTCTAGACGATAAGTTATTACTACCATTTCAGGTGTTTCAGATTAGATGTATAGGTACGATATACACAGCCGGAAAAAAATCACAACACATGCAAATAATTTTTGTAGAGTAATTTGGGAAAGACATCTCTATAGGTAATACCTCCAAGTCATTAAGCTCAAAGGTAAATGTAAGGGCGAGATAAGCCAACGCAAATGTCAAATGTGGGTACATTAACAACAGGTGTAGCCGCCAGAGTGTTCCATACAGGCACGCAAACGTACGTGTATTGTGTCTAACAGTTGCCTGATGTCAGTTTGTGGGATGGATTCCATACCTGTTGCTCTTTATCGGCGTATAGAGGGATGATTAATGCTGTTTGTCGCTGGCCCGGAACTTGTCATCCAGTGATGTCCCATATTTGCTCGACTGGAGACAGATCTGGTGATCGAGCAGGCCAAGCCAACACCTCGACACTCTGTAAGGTATACTGGGTTACAACAGCGGTATGAGGGCGAGCGTTATCCTGTTGAAAAATACCCCGTGGAATGCTGTTGATGAATGGCAGTGCAACAGGTCGAATCACTGATGTCCAAATTTGCAGTCAGGCTGCGTGGGATAACCACGAGAGTGCTCCTGCTGTCATACGAAATCGCGTCCCATATCACAACTCCAGCTGTAGGTCCAGTCTGTCTAGCACGTAGACTGGTTGCAGGTCATCAACTGGCCACCTTCTGACCGACACATGGCGATCGCTGGCGCCAAGGCAGAACCGGTTTTCATAAGAAAACGCAACAGACCTCCACCCTGCCCTTCAGTGAGTTCTCTCCTGACGGCACTGAAGTCGCAAATGGCGGTGATTTGCGGTCAGTGGAATGCACGCTACACGGTATAAGGCTCGGATCTGTCCTTGGCGTAACTAACCTATGTGTGATCGCTTGGTGTGTCACTGTGGGGCAACAGCTGCTCAAATTGCTGTTACAGTTGCGGTACGGCGCGCCAAAGCCATACGCCGAACACGATGTTCTTCCGCTCCGGTAGAGCCGCATGGTCGTCTGAAGCCCAATCTTCTTCTGACCGGTCATTCTCGTGACCGCCGTTGCCAGCAACCATGTACAGAGGTTACATTCCTACCAAGTTTTAATATTTCTAAAATTTAAAGAACCTCTCTCACACCGGCCTGATTTAGCTTCACTGATCAGGATAGTAAAAACATGCGTATATTAAGGGAATTTTCATTGACAAAGCAGGCTTATCACATTCACACAGTTCAATACTATTCTGTCTGATTAAATTAAGCTTAACTTAAATTCCATAAGGCAGTGAAGCAATTTCGAAGTCTCGGTGCGACGAAAATTGTGAGTTGATCTCCTGGAAACATTTGTAATAATTATTAACTTTCGGTGATCACATGGGGAAGACCGGAGATCTGCTGGTAAGACCGTCTTAGCCTATTTATTTGAGGTAACTGGATATCTTGAGCATTCAAAACGGCAGGTTCGTCCAGTGTAAATCAGACGTTCCCCACTGATCCCGTGCAACACAGCGTAGTAAGCAGACGCTGTCAATAATAATAATCCGTTAAATAATACGCGAACACACTTACTTTCGTTTAGTTCATGTATTAAACTCCTTCCCATACAGAATCTCATCAAGATGGCGACTCGCTCAACAATACGTACATATATTTTCTTCTTTCACGACTAATCGGCAAGAAGTTCCTATTCTTTTCATAAGAGAAACATAGATAGCAGAGAAGCTATTCCATGGAGTAAATGGACGCTCCAAGGAATAATTGGGCTTGAAACTACTTTGCATTGATAATCGGTAAGATAAGAAGAGATATTTCGAAGATATGTACTGAGTTATATAATTTATAAAATTTCTGAAAATATCGTGGAGAGACCGCTGCAAGAGACATTACAAAGTCTTTCTGCAACAACGCTGAAGGAACGTCCACGTACTCATAGCGTTTTTACGCGACTTCATTCAGACTCAGTGAGTCGTTGATAATGGCGTCTTTGTTCCCTGAAAGGTGTTCTGGACTAACATCAGCTCTCCCCGTCCAATTTCAAAGGTAAGTAACGATAAGGAACGTTGCAGTGTATATTTAAATCAGACTTGTCCTGGATGCTCATAGTAGCGCTACTAGTGCCACTTTTATGCTACTGGTTTGAAATATGAATAGATTTCATCTTTCAAATGTAGAAACGCACGTACCAACTTTCGTTTATGTTGCACAGCTCCTTCTTGATGTTGCGATTTTTGTCGCAAATCAAAGGCCAGCTACAGAAATTTACTTCAGAGTTAATACACTACATTCATTTTGTTTTCATTACTTACTTTCGTTTTATATTATTTCTAAGTAATTATATATATTTTTATTCTTAACTGGTATAAATTAATATCTCTCCATTGCTTTGCCAGAATTAAAAAATGAATAGTATTGTGCATTGTGTGGTATTGATTGCTACGATGCCACGGCGTAAGTACAAGTTTTTAGATTGGCACTACGACACCGACACCGACGACAGCGCCCTCTAGCCGTTGCTGTGCAGCTCTACGAGCGCCGCTCCAGATTCTGTCCATTTCATTTCTTGTAGACGACCAAGCAACATTGTTTCTATTTCATAGTGGGCTAGCCACTTCAGATTTTGCCTGTGTAACTTTCGTGGGCTTTGATACATCCGGCTTCGCACCTACTTGCTCGTCAGTGGAAAGTTAGGTATTCACATTATGTATTAAAGTTAATATTGTTGTGATATAGGAAAGCCACTTTTAATTGCAGTACCAAGTATTCTACCTCACCTGCTCCTCCTAGCTTCCTACATTCGGCCTACCCTTCAGTTTACAGGAGCAGACCCACGCGCCGCCTACCAAGCGGGATACAAAACATTGAATTTTCTGTGTACTCAATGCATTGTACGAACTGCTTTAGGCATACAGGAGGACATATTTTATGACTGAAATAAAGAAATAACAATCCCCCTCTCTCTTTTTACCAACATTAGTATCCGCTCTATGATGATGAGTCGCCGATGACAGCCTGAGATATTTTACTTAACTCTCTCAGCGCCAAGCCCGTAGATTCTACGGGCCGCTCTCTCTTCCAAAAGTTCCAACCCCCTAGGTTCTACAGGCCAGCGTATTTTGTTGAGTAAAAAGCGCTTCTTCTTGTCTTCCAATCTCTGACTATTGATATACGGCATTAATACTGTTATTTCTTTGTTGCATCGATAGATGGCGTGAATGTACGTCTTCTTTCGCTATATTTCGTTTCTTATGAGTCACTGTTTTCGCTTGCGTATAGTGCACATTATTGTTATTCTATGTATCATAAAAGAAGGTTGTACACATGGAAGAATCCTGGAAATACTAGACGTTATCAGATAGATTATATAATGGTAAGACAGACATTTAGGAACCAGGTTTTAAATTGTAAGACATTTCCAGGGGAAGATGTGGACTCTGACCATAATCTGTTGGTTATGAGCTGTAGATTAAAACTGAAGAAACTGCAAAAAGGTGGTAATTTAAGGAAATGGGATCTGGACAAACTGATTAAACCAGAGGTTGTACAGAGTTTCAGGGAGAGCATAAGGGAACAATTGACAGGACTGGGGGAAAGAAATACAGTAGAAGAAGAATGGGTAGCTCTGAGGGATGAAGAAGTGAAGACAGCAGAGGATCAAGTAGGTAAAAAGACGAGGGCTAGTAGAAATCCCTGGGTAACAGAAGAAATATTGAATTTAATTGATGAAAGGAGAAAATATAAAAATGCAGTAAATGAAGCAGGCAAAAAGGAATACAAACGTCTCAAAAATCAGATCCACAGGAAGTGCAAAATGACTAAGCAGAGATGGCTAGAGGATAAATGTAACGATGTAGAGGCTTATCTCACTAGGGGTAAGATAGATGCTGCCTACAGGAAAAGTAAAGAGACCTTTGGAGAAAAGAGAACCACTTGTGTGAATATCAAGAGTTCAGATGGAAACCCAGTTCTAAGCAAAGAAGGAAAAGCAGGAAGGTAGAAGGAGTCTATAGAGGGTCTATACAAGGGCGACGTACTTGAGGACAATATTCTGGAAATGGAAGAGAATGTAGGTGAAGACGACATGGGAGATACAATACTGCGTGAATAGTTTGACAGAGCACTGAAAGACCTGAGTCGAAACAAGGCCCCGGGAGTAGACAACATTCCATTAGAACTACTGACGGCCTTGGGAGAGCCAGTCCTCACAAAACTCTACCATCTGGTGAGCAAGATGTATGAGACAGGTGAAATACCCTCAGACTTCAAGAAGAATATAATAATTCCAATCCCAAAGAAAGCAGGTGTTGACAGATGTGCAAATTACCGAACAATCAGTTTAATAAGCCACAGCTGCAAAATACTAACGCGAATTCTTTACAGACGGATTGAAAAACTAGTATAAGCCAACCTTGGGGAAGATCAGTTTGGATTCCGTAGAAATATTGGAACACGTGAGGCAATACTGACCCTACGACTTATCTTAGAAGCTAGATTAAGGAAAGGCAAACCTACATTTCTAGCATTTGTAGACTTAGAGAAAGCTTTTGACAATGTTGGCTGGAATACTCTCTTTCAAATTCTAAAGGTGGCAGGGGTAAAATACTGGGAGCGAAAGGCTATTTACAATTTGTACAGAAACCAGATGGCAGTTATAAAAGTCGAGGGACATCAAAGGGAAGCAGTGGTTGGGAAGGGAGTGAGACAGGGTTGTAGCCTCTCCCCGATGTTATTCAACCTGTATATTGAGCAAGCAGTAAAGGAAACAAAAGAAAAATTCGGAGTAGGTATTAAAATCCAAGGAGAAGGAATAAAAACTTTGAGGTTCGCCGATGACATTGTAATTCTGTCAGAGACAGCAAAGGACTTGGAAGAGCAGTTGAATGGAATGGACAATGTCTTGAAAGGAGGATATAAGATGAACATCAACAAAAGTAAAACGAAGATAATGGAATGTAGTCGAATTAAGTCGGGTGATGCTGACGGAATTAGATTAGGAAATGAGACACTTCAAGTAGTAAAGGAGTTTTGCTATTTGGGGAGCAAAATAAGTGATAATGGTCGAAGTAGAGAGGATATAAAATGTAGACTGGCAATGGCAAGGAAAGCGTTTCTGAAGAAGAGAAATTTGTTAAGATCGAATATAGATTTTAGTGTCAGGAAGTCGTTTCTGAAAGTATTTGTATGGAGTGTAGCCATGTATGGAAGTGAAACATGGACGATACATAGTTTGGACAAGAAGAGAATAGAAGTTTTCGAAATGTGGTGCTACAGAAGAATGCTGAAGATTAGATGGGTAGATCACATAGCTAATGAGGAGGTATTGAATAGAACTGGGGAGGAGTTTGTGGCACAACTTGACAAGAAGAAGCGACCGGTTGCTAGGACATGTTCTCAGGCATCAAGGGATCACAAATTTAGCATTGGAGGGCAGTGTGGAGGGTAAAAATCATAGAGGGAGACCAAGAGATGAATACACTAAGCAGATTCAGAAGGACGTAGGTTGCAGTAAGTACTGGGAGATGAAGAAGCTTGCACAGGATAGAGTAGCATGGAGAGCTGCATCAAACCGGTCTCATGACTGAAGACCACAACAACAACAAGTAAGAGAGATGGCGCACAGTCATTTATCCGAGGAAGAGAATGGCCGATTTGTTGAATTTGTGGATATTGTCGATGCTCTAGATAGTGACGATGATTTTGACGACACAGATGTCTTTGTAGGCGACTGCAGCACATTGTTATCAGGCACAGAACCTATGAAATGGTGGTTCTTATTAGGAGTATCGAAAGCACTTTGGTTACATAGTTCATTTCAGACAAAGAAAATGACAGTAACTGATTTCGTTACCGATCTTGCCAACACCTCCAAATAACCAAAACGGACCTTAGACTGACTGACACAGAGACATTTCCTACAACACTTACAATATCCAAGCATAAGATATGCCTCCCGTGTATGTTATGTTTGCTCTTCAAAATCAAAGACACAAAGTGGGACAGCATCACGCAAGGAGACATGCTATCACTGCGAACAGCGCTGTGTGGCGTTGTGTATGGAACCCTGTTTCAAAATATGCAGTCATGTAGAAAGTGCTGTTCTATTTAAATATGATATTCAGCAATGATTATTATGTACTTATGAAGTCATTTACTCTACCTACACGAATTTATGACTTTTTTCAGTTCTATGAAAACAGTGTCACACATAACAATGTAAATTGTCCATTTTATACCAGACAGGATTTTGTTAATGATTGCATGTTAAAGATTACGTGTCAAAGTAAACAACATGGGTTTAAAATACTGTCAATTTTGTATTCATACGTTCGATATTTTCAAGAGATAAATTTTTGAACACAACTAAAATTGCCTGGATTCTGCGTACATGGACAAGTATTGCCCCAATAGTGAGAGTGTTGATAAGACCACGTCCTCGGAAAGACGCTGAAAAACACTATTTTTTAAATGAACATTGATTTTCTACCTTGAAGTGTGCAAAAAGAGTATACCATCTTCCTCGCCTTATCCGTCGTCCTCCACCTCACCAATTCCCACTTCCTAACGATAAAATCCATCCCGAGATATGCGCTTCCATGCACCCATAGTCAACGATGCTTTATCGCATCCAATTGTTCCGTTTACTTCCTCCTCCATCCTCCCCTTCAATATCCAATAGTTGCATTTGTTATGACTAAGCGAAACTACAAGCGTCTGGCCGTAACAGTGGGTTGGTTGCTGTGGGAGATTGCTCATCTGAACTACAACACATGAAATATTAGTTCACATTATTAGATGAATGAACAAAAAAATTTTATTAACGTAATACTGCACTTTGCCACAGGATTGCTTAATAATTTACAACTGTCATTGATTATTAAAGCATAACTTTATGCACTAATTAACGAACTGCTATCCTGCAGTACAATATTCATTTTAACCTGAGAGTTGAATAACTCTGCAGTCCTACTCGATGATGTTGACTGTTTCAGGTGATTTCATAATTTGGGGCAGAGCACTTCCATGCTTGGGTCCATATTGACCTTCGTACGAGTGCACAGCTGTGCTGAGAGACAGGGATTGTCTTCTTCGGCCTCTCCCATTTGTCGTTGTCCATAAATTTATGTTACCTCTTCCATAAGGTTGACCTGATGATATTCTCGAACAGTGTAGTAGCACACAATGACTCATGACAGCTGAGCCTTGTCTCACGTCAAAGAGTTAAAGAAGTTATAGTTAAAATTAAGGAAGTTATAGTTATCCGCCTGACTGTTGCCTGAAAATAAACAGTATTTACAGAAAAATTGGAAGTTTCAAGGTTTAACTCGGGTTTTATTCCAAAATTGTTGATTTGTAATGTGAACCATAGGGACTTTGTAGTGAAAGTGGAGAAAAGAACAAAAATGTAACATATAGCGCTAGAAAACGCAATTTCCTCAAGAAAAAGGTAAAATAAAAATAAGCAAGTCAAAAATACATCAAACGTCTGTTCAATACTTCGTCGAACTTCTTTAAAACATGTTTCTGTTATTCATATACTACTTTCGCATTTATCAATAATAACAGGAAACTCTTGTCTTTGATCATGATGAAAACTGTTCTCTTGAGTATAAAATAATAATTTTCATGTTGTGTTACGCGATCAGCAAAGATTTAATTTCATTTATGTTTCTCTCCTGCCATTACTATCAACACTACCAGTAAGACTACCATTTACTACGTTATTTATGTAGTGTGCCAGAACTACTGAACCGTCATTTTGGTAGAGCGCAACCCGTATCATGTCCTGTTGTGTCGTAGAGTTAGCTCTAAATAGTTTAGTGGTGTTTCAGAGTTATTAATGCTAAGGGCTCATTGTACAAGCTTTTTCTTTATCTTCTCAATATCACATAACTTACACTGATCAATATTTCAGGTTTGCGAATGTGGTCCTTCTGGAGGTGGTCTGCCCATACCATCCCCTGACCTTCGAGCTGATTTACCCAACTAGTTATAGGATGAACTACATATTGGCGTAGTTCTGAGACCATGGTTTAATTTGGTATATTTCGCGTTAACAAACCACTGACAGTGATGAACGACGCAGTAATCATCGGAAGAAAATACCAGGACCGACCAGCTACTGAGCCTCGGTCCTTCGTAATTTTGCTCTTACTCTTATCCACTCAGCCAATGAGCCACGCCAGAAAATTATACGGAATGCCATCGCTTCCAGGTTGATTATTTTTGCGTTTTGCCTGTATCAGGTATATTGCTACTTCCATAAAAATTATTACTGTAAATGGAAGTGGGATCACTTCTCATCACTTCAGACCGGAGTTTAAATAATGAGCAAAAACTATGTAGGATTACAGCTATCGTTGCTTGAAGAACGTAAGGGAAAAATTTACTCACTTTAAGCCGAAAAAGATTCCGTTCTAAATATAGTTTATCTCCTTCCAGATTACAATAATAAGCAATAAGAAACGCAAAAGCTAGTCCGTTTAATTAAGAGAGTCCTTCTCTAGGCTCGTCTTTGGAACTCCTGTCTAACGAGCTGCTTGCCGCACAAATTTTCTAAGAGACTTCTGAATCATTTCGATGACATCTTTTTCTCTTGAAGTGCTGATGGTATGATCCTGGTCTTCCGGAATGGTTCTTGCAGGCATTCTGAACAGTTCCTTGTTATTCACAGTTCTTTCTCAGACAAGTAATTGTGTGTCATGTTAGTGCGCATCGCTGAAACTTCATTCTGAACTGTCTTTGCACTTCACTTACGTTCTCAGTCTTCCATTGCGCTTCAGAATGAAGTTTCTTCGCTCCAGGTCCAGCCTACCATTAGCCAATGTTCAAGGCGTCACACCTGAAATAGGTAAACAACTACTGTAATGAGCTGGAAAAAGAGTCCATATGTCTATATATTTTTTGGGGATCCCTGTATAACTACGTGCAGAATTTTGCAAAGAGCATAATTTAATCATAGCTAACACTTGGTTTAAGAAACACGAAAGAAGGCTGTGCACGTGAAGGAGGCCTGGAGAAACTGGAAGGTTTCAAACAGATTATATAATGATAAGACAGGGATTTAGGAACCATGTTTTAAATTGTAAGAGATTTCCAGGGGCAGTTGTTGACTCTGACCACAATTTATTGATTATGAACTGTAGATTAAAACTGAAGAAACTGCAAAAAGGTGGGAATTTAAGGAGATGGGACCTGGATAAACTGAAAGAACCAGAGGCTGTAGACAGTTTCAGAGAGAGCATTAGGGAACGATTGACAAGAACGGGGGAAAGAAATACAGTAGAAGAATAATGGGTATCTTCGAGAGATGAGATAGTGAAGGCAGCAGAGGATCAAGAAGGTAAAAAGACGAGGGCTAGTAGATATCCTTGGGTAATAGAAGAGACACTGAATTTCATTGATGAAAGGAGAAAATATAAAAATGCAGTGAATGAAGCAGGCAAAAAGGAATACAAACGTCTCAAAAATGAGATCGACAGTAAGTGCAAAGTGGGTAAGTAGGAATGGCTCGAGGACAAATGTAAGGATGTAGATGCATATATATCACTAGGGATAAAATAGATACTGCCTACAGGAAAATTAAAGAGACCTTTGGAGGAAAGGGAACCACTTCTACGAATATCAAGAGCCCAGATGGAAAACCAGTCGTAAGTAAAGAAGCGAAAGCAGAAAGGTGGAAGGAGTACATAGAGGGTGTACACAGGAGCGGTGTACTGGAGGGCAATATTATGGAAATTAAAGAGGACGTAGATGAAGCTTGAAATGGGAGATATGAGACAGCGTGACGAATTCGACAGAGCACTGAAAGACCTGTGTCGAAACAAGGCCCCAGGAGTAGACAACATTCCATTATAAGCACTGATAGCCTTGGGAGAGTCAGTCATGACAAATCTACCATCTGGTGAGCAAGATGTATGACACAGGCGAAATATCCTCAGGTTGGAACACGTGAGGCAATACTGACCCTACGACTTATCTTAGAAGATAGATTAAAGAAAGGCAAACATACGTTTCTATCATCTGTAGACCTAGAGAAAACTTTTGGCAATGTTGATTGGAATATTCTCTTTCAAATTCTGAGGGTGTCAGTGGTCAAATTCAGGGAAAAACCAGGTGGCAACTTTAAGAGTCGAGGGGCATGAAAGGAAAGCAGTGGTTGGGAAGGGAGTGAGACAGGGCTGTAGTGTACCCCGACGTTATTCAATTTGTATACTGAACAAGCATTAAAGCAAACAAAAGAAAAATTTGAAGTAGGAATTAAAATACATGGAGAAGAAATTAAAACTTTGACGTTTGCCGGTGACAGTGTAATTCTGCCAGAGACAGCAAAGGACCTGGAAGAGCAGTTAACGCGAAATATACCAAATTAAGACACAACAGGACATGATACGGGTTGCGCTCTACCAAAATGACGGTTCAGTAGTTCTGGCACACTACATAAATAACGTAGTAAATGGTAGTCTTACTGGTAGTGTTGATAGTAATGGCAGGAGAGAAACATAAATGAAATTAAAACTTTGCTGATCGCGTAACACAACATGAAAATTATTATTTTATACTCAAGAGAACAGTTTTCATCATGATCAAAGACAAGAGTTTCCTGTTATTATTGATAAATGCGAAAGTAGTATATGAATAACAGAAACATGTTTTAAAGAAGTTCGACGAAGTATTGAACCGACGTTTGATGTATTTTTGACTTGCTTATTTTTATTTTACCTTTTTCTTGAGGAAATTGCGTTTTCTAGCGCTATATGTTACATTTTTGTTCTTTTCTCCACTTTCACTACAAAGTCCCTATGGTTCACATTACAAATCAACAATTTTGGAATAAAACCCGAGTTAAACCTTGAAACTTCCAATTTTTCTGTAAATACTGTTTATTTTCAGGCAACAGTCAGGCGGATAACTATAACTTCCTTAATTTTAACTATAACTTCTTTAACTCTTTGACGTGAGACAAGGCTCAGCTGTCATGAGTCATTGTGTGCTACTACACTGTTCGAGAATATCATCAGGTCAACCTTATGGAAGAGGTAACATAAATTTATGGACAACGACAAATGGGAGAGGCCGAAGAAGACAATCCCTGTCTCTCAGCACAGCTGTGCACTCGTACGAAGGTCAATATGGACCCAAGCATGGAAGTGCTCTGCCCCAAATTATGAAATCACCTGAAACAGTCAACATCATCGAGTAGGACTGCAGAGTTATTCAACTCTCAGGTTAAAATGAATATTGTACTGCAGGATAGCAGTTCGTTAATTAGTGCATAAAGTTATGCTTTAATAATCAATGACAGTTGTAAATTATTATAAGTGACCATACAGCTCGTTAGAATGAAATTACAATGAAATGAACACCCATAGCTGCTTACAGGCGCTGACATACGGGGCTCAGATGGATAGAGCGTCTCCCATGTAAGCAGGAGATCCCGAGTTCGAGTCCCAGTCGGGGACACAATTTCATCTTTCCCCGTTGACGCATGTCAACGCCTGTAAGCAGCTATAGATGTTCATTTCATTGTAATTTCAACGTATTACCACTTGAAAAAAATAATTGTCACCGTAAATGGAAGTGGGATCATCTTTAATCATATTGTCTCCGGCAGGACGTTAAGTCATAAGCAAAAACAATGTATGCTTCTACCTATCAGTACTTCAGGAACGCAACTGGAAAAAGAAATTGCCACTCTTCAGATCGAATTAGTGTTAGCCCTAAATCTGGTTAAGCTACTTCCAGATTACAATAATAAGGCAATAACAGACGGAAAAGCGAGTCCGTTTAATTAAGAGAATACTGTTACGGTGTGGACGAACAGATTCCGCAGCGCAAAGCCCGCTATTACCTGCGATTCGGGAATAAACCGAACCGGCGCTAGCAGCAAGTGATTGATACTGGCCCACAGAAGAGTAACTCTTCGTTACTGGCGGACTAACGGAGGTATTAAAACCCCGGTCCGAATACTTGCAGAGGACGATCCTTTTTTTTATTCCCCTGTCCCCCCATCTCCGCAAATATCGCACCTCGCCGAACCACACATCTTAATCAAGCAGGCGAACACGGGCCTCCTAAAACGAGTCGGCGTACCTCCTGCGCTCCGAAACAAATTAAAAATATACGCTTTTCACGCAAAGATGATAGCATTGCCAATAATACGGCCGGCGGAAGCGCTTTATCCCGGATCGCGCGCGGGCGGAGCGAAGGCAATTACCTAATAACTGGCGCGGCGGTGCGGAGGCGGTTCAGCGGTGCGCGAGAACCGCTGCAAGACCGGCCCGGTCCTAAGTGTGTGACACGCGAGATTATCAATATGTAATGGCCCGCGGCGCTAAGCCCGCGTGTACCTACCAGATCCGGTCTCTCCTCCCAGCAGATATATATACATACGCAGGACTTTTATGGAACCTGGCAGTATTAGACGCCGGCCATGCGTTACAATTACGGAGACGAGAAGACCGAGGCGCCGCTACCACCGCTAATAAGTAATAGCTCCCTACTCCTCCTCCCTGCGCACAACCTGCTGTTACGCGCTCGCGCGCCCCAGAAGAGACCAAATGATTACGTCGCTATATAGGAAGCCATTAAAACTCGTCGCCGCGCTAAATGGACGCCAGCCAGCGGCAGCCGGCGCACCTTACACGGCATCGCGGAGCGGACCCACCGCCGATACTTCCGAATAACGCGCAATTACCGGAAATGGACGGGGTGGGGGAAGGGGGGATGGGGAAGGGTGGGGAGAGAAGGGCGAGGCGAGACGCCGCCCGGCTGCCGCCTTCCCTACCGCCTCGCCGTATAAAAGTCGACATTAATTTGGAAATCATGGGATATACTGGCGCCAGTTATGCTGATTTCAGAAAATGGTGCCCGCGCACTGTGCCGCTTCCTACAGCGCGGCGCTATTCCGAACACTCTCCGGTCTCCTAACAACCCTTGCTCACCCTTGCGCCGACTCCACTTTCCCCGTTCGCAGTCGAAACAGCTCCCCACCCAGACCCCCACCCTCATCTTCCCCCCCTGCTGACCGGACACAACCCGCTCCGGGCCGACCCCTCGTGCGCCATAAAGATAGCACATGTTTTATTTAGCTAATCGTGAAATAGCGACTTTGAAGTCCATTAAAAACAATGGTTGATTGCTGCAGCCGGAGATAGGCGCGGCCGCGGTCCGTCATATTTCTGCCGCCGCGACTGCATCCCCCCCTCCCCCCCCCCCTCTCCTCCTGTGAGGCCGGGATTAGGAACCGGGACTCGCCCGCCGGCGCGGCCCCGAATATCCAGGCTGATTTACGATCGCGCGGGACGCGTGCGGGCCTCAGATATTCTTTAATGATCTTCCCCCCCCCCCCCCCCAAACCTGTCTTCGTTCGGCGAAGCTTCCAATACACACGGTTGCAGCAGAACTTTGTGTGTCTGCCATCTTTCGGCGCCAGAATCGGTCTTACCTATCCTATCGTCAGGAGCAGTCCCACCATATCTTACTTGGGGGGGGGGGGGGGAAGGGGATGGATTTTTCACCTTCGGCTTCTCTGTTGGGGAAGTGGCCATCAAACTGCTGCCTATGCCCACTCAAGACTTTGAAACGTCCCCTTTGAACAATTATACATGACTGTGCTTAAACTGACACACAATATTTTGTTAGCGCAACGCAATCTGACTTTCAAAATTCCCTACAAAAGAATGGCCCTGACTAACATTAAACTATACCTTTCACAAATCACTTACCTCACAAAAATCTTCGCTGCTCAAGCTACTGCAATACAGCGAGCGCCACTACTGCCAGCTAAATAAAAGATTCAAACTACGGAAGGCACTAACTACTGATAGGGATAGTTAGCAAATGAAAGATATTAATAGAGAACAAACAATGTATTTACCTTGATATCATCATATATAAATATAGCAGTTCATGACAAATTTCAAAACTCCGCCATCTCTCTCCCCATATCCACCACTGCTGGCGGCTCACCTCCAACTGCGCAACGCTACGCGCTGTTCACATCCAGCTGCCGCTGCCCAACACTACAATGGCAGACAACAATGCAAACTAGCCACAGACTGCACACAGCACAGCCAGTGATTTTCATATTGAGCGCTACGTAACGTTGCCAATAAGAAAACATAAACAGCCTACTTACATAGAGAAAACATAAACAGCCTATTTACAACTTTTTCGTCCTTGTTCAGTATGTAGGGTACTTTTATTTCATCTTCATATATCCATAATTGAAAAGGGCGATTTGGGACGTCAGCTAGTGTAATATATGTTAAAAAATGACGAAATTCCTCCAGCTGTATTAAGGTATTGGTTTTATTAGTAACTAGTTTCGATGTTGTTACATCATCTTCAGGCCCATACTTGTTGAAAGTAACCGTACGTGCTGTTACTACCTGCCTTCCGCATGGAACACGTCTATCTCACCACTGACTACTAGTATTAGACACATACGGTTACTGTCAACAAGTATGGGCCTGACGATGATGTTGTAACAACGTCGAAACTAGTTGCCAATAAAACCAACATCTTAGTACAGCTGGAGGAATTTTGTCATTTTTTAACATACTTTTTTCAGATTATCCATGTTAACAGTTAATTCCCACCCTCCCTCAACTACAAACGCAACTTGCCATTACCCTTATTTTAAGATGCTACAGATCGATCCGGTTTTCATAGTAACAACAATAACAATAAATAGCAAACAGTACTGCCGGAGGAAAATCCGCAACTGAGTATAAAAGTAGAGACACAAGCTAACCAATTTATTTCCTCCTTCGTGTAAGCTACGCCTTGCCCGCCCGGTTGGCCGTGCGGTCTAACGCACGGTTTTGCGGGCGGTAAGGAGCGCCTGGTCCCCGGCACGAATCCGCCATGCGGACTTCTGTCGAGGTCCGGTGAACCGGCCAGTCTTTGGATGGCTTTTAGGCGATTTTCTATCTGCCTCGACGAATGCTGGCTGGTTCCCCTTATTCCGCCTCAGTTACACTATGTCGGCGATTGCTGCGCAAACAAGTTCTCCGCGTACGCGAACACCACCATTACTCTACGACGCAAACATAGGGGTTACACTCGTCTGGTGTGAGACGTTCCCTGGGGCGTCCACCGGGGGCCAAACCGCACAATAACCCTGGGTTCGGTGTGGGGCGGCGGAGGGGTGAAGTAGACTGCGGTAGTCGTCGTGTGTTGTGGACCACTGCGGCTGCGGCGGGGACGGAGCCTCTCCGTCGTTTCTAGGTCCCCGGTTAACATACAATACAATACAATACAATACAAGCTACTCCTTGTTCTGCTCACGTTGGTGGCACACCCTGTCCTATACTATACATCATGGTACTATTTTCGGAGCACAAAATGGCTCTGAGCACTATGGGACTTAACATCTATGTTCATCAGTCCCCTAGAACTTAGAACTACTTAAACCTAACTAACCTAAGGACATCACACAACACCCAGTCATCACGAGGCAGAGAAAATCCCTGACCCCGCCGGGAATCGAACCTGGGAACCCGGGCGCGGGAAGCGAGAACGCTAGCGCACGACCACGAGCTGCAGACAACAAAATGATAAGTGACTTGGTGTTCATTCCATACCTCTATAAACCATTCAGTCGACCGTGTATTATCTGGAGCCTTTTTGGAATTGACTTACGTTTTACCGCATCTAGCCAGACTGCTGTTTTCTAGAATGTTACATGAAATGTTACATCATACATCCTTTTTGTTTCCCCAAGTGTACTAGTGCTTTTAAAAATTGTTTTTAGCTTCGGTGTATTTTTTATTTTTAGTGTCACACCTAGTGATGGGTAAGCCCGAAACAAGTCGTGGTCCAAGTCTTGAAAAATAAAAAAATAAAAAAACCTTAGAACTGAAGCGGTATTTTCAATCCCATTAATATATAGGGTGTAATCTTGTTAAATAAAACAGCAACAGTTATTGATTAATCCTTTATTCGCAAAACTGGTTTCGCAAACTAAAGTTACATCATTAGGTACAACTAAATAGAGAAAATAGAGGTTGGGGAAAAATTAAAGAAATTGACTAGTGGTTCAGTGAAATCAATGTGTAACTTCAAAGATGTTTATATACTAAATACACGAATTGAATCTGGCCCTGAAGAGAATCCGGTACACGTAAGCAAAACGCTCACATTCAATTCTTTATTAACGATGGGTAGAGATTACTGGACGCTCCCATCACTGTCAGTCAGTATACTACGTTCTGTTCCACTGACTCATGAAATACTTTCAGTCAGGTTGTCTTAAACCGTATTTTTACAGTACTCTCCATATCATGTCCCTACACGATTATATAGTTTTTTCTCCCTGGTGAGCATGATACAACAGGCATTTCCGAGTTTTATCCATTCCTTGGTCCGGGAGACATAGTTTTGTTATATTATCCTCCTTGTGTCATTTACAAGCCTGGGACATTTATCATTTGGTCCGGTTGTTGTTCTTTCATTACATCATCTTCTGCGTTTCATTTTAGAACTTGAGGCGCATTACAGTGCTTGTCACTTTCATTCTGCCATTCGTAATGTGACTATCGTTCGTTTTATGGACGCTTTATGGAGTCTGCCAGAGAAAGTCACAAGCCACAAAATCATGTTTCTCCAGGACAACATTTCCAATGTTCGATGAAATCCATAGATCAGGATATGTAGCTATTTTGATACATTATTATATTTTATGGTCACTCATAATGTGTGCGTTATGATTATATCTGATGACTTGTCATCTGATATTTATGAGTTTAATCTGAAACAACATAAAATATAAAATTTCAGTGCTCTATTTAAAGCATATTAACAGTAAAACATTATTTCTTGCTTCAGTCTATATATACACATATGTAAAACAATTTAAGCCTGTTACTTCTGTTAAGCCTTATTTTACTGCATCTGAATAAACGTTACACACGTAAGACAAAGTTATAAGCCACTTACGGTTATAAAACTTTGAACATAGCTGCTAAGGTTCAGTGACCGTGTCAGAATTATATTAGAACAAATAAGCCCTCTGTCAGAGAAGAAAGTAAAAATATACTGTACCTGTTCACATTATGAATCTCACCCAGTAGTTTCACTATTCCATGAACTTGCACTGTAAGCAAAATCAGTATCACTCTTTGTTGAAGCATAAATAATGCTTCAATTTACATTTTCTTTAGATGCATACAAAAGCTTCTTCTTAATTCCCGCCATTTTACTGTGGCTTGTGATTACCTCTCTACAATTTTTCTGACTGTTACGGTACAGCAGTCAATAACACTGACTTATAATTACTTCATTGGCCACCAGATCTTACCAAAAGATATATTAACCTGTTGCTTAGAAACATAACCACTGGCAAAACTCTAGATTGCTTGGAATGTGGCTTGTGACCATCTCTGTCACAAATTTTCGATTATTCAACAGCTGCTACGGCTTTGCTTAACCAGAATGAGTTCTTGCAGATGCGGCTGCCTGCAGTATGGAGTCTGTTTCTGTAACATACAGTGTTGGACAATATCCTGTTATAGGCTTCTAGGATCTGTAAGAGGCTCAGTAGACAAAAGTCTGCTAAGGCACGCATGTCTGGAAATGTACCGTTTGGATCTAAAATAAATTTTAATATCGGTTTGCTATCAAATCTCTCACTTCAAGGTCCACACACAGCAGATGTAAAGAACCCTGACCTGTGTGCTCTACAAGAACCAGTGGCATGGGCAATGTTTCGAGTAGTCCTCGTCGGGTTCTCTTCTAAGTGCTGAAGGACACCCCCTTCATAGTCGAGAGAACGGCGTGTCCGTGGAGCAGCACATTCAACCCTGCTTTCTGCGAACGTACCTGTTCCTTGCAGCAGTTGTTGTCGATCGAAATGTCGATATGTGATATCATATTTACAACAAGGAATGAGGCACTGAATAAGATCGGTTTGTTCAGAACAAATTTCTACCTCAGTGTTTTTCAAGCTTTCTGAGCATTACCCGTGACTGCTTTCAGATAATTGCTATTACCACCCCCAACTCCCTTCCTCCCTCCAAGCTTTATTTCACAAAAAAAGGCTTAAAAGAGTGTTTATTTTGCTCAATACAATATACAATGTGTCACCAAGAGCTCACAGTTGAATTAAATAAAATAAAAAATATGTTTATTTTTCTTTGAACATTTACATTGTTAAAATGACGAAATATAAATGATATTTAGTTTTTGTAGGCGTTTTGATACTCCTCGAGCTAGTGAGTCAGTGAGGTAATTGGTTCTTCTTATTCCCAAAAACTTTTTTTTTTATAGAATGGGGAAGCAAGTTTCAGTGCACAGTGAGTGCTAGTACAAGAACTTCTGAGGGAAAAGAAAAAGCTAAATACCCCCAGGGTAGACACTTGCTATGAAACATGGTTGCTCTGCATCAATCCTCTCCTTAGACACGCTTGTTTCACCCAAACTCTGCACTCAATTTAAAAATCAACCATGTTAAAATGTGTGCACTATACTTACTGTTTGTAAATCTCTTGGTTGCATGAGTCCTTACTCGGATCTGGCAGAAATGGGAAAACTTCAGGCTGCCAATGCTGCCTGGCCACTAATAATAATAATAATAATAGTTACTGTGTAGGCCCTACAGCAGTGTAGTAGCCATTGGGTAGTTATTGTTGTGTTGAGCTGTCAATTAGTTGCAAGTGCATCATGAAACGACTCCTGATCCATTGTGGGAGCTACCGACAATTCTGAGAAGGAAATTTCATGAAATATTTAAGCATATTTGATGTAGGTGTCTCAATTTTACTGTCACAGATGCATGATACAAAGTGCAAAGTACGTGTATAGTGGGTGGACTATGTAAGGTAGATTCGTTTAACAAGTTATAACCTTCATCGAACTGTGTCACACGTTAATGCAAGCGTTTGAAAAATGTAGCAATTATTGTCAATTATGTGATCAGTGTTACAGTCTTACGAAGTAGTGATAATTTGATAATCTTATCTCCGTGACCGAAACACAATTGTTTTTACCCCTCAAAAAATTACGTTGTACCCGACACGGGGTAATTATCCCCAGGTTCGGGAAAACTGTTCTACATGAACGAAAGAAAATGATTACTATGCAGCTGATACTCAGAATAATCAGTTCCCTGAATATTAACGGAAAGCAGTAGCTCACTAGAAGCTTATTTCGATCTTAAAGTACCCGTAGCACATTGGAGGATACGTTGAATTTAACTGGATGACTGATTGGGAAAGGCAGCAAACTTTCGTAATCTACACAGCTCGCAAGTGCAACGCAATCGAGTGCGATAAGACAAGTAATCAAGCAACCTAAGAAGCCTGCAAATCCTGCAAATTGTGAGCTGCACAGATAACGGACAGCGCTAATTGTGAAATGCGAAATTTCCTTAGAATACAGTGAATATGTGCTCCGACGGAAAAGTCAGCACCGAATGCAAAATGGCTGAGACGATGGCCGAGAATAGCTGCCACCAACGTCAAGACGGGTCCAGACGCTCTCTCCACGACAAGTCCCGAAACGGAATCGTCGTCTCTTCGTAACTAACGAACTCCCAAAAAGTTCGATCTGGAGAGAACGATATCCAAGCATTGCCAAAATGTTCAAATGTGTGGAATTCCTATGTGACCATACTGCTGAGTGTCAACGGCACATGCTTTGGTTGGTTTTAACTCATAGGCAGGTTCTATCACTGATCGGATCCTTCCCGCCAAAGCACGGTGTAGGACAAGATTTACACGATTGGATAGCCAGAATTTGGAGGGAAGGCAACGAGTTTTCCCACGGTACGCTAGCGGCACCCTATCATTCTCTTTTGCGTTCTGTGTACCGGAAGGTGAATTCGTCACTCATGGGATTTCTCTGGGGACCAGTCGGCAACTCCTTCCAAAGGAGGAAACTGTATTCGTAACCGAAATAACCGACCATGGGCTTACTATAGACGCTTATGTGAAAAACAGCACTCATGAGTCCAGCCTCCTTCCAACAAAATCCTGTCGATCATGCCGGAACCGCTACGTAACCACTCATCCCGCTAGCTTTCCATCAAGGCAAACTGAAAGCTTCCCCCATAGCTAGTCAGTCTAGTGTTTTCTTCAAACATAGTAAAAAATGAACAAATAAAAAGATACACACCGCACAGCTACATGTGACAGCAGTGTCACACTATCTACATCTATATACCTACTCTCCAAACAAACATACGGTGCATGGCCAAGGGTACCTTATACCACTATCAGTCATTCTCTTTCCTATTCCAGTCGCAAATGGAGATAGGCCTCTATGCCCCAGTACGAGCCCTGCTTTCTCTTGTCTTCGCGAGCCTCACGCGAAACTGTACGTTGGCGATTGCAGAATCGTTCTGCAGTCAGCGAAATATTCCATACTCATATAACAGTGTTTCACGAACAGACCGTCTCTTCCCTCGAGGTTCTCATTTTAGTTCTTCGAAATAATCGCTTTTCCATCGATCTTACAAGTAACAAATTTAGCAGCAGGCCTCTGAATTGTTACGAATGGGGATCTTACATATTGGATCAGTACTCAAGAACGGATCGTACTAATGTTCTATGAGTGATCTCATTTATACACTCCTGGAAATGGAAAAAAGAACACATTGACACCGGTGTGTCAGACCCACCATACTTGCTCCGGACACTGCGAGAGGGATGTACAAGCAATGATCACACGCACGGCACAGCGGACACACCAGGAACCGCGGTGTTGCCCGTCGAATGGCGCTAGCTGCGCAGCATTTGTGCACCGCCGCCGTCAGTGTCAGCCAGTTTGCCGTGGCATACGGAGCTCCATCGCAGTCTTTAACACTGGTAGCATGCCGCGACAGCGTGGACGTGAACCGTATGTGCAGTTGACGGACTTTGAGCGAGGGCGTATAGTGGGCATGCGGGAGGCCGGGTGGACGTACCGCCGAATTGTTCAACACGTGGGGCGTGAGGTCTCCACAGTACATCGATGTTGTCGCCAGTGGTCGGCGGAAGGTGCACGTGCCCGTCGACTTGGGACCGGACCGCAGCGACGCACGGATGCACGCCAAGACCGTAGGATCCTACGCAGTGCCGTAGGGGACCGCACCGCCACTTCCCAGCAATTTAGGGACACTGTTGCTCCTGGGGTATCGGCGAGGACCATTCGCAACCGTCTCCATGAAGTTGGGCTACGGTCCCGCACACCGTTAGGCCGTCTTCCGCTCACGCCCCAACATCGTGCAGCCCGCCTCCAGTGGTGTCGCGACAGGCGTGAATGGAGGGACGAATGGAGACGTGTCGTCTTCAGCGATGAGAGTCGCTTCTGCCTTGGTGCCAATGATGGTCGTATGCGTGTTTGGCGCCGTGCAGGTGAGCGCCACAATCAGGACTGCATACGACCGAGGCACACAGGGCCAACACCCGGCATCATGGTGTGGGGAGCGATCTCCTACACTGGCCGTACACCACTGGTGATCGTCGAGGGGACACTGAATAGTGCACGGTACATCCAAACCGTCATCGAACCCATCGTTCTACCATTCCTAGACCGGCAAGGGAACTTGCTGTTCCAACAGGACAATGCACGTCCGCATGTATCCCGTGCCACCCAACGTGCTCTAGAAGGTGTAAGTCAACTATCCTGGCCAGCAAGATCTCCGGATCTGTCCCCCATTGAGCATGTTTGGGACTGGATGAAGCGTCGTCTCACGCGGTCTGCACTTCCAGCACGAACGCTGGTCCAACTGAGGCGCCAGGTGGAAATGGCATGGCAAGCCGTTCCACAGGACTACATCCAGCATCTCTACGATCGTCTCCATGGGAGAATAGCAGCCTGCACTGCTGCGAAAGGTGGATATACACTGTACTAGTGTCGACACTGTGCATGCTCTGTTGCCTGTGTCTATGTGCCTGTGGTTCTGTCAGTGTGATCATGTCATGTATCTGACCCCAGGAATGTGTCAATTAAGTTTCCCCTGCCTGGGACAATGAATTCACGGTGTTCTTATTTCAATTTCCAGGAGTGTAGATGAGCTACACTTTTCTAGAATTCAACTAATAAACTGAAGTTGACTATTTGCGTTCCCTAATACAAACCCTACGTTCAATTTCATGACGCTTTGCCACGTTACGCCTAGATTTTTGATCGACGTGGTTGTGTCAAGCAGGACATCTCTAGTACCGTATTCGAATATTAAATAATTGTTTCTCTCTTATCTGCATTAACTTACATTTTTCTACAGATATAAGAAGCTGCCATTTATGGCAAAAAATGGAAATTCTAAGTCACTCAGTGACTACACTTTCCCGTACACTGCAGCGTTATCAGCAAGCAGAGTCAGATCATATATATATATATATATATATATAGGGTGAGTCACCTAAAGTTACCGCTGGATATATTTCGTAAACCACATCAAATACTGACGAACCGATTCCACAGACCGAACGTGAGGAGAGGGGCTAGTGTAATTGTTTAATACAAACCATACAAAAATGCACGGACGTATGTTTTTTAACACAAACCTACGTTTTTTTTAATGGAACCACGTTAGTTTTGTTAGCACATCTGAACATATAAACAAATACGCAATCAGTGCCGTTTGTTGCATTGTAAAATGTTAATTACATCCGGAGATATTGTAACTTAAAGTTGACGCTTGAAACCTCCGACGTTCAGTTGCGTGTTGTAACAAACACGGGCCACGGTCGGCGAGCAGCATCTGCAGGGACATGTTTACGATGACGACCGTGTTTACGAGTGTGGCTGTAGTTCACTGTTGTGGTTTGGTCTAGCTGTCGCAATGTCCGCATGTAGCGCTTGCTGCTATTGTTATTCTGGATTCGTCTCCGCACGCAGACCAACTGTAGCACACCGTGTAACCAGACGACTGTGATAGTGTAGTGTTGTAGGAACTGTGACCATGGTGTATTCGAAATCTGAAAAGGCGGAGATGATACTCATCTATGGCGAGTGTCGACTAAATGCAGTTGAAGCCTGCAGGGTGTATGCAGAATGGTACCCGACAGAGAGCATCCAACGTGCCGCACATTGCAAAACATCTACCGCCAACCGTATGCAACAGGTATGGTCGTAGCACGCAAACGGGTCCGTAACAGGCCCGTCACAGGAGAAGCGGGTGCAGCTGGTGTGTTACCTGCTGTTGCCATGAACCCACACATGAGTACACGGGACACTGTGAGAGCCGGTGGACTGAGTCAAAGTAGTGTCATGTGCATACTGCATCGTCACCGCTTTCACCCGTTTCATGTGTCGCTACATCAGCAATTACATGGTGATGACTTTAATCATCGAGTGCAATTCTGTCAATGGGCATTATCAGAGAATGCGTTGCAGTTCTAGCTGTTTACCGATGAAGCGGGTTTCACAAACCACGGGGCAGTGAATCTACGGAACATGCATTATTGGTCCGTGGACAATCCTCGCTGGCTCAGACAGGTAGAGCGACAGCGACCGTGGACTGTAAATGTATGGTGCGGAATCATTGGCGACCACCTCATTGATCCTCACTTCATTGCAGGGGCCCAAACAGCTGAAACATATATCGCGTTTCTACAGATTGATCTGCCAACGTTGTTCGAAAATGTCCCACTGGAAACGCGTCGACGTATGTGGTATCAGCATGATGGTGCACCTGCACATTCCGCAATTAACACTAGACTGACCCTTGACAGGATGTTCGACGGGCTTTTCATAGGACGTGGAGGACGCATAAATTGGCCAGCCCGTTCTCCTGATCCTACACATCTGGACTTCTTTCTGTGGGGTACGTTAAAGGAGAATGTGTACCGTGATGTGCCTACAACCCCAGAGGATATGAAACAACGTTTGTGGCAGCCTGCGGCGACATTACACCAGATGTACTGCGGCGTGTACGACATTCATACGCCAGAGATTGCAATTGTGTGCAGCAAATGATGGCCACCACATTGAACATCTATTGGCCTGACATGTCGGGACACACTCTATTCCACTCCGTGATTGAAAACGGAAACCACGTGTGTACGTGTACCTCACCCCTCATGGTAATGTACATGTGCGTCAGTGAAAAAGACCAATAAAAAAGTGTTAGCATGTGGACGTAATGTGCTGTTCCAGTCTCTTCTGTACCTAAGGTCCATCACCGTTCCCTTTGGATCCCTACGTAATTCGGTGCTCTCCGATACACACGATCGAACAGCGGAGGAGTGGTACTCCAGCGTCAACTTTAGGTTACAATATCTCCGGATGTAATTAACATTTTACAATGCAACAAATGGCACTGATTACGTATTTGTTTATATGTTCATGTGTGCTAACAAAACTAACGGGGTTTCATTTAAAAAAACGTAGGTTTGTGTTAAAAAACATACTTCCGTGCATTTTTGTATGGTTTGTATTAACCAATTACAGTAGCCCCTCTCCTCACGTTCGGTCTGTGGAATCGATTCGTCAGTATTTGATGTGGTTTACGAAATATATCCAGCGGTAATCTTAGGTGACTCACCCCGTATATATATAGCTGTCCTCTCAAACTTCTCTGCGACACTCCTGACGGTATCTTGTCTTTGAAGAACATTCGCCGTCAGGGACAAAGTACTGGGTTCCATTGCTCAAGAGGACTTCGAGAGGTATATCTTAAAACATAATCGGTGGGTCCGGAGCTCCGTTAACAATTTGCAGTGGAGCACTGTGTCAGACGCTTTCCGGAAATCCAGGTATATAGAATCTGCTTGTCGTCCTTCAGCCATGGTGCACAGTAAATCTTGCGAGAAAAGGGCAAGCCCATCGCTCAGTCAAGCAACTAAAAAGTGGAATTCCTTGTCTTTTCAAGAGTGTTTGTTTTTATGCTACATTATGCACCATCAGTTGACTAAAAAGCGTGGATATTGAAGTAAATATAGTTCCTTGGTGATGTCATGACCGGCAAGAATCGCACGTTTCCAAGTTTTGGTTGGAAACATAATCACGACAAAAAAAATGGCTCTGAGCACTATGGGACTTAACATCTTTGGTCATCAGTCCCCTAGAACTTAGAGCTACTTAAACCTAACTAACCTAAGGACAGCACACAACACTCAGCCATCACGAGGCAGAGAAAATCCCTGACCCCGCCGGGAATCGAACCCGGGAACCCGGACGTGGGAAGCGAGAACGCTACCGCACGACCACGAGATGCGGGCTAATCACGACAGCTGCATTTTGTTTATAGTTTATTCATGTATATTGCATTCGACAACTTTGATTTATACAAGTATGAGCTCTCTAGAATGACTCTGCAACCTCGACACTGTTAACGGAAAAAGACCAAAAATGAAATATAAAAGAAGTAAATGCGAGCAAAATGTAACTGTGCGACTTCTGTTTCCAAAACAAGTAGGAAATCAAAAATTCTTTTATTTCTTCATTCAGCTAATGAGTACTTTCTGACACCATGTTCCTACATCTACATTAGAGTGACTGTTACAAGATACTTTTAAATATTTTTCTTGTGTTACCCTCTGCTCCCCTCCCACATATTCGTGCTATTCCATCTACGAAATAAGCTGGGCCTATAAAATCGGAAAATACACAAATAAACCAACGGATTCGCAAAATATTAATTCAGCATGATAAACTCGTTTATTACCTAATTTACTCTAGTATTTTACTCCAATTTCAGTAACTGAATGCGTTCTCATGCCACGGATCACATTGGTTTGGTGGTGTGACAGGTCGGTTACCCCTAGACAAGTAGAGAGAAGGCTAAGTGAGCCGAGCTCAACGATGACGATTCCAATAGTCTTTCACTTTCGAGAGAAGGTTGCAGTTGTATTAAACACAATGTTCTTCAGTTCTCTTACATGAAACAATATATTTGCTCGGGTATTATGCAAATGGATGAAAGTGAGGAGCTTATGAAGAATCTCAATGTTCTTTAAGGATGTGGACTAGTTTGGGATAATTATTATATCCTAGATATCTGCAAATGACAGGGGAATCTACATTAATCGCTGATGTCGTTGCGTATGTGGACGATATCTTCACAGTAATTAATGGATAGCCTAGAGTTCAGATAAACCCATACACTCTAACTCTGTCCATGACTCAACATTGTTGTAAATGCAAGGCCTTAACGGCTTCTACAAACAGCACTATATACATGTGGGCAAAGGGAAACCTGGCGAAAACTGGGTAACTTCAGATTAGGATAAGTGGTGCACTGGTTAGTAGGAAATAAACAAACCGATTTTCAGGGTCATATCTGTTCGAAGGGAGGACATACAGTACCCATATTTCTAAATTTTATGAAAAATACTTTTAATCTCATATACAATGTACTTACTACGGAAGGCAAAAGTTTCAGATTACTACAAAAATTCATACAACATTTCCATTATGCCACACTTACCTCTACAGTCAGAATTTCTTGATTTCCTCTCCATCCCATACACCACTATCATACTTATTTTCTTCCTAATTAAGTCTTCTTAGTTAATGTAGTGTGGTGTTCAGTTATCTATAAAATAATAATAAAACACCCTCAATGTACATTTTACCTTAATAATAATCAAGGCTGTGAACCACTGCCTGTAGTAATTTTTACAATGTAGGTCACATGTAAACACAGGAACTGAATAATCCAAGAGAATTATTTCAGCTGGAGCTTAAGTCATTATACCTTTCTGTTAAGTATAAGAATTAATCATAACACCATCAAATGTGTGTCTGTGTCAATTTGCTTAAATGCTACCTGTTTTGGTGAACCACTCCACCATCATCAGGTGCCTCTATCGCCAAATAGTGGTCCTATAACTAAGTATACACAGTGCCGTGGAAGTGAGTAAAAGTTGGTTTCCACTGACCTGCTCACGCGTGATGTGACTAGTAAAATCCATCCTGGTTGGGACGACAGTGTTATTACACAGTTCAGAAACATTAATGTGACCACCGTCTCTTTTGACGTCAATAGGCGACAAAGGCTGTAATTTGCATGCCAATACCGCAACTGAACGTCCACTGGACTGCCTTTTCAGAGGAATCGCGTTTTATGCTCCATCAGACAGATGGCCGTTGGCGTCTAGGGCGTTAAACGTCTGGAAGCAAACACTCTGCAACCAGGAAGGAGTGTTATGGTCTGAAGCTGTCTTCGAAGCATTCCCTGAGTGAACTTGTCTTCTGGAAGGCACAATGAACCAACACAAGACTGCATTTGTCACTATGTACACCCCTATATGCAGTTTGATTTTCCTCGGCATGATGGTATCTACCAGCAGGACAATGCAGCATGTCACACAACTCGCAGTGTACTGAGTGTTTCGGAGAGGACAGTATGAGTATACAGTACTCCACTGGCACCGAACTCTCCTTATTCAAACCCAACTGACTGTGGGAGCTCCTCGGTTTGCCTGTTCGTGCCATGGATCCTCAACCGAGAAACCTGCCGGCCGGGGTGGCCGAGTGGTTCTAGGCGCTACAATCTGGAACCGCGCGACCGCTACGGTCGCAGGTTCGAATCCTGCCTCGGGCATGGGTGTGTGTGATGTCCTTAGATTAGTTAGGTTTAAGTAGTTCTAAGTTCTAGGGGACTGACGACCTCAGAATTTAAGTGCCATAGAGCTCAGAGCCATTTTTTGAACCGAGAAACCTAACACAACTGGCCACGGCACTGCAATCGGCAGCGGTTCACATCCCTGTCGATACCCTTCAGAAGGTCATTGACTCTCTTCCTGCACATCTTGTGCTGCAAAACGTCGTAAGGCTTTTGGCAGGTGGTCACATTAATATGACTGGACAGTGCGTTACTCCTCACATATTCTGCAGTGAACACATGGTGCGTCGTGGGGCGATCACACTGTTTTTAAATAATTGACAAGCCACGATCGCTTCAATCGTTAATTAGATGACCGGTTCCAGCGCTCTGAAGGTGCCATCATCAGATCTGAAACGTGGATTAACATTTTCCTCACATATTCATCAGCTTTTATCCTGCTATCCATCTGGGGTTGAGGATGGATGTATGAAAATGTCTCGTAAGTGGTCCAAGCATCACTACCTGCCTAAGATATTGGTTAAAACTGCGCAGTAGGCCAAATGAATGCCTGGATATCACTCCGCACATTGCACGTGCTTCTTATCGCAAGACGAATGTAATACGATACATAACACTGTATTCTGCAGGCCACCCTGTAGCGTGTGACGGATGGTACCTTAAGTCGTACTTTCCTCACCCTCTACCACTGCGCCTCTTCTCCGATCCGCTTTCCCCCTCCTCTATTATAGCAAACTTTATAGCACCTACGTCTAAGATATTAATTTGCAACTACAATAAAACACTAGGGAAAACAAAGACTTTTAGAGGTTTCACTAATGTGGATGTAGTATAGCAGTTGTAATGCTCAGAATAACAAATATTCTCAATTTTGAGAAATGCTCAGTTTGTCCTCTGGCACTAACAGACTTCATGCAATATTTGGTTTCAGTTTTGCAATATAAACTGTAAAATCTAAAGCTGAATTGTTTCAGAGAAGTCTTTCTCCTTCTATCATCTTGTAATTTCTGCTAACGCGTTTCTTCCGAGAAAAGCTTACGGCTTAATACATTTTGAGTTCGCAGCAACATACAGAAATTTACACGTATCTCTTTCCACTAAAGATTGGCTCCGAACGCTCTTCTTTCCCATATAGATCTCAAAATGCTAAATCCATTCACATTACACAGTTCTTCATACAACAGCTTATTTCGGTACTTCATTTTACGTTTTAACATTGATCCTATTACTAAGTAGTTTCGTCGAGTAGTTTCGGAGCTATTCGTATTTTTTCCTACTTCTTCATCTCCCTCTTCTTTCTTTGCATATTATTCTTTATAGCATGTTACGCCTCTTACTTGTATTCGTGGTTGTCGTTCCGTTCCTTTTCTTGCTGATCCCATTTATTCTTGTCTTCTCGGCTACTATGTGTATGTGTTTTGGGGAGGCGAGTGCGGTCATTTCTTATCTTATTTAGTGTGTCATGAATTCCACTTCCATCCAGACAGTCTCCTAAAAACCTTCGAATGCTTTGTGTAAGTTTTTTTTTTTTTGCGTCCTTCATCAGAACACGAACTTAAGCTACGTACAGCAGCGGTGGAATAACCATTGTTGTGCACAATTTCATAATAGTCCCTCATCCTACAATATTCTTTTTTAACTGTGTTTAAGATATGAAATTAATGGAATAAAATTTTCGTATTTTATGTAGAAAGTGCACTTCTTCTTGTACTGGTTAAGTGTATCATAATAAGTGCAATAAAGCGGCATTTTTTCCAGTTGGTACTTCACAGTGAATACGCTACTACCTGTGAAACACTTTGTCACCTTTATTGTTGTGTAGATATTGTTTCTAATCTGGATTACTAACAGTCGCCCTCGGGCATGGATGTGTGTGATGTCCTTAGGTTAGTTAGGTTTAAGTAGTTCTAAGTTCTAGGGGACTTATGACCACAGATGTTGAGTCCCATAGTGCTCAGAGCCATTTGAACCATTTTGAACAGTCGCCGGCCGGAGTGGCCGAGCGGTTCTAGGCGCTGCAGTCTGGAACCGCGCGACCGCTACGGTCGCAGGTTCGAATCCTGCCTCGGACATGGATGTGTGTGATGTCCTTAGGTTAGTTAGGTTTAAGTAGTTCTAAGTTCTAGGGGACTGATGACCTCAGAAGTTAAGTCCCATAGTGCTCAGAGCCATTTGAGCCACTAACAGTCGTTGTGGTAGTGTAAATTTCTTAAACAGCACTTTATAAGTGTTCCATGCTGTCAGTAACTTATTCGTTACCATATGTGGCAACAGATATTCTGTGCTTGTACAATAAAAAATAATTTTTGACACCCGTCGCATATCTACATTCATTTTAATGTATGAATATTTTAAATGAGGCCGCTTCGTGATTCGTGACTCACCTTATCTCCAGGCGATCAACAGAATAAGATAAAGTTATACCGTTATTCAATAATGCAAAAATTAAGCTATAGGAATCGATTCTTAGCACAGTTTTCGACATTCGCCGCAATATGTGCCAAAACAAAAATGTACACTAATGCAGTAGTAGATACAATAGTAAAAAATAAAAGAGAGAAGTTGTGGATTAACTCTGAAATCAATGGACAGTGTGGGAAGAAACACATTCCTATTATAACGCCACTTAAATTGCATCTGCGTCTCCAGCGAAAAGTGAAAATTGTTGAGGAATCCTTGAGTGTATGGAAAAATCACTCACATGATTGTATAAATTAAAGATAATGAGAAAATTATGATCCTGACAGATACCAATAATACTCCGTTCAGTGACAGAGAACATTCACTGCTGAACAAAGACCGAAAATAACCTAAATCGTGAACTAAATACACTAAACATAAATACTTCATATGAGCTTCCAAAACAGCCACTGGCCATGGTCAGTTGGATACAAATAAGCAGCTTGTCTAGTGACACAATGTAAACATTATCCTTAACAGAGAAAAAATGAAACTTTTCATACTGCTTCACTCAGTTGTCTCACACAGTAATACCATCAAAATGAACAACTTAGACGACAAGCTCAGCCGTAATCAGAAGTCATCAGTTAAGACAAATAGAGGTAATTCAACAGTTACTGTTAGAAACGAAGGATACAAACAATCTTTTAATTCCTCAACTCAAATGTCGCTACTGTAACTCAGTGAGTTCTAAGTGACAATTAAAAAAAAAACGTGTAACAGAAATTTTATTCATAATAACAGAGGCAAAAAGAGGCGCTATTGTGAAAACGACTGCCTTTAACTCTGTTAGAGCTTTACAGAATATCCACAAAGAAAACATTGCTGTTAGACCAGTTGTCAATTAAGTCAACAGCCCAGGACATAGTAATATAGGGGCTACATGAAATACTAGTAAAGCTCTTCACTTTTAAGAGAGTAATCAGTCAAGAACATATTCCTCCTGATGGGCAATATAAAAGATATGATGATTCCCCCACCATCAAGATTCACGACACTTGATACTAAAAACATTAATATACTAGTTGATGTATGCACAGAAATTATAGGAAAGAACTTGTAAAACACAATAAAATTTGAGTTAAAAAAATAACTGAACTCATAGACATCATCCATCTGGTTCTGACACGTGTTAGTGACAACTATTTTGTGCTCGGCACCAAATTTTTCACGCAGTAGAGCGGACTGTCAATCACTATCAGTGGACAAGTTACAGATATTTTCATCAACTGTTTATAATTAGAATTTTTCAGAAGTATTATTAAGCCTTTATCCAATATAAACCACATGTAGGTAGATGTCACTGTGATGTTGTGTAATAACACACTATAAGAAATTAATTAAGCCAAATACTTATTTAATAGTCTGCACAGTAACAGATAATGTATCATAGGACCAAAAGTAGAAAATAGCACCAATTTCCTTGACATATGATACATGAAAGAGCGAACTATTGCGGAGGACAATTGCAAGCACCATTATTAATAGTCATAAAGAACTGCCTCCGGAGTCTTGTAACACTAAATGAATAGAATACCTCTACGACACGGTAATTCAAGGCATAGACTCAGCATTGTTACTGACTTTGGTAGAAAACAATGAATACTCCACCAAACAGATTGGTAGGCTATGAAAAAATCAAATATAAAGGCTATGAATCTGGTAACTACACATAAATATGAGACAAATATATATGTCCTTTGGTTCCTTACAATTGCTATCATAGAAAGTTGCTGTTTTCTTTTTATGAAGAGTAACATAAACATTTAATTTCATTCACGTTAAATATGATCGATGATTTTAGAAAGTATGAAACCGGTTCTTTCATGATTTAAACAATAAAACTGCACCAGTCACGTTGTTTATGTATAGCACAACGCATTTAGAGAATTTATCCTCTTTGCGAAATGACACTAGAATTTGCGTGATGTCTACATGCATGCTGTTCTGCTTTTCTTGCCAGAAATAACGTTATTTTTTTAGTTGCTTCTGTTAAAAAGCAGAATGTTTTGTCTGTTGGCTTACGGTGTACTGTGCCTCCATCATGGTGCAGAAATCCGCACACACGCTGACCATAACTCACACTGTTCATGTGTAATGAAAATGTGGTACAAAGATATTACCACAGCGTGGATTCCCAAATAGCTTGTACACCAGCACAGGTGTTCCATTTTTCGTGGATTACAAGTGACAACTTGATGTAAATATTGTAATCTATGAAAATCGAAACACTTCTGCTTGTATACAAACTCTTAGAGAACCCATTCTGCCATAATATCTTTGTACCATGTTTTGATTTCACATAAACAAATAGTATGAGTGATAGCGTGCGTGTGAAATTCTGCACAACAAAGAACGTACACAATCTGTAAGGAAATTGGAAATTTGTGTTAAGTTCTATGGAACCAAACTGCTAAGGTCATCGGTCCCTAGGATTCCACATTACTTAATCTAACTTAAACTAACACACGCTAACGACAACACACACACCCATGCCCAATAGAGGAACCGAATCTCCGACGGGGGGTCGGGGGGGGGGGGGGGGGGAGCCACATGAACCGTGGCAAGGCTCCTAAGACCGCGCGGCCAAGATGTAATTAAAGAGATAAAATATACTATTTTCTAGCAGTACGATGTAAAAAGCGACATGATTTATGTTTTCAGATTGCCGTAAAACCACAGAAACATGACTTGAGGGCACGGTAGACACAACTAAATCCAGTCAAACATCACTTAAAATACCAACGTAAATATTTGCACTGGAGAATGAGAATACACTCTGGAAACGTGCGATATGCATGATAAAACGCAACTGGCGCAGTCTTTTATTATTTAAATTATGAGCGTCCAAAGTTTCCTTCATAAACGATAATAATATAGACAGTAAAATAATTCAGCATCTTGACAACATAAAAGAAAAATACGAAACGTATCATACCAGATGTGCCGGCCGCTGTGACCGAGTGGATCTAGGCGCTTCAGTTCGGAACAGCACTGCTACTACGGTCGCAGGTTCGAATCCTGCCTCGGGCATGGACGTGTGTGATGTGCTTAGGCTAGTTTACGTAGTTCTAAGTCTAGGGGACTTAGAACATACGAGGTGTGACAACAAAGTAATGAGACTGATTTTGCTTACCATTTTAGTCACGTTTAGTGTTGTCTCTTTCAATGTAGTTCCCTTCTGATCGCACACACTTTTTCCAGCGCTTCTGCCATTGACGGTAACATTTCTGCAACTGATCTTCTCTAATATCCTCCAAGACCCTAGTCATAGCTTTTTGGACATTTTGTGTTGTTTGAAAATGGTGTCCCTTGAGCGCCGTTTTGACTATTGAAAATAGAAAAAAGTCGCACGGAGCGATATCTGGTGAATAAGATGGCTGTAGTAGTACTGAAATTTGTTTTGAGGTTAAAAATTGCTGTACTGACGGAGCAGTATGGGATGGCGCATTATCGTGATGCAAATCCAATTATCAGCAATGTTGGCACAGACACAAAGAACTCTTTTACAAAGTCTTTCTAAAATTTCTTTGTAGTAATACTGGTTAACTGTTTGTCCAGGAGGCAGCCACTCTTTATGTACAATTCCCTTGGAATCAAAGAAGCACACAAGCATGCAGGGTCGTCCACTGCGGTATTCATCTTGAACATTCGTTCTGCCTTCACTACACATTTTATTCCAACGAAAAACTTGAGCTCTTGACATAACCTCCTCTCCAAAAGCCTTCTGAAGCTTACCATAAGTTGTCGTCGCGTTTTCACCCAATTTAACGAAAAGGAAATGGCATACCATTGCGCAATATTATGCGGTTCCATTTTTCGAGATGAGAGACACAAACACATGTTAACTTATTACAGCACAACTTACGACTGAGAAGTTGCATCAATGTGCCGCTTGGACTAGAAGCAGCTTATAGACCAAGGTCAAAGATATCGTGCCTACGCAAGCCTGCAGGGTTGCCACATCTTGCAAAAAAAATCAGTCTCATTACTTTATTGTCGCACCTTGTAAATGCGATGTGCACAAGATGAAACGCAAACTTTTCCATAGTTAACATTTAGGCCAAATTTACATACTTCAGAGGACACAGGCACTGTTTAATGCTTAACCCTAGATTACTAAATCCTTGTAAAATTTAAAATTGCAATTCGTTGTTCCTGCCAATCTGATGCAATCTGTATTTTGTAATTATTTTGTATGTGACATACCATTAGAGGCGTTATAAATGTAGATGACTAGTGCATAAACTATAAAATATGGAGCAGGAAAATTTACGATGGTTTAGTAACAATGTATCATTGTCCCCCCTTTACTGTTCAAGGAATAATAAACACACAAAAAACAGGAATAGCGATCCTCTGTGGGGCGGGAGGAGGGGTTACGGCCGTTCTTCCCGTCTCTGTCTTTACTTGTTCAGCTTCCTGTGGTACGTAAGATTTGTTGTTGACAGCAAATATGGTCAGCATGTGAATGAGTGCCTAAACCTCGCTGAAATGTTATCAGGTCGGCCCACAACCCATTCCACATGGGCAGGCACTCCTGGAAGCAATTGCCAAGTATCCTGTTTAATCGTAGCTTGTAATTTCTAGAATTCCTTGCCATTTTGGAAATTCTTAGTTTTGATGCTACTTTATTCTCCTAAAGTTGGCTGTGAAACTTCCACTAAAGCAATTTTTTACGAGGGAGATGGCGTTTAGTGACCGTAGAAAATTTTAATTTTTATTCTTGCTTTTGTGACCATAATAAGAGTCCAGGCTCCATAGGCAAATAGCTAACTGACATTAAGAAATAGTCCACCAGGACGTAGGGACAAGATAAGCGGCGGAGGCTGCCAAGTACGGCTTCCTGCCAGAGGAAGCAGCCTGAATCAAACTTGTGCAATGGAAGACGCAAACGGGCGATAATACAGTAAGAGAGAGTCTCAGTCATTTGCGGAAAAGACTCATGTGGAAGCAAATTAAGTTGTGTGCAGGTAGAAACGATAGTGTCGTGTGTAACCGAAGGCATTCTCGCGCAAGCCGACCAATTAGAAACGAGAGTGTCGTATGGAACCATAGGCATTCTTGTGCAATCCGATCACTTAGAAATGAAAGGGTCGTGTGAAACAAATTAACTCGTGTGCACCCAAGTACATGAAAAACGAAATAAAAGGCCAGGCAGCGGAATAGGTAGGAGCAGAGAGTCAGATGCAGATTCAGAGCCAGTGCCGGCAGTTTGGAGATTCCGCAGCGAGATGCCAGCGTGACCGAGTAGGCCCGTAACAGCCGATACAGTTGTGAAAGACTTCAACTACGAGAAGATGGTGATAGACAGGTGGACACTCAGGAACTACAGGTCAAGTAGGACTTTTAGAGTTTCGTTGGAATAGTGTTGGACAGAGGCTGTCAGTCTTTGTCTCAATTTCTTAGAGAGATTTCAATGCTAACCAAGAACAAGTGATTGCTTTGTACTTGTTTCTTATATGTACCGGCAATTAGCTTTGAAGTAGGAAGCCCGAATAAATAGACTGAATCTTACTAAGGGGTTTATGGTCCAACACCTCACATAAGTATCTGATAGAAACTGAACAATCTTTTCTGCCTATTGCAATTCTGTAACCTATTTTCAGGAAACTTATTTGCTTCAAACAAAGGAGATTCTCTCCCTCTCATCTCCGATATAAAGGTTGACAGCAATTTATATCTGCCAGTACCTCGTCTCCTACCTTCCAAACTTTACAGAAGCTTTCCTGCGAACCTTGCAGAACTAGCACTCCTGAAAGAAAGGATATTGCGGAGACATGGTTTAGCCACAGCCTGGGGGATGTTTCTAGAATGAAATTTTCATTCTACAGCGAAGTGTGCGCTGATATGAAACTTCCTGGCAGGTTAAAACTGTGTGCCGGACCGGGACTCGAACTCGGAACCTTTGCCTTTCGCGGGCAAGTGCTCTACCAACTTTTTTTTTTTTTTAAATCTCATTTTGTTCACTTTTGTTCGTTGCATCTGCTCGGGGCGGACGTCGTAAGACATCCGTTTAAGTTCGTTGTTGATAGATTAACTCAGTTTTTTTTATTACAGAGGGCAGCTAACCCTCTGACCGAACACGCTGAGCTACCGTGCCGGCAACCAACTGAGCTACCCAAGCACGACTCACGCCCCGTCCTCACAGCTTTACTTCTGCCAGTACCTCGTCTCCTACCTTCCAAACTTTACAGAAGCTGTCCTGCGAAACTTGCAAAACTAGCACCCCTGAAAGAAAGGATATTGCGGAGACATGGCTTAGCCACAGCATGGGGGATGTTTCTAGAATGAAATTTTCACTCAACAGCGAAGTGTGCGCTGATATGAAACTGTGTGCCGGATTAAAACTGTGTGCCGGACCGAGACTCGAGGTTCGCAGGAGAGCTTCTGTAAAGTTTGGAAGGTAGGAGACGAGGTACTGGCAGAAGTAAAGCTGTGAGGACGGGGCGTGAGTCGTGCTTGGGTAGCTCAGTTGGTAGAGCACTTGCCCGCGAAATGCAAAGGTCCCGAGTTCGAGTCTCGGTCCGGCACACAGTTTTGATCTGCCAGGAAGTTTCATATCAGCGCACACTCCGCTGTAGAGTGAAAATTTCATTCTAGCAATTTATAACTAACCCATTGTCGTTAACGTCCCGATTGCGTTACGCAGTTCGCACTTACTTCATTCTGGTATAGTGAGGCTGTGCCGGGACACGACATTGGTGGGGCAAGTGCCCCACGTTGGACTTCACATGAGTGGGTGGTGGTAGAGAAGGCTGTGCAATTTCTAGAGGTCGAGTGCCTACTCACGCAGATCGTAGTATGTGTACCTGGTCGAACGCAAACAAAGTGCTGAGGAGACGCTGTACGGACGGAGGAGGATTTCTGGCAGATGTGTGCTCCGCGGCTGGGCCCGGCCTGCGACACAGGCTTATGATGTTCTGCGAGGCGCGCCCGGCGGCGGAGCCCTGCAGTGTCTCCGGGAGCCAAATCCTCCGCGATCTTGATTTACTGGTATTTACTGTAAGGTTTAATATGGCTCGCAGGATTCATTGTAATGTCTAATTCTCTGGCTGGGCAGCCTCTCGGCGTCCCGGAGTAAGGGGCCCCGGGCGAGGAACTGGGCGCTGGAGAAGCCAAAGCCGAACGTATGTCTGAGTTTTGACTTATGCCGCCATCGGGGAAGGTTTGCGCTTAAAACCTTTGGTTAGGCTGCGCCTTAATTTATGGCCGGGTAGCCGGCGGTCTCCAGGAGGTCCTAATGAGAGCGGCGCCCGCCAGCCGCCGCTGTTGGCTCTGGGGCGGGTCCGGCGCCGGGACGCGGTTTGCACTTGCTCTCATCCGCTGAGTTACGGCGTTCTTTGGCCGCCCTAATAAACTCGACGCCCCGTCCCGAACACTCCCGGTGTAAACACGTGCAAAGTCCGCCGGTAGCGGCAAGGGAGTGGCGCTGGAAGAGGAAACAGACTACAGCCTTGCACGGGATCTTCTCGTACGCGCTCCTGGTACCACCGGGAACAAATCCTGTCGTCGCAGCGTCGACTCACACATCGCGCTCTATCCAGAGGAAGAATCAAAATAGACACACAGTCCCTGTTTCAACATTTATATGAAAATTTTCAGTCTGCAGGGTAATGGTTCAAATGGCTCTGAGTACTATGGGACTTAACTTCTGAGGTCATCAGTCCCCTAGAACTTAGAACTACTTAAACCTAACTAATCTAAGGACATCACACACCTCCATGCCCGAGGCAGGATTCGAACCTCCGACCGTAGCGGTCGCGCGGTTCCAGACTGAAGCGCCTAGACCCGCTCAGCTGCATCTGTCGAAAAAAAAAAAAAAAAAAAAAAAAAAAAAAAAAAAAAAAAAAGTTTCACATTTTCCTCCAATTTCTGTTTTTTATGTATATTTCGAAGTGCCTGATGACGCAAACTTAGATTGCGAAACCGCCTGTACTAGTAAAGAATTAAAGGGATCTGCCAGAGAGAGTCACAAGCCACAAAATGTTTTTTCAGGAGAACTTTTCCAATGTTCGATGAAATCCATAAATCATGATATGAGCATATGATCTTAAATATATATACCATGTTTACTTTGTGTTGTTATCTAACGAATATTTGGTCTAAGTTAATATACTCAATAACATGTAGCTGTTTTGATACATGATAGGGCCACTCCGACCGGCGGCAGGGTAATGCAACCTGTAGGGAAACTTCTCGAAAGATTAAAATTCTGTGTCGGCCCAGCTATCTAGCGTGCCTTTTTCCCTTTCGCAGGTGACACTTTCACCAGCTCACCTCCTCACAGTCCGAGAGACACGAGGCTCCACGTTTTGATCTGTTAATCTGTCAGGAGAAAAAGGCATTCGAAATGAGGTGCTATCGAAGGATATTAAAAGTTAAGAGCACAGATGGCGTAAGTAATGAGGAAGTATGAAACAAAATTGGTGAAGAAATAAAGAACAAGGAAAATAAGAGGCTAGCATCCGAGCGACGACGTGGTCATTAGGGACGAAGCAGAAGTTCCCATGGGAGAATAATGGGAAACGCTATCATCCGTGCCCTATCAAAGGAACTGTTCTGGCATTCGCCTTAAGCGATTTAAGGGAATCACTAAATCCCCAAATTTGGATGGCCGGAAGGGAATTTGAACCACCGACCTCTCGAAATCGAGTCCACTCTCTTATCATTGCGCCGTGATAGTTAAAAGGGGAACGGTGAGTCATTTGGGGATCTCTAACCTCCTCCACAAATAATTAACTTGATGCTGGAAGTAGTAGTACACGTTAAAAATCAGACTAAAATATCCCACAACTTACAGGAATGCAGCCGCCTAATAATGTCGGCAACCGCCAATACTACAACAGGTGATTACCCTGTCATTTTCAAGGTAAAACTGGAGAAAGGTAGTATTGTGTAAGGGCATTTAAAATATCAGTTTCCTGAGAAATGCCGGAAAGATAACACTCACACACACACATACACACACACACACACACACACACACACACACACACACACACACACAGGCCGGCCGGAGTGGCCGAGCGGTTCTAGGCGCTTCAGCCTGGAATCGCGCGACCGCTACGGTAGCAGGTTCGAATCCTGCCACGGGCATGGATGTGTGTGATGTCCTTAGGTTAGTTAGATTTAAGTAGTTCTTAATTCTAGGGGACTGATGACTACAGATGTTAAGTCCCATAGTGCTCAGAGCCATTTGAACCAGCCACACACACACACAAGCAAACACACACACACACAGACACACACACACACACGCGCGCGCGCGCGCGCGCGTACTGTAAACACAAGTGCCACCACGTAACCAAAGATCCCCGACGTCAGAAATTATCAATAGTAGAAAAATTAATAACCAACGGGTGAGGTAGCATTAACTCTGCCCCTCAGTCTGTTGAAAAGAGAGAAAGAGAGAGAGAGAGCAGGTTTCCATGCAGAAACCTGCGTGCTCTTTTCACATATTAGGATGATGCTTCTCTTGTTTGGCCTCACGGCAGTGAGAATCTGAACGACTTTTTAGATCACATGAATTCAGTCCACCCTAATATTTGTTCCACGATGGTGATGGGAATGGATGAATCCACACCTTCCTTGATGTATTTGTCAGTAGGAAGACGTTGGGATAAGTTGTTTATAGGAAGCCTGTTCTACTGAATTGTATCTACAGGCTGGTAGTTGTCAGCATCCGGTTCAGCGTGATGGGGTACTTCGTACCTTGGTTCGCAGGTACCATGTCATCTCTGACCCTAACAATTTGTCAGTTGATTTAGTCCATCCTGAAACATTTCTTCATGGTTATAGTGAAACACGGATCAAATTCCCCTATGGATGATATAGAAATAAAGATTTGAAGACCTGGCTTGCATTTATCGCCAGCACAAATCCCCAAGTGATTAGAGAAATGCGCAGGTCTCTCCAGTATATAAGAAAGGTAAAAGAATGGACCCGCAAAATTATAGACCAATATCCCTAACTTCTGTTTGCTGCAGAATCATTGAACATATTCTCAGTTCAAATATAATAAACTTTTTTGAGGCTAAGAAACTTATCTCCACGAATCAACTTGGTTTTGGAAAGCATCCCTCGTATAAAACTCAGCTTGCCCCTTTCTCACATGATGTACTGAGAACCATGGCAGATAACAGGCAGATTCCATTTTTCTACATTTTCGGAAAGCGTATGAGACGGTGCCGCAATGCAGGCTGTTAACGAAGGTAGGAGCATACGGAATAAGTTCACAGATATGTGAGTGGCTCGAAGACTTCTTAAACAATAGAGCCCAGTATGTTGTCTTCGATGGCGTGTGTTCAGAGACAAGGTTAACGTCAGGAGCGCCCCAGAGAAGTGTGATAGGACCGCTTTTATTTTCTATATACACAAACTATCTTTCGGACAGGATAAGCAACAGTCTGCGGTTGTTTGCTGATAAGGTTGTGGTGTACGGGACTGAGCCGAAGTTAAGTGTCTTTAGGGACGTACAAGACGACTTAGACAAAATTTCCAGTTGGTGTGATGATGAATAGCAGCTAGCTCTAAACGTGCAAAAATATAAGTTAATGCGGATGAGTTGTAAGAACAAATCTGTAATGTTCAGTTGCAATATTACTAGTGTCCTGCTTGACACAGTCAAGTAGTTTAAATATCTGGGCCTAACGCTGCAAAGCGATATGAAGTGGAACGAGCATTTGACAACTCTCGTAAAGATTGGGGTGGTGTTACTAAGAAAACAGTTAAATTTAACTAGCGAGTAACCTTACAAATACAGATGGAGGTTTTTGCTTAAATTCTGCATAAAATCCAGCTCTCTCCTTTGTCATAAAACAAAGAGAGCGATAATTCCATCTCGCCAGTTGGTTATCGATTTTCATTGTCGATAACTTGTGACGTGGTTGTGTGGTGGAGCTACGGTTTTCACTGTCTGTGTATGTAGGTATGTGGTATTTCCCCGTAATTGCACTGCAAAAAGAGGTTTGAAATTCCCTTGCACAGTGGTTACTTGCTACAGTTTTGCCTTGGAAATGACAGCATGCTCACTGTCGAAATATCGGCGGTTATTGACAACGTCAACCGGCTGCATTCCCGTAACTTGTTTGAACACTTTATATACCGGAAGAAACTCGGGTCTCACTAGAATATTTCAAAATATAGAGATATATGGGTATAGTACTTGCGTAGACTTCAAAAAATTAGCACAAGGTAGAAAAATTTTAGGACAACATTAAATCAGTTGAAAGAATGGATGATTAAAAACAACAGTTTCATTACAGCGTACTCTTTGTTGTCAAGTAAATTATTTGCCCTACAAATAATCCTTAGGCTGTGCCTCAGCCATTTCACACTACATCCTCCGGTTCAGCAGTGCTAGATCCGCAGGGTATGGAGGGAAGCCTCTGTGAAGTCTGGGATGTAAGAGCAATGTACTGTCATACTCATCCCTTCTGCAGGGCGTGTAGCGTGCTAGAATACATCATCTGCTAAGATCGTTATCCGTGATGGCGAGGAATGTTATTTCAATTCCTATCAGGTGTGCTATTCCGATTTGTGAGGAAGTTTTAGTAACATTACATTTCATTGTTCGGATTCATTCTGAAAATACGTCTTAGTGGTGGCGAAAATTTTCTCCGCCGTTTCCTTTACCCCAGAGGCACTAGTGTGGTAATGTATGCAAGAGAGCCACTATGGAGTTCTTGAACTAAGAGCGCAAGAAGACGATTGAGAGAACGCAACGAAGAAACTTCCCAGTATCAAATAACAAATGAGATGGCTATGCTGCCAAATACGACTCCATTTAACCATGAGACGTCTCATTGGATTGGATTGTTTTGGAGGAAGAGACCAAACATCTAGGTCATCAGTCTCATCAGATTAGGGAAGGACGGGGAAGGAAGTCGGCCGTGCCCTTTCAGAGGAACGATCCCGGTATTTACCTGGATCGATTTAGGGAAATCACGGAAAACCTATATCAGAATGGCCGAACGCGGGATTGAACCGTCGTCCTCCCGAATGCGAGTCCAGTGTGCTAACCACTGCGCCACCTCGCTCGGTGAGACATCTCATACGGTACACTCTACATGTACATCTACATCTACATATAAACGGATACTCTGCAAATCACATTCAAGTGCCTGGCAGAGGGTTCAACGAACCACCTTTACAATTCTCTATTATTCCAATCTCGTATAGCGCGCCAAAAAAAGGGAACACATACATCTTTCCGTACGAACTCTGATTTCCCTTATTTCATCGTGGTGATCGTTCCTCCCTATGTAGGTAGGTGTCAACAAAATATTTTCGCATTCTGAGAAGAAAGTTGGTGGTTGGAATTTCGTGAGAAGATTCCGTTGCAGCGAAAAACGCCTTTCTTTTAATGATTTCCAGCCAAGTCCTGTATCATTTCTGTGACACTCTCTCCCACATTTCACGATAACACAAAACGTGCTGACTTTCTTTGAACTTTTTCGATGTACTCAGTCAGTCCTATTTGGTAAGGATCCCTCACCACGCAGCAGTATTCTAAAAGAGGACGGACAAGCGTAGTGTAGGCAGTCTCCTTAGTAGGTCTGTTACATTTTCTAAGACCCCTGCCAATAAAACGCAGTCTTTGGTTAGCCTTCCCCACAACAATTTCTATGTGCTCCTTCCTATTTAAGTTGTTCGTAATTGTAATACCTAGGTATTTAGTTGAATTTACGACTTTTAGATTAGACTGATTTATCGTGCAACCGAGTTTAACGAGTTCCTTTGTAGCAGTCATGTGGATGAACTCAGACGCTTCGTTATTTAGGGTCAACTGCCACATTTCGCACCATTCAGATATCTTTTCTAAATCGTTTTGCAGTTTGTTTTGATTTTCTGATGACTTTATTAGTCGATAAACGACAGCGTCATCTGCAAATGACCGAAGACGGCTGCTCAGATTGTATCCAAAATCTTTTATATACACTCCTGGAAATGGAAAACAGAACACATTGACACCGGTGTGTCAGACCCACCATACTTGCTCCGGACACTGCGAGAGGGCTGTACAAGCAATGATCACACGCACGGCACAGCGGACACACCAGGAACCGCGTTGTTGGCCGTCGAATGGCGCTAGCTGCGCAGCATTTGTGCACCGCCGCCGTCAGTGTCAGCCAGTCTGCCGTGGCATACGGAGCTCCATCGCAGTCTTTAACACTGGTAGCATGCCGCGGCAGCGTGGACGTGAACCGTATGTGCAGTTGACGGACTTTGAGCGAGGGCGTATAGTGGGCATGCGGGAGGCCGGGTGGACGTACCGCCGAATTGCTCAACACGTGGGGCGTGAGGTCTCCACAGTACATCGATGTTGTCGCCAGTGGTCGCCGGAAGGTGCACGTGCCCGTCGACCTGGGACCGGACCGCAGCGACGCACGGATGCACGCCAAGACCGTAGGATCCTACGCAGTGCCGTAGGGGACCGCACCGCCACTTCCCAGCAAATTAGGGACACTGTTGCTCCTGGGGTATCGGCGAGGACCATTCGCAACCGTCTCCATGAAGCTGGGCTACGGTCCCGCACACCGTTAGGCCGTCTTCCGCTCACGCCCCAACATCGTGCAGCCCGCTTCCAGTGGTGTCGCGACAGGCGTGAATGGAGGGACGAATGGAGACGTGTCATCTTCAGCGATGAGAGTCGCTTCTGCCTTGGTGCCAATGATGGTCGTATGCGTGTTTGGCGCCGTGCAGGTGAGCGCCACAATCAGGACTGAATACGACCGAGGCACACAGGGCCAACACCCGGCATCATGGTGTGGGGAGCGATCTCCTACACTGGCCGTACACCACTGGTGATCGTCGAGGGGACACTGAATAGTGCACGGTACATCCATACGTCATCGAACCCATCGTTCTACCATTCCTAGACCGGCAAGGGAACTTGCTGTTCCAACAGGACAATGCACGTCCGCATGTATCCCGTGCCACCCAACGTGCTCTAGAAGGTGTAAGTCAACTACCCTGGCCAGCAAGATCTCCGGATCTGTCCCCCATTGAGCATGTTTGCGACTGGATGAAGCGTCGTCTCCCGCGGTCTGCACGTCCAGCACGAACGCTGGTCCAACTGAGGCGCCAGGTGGAAATGGCATGGCAAGCCGTTCCACAGGACTACATCCAGCATCTCTACGATCGTCTGTGACTGTGTGTCAATAGATCGTTTTCTTCGAGGTAATTCATATTGTTCGGACACAATATATGTTCTAAAATCCTGCTGCATATCGACGTTAACGATATGGGCCTGTAATTTAGTGGATTACTCCTACTACCTTTCTTGAATATTGGTGTGACCTGTGCAACTTTCCAGTCTTTGGGTACGGATCTTTCGTCGAGCGAACGGTGGTATATGATTGTTAAGTATGGAGCTAATGCATCAACATACTCCGAAAGGAACCTAATTGGCATACAGTCTGAACCAGAACACTTGCTTTTATTAAGTGATTTAAGTTTCTTCACTACTCCGTGAGTATTTACTTCTACGTTACTCATGTTGGCAGCTGTTCTCGATTCGAATTCTGGAACATTTACTTTGTCTTCTTTTGTGACGGCATTTCGGAAGGCTGTGTTTAGTAACTCTGCTTTGGCAGCACTTTCTTCGATAGTATCTCCATTGCTATCGCGCAGAGAAGGCATTGATTGTTTCTTGCCGCTAACATACTTCTCATTCGACCAGAATCTCTTTGTATTTTCTGCCAGGTTTCGAGATAACGTTTCGTTGTGGAAACTGTTATAGGTATCTCGCATTGAAGTCCGCGCTAAATTTCGAGTCTGTTTAAATTTGGCATGTTTGTTTCGTTGTTTTTGCAATAGTGTTCTAACCCGTTTTGTGTAACAAGGAGGATCAGCTCAGTCTTTTGATAATTTATTTGGTATAAATCTCTCAATTGCTGCCGATACTATTTCTTTGAATTTAAGCCAATGTAGTCTACACTTATATTATTAATTTGGAATGAGTGGAGATTGTCTCTTAGGAAGGCGTCAAGTGAATTCTTATCTGCTTTTTTTCATAGGTATAATTTTCGCTTATTTTTCGAGGATTTGGGGATTACAATATTCAGTCTCGCTATGACAACTGTGTGTTCACTAATCCCTGAATCGGTTTTGATGCTCGTTATTAACTGAGGATTATTTGTTGCTAAGAGGTCAAGTGTGTTTTCACAACCGTTTACTATTCGAATGGGCTCATGAACTAACTGCTCTAAATAATTTTCAGAGAATGCGTTTAGCACAATTTCGGATGATATTTTATGCGTACCTCCGGAATTAAACATGTATTTTCGCCAACATATCGAGGATAAATTAAAGTCACCACCAACTATAATCGTATGAGTCGAGTATGTGTTTGAAATCAAACTCAAGTTTTTTTTAACCTTTCAGCAACTGTGTCATCTGAATTGGGAGATCGGTAAAATGATACAATTATTATTTTATTCCGGTTGCCAACAATGACCTCTGCCCATACTAACTCACTGGAACTATCTACTTCAGTTTCGCGACAAGATAAACTACTTCTGACAGCAACAAACACGCCACCGACAACCGTGTTTAGCCTGTCCTTTTAGAACACCGTTAGGTTCTTCGCAAAAATTTCGGCTGAGCTTGTAGCCGGCTTTAGCCAGCTTTCAGTGCCTATAACGATTTGAGCATTAGTGCTTTCTATTAGCGCTTGGAGCTCTGGTACTTTCCCAACACAGCTACGACAATTTACAACTGTTATACCGATGGTTCCAGTCCACGCCACACAGCCCCTGATACCCGTGTAGCCGCCTAGCCGCCTTCTGCGTATAGTGGACACCGGACCTATTCCGCGGAAGCCGAAACCCAACCACCCTTTGGCGCAAGTCGAGGAATCTTCAGCCTACACGGTCGCAGAACCGTCTGAGCCTCTGATTCAGACCGTCCACTCGGCTCTGTACCAGAGGTCCGCAATCGGTCCTGTCGACTATGCTGCAAATGGTCAGCTCTGCTTTCATCTTGCAAGCTAGACTGGCAGCCCTTACCACTTCTGTTAGCCGCTCGAAACCATAGAGAATCTCTTCTGACCCAAAGAAACAAACATCATTGGTACCGACGTGAGCAACCACCTGCAGTTGGCTGCACCCTGTGCTCTTCATGGCATCCGGGAGAACCCTTTCCACATCTGGAATGACTCCACCCGGTATGCACACGGAGTGCACATTGGTTTCCTTACCCTTCTTGTCAGCTAAGACACTAAAGGGCCACATAACGCGCCTAACGTTGGAGCTCCCAGCTATCAATAATCCCACCCTCTGCGATTGCCTGGATCTTGCAGGCCGAGTGATTTCCTCTGAAACAGGACAGGCGACAGCATCTGGCTCAGCGACAGCGTCAGCAGACAGGCAGCACCTGGAACCTGTTTGTCAGACAAACTGGGGAGGCCTTAAGTGCGGCCGTCTGGGAAGCCTTTCGCCGCCTGCCTCGCCCCGGGGCGACCTCCCACTCCACCACTGGTGAAGGGTCAGCCTCGGTGCGAGCAGTAACTGGGTTGGCCACCGGTGAGGACCGATCGGAGGACTCTGACGTGAGGGACGTCCATTGGTTCCCCCGGCCGGTCCCCAACAGTGGTGCCCATCCACTGCAGCCTCAAGCTGTGTAACCGCAGCCACCACAGCCTGAAGACGAGAGCGAAGTGTCACCAACTCGTCTCGCATCCGCTCACAATAATCGCAGTCCCTGTCCATACTTAAGACAGTGGAAAACTAAACTATGCAGATAAACGGACTGTCGGCACGTGCTACACAACTCTACTCTACTGGTAGACGCTGACGGAAACGCACTAACTGTGTCTAGTAATACGCAGACATTCGAAAACCTAACTACCGAAGCACTCAGGTGAAACTAAATAATTTGTTCCTGATTAGGAACTTGTAATATGTCACAAAGTCCGCAGCTCGTGGTCGTGCGGTAGCGTTCTTGCTTCCCACGCCCGGGTTCCCGGGTTCGATTCCCGGCGGGGTCAGGGATTTTCTCTGCCTCGTGATGACTGGGTGTTGTGTGATGTCCTTAGGTTAGTTAGGTTTAAGTAGTTCTAAGTTCTAGGGGACAGATGACCATAGATGTTAAGTCCCATAGTGCTCAGAGCCATTTCAACCATTTTTATGTCACAAAATCGGTTTATTCTCCGACGCAAACGAAATCGGGACAACTGTAGCTATTATATATTAAATTTACACGCAGAAACTCAAGAAACTAAATTGTTAAAGCACACAGATGATACAATAAAATTCTCTACTGGTCAGGAAGTCGTAAATGACACAAACGCGGTTACTTCCCTGTTGCTGCGTCTGTCTCGGTCGGCTACTGCTGCCTGACTCATATGAAATTCCCAAAGCTCAGTGCAGACACGAGGAGATTCTGACTGAAGTGTATTCTTTGAAAATAGGTCTGAATACGAAGCAGATTTCGAGAAACTACAGACTGGTAACCCCTCCACAGAGATACCCCTTACCACAGAGACTGAATGTAATTACCGCCTCCAATGATGCCGTCATCGACAAGACGTTAAACCCTATCTTCTCTCCTTCCTTCCTCTAATGTGAATCGAGAAAGATACCTTCAAAATTAGGAAGTAGCAAAAAATTAAAAACGGAACAATTAGTAAGTGCAAAATGCGACCTATGTGACAATGGGTGTACAATATGAGAAACACCTTGTAACAGGACAAAACTGGCGAGCGGTTGTTCCGGTTAGTCTCAGAATAACATCACGTACTCTATCAACCTGTGAAGGTCAATTTAGTTTCCTCCTTCCCTTCTGGGTGCTTAACTCTGTCGGGCATTGTACAGGGTAGAGCAAATGAAAGTGGCCTGGAGAACAGAGATCCAGGACACAAAGAGCCAGTCTCTTGCGACAGGCATTGGGTTGATTTGGCAGAAGACTGAAGCATTTTCTCGTGAACTACAGTCACATTTCCGGATGTTTTTCGACTTGTTGAAAACAGATCTTGTCTGACGTCATTTTCGGACAAAGCGTTGCATGGCACTATTTTCTGTCACTTTGACACCATTAGACTTCTAGACAAGCAACTGAGCACAACTTACCCACGACTTTGTTGTCACGTACCTTTCCACAGCGGACACCCGCTTATTGTTCCATCGTCCTCTTTGCACTGCTCCGCCGACACTGAGACAGCCCACACTACGTTCTGAAACGGTGTGGATCGCATGGCGGGCGTACACGTTGTGTGCGAGTCACGAGGTATTGTTATATGTACGTTCACGTCCAATGGTATCCACTCGTCAGGGCCACTTTTATTTGCCCCGCATTGTAGATGCAAGATAACTTTGTATAATGTTCTGTGGTGTAGGCCTACAACTGAAATCTTACCAAATGGAAGTCTCTGAAGCTGTTCCCAACGCAAAGAAGTTTTCCAAATAGCAGTTAAAGGAGACAATACATGGTATATACCTGATCTGGAAACAACTCTTATTTCAAGAGATTACTGATCACGGAAAATGAATTTTTTTTCTCGCTGCAGCAAGAATATGAAAATATCTTGAAGGTATTTCTCACGTCGGTCATTTCATAAATGATATACACAATATTTAACTATACCATGTTACCTTTATATTATCTTTCTTTAATGTATAACAAAACGAGAATGGTCTATTTTATTTTAACAGGAGAATGGCCTACGTATACAAAAGCTGACCTACACTTAGGTAGTAATTGAATACGATTGTGAAAACCAGTGTAAACGCAACGAGTATCATGGTAAGAAATGAAATTAATTTATTGCTTCACTCAACATCCATAGAATCCGGTTCATTTTCTAGCCCTATACTCTTCAAAAATGGTTCAAATGGCTCTGAGCACTATGGGACTTAACATCTAAGGTCATCAGTCCCCTAGAACTTAGAACTACTTAAACCTACCTAACCTAAGGACAACACACACATCCATGCCCGAGGCAGGAATCGAACCTGCGACCGTAGCGGTCGCGCGGTTCCAGACTGAAGTGCCTAGAACCGCACGGCCACTCTGGCCGGCCCCTATACTCTTACTGGTACAACTAAAACGTTTCGTCACCCATGAAAAATAAAAAAAATTACTTAAATATTATGTGGTGATCTTAAACTTCGTTACCCCCAACCAGATCACGACACCACAAGTTCAATAACTTGAGAAAACACTGACTTGGAAAAATGTCAACAGCTCGCATAAAAAAGTAAAAAAAAGACACCCAAAAACACTGCCACTGGCTGTCGAATTTGTACAGAGCTTCTGCCGCAGCTCTCAACCAATAAGAATAAGTGACAAATACATTTTATTTCACCTATACATTTTACTTTTTTGGTTGGATTCTAGTGTCCGTCACTACAATGTCTCGCATTACTAGCACTTGGCGATCTTGATTACGAAAATGTTGCCTCCAGAGAAAGTAATCGTGGAGTGTAGTTGCATATACAAGATGGTTTTTCTTCTTTTCTTTTTTTTTTGATACAACTAAATATTGTACGAAAATGTTCTATGTGAAGACTTAATGTTAGTGGAGGAGACATCAGTCTATGATACAACTCGCCACCAAACCACCCCTCCTGTGTTGGCCGGGACAACTTTGTATTTATAAATTGAAATCCCCCATTTTTATTACATATTCGGATGCTTCGCCAAAAGATACGTACGGTTTACCCAAACCATTGTTTCCCATTCGTGGTAAATAGCGCTATACTCGACAAATATGAAGCGTGCCTGTTTTCGCAATTAAAAAGCGACGCATTTGATTCTACATTTCATTTACTATGTAAATGTAAACCCTTTTGTTTCAACGGTTGATATTTATATTTAAAATTTACTTTGGTGTTTCAGGTTTGATTATCCAATACAGTATGTTTAACCGTTTTATTGCGTGGTTAGAAACTACGTTTGGCGTGATCCAGGAACCAAGACGAGGGGACGGAAAACTACGTTCCCACTATTTTCCAGAAATGTCGATGTCTAGCAATATCATTTGTACTGCAATCACATTTACAACACATTTGAACATGAATATCAACAATTAGATCAGAAAGGTTTACATTTACATAGTAAATGAAATGTAGAATCAAATTCGTCGTTTATTAAATGCAAGAACAGGCACATTTGATATTTGTCGATTACGGCGCCATCTGCCACGAATGAGTAACAATGGTTTGAGTAAGCCGTACGTATTTTTTGCGCAGAATCCGTGCATGCAAAAAAAAATGGGGGATTGCCATTTGGAAACACAAATTTGATTCCGCCAACGCAGGAGGGATGGTTAGGAGGTTGCCAGCTGTAGCACAGGCAGATGTTTCCTTAACCAATATTAATATTTCACTTAAAAGATTTTTACTCGTACGATGCGTCCTTTTCGATGTATTTAGTTGTCTCGAGCCAAGACGAACACCATTCGTATTGACCCATGCTATAGCACTCTCGAAGCCGTGTTTGTCTATTTCGTTGCGTGGCGTGGTTCACCATTTATTGACAGAAATCGCGGAATTATACATAATATCGTCACATAGAAAAAAAAAACTCTCTACGTATCTGGCGGAGGTTCGAGTCCTCCCTCGGGCATGGGTGTGTGTGTTTGTCCTTAGGATAGTTTAGGTTAAGTAGTATGTAAGCATAGGGTCTGATGACCTTAGCAGCTACGTCCCATGAGATTTCACACACATTTGAACATTTTTTTTCTCTACGTATGTGACGTCACTGTGTGTAATTCAATGAAATGTATTATACGACTCCATGATGTTCAAAGTGTGAAAATAGAATTGTTATACATCAGGATGAAGCTGTCAGTAGCTAACCACACCAGAAGAAGGCAGTCAGTTGTCGAAACCGGTAACGTGAACATTGTTAATATTAAGTCATTTTGACGTAACAAATTATCATACACACCTTTCAACTTACTTATGATTGGTATACAAACGTTGCCCATATCCCTATAGTCTGCGAAGGAATCATATTTTCATCATTCCTGCTCTTGGATCCTTGTTTATAATCACATCACAGCCACAGAAACGATTCAACTAGCTGGAAATTGTATAACCGACCACCCACATTTAACTTGTCACAATCCTCATATAAGACAGGCTTTTGTTTGTTTTTGTCTCTTTTGGTTTGAACTTAATGTAAGACCTTAGATCTTCACAACATTTTAAACTCAATTTCAACCACACATTCCTTTAAAAACGTAGGGCGTTATGGATGAGACAAAATACTCGGTACTTTGTCAATCTGTAGCTGAAAATTACGTAATTGTTGTAAATTTTGCGCTATCCAGTCGTGGTTGTCAACTAGTGTGTGACTAACGAAATAACAAAATGGAAAATGCATTTACGAGTTCTTAATAATATAAAGGAAAAGATAAACATCAGATAGAACTTCATGCAGACGCGGTCGTCAGTTATTTTACTGAAAGAAGTTGTCAGTATCCTAAGTGGATTAATGCAGTAGAAATTGACTTATGGAAGAAACGAGTATCCATTGCCAAAGGGTTAAATAATACGTGCGGCGACTTGCGCTTAGCTAGTGCAAACTGCGCCCACCACAAATATGTGTTTGCGTGAGAGGTGTAGAAGTAATCGGAAGGCGTACCAATTCATTGTGCTGACAGTTGGCAACACGAAGGTGAAAGGCAATGAAACGGTAAATCGCCGCTTATCCGATGAGCCAACAGCGGCGGACACGGCCACACATTCATCAATCACGTGCCATTAATTTGGATGACGTCACTTGATGACGCCCGCCGCAGTAGTTACGGCTGCCGTGGTGGGGGGAATAGCATCTCCAGCAGAGTGACTGGCTAGACAGGATAGCCGCCCCACGTGACGTCATATCTCACGTCGGCGTGCAGTCCCCGGCGCTGGCGTTTTCCGTACGTGTGTGTTTACATGCCGTGTGGCGCTTCTGACACATAGTAGCGGGACACGACACATTTCATGCTAATGCGCTTACTTCCAGCTAGGTGTCCCCTTTGCGCTTGTATTCTCGACTGACTTCTTCTCTTCAACTAACGCCTAATCTACATAATGACCAAAATAAAACTGGATTAGAAATTTTGCACCAGACACCAACCAAAACATTATCCATTCGCTGTTCGCAACGCAGTGATGAAAATTTTCTGATGCATAACGGCTCGTATCCTGTGAGTTCATATACTTGGGTATAACTCAAATGGCAGACGAATCATATGCACTGAGATGACAAGCGTCATAGGATAGCGATACGCACACATACAGATGACGGTAGTATCGCGTACACCAGGTGTCAAAGGGTAATGCAATGACGGAGGTGTCATTTGTTCTCAAGTGGTTCATGTGAAAAGGTTTCCGACGTTATTATGGCCGCCGATGGAATTAACGGAATTTTAACGTGCAATGGTAGTCGGAGTGTAAAGAGTGTGCCAAGAATACCAAATTCTAGGCATTACCTCTCACCACGGACAAAGCAATGGCCGACGTCCTTCACTTAGCGACCGAGAGCAGCGTCCTTTGAGTGGAGTTGACAGTGCTAACACACGAGCAACATTGTGTGAAGTAACCGCAGAAATCAACGACGGACATTAGAACAGTGCGGCGAAAATTGGGGTTAATGCGCTATGGCAGGAGATGGCCGAAGCACGGACCTTTGCTACCAGCACGATCTCGCCTGCAACACATCTCCTGGGTTCGTGACCATATCGGTTGGACACTAGACGACTGGAAACCCGTGGCCTTGTCAGACAAGTCCTGTTTGCGGTTGGTAAGAGCTGACGGTAGGATTCGAGTGTGGCGCAGACCCTACGAATCCATGGACCCAAGTTGTCAACAAAGCATTGCACTGGCAGTTGGTGGCTCCATAATGGAGTGGGCCACGTTTACATGGAATGGACTGGATTCTCTCGTTCAACTGAACCGATCATTGACCGGAAAAGTTCGGCTACTTGGAGACCATTTGCAGCCATTCAACGATGTCATTTCATCGGGCAACAATTGTTCACGTTTGGTTTGAAGAACATTCTAGACGTGTCGAGCGAATTATTCGGCCATCCAGATCGCCCGACATGAATCCCACCGAACTTTTATGGACATAATGGACAGGTCAGGTCGAGCACAAAATCCTGCACTGGCCACACTTTTGCAGTTATGGCCGGCTGTAGAAGCAGCATTGCACAATATTTCTGGAAGGGACTTCCAGCGTCGAGTCCTGCATTAAGGTGGGCAAAAGGACGTCCGATACGATGTTAGAAGGTATCACATAATTTTCGTCACCTCCATGTACGTCACTGAGACCTGACATCCAGAACCACATTCGTAGGGAATTATTGCATTTCATGAGAAGAAATAGCGATATTCCTTAAATATTAGCAGAGATAGCTGCGACCAGTCAATTATGATACATTGCTTTTTAGTATCATAAACTAGTTTTCAGGTCTTTTCAAGCTCATCTTCAGATAAGGCATAAAGAAGTTTCTGTATTCGTGTTTGTATCAGGATGCTTCATGCGGCGGTATGGACACTATTGATATTAGCTTCCATGTGGAACTTTCCATTGTCACTGCGTGTCATCCAAGGAGCTAAACAGTTCTACATCACATGGCGAGTGCTGGCTGATTCCTGCTGGCACTAAATGCTTACGAATCAATAGTACCAAGTAGTGAATGATGATGAATGGTGCTTAAATGCCTATCTGATTGGAAATGACAATGGGAGTTGCCAGTGAAAGCTAATAACAGTGCCGGCCGTACTGGCGCATGAAGCAATCCCCAGCACCCACCATCATACTGTAAACATTAGTCTATAACTTCTGCATGCTTCTTTTGAAAGTGAACATGAAAAAGCTTAAAAATAGTTTATGGCCATAAAAAAATACTGCTGGCTGCAGCAAAACTTATTTAAATTTCATTGAGTATTCGGTAATTGGGTTCTATAGTTTCTATAATTGATAAGCTTAATTTAAAATAAAGCTTTTGTCTTGGATCTGTGTAATGCCACAGTATCTTCATCCGGGTTATCGTCAGTAGTGGACGAATCGATGACTAATGCGCAGGTGTACAGTAGTAGCGTGGGAAATAACATTGTTTCCAGAATGAGATTTTCACTCTGCAGCGGAGTGAAAATCTCATTCTGGAAACATCCCCCAGGCTGTGGCTAAGCCATGTCTCCGCTATATCCTTTCTTTCAGGAGTGCTAGTTCTGCAAGGTTCGCAGGAGAGCTTCTGTAAAGTTTGGAAGGTAGGAGACGAGATACTGGCAGAAGTAAAGCTGTGAGTACCGGGCGTGAGTCGTGCTTCGGTAGGTCCCGAGTTCGAGTCTCGGTCGGGCACACAGTTTTAATCTGCCAGGAAGTTTCAAATAACATTGTGTCATACTTTCGGAGAAACTCACCAGAGTTTTCTTGTGTCTCATTGGCGAATTGAGTACGACTACAGGACGAAATTTTGTAGCACCTATCAGCCACACACTCAAAGGATTATTAAATTCCGACTGTATCTGAGGCCGACAAACAGACAGAGTAAATACAAAATACAGTTCCCTTAAAATTATTCAACTAAATGGGCAGAGATTCAAGGTAGTACCTAGTCAACTATCACTGAAGATGGAAGAGGAAAATTTGGATATTATTCTTATCCAAGAGACCTTTATAGTCGATAAGAACACCAGGTGGTGTCCTCCAGGATTCCGTCTATTCTACAGCAGTATTCGGACTACGAACTTGACTATGCAGTAGCTGACCACCGCATGTAATGCACACACAGCTCTGGCTGCTGTGCCTGGTGAATTTTGGGATATATATCCGATAAGTCTACACTGCCAGTTCCATACCCCAATTGACCAGTTCCTAAACCGAATGGATACCACATCCACAAACTACATGGGAAACCTATTATAATAGCAATAGACGCAACCACCATTTCACCACTGTGGCACATACACAGATGAAGCAGACAGAAAACTAGAGGATTTCTTTTTTCAATACAGCTTAACAGTAGCAAATCAAGATTCGCCACTTACAACTGTCTGTGGACCAACTGGTGAAAGTAACATAGACGTAAGGTTTTGCTCAGCTCATATAGCAAGAATTTCCTCTCAGTGGACGATCCACGAGGAATGGATATCTGGCGACCACAGAGTTACCACATTTGAAATCTCGCAACAACAGCGGGAGATGGCCTCAGAAGAGCTGCAGAGATACAATATTGCCTTTGCAAAATGGCAAGTGTTTGACCGCCATCTGGCCATCAGCATGTAAACCTGGCCAAACCCAACGGAAATAAACGCAAATGAGGAAGTAGAACTACTACATACAGCAATACAGGAGAGCTGTCCATGAGAAGAAGAACACATCTGAAAAATGCTGTGTCCTGATGGAACGACTCATTCATGAAAATGCCCCAGGATACAATGGCAACCCGACACAGGCTGCAAACTGCACGACTTGTAAACAACGAGGCAGAAATAGTGCCAGCAAAGGGAATTTACAGGACAAAAAAGAAACACGTATATCAAAGCCAAGGCAGAATCGTGGAAGAAATGGATGAAATACTGCAACAGTAATGACTCGTGGAAGCTAAATGATAGAATTCCTAGCCCTATTAATGGCACTGAATCTGTCCCCAGTAATGTAAAGATGTGCCTGGGCTCTATCATAGCTGCTGCTTTGATATTTAGCTTACTTTGCCCGGAAATTCCGAAAAACCGTTTAAGGAATTTTTTTTTCTAGCTAGCCAGTAGTTTTTAATTCTTTACTTTCAGCTTCATAATTTCTTTCAGTTTCTCTCTACATTAGATCAACGTACATTTACGCCATCTGTCGGAGACTAATGTAGCCACTGCTGAAAATGTGACACTGTTCACAGTGTTGAAAGAAACAGAAAGGCAGCGGTAAGGCGGCAAATTCTCATCATTCTGACGACTGCTATCAAAAAAAGATTAACTTCTGCAGGGATACACCGTTGCTCCTACGACATTAGCATATCGATGTGCAGACATGAACAGATCTTTGTTTCTTCTACTACCGAGCTGTTAGAAGCAGAAATGATTCTGAGTCTGCGCCTAGCACCATTAGTTTTCTCTTTATGTGAATGAATGGTGAGTGGTGCTCAAGTCAGGCAGATACTTTTGCGCGAGACGGACACTCTAGCTGGCGCGCCTTGTCGTCTGGAACAGCTCACGGCCCGCACAGTTAACAGCAACTCGGGTTAGTAGTGTGATGTTTAGTACGTGGCTCCTAACCTGTCTATCGGACAAGGTGGCGGAGATAGGCACTGGACTCGTATTTAGGGGAAAGGCGATTCAAATCCATGTCCAGCCATTCCGATTTTGATTTTCTTTGATTTTCCTTAAAAGCTTAGAGCTAAGGGAGGTGGAAAAAAAATTATATATATGTATTGTTTATTATTGCCCTTTTCTGCAGCGTATAGGATTATCTGTCACACTTAATGTCCCTATCCTTAACCTTAACTAACGAGTTTGGAGTGGTAAATTGATCTGATAAAAATATTCTCCCTTATTAAATGTTGCATAGTGGAATGTGACTGCATTTCGACAAAGTGGATGATACTGATATTAGTGAGGAAACTACCCAAATCCACTCTAAATCTGCCAGCTTCTAATGCAGGTAAAGGAGAATGAATGTCACCCCATTTACTTGGAACTACACTCCTGGAAATTGAAATAAGAACACCGTGAATTCATTGTCCCAGGAAGGGGAAACTTTATTGACACATTCCTGGGGTCAGATACATCACATGATCACACTGACAGAACCACAGGCACATAGACACAGGCGACAGAGCATGCACAATGTCGGCACTAGTACAGTGTATATCCACCTTTCGCAGCAATGCAGGCTGCTATTCTCCCATGGAGACGATCGTAGAGATGCTGGATGTAGTCCTGTGGAACGGCTTGCCATGCCATTTCCACCTGGCGCCTCAGTTGGACGAGCGTTCGTGCTGGACGTGCAGACCGCGTGAGACGACGCTTCATCCAGTCCCAAACATGCTCAATGGGGACAGATCCGGAGATCTTGCTGGCCAGGGTAGTTGACTTACACCTTCTAGAGCACGTTGGGTGGCACGAGATACATGCGGACGTGCATTGTCCTGTTGGAACAGCAAGTTCCCTTGCCGGTCTAGGAATGGTAGAACGATGGGTTCGATGACGGTTTGGATGTACCGTGCACTATTCAGTGTCCCCTCGACGATCACCAGTGGTGTACGGCCAGTGTAGGAGATCGCTCCCCACACCATGATGCCGGGTGTTGGCCCTGTGTGCCTCGGTCGTATGCAGTCCTGATTGTGGCGCTCACCTGCACGGCGCCAAACACGCATACGACCATCATTGGCACCAAGGCAGAAGCGACTCTCATCGCTGAAGACGACACGTCTCCATTCGTCCCTCCATTCACGCCTGTCGCGACACCACTGGAGGCGGGCTGCACGATGTTGGGGCGTGAGCGGAAGACGGCCTAACGGTGTGCGGGACCGTAGCCCGGCTTCATGGAGACGGTTGCGAATGGTCCTCGCCGATACCCCAGGAGCAACAGTGCCCCTAATTTGCTGGGAAGTGGCGGTGCGGTCCCCTACGGCACTGCGTAGGATCCTACGGTCTTGGCGTGCATCCGTGCGTCGCTGCGGTCCGGTCCCAGGTCGACGGGCACGTGCACCTTCCGCCGACCACTGGCGACAACATCGATGTACTGTGGAGACCTCACGCCCCACGTGTTGAGGAATTCGGCGGTACGTCCACCCGGCCTCCCGCATGCCCACTATACGCCCTCGCTCAAAGTCCGTCAACTGCACATACGGTTCACGTCCACGCTTTCGCGGCATGCTACCAGTGTTAAAGACTGCGATGGAGCTCCGTATGCCACGGCAAACTGGCTGACACTGACGGCGGCGGTGAACAAATGCTGCGCAGCTAGCGCCATTCGACGGCCAACACCGCGGTTCCTGGTGTGTCCGCTGTGCCGTGCGTGTGATCATTGCTTGTACAGCCCTCTCGCAGTGTCCGGAGCAAGTATGGTGGGTCTGACACACCGGTGTCAATGTGTTCTTTTTTCCATTTCCAGGAGTGTATATCCCTACTTTGCCGTGCGACGATATCACCCTAAGTTGCAATTGTATATGAGAACGGCTGGCGCACGCCATCTGGATACGGCTGCACAAGTGTTTGCGGCTGTTCTTACCTTTGCTGAAACCTTCCTGCACACTTGGACTCAGTTTGTCCTACCGCAGACTACTCTTGTATCCTTCTGTATGCGTGAGATCTACTGCTTGCCCACAGGCCAGATAAAGATAGTGAGTGATTCACTGCGAGTACACCAGTATAGAAGAGTAATTCGAATGCACCATCTGCTCGTGAACCTTAGTAAATTCGTCACTCTGAGAACAGACGAATGTACAGCTCTCTGAAACACGCTGGCACATTCACTAAACATTCATAGTCAGTTATGCGTCTAATATGTGCAGCCTCCTCCCCCCCATGAACCATGGACCTTGCCGTTGGTGGGGAGGCTTGCGTGCCTCAGCGATACAGATAGCCGTACCGTAGGTGCAACCACAACGGAGGGGTATCTGTTGAGAGGCCAGACAAACGTGTGGTTCCTGAAGAGGGGCAGCAGCCTTTTCAGTAGTTGCAAGGGCAACAGTCTGGATGATTGGCTGATCTGGCCTTGTAACAATAACCAAAACGGCCTTGCTGTGCTGGTACTGCGAACGGCTGAAAGCAAGGGGAAACTACAGCCGTAATTTTTCCCGAGGGCATGCAGCTTTACTGTATGATTACATGATGATGGCGTCCTCTTGGGTAAAATATTCCGGAGGTAAAATAGTCCCCCATTCGGATCTCCGGGCGGGGACTACTCAAGAGGATGTCGTTATCAAGAGAAAGAAAACTGGTGTTCTACGGATCGGAGCGTGGAATGTCAGATCCCTTAATCGGGCAGGTAGGTTAGAAAATTTAAAAAGGGAAATGGATAGGTTGAAGTTAGATATAGTGGGAATTAGTGAAGTTCGGTGGCAGGAGGAACAAGACTTCTGGTCAGGTGACTACAGGGTTATAAACACAAAATCAAATAGGGGGAATGCAGGAGTAGGTTTAATAATGAATAGGAAAATAGGAATGCGGGTAAGCTACTACAAACAGCATAGTGAACGCATTATTGTGGCCAAGATAGATACGAAGCCCACACCTACTACAGTAGTACAAGTTTATATGCCAACTAGCTCTGCAGATGACGAAGAAATTGAAGAAATGTATGATGAAATAAAAGAAATTATTCAGATTGTGAAGGGAGACGAAAATTTAATAGTCATTGGTGACTGGAATTCGAGTGTAGGAAAAGGGAGAGAAGGAAACATAGTAGGTGAATATGGATTGGGGGACAGAAATGAAAGAGGAAGCCGCCTGGTAGAATTTTGCACAGAGCACAACATAATCATAACTAACACTTGGTTTAAGAATCATGAAAGAAGGTTGTATACATGGAAGACCCCTGGAGATACTAAAAGGTATCAGATAGATTATATAATGGTAAGACAGAGATTTAGGAACCAGGTTTTAAATTGTAAGACATTTCCAGGGGCAGATGTGGACTCTGACCACAATCTATTGGTTATGACCTGTAGATTAAAACTGAAGAAACTGCAAAAAGGTGGGAATTTAAGGAGATGGGACCTGGATAAACTAAAAGAACCAGAGGTTGTACAGAGATTCAGGGAGAGCATAAGGGAGCAATTGACAGGAATGGAGGAAATAAATGCAGTAGAAGAAGAATGGGTAGCTTTGAGGGATGAAGTAGTGAAGGCAGCAGAGGATCAAGTAGGTAAAAAGACGAGGGCTAGTAGAAATCCTTGGGTAACAGAAGAAATATTGAATTTAATTGATGAAAGGAGAAAATATAAAAATGCAGTAAGTGAAACAGGCAAAAAGGAATACAAACGTCTCAAAAATGAGATCGACAGGAAGTGCAAAATGGCTAAGCAGGGATGGCTAGAGGACAAATGTAAGGATGTAGAGGCCTATCTCACTAGGGGTAAGATAGATACCGCCTACAGGAAAATTAAAGAGACCTTTGGAGATAAGAGAAGGACTTGTATGAATATCAAGAGCTCAGATGGAAACCCAGTTCTAAGCAAAGAAGGGAAAGCAGAAAGATGGAAGGAGTATATAGAAGGTCTATACAAGGGCGATGTACTTGAGGACAATATTATGGAAATGGAAGAGGATGTAGATGAAGATGAAATGGGAGATACGATACTGCGTGAAGAGTTTGACAGAGCACTGAAAGACCTGAGTCGAAACAAGGCCCCCGGAGTAGACAATATTCCATTGGAACTACTGACGGCCGTGGGAGAGCCAGTCCTGTCAAAACTCTACCATCTGGTGAGCAAGATGTATGAAACAGGCGAAATACCCTCAGACTTCAAGAAGAATATAATAATTCCAATCCCAAAGAAAGCAGGTGTTGACAGATGTGAAAATTACCGAACTATCAGTTTAATAAGTCACAGCTGCAAAATACTAACACGAATTCTTTACAGACGAATGGAAAAACTAGTAGAAGCCAACCTCGGGGAAGATCAGTTTGGATTCCGTAGAAACACTGGAACACGTGAGGCAATACTGACCTTACGACTTATCTTAGAAGAAAGATTAAGGAAAGGCAAACCTACGTTTCTAGCATTTGTAGACTTAGAGAAAGCTTTTGACAATGTTGACTGGAATACTCTCTTTCAAATTCTAAAGGTGGCAGGGGTAAAATACAGGGAGCGAAAGGCTATTTACAATTTGTACAGAAACCAGTTGGCAGTTATAAGAGTCGAGGGACATGAAAGGGAAGCAGTGGTTGGGAAGGGAGTAAGACAGGGTTGTAGCCTCTCCCCGATGTTGTTCAATCTGTATATTGAGCAAGCAGTAAAGGAAACAAAAGAAAAATTCGGAGTAGGTATTAAAATTCATGGAGAAGAAATAAAAACTTTGAGGTTCGCCGATGACATTGTAATTCTGTCAGAGACAGCAAAGGACTTGGAAGAGCAGTTGAATGGAATGGACAGTGTCTTGAAAGGAGGATATAAGATGAACATCAACAAAAGCAAAACAAGGATAATGGAATGTAGTCTAATTAAGTCGGGTGATGCTGAGGGAATTAGATTAGGAAATGAGGCACTTAAAGCAGTAAAGGAGTTTTGCTATTTGGGGAGCAAAATAACTGATGATGGTCGAAGTAGAGAGGATATAAAATGTAGACTGACAATGGCAAGGAAAGCGTTTCTGAAGAAGAGAAATTTGTTAACATCGAGTATAGATTTAAGTGTCAGGAAGTCATTTCTAAAAGTATTCGTATGGAGTGTAGCCATGTATGGAAGTGAAACATGGACGATAAATAGTTTAGACAAGAAGAGAATAGAAGCTTTCGAAATGTGGTGCTACAGAAGAATGCTGAAGATTAGATGGGTAGATCATGTAACTAATGAGGAAGTATTGAATAGGATTGGGGAGAAGAGAAGTTTGTGGCACAACTTGACCAGAAGAAGGGATCGGTTGGTAGGGCATGTTCTGAGGCATCAAGGGATCACCAATTTAGTATTGGAGGGCAGCGTGGAGGGTAAAAATCGTAGAGGGAGACCACGAGATGAATACACTAAGCAGATTCAGAAGGATGTAGGTTGCAGTAGGTACTGGGAGATGAAAAAGCTTGCACAGGATAGAGTAGCATGGAGAGCTGCATCAAACCAGTCTCAGGACTGAAGACCACAACAACAACAACATGTGCAGCCTGGGACACACAGAGATAGAGTTCCTCCTCACTCGGAGAGTGCCGAATCCTTACTGCCCCTCACTTCTGCCCTCAGAGCAAGACAAGATCCCACGCTCTAGGCTACAGGCTTGATCTTATTTTCGCCGTCTAATGACAGCTCATGTTTCTGAAACAGTACCTTCCTCCTGCATCATGCAAGCCAATCGTCGTCCACGTTATTTAGCTGTGCCGTGGAAAATTTGCACTTCAGCTGCTACTTTTGGGATCGGCCAACGGCCGAGCGGCATTTTCAATCTCAAGCTCCTCTGCCTCTATGCTTGTCGCCCAGACGCTCTCTCCGTCACTCCCTGACTCCACTATCGCATCAGTCGCAACGGTCGCTTCGCTCTAAGCGGGGCGCTGAACCGCCCAGGTGGTCTCGGCTACACCTGCTCGGACTGTGCAGAAAAACTGCTCTCTCTCCCTCGCTTCTCCGAAGCTACTGGCCGCTTCTCGTGTCATTTCAAAACTTTAAGCTTTATCCTGCTTTGCTTATTACCTTATCACGCATTAATGACGATAAGCAATGCCATCCTCATTGTCAGTATGTAAATAATTCTCTCATTTCTTTCCCGTCGTGAAAATATGCAAATTGATTATACTGTTATCTATTTATGCAATATCCCAATAGAAACCGACGTCTTTTAATGCAAATGACAGGTTGATCCTTTTCGAACTGAAACAACCGACTGCCTTCTCTATCCTTCCATTCCCCTAATTCTAGATTGTTCTCTGTCTCTAGTAACTTCTTCTCTCTTCTTACTTTTCCTGGTCGTTATCCCGCATCTTCAATCGGTGGGCGTATTATTTTTGGTTTCATGACTCAATGCATTTTTTGTCCGAATTTTCACGGTCCAGCGGCGAGTGGGAAATGGACAAATGGAATGCCAAATTGACCAGATTCAGATGTACGAGGCCTGTTCAGAAAGTAAGCTCCGATTGATTGCCAAATTGAAACCACAGTGAACATCAGAAATGTTTTACTTGTAACAATTAGCTACACCTTTCAGCTACTTCTCTACGTAGTCGCCGTTCTGACTTAGACTTTTGTCATAGCATTGTACCAACTTTTCAATAGCCTCATCATAGAAGGCAGCCGCCAGTGCTTTACGCCAATTCTCCACGCTGGCCTGCACCTCGTTGTCTGTTTCAAAATGTTGTCTTCAAAGACAGCGGTTCATGTGACCAGAGATGAAACTCAGGGGGAGACAATTGCGGACTGTATTGTGGGTAATCTAACATTTCCATTTGAAAACGATGCAGGAGCATCTTCACTGCCCCTGCAGAATGCGGCTGAGAATTGTCGTGAAGACGAAATAGCACGACAGTTATGTAATGTTAGCTGCATAGCTTCAGGCGAAATTTCTCACCAGGCCCTCGTACTTGGCGGCAGGCACTATTTTCTAGACATCTTTACGCACTCACTGCGAGCTCAGAAATGAGAAGAGCGACGTGATGCTAACTGGGGTTATACTAGAGACACTACCCAACACATCTGTGCAAAGCTTTATCGGATTTTCATAGTCGTTTCCATTTCGCGACCGATCGGAGCTTACTTTCTGAACGCCCCTCGTAATTTTGATAAAATGCGGTGTGTCCTCCTTTCGCCTTTATGAGGGCTTGAGCTCTGCTGCGGACACTTTCAGTGACGTGTGTGTATATCTGTGGGGGAACGGCAGCCCTTTCTTCCTTAAGAGCCGAAGCCGGACAGGGAACCAGTGTGGCCGGCCGGTGTGGCCGAGCGGTTATAGGCGCTTCAGTCTGGAACCGCGCGACCGCTACGATCACAGGTTCGAATCCGGCCTCGGGCATGGGTGTGTGTGATGTCCTTAGGTTAGTTAGGTTTAAGTAGTTCTAAGTTCTAGGGGACTGATGACCTCAGATGTTAAGTCCCATAGTGCTCAGAGCCATTTTTTTGAACCGGTGTGCGGTATGGAGGGACGTCGACATTCCAATTCATCCCAAAGATGTTCCACTGGGGTTCACGTTGGGACTCTGGGCAAGCAAGTCAATTACAGTAATGTTATTATCCACAAACCATTGGTCCTCAAATGCAACTTTATGACAGGGTACATTGCCACGCTGATTGAAACAGACATCGTATCCAAGCTGTCCCTCGACTGTACGGAGCAGAGGATGCTATAAAATGTGTTCGTATCCTTCCAAATTTAACATTTCACTACGTGCAATAAGGGAACCACATCCTAACCCAGAAAAATACGTCCAAACTGTAGCACCATCTCCACTGTATTTCACTGTTGGCACTACACATCATAGCAGATAACGTTCTCTAGGCGTATGCCAAACCGAAACTCTTCCATCGTATTTCCACAGAGTATGCTGTGATTCATCACTTCATAGCACTCGTTTCCAGTCACCTGCTCTCCAGTAGCATCGCTCTTTAACCGCTTGAAGCGTCGCTTTCCATGGGCTACAGAAATGTGTGACCTATAAGGAGCTCCTGGCTCATTGCATCCCATTCTTGGTAACTCCTTCCACAGAGCCATTGTGCTAGCCGGACCGTTGGGGCCTTTTGGAACTCACGAGTTGTTCCTTCCGCCGGTTTCAAGCTATTTTTATAACTGAGCGGTGGCGGCTTCTGTGAAGGCGCGCGCGAGATCCTACTGGCGCCACGTGTGCACGCGTTCCATCAACTCTGGCCCCCATCGTATCGTCTTTGCTTGGTTGTGTGTTCCCTCTGGGGTTGTGGGACACGGAGCTGTACGGGTTTGCCTGAGTACTCAGCGTCCTGGCGATTGCAGCGAGCTGAAACCGTTGACCGTTGGGGGGGGGGCGTGTTTTCCTGCAGCGCTGATCGTTGCTACCGGCGAATTAGCGGACGAGGAGCGGCTCTCGTGGAGTGCAACCTCGTTACGAATTGCTCAGTTATTTGTGGTGCGCTAAATACTCCAAGATACATTGAAGAACTTGTTCGTAGCTACGAGCAAGGGGACACTATTATCCGGTGCCTACCTGGCGGCCTGAAGCTATTGGCCTGCTTGGCATTTATCTGAAATTCTGTATGAAGACTGTATAGTAACTACTGTACTTAAAGATCGTTAATTCTGCCCGGTGAGAGCTGGTCAGGAATCTGGTTCCTTTATGTCTCTCGGTGACCGCTTTTGGGGCTGTGTGTTTCAGTCTGGAGGTTTTTGCAGGCGCTAAGCTAGTATTTTGGCAATGTTAACCTGGTACGTGAAATCATTTTTCGTTATCGTTGAGTATTTGATACTACTGATTTTAATTTCTGTTTTGTCTCAGATGGCTGTTGGAGTTGTTCATGGCTACGAAGAATTGTCCATTACTGAGGAAGGAGCGGATTATGAGGACGATGTGGAGGGGACAGTGCTGGTCAAGGAGTTTGGCGATGAGTCCTGTGTGCCATACCTTGTCGAACGCTTTCTGTACGTCCAAGAGTGTGGCACCAGTGCTGTGGCGGATTTGGCGGGCGTTGCAAATGTGCTCTACCAGCCGTGTCGTTTGGTGGACAGTGTTGTGGTTCTCTCGAAAGCCATATTGTTGGGGAGTGATAACGTTGCGTTCTGACAGGAAACGTTTTAGGTGAGAAAGAGGAGGGAGATAGGGCGATAATTGTGGAGGAATAGTAGGTCTTTCCCAGGCTTTGGTAAGGTGATAACCCAGGCAAGTTTCCAAGGCTTTGGGCAGTAGAGGAGTTGTAGACAGGCGTTGTAGATTTTCGTTAGCCGTTCTATGGAGATAGGAGGAAGGTCTTGAAAGTCTCTTCGGGTTTGCTGCCGGGTCCTAAAATCAACTTGACTCGATATTTCGGCGATCCAACTGGTCGCCATCTTCACGAAAATGCTGCTTCTGCTGATGAGACCCGCTGAGAACTGACGCCAGGCTACAAATCGGCGTCCTATATAGGCCTCCGTTCGGTACACGGCGCATGCGCCGCCCATCACGGTTGCTGCCCTCCAAGACAGGGAGGTGGCACCGCTCTTTGTGGAACACTGCTGGCAACTTAGGGCCGCACCGAAGAACGTTCAATTTTGATGCAAGATAGTACAGGATTCCACATCTTACTAAGAGGAAACTCATTGTCTCTGTTGATTAAATTATCAGCCAATCTAATTTCAATCGTCTCTTTATAGACACTGTTCCAAACACCGGAAATGTTGGCAACTACCACAGTTTCATCAAATTTCATACTGTGTCCGTCATTTATGCATTTCCGGCTGTTGTAGCCTCGTATGACGGCGATGTTCCACACACGTGTCATGCACTGTGCGAATCGAGCGGCCAATGTAAGCTTTCCCACATTCACACCGAATTTTGTACATACCGGGTTTCGTAAACCCCAAATCATCTTTCACAGAGCCGAGCAGTGCCCTAATCTTAGAAGGTGGACGGAACACACTCTTAATGTTAAAATTCCTTAAAATTCGTCCAATCTTATACGATAAGCCTCCAGCATAAGGGCGGCGCCACCTCCCTCTCTTGGAGGGCAGCAACCATGATGGGCGGCGCATGCGACGTGTACTGAACGGTGGCCTATATAGGATGTCGATTTGCAGCCTGGCGTCAGTTCTCAGCGGGACTCATCAGCAGAAGCAGCATTTTCCTGAAGATGGCGACCAGTTGGATCGCCGAAATATCAAGTTGATTTTAGGATCCGGCAGCAAAATCCGAAGAGACTTTCAAGATTTATTACGCCGGGAAAGCCTACGTAATCACAGGAGGAAAGTATTAAAGCGGTAAGGGAGAGCTTCTCGGGACCAGGGGCTTTCTTGTTGTGGAGGACATTAATATAGCTGCATACTTCGTCGGAAGTTATTGCGGGGAATCGGATTGCTGCAGGGGCCTTTAGCAGTCGGGTTACTGACTGCACAATACTCCCCACCTCATTTTATACTGGCGGGTCTGCCTCTCGTGACATCTGGTGGTCAATTCCGCCATTACGTTGGGATATCCGGGTACTTTTGGTCAGACAGCGTACATGAACGTTCGATACACCGGCAATAGCTCAAGTTTCACTGCAAATAACCGGCTTATCAGTTAGCAGGGACTAAACCACTTCCCGAAGCGGACAGTAGTCGGTTCGCTGCTGCCGCGCGATCCCCGGCGCTGGCAGCGGCAGGCGTCGCGTCGCTACAGCCGCCGGTGACAGCCGCGGGGTCTCCAGACGGCCATTACTTTGCGACGCGACGTCACTAATATGACGCATTGCACGACTCGGGTTTCGGCCGCGGCTCGGCGCGCCGGCGGCCATTCATCACGGCGACCAATTCCCCGCTGGTTTGTCGCCGAATGATCTGCGAATTCAGCTAATATCTGGCAGACGGCCGGCGCTTGAGTGATTAGCTGGGCCGTACCGCCGGGGACGGCTCCAGTCAGTCGACGCCGCGGCGCTAATCACTGTGACATCGTCCGATGGGTGCCGTTCATTTCCAGCCGCTTCCCACGTGTGTGCGTGTTTTTTTGCAAAAAGAGGGAAAGCGGGGACACGTGTCAGCTACTTGCAACTGGAGGCTGTTAGATTAGCGATATTTCGGAGTATCTCGTTGCAACATATGATACACTGGTGAGTCACTTTATTGAAAGCACCTGTTTCAAAGGTAGGGAATGAGGAAGAAATTTTTTTCATCCAGCCCAGCACAACATAACTAAATTAACTCACAGATAGCACCCGAAAGGCATATAATTAAAATAAATTTGCTGACAGGCCCGGCAAGAGCTTTTACAATAAAACCGTCATGCACCCAACAAGGTGTTGGGGACTGTCACTGGTGGCGCCGCTCAACTCGACTCTCCGTCTAAGTTCCCGGCAGCCACTGGCTACACTATAACATTCGGAAACGAATTCATTGAACTAAATACCATGTTCAAAGGATTTAGGGGAAAACACATGCCGGCCGCTGTGGCGGAGTGGTTCTAGGCGCTTCAGTCCGGAACCGAGCTGCTGCTACGGTCGCAGGTTCGAATCCTGCCTCGGGCATGAATGTGTGTGATGTCCTTACGTTAGTTAGGTTTAAGTAGATCTAAGTTTAGGGGACTGATGACCTCGGATATGAAGTTCCATAGTGCTTAGAGCTACACTACTGGCCATTAAAATTGCTACACCAAGAAGAAATGCAGATGATAAACGACTATTCATTGGACAAATATATTATACTAGAACTGACATGTGATTACATTTTCACGCAGTTTGGGTGCATAGATCCTGAGAAATCTGTACCCAGAACAACCACCTCTCTCCGCCTTGATACGCCTGGGCATTGAGTCAAACAGAACTTGGATGGCGTATTGTGACGAGCCAGTTGCTCGGCCACCATTGACCAGACGTTTCCAATTGGTGAGAGATCTGGAGAATGTGCTGGCCAGAGCAGCATTCGAACATTTTCTGTATGAAGAAAAGCCCGTACGGGACCTGCAACATGCTGTCGTGCATTATCCTGCTGAAATGTAGGGTTTCGCAGGGATCGAATGAAGGATAGAGCCACGGGTGGTAACACATCTCAAATGTAACGTTCACTGTTCAAAGTGCCGTCAATGCGAACAAGAGGTGACCGAGACGTGTAACCAATGGCACCCCATACCATCACACCGGGTGATTCGCCAGTATGGCGATGACGAATACACGCTTCCAATGTGCGTTCACCGCGATGTCGCCAAACACGGATGCGACCATCATGATGCTGTAAACAGAACCTGGATTCATCCGAAAACAAGACGTTTTGCCATTCGTGCATCCAGCTTCGTCGTTAACGACACCATCGCAGGCGCTCCTGTCTGTGATGCAGCGTCAGCGTAACCGCAGACATGGTCTCCGAGCTGATAGTCCATGCTGCTGCTGTTCGTGCAGATGGTTGTTGTCTTACAAACGTCTCCATCTGTTGACTCAGGGATCGAGACGTGGCTGCACGATCCGTTACAGCCGTTCGTATATGATACCTGTCATCTCGACTGCTAGTGATACAAGGCCGTTGGGATCCACAATGGTGTTCCGTATTACCCTCCTGAACCTATCAATTCCATATTCTGCTAACAGTCATTTGATCTCGATCAACGCGAGCAGCAATGCCGCGATACGATAAACTGCAATCGCGATAGGCTACAATCCGACCTTTATCGAAGTCGGAAACGTGATGGTACGCATTTTCCTCCTTACACGAGGCATCACAACAACGTTTAACCAGGAAACGCCGGTCAACTGCTGTTTGTGTATGAGAAATCGGTTGGAAACTTTCCTCATGTCAGCACGTTGTAGGTGTCGCCATCGGCGCCAACCTTGTGTGAATGCTCTGAAAAGCTAATCATTTGCATATCACAGCATCTTCTTCTTGTCGGTTAAATTTCGTGTCTGTAGCACGTCATCTCCGTGGTGTAGCAATTTTAATGGCCAGTAATGTATTTGAACCATTTGGACCACACGTAACAACGTCCGGCACGTTAAAATGATTTGGATTCAGGTAACACCTGTGGCCTTATTGCATAGCTTCAGACCTTCGCTTTATATGTTGGAAACAATTAAAATCACTCGCGATCTCATAAGGGCTACTGGAGCCGTTGTGTCCGAGTGGACTGTAATAAACAGGTTACGAGAAAGGACCAAACGACACAGCAGACGTGCTGTTCGAGTAACCCGCTTGGCATGACCACCTGCAGCTTGCCTTCAGTTCACCCGTTCCCATGTCAAATGCCAACTTCAGCACTAGCTGTAGGTGTTACTCAAAGATGAGTCCAGATATCCTCTGACACAAAGTGATGAACGTGTTCGTGTGTGGAGGCACCTTGGTGAGCGGTACCTGCCAAGCATTGTCCAGGAAATCGACAGATGTAAAAGTTCTTTGATGTTGTCGGGAGGCTTCAGTGTTGACAGACACACGGATGTTGTCGTTGTCAATGTTCGCCTTACCGCTAGGAAGCACATCGGAGAGATCCTGTTCGACTATGAGGTGGCTGCTGCATGCGGTGATATCTCTGTTTCCTTCCAGTGGCAAGGAATATGTGGCGGGCGTCAGTGGGGATGTCGTGCAAAGCCTGAACATTGAAGTGATGGAATGGCCGGTGGTGAATCCCGACCTAAATCCCGCCGTGCATATGTGAGACATGCTTGACAGACGTGTACGGCTCGCCGGTACTTGGCTCAGTTGTTTTGTGATCGGTGGACGGGTAGATGTTTCCCAATTGCTTTACCTCATCTGATCTGAAAACCTGTCGATTTCTACTTATGGAGGTGTTTAAAGTCATTGATATATTAGTCATTGGTGCCTGAAATGGAATCCCTTCAGAATCGATTTACGTCTTCTTGTGAGAAAATACCCATTACTCTTGGAATGTGGCATTGTGTTTGCAGGACCGTGAGATATGCGTGTGAGACCTCTAATCAAGCAGGAGGTGGATATTTTGAACAGATTCTGTAAAGGCATTTACCTGCGGGAAGAAAAGCTTTATGATCAATATATCACTGTTATGTGGGCCGTAACACGAAAACGATGAATTTCCGGACCGAGGACCCAGGCTCTAATGAACTCTTTTACTAACATGTAAGTTTTCTGCGTATGGTACCGCTTCATATTGAATAAAATTTTAGTATTGAAACTAACGTTTCGTCCACGTTTGCTGTGGCCTTCTTCGGGGTCTACTGGTCAGTAACCCCACAATAAGGCCATTACATCCGTGTCCCAAACGTTCGTTTCTTCATTAATACACCGATCGCCCTACAGTAAAGTGGACAGATGTGATATAAAATATAAGACGTTGTTTATTTTTAGTTTACATGACTTTTTATTCAAAATAGGCTCCTTGGGGATCAATACACAACTAGAAGTGCTGAAAAAATTGTTATAAAGGTTAATGATACCCAGCAGCACAATGGTCGTAGCTTTCTGGATATCTGGAATCGCGTCGAAACACTTTCCTTTCATTGCCATTTTGAAAATAACCAGAAGTCGCACGGAGTCACTTCTGGGGAATAAGGGGTTTGTTAATGCATTACGATACGTTTTTGAGCCAAGAAACGACCAACGATCTTCCTTTTGTGTGCTAGTGCACTGTCGTACACCAAATTCCATGTTCCTTGGTTCCGGTATTCAGGTTGAACCCGAGCAGACCTCTTCCATAAACGACTTAAAGACCCAACTAGTAATTTGCATTCACGATTTGACTTTCTGGAGCTAATTTCTTATGGATAATTTCTTTTGAATAAACGAAAAAGCTGAGCAGTGTCTTGACACAGCTTTTACGGATGCTCACTTTTTTCGGTCTCGGGGAATCCAGACTTCTCCATTCCGAGCATTGGTGCTTTGTAAGTGGATCGTTTCAGCTACGCAAAACATGAATTCTGTGCACCTAGCGGCCTATCATCTTAAGCGGCTGAAGTGTTCCACTCTGAAACCTTTTTGATAGTGGTTTAGTGAGTGAGCGGGCCACAAAGCAACAAAAGATTATCTTTTTGCAAAATTTTTAGTTCGAATGCGATTGACAGTTGTTTCAGGAACTCCTGTGAGTCCCTCAATTAACCTGGTAGATGCAGAGCGATCATTTCGAAGAATTTCAGCCACTTTTCGAACATTTTCTTCGACCCGAACTATCGACGATGCTAGTGGGATAGGATCACCTTCAATGGTCCCTCTACCATCTCTAAACCTTGAACGCCAATTGAAAAACGTTTTTATGGCTCATTATTCACAACCATAAACTGCTTGTACCGTTTCAAAAATTTCTCTAACACCCAATTCAGAACAGAGCTTAATGTTCGCACGTTGCTCCATTTATCCTTTCACCACCGAAGTTCAGAACTTACTGTCAGGCCGTTTCTACCATTCGGCAAGACTAGACGGCCGCGAAAGTTTCAGGGGCGGCAAAGGGCAGAAGAAGTGAATTTCAAATCAAACAGCGAAAAAAATAGAGAAAAATGAGGGAAAAAATGAAAACGGGGAAAAATTAAAAGACCGAATTGTTTTAGAAGCATATGGAACAGCTACTTACCAAGTCTTTACTGACTTTGACGGAAGTAAACATAATGCCTGCACCTATCTCAAAACTAAAGCAACCCCTCTGAAACTTTTGATTTAGTGTTCAAGGACTACAATGAGGAACCCATTGGACCACTGCGCCACCGGCTCGGCTAATAAAATTTCTAGAACTCCCAATAGAACATGCAAACAAGGCGTCATTTATTTATTTAAATCATAAGAAAATGGATGCCGAAACGATTAGATTTAATACTGATTCTAAAAATATTTCAATTAAAACTGAAACTTAATGACGCCATAATTATTCAGACGACCTAGTATCTCCCATGAGTATAGCATAACTTCTGAGTTCATGGAAGAATTCATCCTCACCGGAAAATAGTTCCTCATCTTTATTAGTCCATTTTCTCGCAATTAAGCAAAACAAGTAATTAATGCCAAATTTCGCTAGACAGATATACTCAGTAGTTTAAAATGTTCTGCACGTTCTTTCTATATCAGTTATTTTGTAAATTTCAAAAATAGAGGACAAAAAATAATAGATTGAGGGGATTTGTTGTCCCCAATCAGTTTTGAAGGAACTGAGGACAAAGTATGGAAATTGGGGATTGCTTCCAGAAAATGAGGGCGTCAAATCGCTTTAGTTTAATGATTAAAATATAATCAGAGATCTACACTACTGGTCATTAAAATTGCTACACCACGAAGATGACGTGTTACAGACGCGAAAACTTAGCCGACACGAAGAAGATGCTGTGATATGCGAATGATTGGCTTTTCAGAGCATTCACACAAGGTTGGCGCCGGTAGCGACACCTACACCATGCTGACATGAGGAAAGTTTCCAACCGATTTCTCATACACAAACAGCAATTGACCGGCGTTGCCTGGTTAAACGTTATTGTGATGCCTCGTGTAAGGAGGAGAAATGCGTACCATAACGTTTCCGACTTTGATAAATGTCGGATTGTAGCCTATCGCGATTGCGGTTTATCGTATCGCGACATTGCTGCTCGCGTTGGTCGAGATCCATTGACTGTTAGCAGAATATGGAATCGGTGAGTTCAGGAAGTTAATGTGGAACGCCGTGCTGGATCCCAACGGCCTGGTATCACTAGCAGTCGAGATGACAGGCATCTTATCCGCATGGCTGTAACGGATCGTGCAGCCACGTCTCGATCCCTGAGTCAAGAGATGGGGACGTTTGCAAGACAACAAACATCTGCACGAACAGTTCGACGTTGTTTGCAGCAGCATTGACTATCAGCTCGGAGACTGTGGCTGCTGTTACCCTTGACGCTGCATCACAGACAGGAGCGCCTGCGATGGTGTACTCAACGACGAAGCTGGGTGCACGAATGGCAAAACGTCATTTTTTCGGATGAATCCAGGTTCTGTTTACAGCATCATGATGGTCGCATCCGTGTTTGGCGACATCGCGGTGAACACACATTGGAGGCGTGTATTCATCATCGCCATACTGGCGTATCACCCGGTGTGATGGTATGGGGTGCCATTGGTTACACGTCTCGGTCATCTCTTGTTCGCATTGACGGCACTTTGAACAGTGGACGTTAGATTTCAGATGTGTTACGACCCGTGGCTCTACCCTTCAGTCGAACCCTGCGAAACCCTACATTTCAGCAGGATAATGCACGACCTATGTTGCAGGTCCTGTACGGGCCTTTCTGGATACAGAAAATGCTCGACTGCTGCACTGGCCAGCACATTCTCCAGATCTCTCACCAACTGAAATCGTCTTGTCAATGGTGGCCGAGCAACTGCCTCGTCACAATACGCCATTCACTATTCTTGATGAACTGTGGTATCCTGTTGAAGCTGCATGGGCAGCGGTACCTGTACACGCCATCCAAGTTCTGTTTGACTCAATGCCCAGGCCAGAGGTGGTTGTTCTGGGTACTGATTTCTCATGATCTATGCACCCAAATTGCGTGAAAATGTAATCACATGTCAGTTCTAGTATAATATATTTGTCCAATGACTACCCGTTTATCATCTGCATTTCTTCTTGGTGTACCAATTTTAATGGCCAGTACTGTATATTGTTGTGCAGTTGTTGGTGGTGGTAAGGTAAGGAGCGGGGATATCCGGTAGACCGGTGGTAGTAAAAAAGAGCGGGTGCGGTTTTCCAGTTCTCACCTCGGGCGACAAAGCACGTAACAGCGGCCCTGTGTACTGTTGTCAAATGTGAAACGGAAGGTAGTCGTCGAAAATAACGGTAGTTAATTGATGCATTGGTTCACAGATGGCATTAGTAGTTGCGTGAATATAAAGTTAGTCATTTTTTCTGTAGGACGGAGTGTGTAGTTTTTTACAATTCGGTGCCGTATTATATTCAACAAACATTCACATTAAGTGAATGTAGACGCGGAAGCCTAAGTGACAACTTTTTTTTTTATTGTCTACATGTGGGTAAGATATATCTGAAGCCGTGCCCCCATTTTTGAAGCACCTGGTACATGGAGAGCTCCGCTCCACTTTCCACGATTTTGCAGCCCAGTATCGGACCGCTTGGCGAGTCTGGCCCCCGGCACCCCGGCCGCGGAGCCGCCCAGAGCCGGCTAGTCGGCGCGGCCGGCTCACAGATGGCGCGAAGTGATTGGCAGGGGGCGGCGAGAAGGCGGCTGACGGACAGCCGGCCAGATCAATACGGGCCGACGGACGCCTTGCCTTCAGCTGGCACGCACCGCGCCGCACCGCGCCCGCCGGCCACCGCCTCCCTCCCCTCTCCCCCCCCCCCTTTCCACGCCGCGCCTTACCTTGCCGCGAGGTACCACCTCACAGGCTTAAAGCCGCCCCACTCGCCAGTCGGATCAACACCTACGCATACGGCGATCTGCTCGCCGCCCCTGTAAACCACACGATAAGCACAGTACCTCTGCATCTCCATGACGATGATGATGATGTCATTGTTGCGTACCAAGCAAGATGCACACAACGAATACCGCGATAGGTGGTCACTGCACAGCAACAACCACTCGCGTAGAGTCTCTCAGCTCTGTGCAGCATCTTCCATGTGGCACTCACAAACGTGGACCTCTTCCTGATTGTGCACACTTCTTTCATCATGTCTTGTACGTGCACCGATGATGTGGACAGCCAACAGGGAATGCTGTCAGCTGAAGACTACACTTCCGCCTTAGCAATCACCTAAATGAAATTACACTCGACTTACGTGCCACATAGAAAGATACTGTTTTATTCACAGTCATCAGTTGTAGACAAGCCAGAAGGCCGGCCATTGATAGATTTGGGTTATCGGTACTTCAATAGTCCAGTCAGCTATCGCCTATCCCTACTTTAGCCAAGATCAACTACTGTACATTGTTGGCTTTATTTGAGCTCAATCACCTAAATGATTCATTACTCGTTGCTTTCGTTACCGAAAGTCATTACTGTCGCAGCCCGTGAAACAAAAATGCTTATTGGATTATTTATCAAGCTGTGCGTACAATCGTGCTCACTAATGCGTCGTTTGAGGTGAGGTCTCTTTCTTGAACTGTTTTTTTTTTTTCTCTCTTCAACGTACTGTTGAACAGCCATCATGGCTTTACTAGCATTAAAAGTGACAGCTGAAATTGCAATAGGTGAACCCATTGTCAGATAAGAATACCGGGCGATCAAAAAGTCAGTATAATAAACCACGGAATAATGTAGATAGAGAAGCAAAAATTGACACACATGCTTGGAATGACATGGGGTTTTATTAGAACCAAAGAAAAAAAACCATATTGCTAGACGCGTGAAAGATCTCTCTCGCGCGTCGTTTGGTGATGATCGTGTGCTCAGCCGCCACTTTGATCATGCTTGCCCTCCCAGGTCCCCAGACCTCAGTCCGTGCGATTATTGGCTTTGGGGTTACCTGAAGTCGCAAGTGTATCGTGATCGACCGACATCTCTAGGGATGCTGAAAGACAACATCCCACGCCAATGCCTCACCATAAATCCGGACATGCTTTACAGTGCTGTTGACAACATTATTCCTGGACTACAACTATTGTTGAGGAATGATGGTGCACATATTGAGCATTTCCTGTAAAGAACATCATCTTTGCTTTGCCTTACTTTCTTACGCTAATTATTGCTATTCTGATCAGATGACGCGCCATCTGTCGGACATTTTTTGAACGTTTGTACTTTTTTGGCTCTAATAAAACCCCATGGCATTCCAAGCATGTGTGCCAATTTGTACCTCTCTATCTACATTATTCTGTGATTTATTCAGTTTTCAAATTTATACTGACTTTTTGATCACCCGGTACTTCCATACTGAAACGCCACACCACTGCCTCACGCAGACAGATACGGCAGCTCTGCCGCCTGGCGACCGCATTTCACCGCGCTGCTCACCACTACAGACGTGGGCTCTTCAGTAACTGTGTTTCCGCCACTTGCCGTTGCGGATGATAACCACAGTTTAACTTCGAGTGCTATCGAAAGACCAGGCGATCTGCCGCACCGCGGAAACCGCAGCGTGCGGAGGTAGGGTGCTAATGGCTCTGAACTCTATGGGACTTAACTGCTGAGCTCATCAGTCCCCTAGAACTTAGAACTACTTAAACCTGACTAACATAAGGACATCACACACATCCACACCCGAGGCAGGATTCGAACCTGCGACCGTAGCAGTCGCGCGGTTCCAGACTGTAGCGCCTAGAACCGCTCGGCCACTCTGGTCGGCGCGGAGTTAGGGAACTGGAGGACTACGAATACTTCTGAATCCATCCCAGTCGGATACGAAATGCATGCGGGCAAAGAAAACAGAACGAGTGACAAAATATATTCGGTGTTCAGTGTCACTGGTGACTTGTTCTGCTTAGAAAAACAAATTGAAGGAATAAGAGCACTACCGAGTGACCACGAACTTATCGTAAAGAGGACAGGTGAGCAACGAAACACTTCCATTTTTCCCAGACCGGTGGGGGTAACGAACTGGAGGAATACGAGAAAAACCGACTTGGTCCGAGTCTGACACCATCTTCTGAGGAAGAAAACATGCAAGTAAGGAAATGTTTCTACTTTACTTACTGAAATGAACTGATAATTACGTGCTCTGTGGTCTTTTGAGACTATTAGAGAACGCTGAGAATGGTTATACTGAATTCAGTAGTAACTAGTTATTTGAGATGGAGGAGATGAGCACTGTTTTTTGGTCAGACAACCACAACTGTGGCAGGTGAGACTTCATGGTATTAGTTCGGAGAATACGGCAGGCTACAGACATGGAAGAAGCAAAGCGGACGGAGGCTGTCATTCATTTTAGCACAGCAGAAGCCGCCGTAGAGGCCTCTGCGTGAACCATTATGAGGGGGGGGGGGGGGGGGGGAGCACTGGCCACAAAGCCACAACGAGCAGAGAGCCCGGCGTAGGATCACAGCGTACTGTTCCTGAAACCACAAATAAAGCAGCGAAAACATTACGTGAAAACACCCGGTGGCTGAAATGCTTGGGCTTTTTTGTGTGTATCTGGGTGCTTTTCAATTTCTCAGTTGGTGGCCTTAGCTTTTCAGTGCAAGCTCCACGTGGAGCTTTCCACGGATGGTGTGAAGAGCAGAAAATTCGGTCGGGAACCATGGAAGAGTGCGGTTGAAATTTCGGTCATGAATTGGGGAGATCTGGTTTTTGGACTGAAAGTCTGGGTGAGGGGGTGGGTCCCAGCAAGAGGAGGATACGGAGGTCCGCAGTGCGACCCGACTCTGAGTCACACTGGGCGCTGCATCTCACGTTTTCTGAACACTTACATTGTTCATTTTGAAAGTTGCGAGCTCTATCTTCTTATCTCGTGTTTTCTACTGAAAATCTCGTGCTTGTACTCTTGTTAACTTTACTATTACAGATATCGCCAACACTTTATTCTTTTTTTTATTGCTCCTGTGCGCAACAAATGACTTACTTGGTCTTTCTGCTGCCACTGCTTGATCTGCTGCATTCCATTATTTAACAAAAACATAAAAAAACCTATTATTCATGATGAGTGCAATGCATGTTCTGTATCACGGCTCCTGCTGTTGCTGCGGCTGCTGCTGCTTACTACAACTACATATAATTCAAGAGAAAAGGTTTGGCCAAATCTAAACTCGATAAATGATAACCCAAACAAAAAACTATATTCTGAAAGCGATTCTTTCTTATTCAATTAACAAAACGCTAGAAGCTATTTGAACAATCGCATCGTTTGTAAATATTCCTCCAGTGGCATTAAAGCAATATTACAAATTAATCAAACTCTTAAGACAGACTGAAATACTTCTCAACTGAATACATAGTGAAACTATTCCCTGACGATTACAAAAGAAATCAATGACAAAAATCAATACTTAATCTAACAATGGTTTCCCCTTAAGAATTCAACTCTTATCATTATCAAAATTACCGTCTGCTGCTACACACATACACAAACCTTTTTCTTTAAATTAATAAGCGCGCTGCAAATTATAAAAAATATCAACTAAATACCAAATCCTGCGTCGCTGCTGGCGGACACAGCAGTACGGCAGCTCGGAGACGACCCCTCGCCCAACACACGTGCGCGCCACAGCAGGCGGGCTCCTACACTGGCTTCAAAACTGCCACTAGTTAATCCGTGCGCTGCGAGGCGCGACAACAATATCTTAGATTCCAGAGCTTGTGTATGCGCGCTGTAGCCAACCTTTTCATCCTAAGAGAGTATTGCCAACTCTCAATTTCACAGCACCGGCACAATGAATCTTTAGAGTGAATTTCACTTACTTCACTGCGTGCTCACTGCAGCAGAAGTTGTCCAACTTGAGCACATTGTGTTAGTTTGTTTCAGGGTTCAGTTCACAATCTCTGTATTCCGTATTAGTCACAGTAAGATCGTGTTATTCATCTTTTAAGTCCCAATTAAAGTCAAGTCATCATCTGTGGTAAAACTTCGTCAACTTCATTACGTGTAATAAAATCATGGTGCTATGTGGACGTATGTTCCATTTTACTCACATTTTTATGAATAAACCTGTCATCATATTGAATTTTATTTATTATTGAAGTAGACAAGGACCCTTGGTCACCATTAATAATATTATTTACTTACGTGGGAAATAACGAGTGTAGTCTATGAGTAAAAAGATACAACGTATCGTGTTCAGCTTCGCTGCACAAGACCATTCGCATTTGAATCCACTGCGTATAATTTTCATAGAAGTGACGCTGATGCGGTGGCTCTGTGTCTTAGAGATACTGAGAGGCAGAAGTTCATTAGCGGTATCCACATGCCTGCCCCCCCCCCCCCCCCCCCCCCAGAGCGAAGTGCCGTAGCTGCATATAGAAACTCACGGAGTACTCATTATACAGACGAATAAAAAACGAGATGTCATAAATCAAGTCCAGCTTGGCTCTAGAAGGCTTCCATCTTTTTCTTCCTTCAATGGCCTGGATTCACCGAATTTGCCATCGCCTGTTGTGCGAGGGTTGGAACTTAAATAGTGGCAACTATTTATTCACATCCGATGGAAAAGAGTTGCATGTTTGCATCTGTTACTGTCCTTCAAAGTACTCACCAGCGTTGTGTAGAACCCGTTGCCAGCAATGTGGAAGGCGCAGTATACCGTTAACAGAGCCTGTTCTGCTGATGGTGCGAATGGAGCGGTCTACTGCCTGTCGAAACTCTGAAATAGTTGTGAAGTGAATGCCACCGTCAATGCACAGTATTACTGTTCGTTTTTGGAGCATCACCTGCGACCAGCTTTGCAAAAGAAGCGGAGACAATTTCTGCACAACCCATCCATCATTTTGCACGAAAATGCGCGGGCGCATACAGCGCAAGCTGTGGCTGCTCTGTTCGGTCGATGGGACTGGGAAGTACTGTACCATCCACCATACTGCCCGGACTTAAGTCCTTGTGACTTTGATTTGATTCCGAAGATGAAGGAACCACTTCTATGCATTCGCTTCAGAACTGTTCCAGAGATTCTTACATAATAGCAGTGAAAAAACGATAGCGAAATACTAATGGAGCACGAATTATTTAGCATACCCATATACCATTAAGTCGTCTTAGAGTAGTACTGAAGCCTAATGGAAGGAATGTTCAGTAAGTAACGTAGCACATTTTTTTTTGTAAGCCTGTTTCGGTTGAAAAAATGCGGAATTTTTTGTAGGGCATCGTGGAATATTCTCACGTCAGCTCCCATAGCTTCATGAAATTCCAATAGCCTTCAAAATGCCTTCTGTAATAGAGGTGCATTTCAAGCAGACAACACTCAGTGAGTTTCTTCTGGTGAGAAAAAACGGAGCATCGCAGACATTCGTAGGGGCTTGCAGAGTGTCTACGGACACCAGGCAGTGAACAAAAGCACGGTGAGTCGTTGGGCAACACGTCCGTAATCATCGCAACAAGGTCGTGCAAACAAGTCCTACCTCCTGCGTCCGGCCGGCCACACACAGCTGTTTTACAATGTTGAAACGTGTCGACACCCTCATTCTAGGTGGTCATTGGATCACAGTCAAAAACCTCGCTGCTCAACTGTACGCCTCTGTGGGCAGTAGTGACAAACTGGTCCACCAGTACAGGTGTATGCCCGGTGGGTTCCACGCCACCTTCGAGGAATAGCTTGGGTGTTACGAGACTGATCGTGACAATATTTTGTCGGACATCGTCACAGACATTGAAACATGGGTTCATTACTTCGAACCGGAAACAAAACGGCAATCTGTGGAGTGGCGTCACGCCTCGTCTACTCCGAAGAAAAAGTTCAGAGCCGCACCCTCAGCCATTAAAGTCATGGTAACAGTCTTCTGGACTCTGAAGCGGTTATACTGTATGATGTGCTCCTTCATGGTGGAACGATCAACTCCTGACGTGCACTCTGCCACCCTAGAGAAATTCAAGAAACGACTTCAATGTGTTCGTCGCCACAAAAATGCAAACGTATTTCTCCTCGTCCATGACAACGCAAGGCCTCGCATAAGTCTGCGCACCCAAGGAGAGCTCACAAAACTTGACCGTTCTTCCTTAGGCCGGTATTACACTATCAAATTTCTTTGTCAAATATCTTTGCCAAAAGTCTTTGTTAAAGATATTTGATGTTGTAATAGGGAACGTTGTCAGATATCGTCCAATATTTGATCAAATCTAGGGCCTCGCTGTAGATTTGATCAAAGAAGTCGCTTGTCTTCTTTTCACTGCAATGTGACATGTTACCACATGGAGCGCCAGCATCGCTGCAGCGTTCTGTCATCTGTAGTGTTTTTATAAACATTGCCGGTAAATATAATTGGTGTGTGCCGACAACTACAAAATTAGTAGAGAAGTATGAAGCTGATGAGGCGCTTAACAACGTGAGGCACCCTGAATACCAAAATAGATTAAGAAGATTGGAGACCTGATCTGATCTAACCTAACCTAACCCTCTCCTGTGGCAAGGAATCGGAGTGTTACAGTGAGCCTGTCTTCTGTAGATGTAGCAGTTCTTAAGTGAATATTGTGCTTTGTGATATGAGGACACACTGCACTGAGCACATACAGAAATGTATGCTCATCCATTCTTAAGTAATTGATGTACGACTTGACGTCCTCCTCTATAAGCTCACGTAACAAGTCTTGCTGAATGCTTTTATTGTGTGGTCGTAAAACCCACGGCTTCAGCCAGGTATGTTTCCTTTTTTCCCCCGCTTCTCATCCGCATGTCCACACAGTGAAATTGTGGTACATGCAACTGCTGCGGTTAATAACAAGTTGTTGTTGTCAGCCATCTTGAACTTTGACGAAAAATATGATGACAGTGTAATACCCCTTATAGCGCTACTTCAAAGAGCTTTGTCGAATATATTTGACGGAATATTTGATCACATCTTTGATCAAATCTTTGACAAAGAAATTTCATAGTGTAATACCGGCCTTATGCACCCTAGAGACCGGATCTCACCCCTTCTGACTTCCGGCTGTTTGGCGCAATGAAGGATGAACTCCACGTGAGGCAGCACATGGATGATGGGGAGACGTTAGCTCAGACCAAATTGAGTGGTACGTAAGGCCCTCCCAGTATGGTGGCGTAAGGCTGTCGCATTAAACGCATATGAAGCTGCAAACTAAGGTTTTGTAACCAAAAGAGTGGCGATAATATGGCGTAGTGGATTGCTGTATGAAACCAGCCTGCTTTCAGAAAAAAAAATATGTTGCATTTCTTGTAGAAACAGGAAGTAGAGGAAAGAACGTAGTGATGTCCGCTGCAGGAAGCGCTAGCGGCTAGAGACCGGAGGTCAACGGCGGCAGATCTGCATAGCGGGGGGGACTGCAGCCACGGCAGAGGTGCTTTACGGGTGCGTGGGCGGCTGTAATCTGCGGGAAGGCAGGGTAGGAGCAGCGCCGGGTGGGGCAGGGAGCCGCGTCTGTCTGCCGCGAGTGCGCGTACCTCCTGATTACACGGCGGCGGCTCGCTCTTCTTGCTCCGAGTAGTCCGCGGCCGGCTTACATACCGGATTACTGCTCGCACGCCACCGAACAGAGCAGGGAAGAGGGCAGGAAAAAGGCGCTGGCCGGCTGAGAGGCTGTTAGCGCGTGTTGTCGCTGCTGCTGGCCACTGTGCGAGGACGCAGTAAACGTCGCCACGCCGCTGTCACCAACAATGAGGCACAGGAGCGCCCTTGGGTTGTTATTAGTAAGGCGAACGATCGTTATTTCCTTTACCGTTGGTTAAATTCTGAGTTGTGGTTTCAGTTACTTGTGATACGCAGTTACTAGGTGATTGCCGGGCATTGCCTACTTATTACTTTCCCCACGAGGTTCCGTCTAAGAACCTTTATTTTTTTTTTTTTTTTTTTTTTTTTTTTTGCTGAAGAAATGACATACTGTTATTGGAGATTAAGTGATCGATAGTTCTTTTATGTTTTTAATTTATATTTTCATGACAAAAATTACAGTAGCATAAAGAAAAACCTAAGAGACGTATTGGTAGACAACACATTCAACTACACTCACTAATTTTGCAGTAGAGCCAAATTATGTACATATTATTAATAATAACAACAGACTGTTACGTAAAACCTGTCTTCTGTAGGCCTACATCTTCAGTGAAGTTATGCAGTGTCTGTGTAAGTAGCATTATCTTACGCATTTCAGCACACAGGGTGAGTCAACTACCTGTATCTACGTGTTTTATGCATACTGTAACGCCTTCAAGAACCACGTGTCATGTTTTCATATTCTGTCGCTCGATATGTACTAACTATTACTCCTACGGAAATAAATTAACAGGACCTTTTTGTACGAAACTTGATGCACTCAAATTATGTGCTTAGGATACGTTTTCGCTTGAGCCCACGGTTTTCGAGTTATTCAAGGAAAACGCATTTGAAGGTTACTTTGAATAACCTGAAAACTACGGCCTCTTGGGAAAACGTTTCCCAGTATAAAATTTAACTACATTAAATTTCCTACAGAAAGGTCCTGTTCATTTTTTTCTGTAGGACTGATAATTTGCTCAGCCAGACAGAGAATATAAATATCGTGCGCGTGGTAAATGAAGGCGTTGCGGGTTGCGTAAAGCTCATATGGAAGGGGAACTGTATCACTCTGTATATACATGCGGATTTTTTCTGACAACTTTGATATTAACTTTTTGATGAAGAATACGCATCAGATCTCTTGAGTTATTCCACTTCATTCAAGATCATTTCAGTTAAGATTTTTAAAAGGAAATCTTGTATTTTAAATATGTGGTGCGTAGTTTTCTTATTTTTCGCTTGTTGTACTAGTACGTCCTTGAAGATCTCCTCACTGGCGATCTCTGGAGCTAAAAGCGTATTAATGAACCTATTTATTTATCTATCTTATAGTAGCTATAAAACATAACCTAATGTTAGAAAGTGTAGTCAAAAGTAACATTCAGACAGCCACTAAATACATGTAATAACAGTAATAATATTAAATTTAATATAATGTTCTGTAATGGCGAGCTCCAGAAAACAATATAATCATGTTTAAAAACAAAGTACCATGTTGAAACTAGTAGTGTAAAATATCCCCGAATGTACTAAAGAAAATAAATTAATTTTGTACAAAAGAAATATAGTTAATATGAGAAGGTGGATCTTTAAGATAATGTTCGCAGCTGTAGCAGCGCTTGACATTCAGCGCGCTGTGAGCAGAGTACAGTGAAAGAGGCAGTGATGTAGGCACTACATCAGTTTACAGTGTACGGGGAACCACCAGTTCGTGTTTGTCGGTGGTATGTGCGACTGCATACCACACTGAACATTTTTTTATAACAAGGCTTTAAAAACGTCGAACCAGACATTGTGCTGATATTCACATTGTTCCTCTCAATGTTTTTTAGATAGATCTCAATTTCTGCTAGCTCATTAACTAAGATGGCTTCTTGGCTGTGTTTTAACGTTTCTAAATCAGGCGGAATACCAATTACAGATGTGTTCACAACTGTTGGTTTAGTTTCCTGCAACTGTCCATGCATTTGTCCATAACTATTGCGGCCTAAACCACTTGAGAAATTATATGGTAGTCACGCCAGCGTTTCCATCTGTAATTTCCCTCAACCGACCTCCAATATACACACTTCCCTTGGTTATCAATCATTTTTTGATGCTACACAATGTGTCCCACTAAGCTATCCCTTAAGTGCTATAAAATTCCTTTCTCCATGGCTCGCTTCACAACTTCTTCATTAGTTTCCCCATGTAAGCTTTTATCTTCAGCAGTTGTCTGTTACGTCACATTTCAAAAGCTATTCTTTTTTTCTTCGTATTATTTTACGTCCTCGGTTCATAAAATGCGACGCACGACATAAGTATCTTCAGACAAACAATCGTCATGATCATCATCTACATTTAGGTTCTCGGAAGTTGTTCAAGCTCCAGTGTCTTAGCTCCATCGCCTCCTGGACCGTCCAACGTCCCTTACCCTCTTGGTTACATATTACAATTTTTTTTTTATCATTCTGCCCTGTTGCGCTGTTAGCATGTTGCTTCCATTTCTGCTTAATATGTGTAGATTTCTCCTGTTATTGCAAATGTATTAAGCTCATTTTCAACATTTTCATTTATTAGTCTGTATTCTAGCTTACGTCCTTTAAAGGATTTGATGAATTTCATTTCTCAAGTCATTATTCGATTTACGTCTTCGTTCTTTCCTACCCAAGCCTCAAATGCGTAAAGTATCACTGGAACAGCTAGAACTTTATAGAATTTCAAGTGCACTTCTTTAGTTGTCCTTTTGTTTAATGTTAATTTTATTGTTCCTCAGACACACAGAGATTCTGTTGTTTTATTCTTTATATCTTTGTTATAAACAGAACTAATGATTTTATTTTCTCTCACTGTTTTTGAGCGCACTTGCCGTTTCCCTCGGAATATCATTACTTTTGTCTTTTCTATACATATCATAAAATTACAATTTCGGCCAGTTTGGTTCAATTTGAAAATATTTCTTTTTAATTCATCTTCTCAAGTTGGTATTATAGTCTGGCCACCAACGTTCATTAATGTTTTTGTATATTGGTCCTAGCCTAGTTTAATTTCTTCGTTATTTTTTGTTTCGTAATTCCACTTTTAATCACGTTATTGAAATATAAGTTGAAAAAATTACTTACATTAATATTAGGTGTTGAAGTATTTCTCTTTTTCAGATAATTTTCTCTTGCTTCTGCTTGCTTCCATTTTGTGTAGTCTCTACTTTTGGCATCATCAGTCTTTTTGCTATCTAAACAGCAAAATTTGTCTACTGTCTTAGTGTCGCCTTTTTTAACCTGTTTCGCTCAGCATCGTCTCGTTTCATTCGACTTCATTACATTATCCTTCTTTTCCTTTTGTTGATCTTGCAAGAAGAACCTCTTTTAAAGACAATATACATTGAAAAATGGGTCATGATGACCTCTTCATTGGCGAAAGATTCTGATTCGAATTTTACTGAAGGGACTGCCAAGGGGAGGCGCTGATGAGAAAAAGATTGGATAACCAACGAAAAGGTAACGTTATACAAGTCAGTGCGTGTAATTTCAGGAGACTGAACGTGACAGAGAAGCTAGAAAATCTCAAAAGGGAGATGCTAACACAAAGTTTAGATGTAGTGTTGGTCAGCGAAGTGAAATGGAGAGAAGACAAGGATTTATGGTCAGACGTGTATAGGGTAATATCGACAGCACCAGAAAATGGAATAACTGGAGTAGGATTCGTTATAAATAGGAAAATAGAGCAGAGAATGAGTTAATGTGAACAATTCAGTGGACGGGTTGTTGTCATCAGAATCGACAGCAAACCAACACCGAAAACAATAGTTCAGATGTACATGCCGACGTCGCAGCCAGAAGATGAAGAGAGAGAGAAAGCATATGAAGACAGTGAATGGTTAATACAGAACGTAAATTGAGATGAAAACCTATTACAGATAGGAAATTGGTATGCGGCCGTAAAGGAAGGAATACAAGGAATGGTTACGGGCGAATATGGGCTTGGTAGTAGGATCGTAGAGAGGAGAAAGACTTACGTGCTTATGGAATATCGTCTCAGCTACGTGACTGTATTCGTGATTTCCTGTCAGAGAGGTCACAGTTTGAGTTCTGGCTATAAATTTCAACTAGTAATAGGAAATACGCTGGTTAGAAATCAGAAGAGAAGGAGATACGCATGGAAAATGCCGAGATATAGGAGGATTCCAGTTAGAGTATATCATGGTGAGGCAGAGATTCCGAAATAGGATACTGGATTGCAAGGACTACCCACGAGCAGATGTAGACTCAAATCAGAATTTAGTAGTGATGAAGAGTGTGCTGAAGTTTAAGAGACCAGTCAGGAAGAATCAATGGGGAAAGTACTAAGGAATCAAGTGTTACGCTTCTCTGAGGCTGCAGCTACTGCCATAATGAATAGTTCAGTAGGCAGTTCAGCTGAAGAGGAATGGACATCTCTGAAAAAGGCAGTCACAGTCGTCGGAAAGAAAAAGATAGGTACAAGGACGGATACTGGGAACAAGACATGGGCAGCAGAAGAAATGCTTCAACTGATTACAGAAAGCAGTAGCACAAAAATGTTCAGCGAAATTTAGGAATACAGAAATACAAGTCACTTAGGAATGAAATAAAGAGCAAGTGCAGAGAAGCGAAGTAGAAATGACAACACGAAAAATGTGGAGAAATCGAAAAAACAATAATTTTCGGAAGGAATGGCTTAGCATATACAAAAATCAAAACAACCTTGTGCGAAGTTAAAAGCAAGGGCGGTAACAATGACAGTTCCACTGTTAAATGCAGAGATGAAAGCGGATAGGTGTAAGGAGTACGTTGAAGGCCTCTGTGATTGGAAGGACTTGTCCGATGAGGAGACAGGAGAAGAAACAGGGGTCGGCGGGTTGAGACAGGGGATGCAATATAAGAATTAGAATTTAAAAGAGCTTTGGCCGCTTTAAGATAAAATAAGGGAGAAGGGATAGATAACATTCCATCCGAATTTTTAAAATTATTGGGAGAGGTGAAAACTAAACGACTATTTACGCTGGTGTGTAGAATTTGTGAGACTGGTGATAGAGCCTTAGACATTCGGAAAAACATCATTCACACAATTCCGAAGAAAGCAAAAGCCGACAAGTGTGAGAATTATCGAACAGTCATCTTAACAACTCGTGCTGCATCCAAATTTCTGACGAGAATATCGTGTATAAAAACGGAAAATAGAATTGAGGATCTGTTAGAAGACGAACAGTTTGACTTTAGCAAGGAGAGGCAGCCCGACGTTGTGGTTGATAATGAAAGCAAGACTGAAAGAAAACAAAGACGCTTTCGTAGGATTTCGACAGTATAAATGGTGCAAGGTGTTCGGAATTCTGAGAAAAACAGATGTGTGCTATAGGGAATGTCAGGTAATATACAATATGTACTAAGACGAAGAGGTAAATATAAGTGTGGAGCACCAAGAAGCTGTGATTAAAAACGTTGTAAGAAAAGGATACAATCTTTTACTTCTGATGTTAAATCTATACATCGAAGAAGCAGTGATGAAAATAAAGGAAAGGTTCCAGAGTGGGATTAAATTTTGGGTGAAAGGATATCAACGATAAGGTTCGTTGATGACATTGCTGTTCTCAGCGAAAGTAAAGAAGAATTTCAGGAACTGTTGAATGGAATGAACGGCCTAATCAGTGCAGACTATGAACTGAGAGTAAATCGAAGAAATACGAAAGTAATGAGATGCAGCAGAAATGAGAGCACCGAGAAACTTAACATCAAAATTGGGGATCATGAAGTAGATGAAGTTAAGGTATTCTGCTAGCTACGCAGCAAAATAAACCATGGTTGACGGAGCAAGAAGGGCATAAAAAGAAGACTAGCACTGGCAAAGAGAGAAGAGAAGTCTACTGGAATCAAACATAGATCTTAATTTGAGGAAGATGTTTCTGAGAATTTACATGTGGATGTATGGTAGTGAAACGTGGATTGCGGAAAATCGGAACAGAAGAGAATCGAAGCATTTGAGATATGGTGTTACAGTAGTATGTTGAAAATGGGGTAGACTGATAAGGTAAGGAATAAGGAGGGTCTCTGCAGAATTGGAGAGAAAGGGAATAGATGAAAAACACTGGCAAGAAGGAGGAACAGGATGACGGGACACCTGTTAAGACATAAGTAAATAACTTCCATGGTACTGGAGAGAGCTCTACAGGGTAAAAGCTATAGGGGAAGACAGGGATTGGAATACATGCAGCAAACAATTGGAGACGTAGTTTGTAAGTGGTACTCTGAGATGAAAAGGTTGGTACAGGAAAGGGTTCTTGGGGCCCGCGGATGGGGGAGGTCGCATCAAACCCATTAGAAGGCTGATCATCCTAGTCCGTTACCGTCTTGGACAGAATCACATTTTAATCGGCAAACCTTAAAGTTTTTATTTCTTCTCGCTGAAAATCAAATCATCTCCCAAATTCACAGGTTGCTCAATGTACAAATTAAGAAAAATGCGTGGTATGCTACGACTCTCTCACGCTTTTCTCAATGATTGCCTTCCTCTGACGTCTTTCGGCTCTTATAATTGTACACTTATTTCAGTAGGGGAGAGTGTTGTACTGTGGAGTTTTTTTACCTATGGCCAACTCTGAAATGCAAGATTAATATGTTTTCTTACTCCGTTTCCAAATGATAGCATTCACTTTTTATATGCTCCCACCTTTTCACGAAATTACAAAATTTACTCGCCATAGGTAAGGCTATTCCAAGTGAGAAAAAAGTGTTTCAGTGTACAACACGGTTAGGTAGCTAAGAACAATTGTTTTATTGAAGTTTAATAATCTTTCAATCGGGAAAATCTTGTGATTACTTCATTCAAAAATCTGTTGTTGTTCTTGTGGTCTTCAGTCCTGAGACTGGTTTGATGCAGCTCTCCTTGCTACTCTATCCTGTGCAAGCTTCTTCATCTCCCAGTACCTACTGCAACCTACATCCTTCTGAATCTGTTTAGTGTATTCATCTCTTGGTCTCCCTCTACGATTTTTACCCTCCACGCTGCCCTCCAATACTAAATTGGTGATCCCTTGATGGCTCAGAACATGTCCTACCAACCGATCCCTTCTTCTAGTCAAGTTGTGCCACAAACTTCTCTTCTCCCCAATCCTATTCAATACCTCCTCATTAGTTACGTGATCTACCCACCTTATCTTCAGCACTCTTCTGTAGCACCACATTTCGAAAGCTTCTATTCTCTTCTTGTCCAAACTAGTTATCGTCCACGTTTCACTTCCATACATGGCTACGCTCCATACAAATACTTTCAGAAACGACTTCCTAACACTTAAATCTATACTCGATGTTAACAAATTTCTCTTCTTCAGAAACGCTTTCCTTGCCATTGCCAGTCTACATTTTATATCCTCTCTACTTCGACCATCATCAGTTACTTTGCTCCCCAAATAGCAAAACTCCTTTACTACTTTAAGTGTCGCATTTCCTAATCTAATTCCCTCAGCATCATCCGACTTAATTCGACTACATTCCATTATCCTCGTTTTGCTTTTATTGATGTCCATTTTATACCCTCCTTTCATGACACTGTCTATTCCGTTCAACTGCCCTTCCAAGTCCTTTGCTGTCTCTGACAGAATTACAATGTCATCGGCAAACCTCAAAGTTTTTATTTCTTCTCCATGGATTTTAATACCTACTCCGAGTTTTTTTTTCGTTTCCTTCACTGCTTGCTCAATATACAGATTGAATAACATTAGGGATAGGCTACAACCCTGTCTCACTCCCTTCCCAACCACCGCTTCCCTTTCATGCCCCTCGACTCTTATAACTGCCATCTGGTTTCTGTACAAATTGTAAATAGCATTTCGCTCCCTGTATTTTACCCCTGCCCTCTCCAGAATTTGAAAGAGAGTATTCCAGTCAATATTGTCAAAAACTTTCTCTAAGTCTACAAATGCAGAAACGTAGCAGCACCTGCTTTCTTTGGGATTGGAATTATTATATTCTTCTTGAAGTCTGAGGGTATTTCGCCTGTCTCATACATCTTGCTCACCAGATGGTAGAGTTTTGTCACGACTGGCTCTCCCAAGGCCGTCAGTAGTTCTAATGGAATGTTGTCTACTCCCGGGGCCTTGTTTCGACTCAGGTCTTTCAGTGCTCTGTCAAAGTCTTCACGCAGTATCGTATCTCCCATTTCATCTTCATCTACATCCTCTTCAAATTCCATAATATTGTCCTCAAGTACATTGTCCTTGTATAGACCCTCTATATACTCCTTCCACCTTTCTGCTTTCCCTTCTTTGCTTAGAACTTGGTTTCCATCTGAGCTCTTGATATTCATACAAGTGGTTCTCTTTTCTCCAAAGGTCTCTTTTAATTTTCCTGTAGGCAGTATCTATCTTACCCCTTGTGAGATAAGCCTCTACATCCTTACACATGTCCTCTAGCCATCCCTGCTTAGCCATTTTGCACTTCCTGTCGATCTCATTTTTGAGACGTTTGTATTCCTTTTTGCCTGCTTCATTTACTGCATTTTTATATTTTATCCTTTCATCAATTAAATTCAATATTTATTCTGCTACCCAAGGATTTCTACTAGCCCTCGTCTTTTTACCTACTTGATCCTCTGCTGCCTTCACTATTTTATCTCTCAAAGCTACCCACTCTTCTTCTACTGTATTTCTTTCCCCCATTCCTGTCAATTTTTCCCTTATGCTCTTCCTGAAACTCTGTACAACCTCTGGTTTAGTCAGTTTATCCAGGTCCCATCTCCTGAAATTCCCACCTTTTTCCAGTTTCTTCAGTTTTAATCTACAGCTCATAACCAATAGATTGTGGTCAGAGTCCACATCTGCCCCTGGAAATGTCTTACAATTTAAAACCTGGTTCTTAAATCTCTGTCTTACCATTATATAATCTATCTGAAACCTGTCAGTATCTCCAGGCTTCTTCCACGTATACAACCTTCTTTTATGATTCTTGAACCAAGTGTTAGCTATGATGAAGTTGTGCTCTGTGCAAAATTCTATCAGGCGGCTTCCTCTTTCATTTCTTAGCCCCAGTCCATATTCACCTACTACGTTTCCTTCTCTCCCTTTTCCTACTACCGAATTCCAGTCACCCATGACTATTAAATTTTCGTCTCCCTTCACTATCTGAAGAATTTCTTTTATTTCATCATACAGTTCTTCAATTTCTTCGTCATCTGCAGAGCTAGTTGGCATATAAACTTGTACTACTGTAGTAGGCGTGGGCTTCGTGTCTATCTTGGCCACAATAATGCGTCCACTATGCTGTTTGTAGTAGCTTACCCGCACTCCTATTTTTTTTTCATTATTAAACCGACTCCTGCACTACCCCTACTTGATTTGGTATTTGTAACCCTATATTCGCCTGACCAAAAGGCTTGTTCCTCCTGCCAGCGAACTTCACTAATTCCTACTATATCTAATTTTAACCTATCCTTTTCCCTTTTTAAATTTTCTAACCTATCTGCTCGATTAAGGGATCTGACATTCCACGCTCTGATCCGTAGAACGTCCTCCTGAGTAGTCCCCGCCCGGAGATCCGAATGGGGGACTATTTGACCTCCGGAATATTTTATCCAAGAGAACGCCATCATCATTTAACCATACAATAAAGCTGCATGCCCTCGGGAAAAATTAGGGCTGTAGTTTCCCCTTGCTTTCAGCCGTTCGCAGTACCAGCACAGCAAGGCTGTTTTGTTTAGTGTTACAAGGCCAGATCAGTCAATCATCCAGACTATTGCCCCTGCAACTAGTGAAAAGGCTGCTGCCCCTCTTCAGGAACCACCTGTTTGTCTGACCTCTCAACAAATACCCCTCCATTGTGGTTGCACCTACGGTACTGCTATCTGTATCGCTGAGGCACGCAAGCCTCCCCACCAAGGGCAAGGTCCATGGTTCTTGGGGGGGGGGGGGGGGGGAGATTGAAAAATCTATCTGTTGCATTATTATTCCGCTCATTACGAATAAACAATAAGTGAAATCATATGAAGAAGAAGTTTTCTCAAAAACCAGTTGCAAGTTAAAGATACTCTTAAATAGAAACTATTGAAAACTAACAGCAATTTCCATTTTCAAGAATTAAAATAAAGAAACTCAGTCCAGTTGCAAATATCACATGTTTCATGGTAGAAAACCTCGTTCTGTTTCGAGGTACAACATGGTACACGACCTACGAAGTGTGGCTTAACTGTCGACGTGTTGTATAACTGGTTTTAAAAATATATCGAGTATTTTAATTACATAAAACCCTGTTACTAAAGAATTAGCAATAACTTCCAAATAGTTTAAAATATATTACAGAACACTTAAAAGTATAGAATTAAAAACATTAACAAATAATACACCAAACACAACATTATGTCTGACAACAACAAAAACAGTAGAAAATGTCGGAAACTGTTTATGGTGGTCTCTAGTGCGCTTCCCAACATATTATTCTAAAATCTATCAGTAAATTGAAACACCGCCCAACATCATGTGTTCCTTGGTATACTATTCTCAAAGTACAAAACTGTTCCCTCCATTATGTAGGAAACCTTTCCGTCCCTGTATTTTGCTCCTAATAACTTAAATGTTCGTCATATAATGTCATAACATTATGATTGTTGTGTGTTCGCTCATCGCGGTCTATTTCGCCAGTGTATATCGTTTCTAAACTACATTTGGTTTTAAGTCTTTCTTATAGATCTAATTATTTGCTGTGAAGATGAAACCGGTTATCTGTTTAAATAAATGAGTATATAACCCAGACTGCATCCTTAAGATTAGTTAGACACCAAGCCCACAGATTTTCTCCAAAGGCACACGTGGCTTTATTGCATTAAGAAAATGTATTATTTCTTGCACTGGTTAGTTACTGAAATCATATTATTGTTCTTTTTCCAGTTATTTTTGTCTAATATCTCAGACTACAAATAATACTAGCTTATTAATTATTTTTTTTTTTTTTGTTACTGTATGTTGTTTCTACGAGTTTATCCTGACATCAGGAACATTTCTTCCAGTTAGCGTCTACTTTTTTCTATTGGAAATGTCTTTGCGAGTGTATGTTCTTAACAACTGTTGCTCTAACTGTCACTTCCTCTTCCACACATGCTCAGTTCCTGACCTAGAATCTTCTGTACCTGGCTCTTACACCTGTTGAGAGAGAAACAGTTTTGGTCAATATTCGTCGGCGTATTTATGCACATTTGCAGAATGTGTTTGTGGGTTGTGGGGAATCCAAGATCACATTTACGCTCGTGAAATATCTCGTCCATAATATCAACAACGTACAAAATCGGCTACGCTGAAAGCTATGAAAAGGATGTTCCGTTTAGAATATCAAAACATACAACCCCCTAGAATTCTAGTGATGCCAATACGCTAACGGAATATACCAGTATACTCACTTGAAGAAGTGAATAGGACATAGATATTATAAAATTCTTGACTCGATGAAAGGCATGGCATTTCCAGATGCAATCAGTTCCAAATTTCATCTCTTTCTCTTTTCTAATATGGATGGGAAATTAATACAATATTTTACCATTATGGAATGTTTAAACACTGGTTTACATAGGTTAATTAACTACGATAGTAAAGCTTACATATCATTAATGAATGTAGTATTCAACCTCCAGCAAAAGAGCTGCCATAATGACTGTCATATGATAAATGAACCCATATATGTCTCTGGACTGTTGCACTAGTATTATGCACAGTGTTATTCAATAACTTAAAACATGTCTTTCTGCACTCGTTTCAAATATAGTTTCACATACAACATTTCCCATTTCTTTGCAGGTTTAGACTAGGCAAAAGTGACAAATGAGCATGTTATACAGACATCCTCGAACCTGGGAGAGCCATTAGCAGAATACAACTAAACAGACGATGACTGTGTATCGCTAAACGTCTTGCTTGTAAAAAGGATTCTTATGAATGGTGTAATGTCGTGTGATTATATAGGCGCCAACAGTTACACACTCCTATTGTCCTAAGGGTATATCGAAGGATATGATATTAACCACATTATGACAGTTGCAGCCAGTAATCACTAGTCATTCTGATTCATTAGAATGATCTTTAAAAGCGGATCTTCAGTCTGCTAAAGAAAGTGGTCTCTGAGCGTAACTGTTTCTGTGACAGCCCTCTTCAAATAAAGCTAAAAATGGAGACAAAGAACTTACGCCTGTGGAGTAATTTAATATACCTGGCTGAATAACAAAAACTAGACAAAATTTAGTACAAAATACGTAATTTGATTCATAGAATATGTCGTTTTCGCTCTTTAATCCCACTGCTATTTTGTACAGAAGTTAATGAAATTTTGCTTTTCCACAAGCCTTGGAAACATTTTACAGTATCGATACTACGTTTACGGCAAACGGAATGAATCTCTTATTCCAGTCAACAAAGGAAAATTAAGGGAAAAATTCGTGTAGTCACAAATTTTTGTGTAGTCGTAGGTGGAAGTGTAATGAAAAACGAACAAGGATCTGACTTGTGGGGTGTGATCGTGGGGATGGAAAATGGTCGTTTAAAGGTCACTTTTTATGTTTTTCTGGAATAATTGGAAAAAAGCGGGTTCTAGCGAAAATGTTTCTAAATATCAAAGATAAACTGCATAAATTTCCTACAAAAAAGGTCCTAATCATTTTTCTTTAGTAATTCCATTCAGCTATTGCTGTCACTTGTAGAGCGGCCTGCACTAAGTGAAGCCACTTGCTACACATCAACAGCATATCTTGCAAGGTGGATGTGAATATGAGTGTGCCTGACTCTGACTGATCATGATCAGTACTAGTACAATAATCTTCTGTAACGCTTTGCTTGACTTATTTGAAATATCTTAAGTTCCATAACACCTAGGTGACTTGTTTCTGTTGCAAAGGGAACGAGTGTCTGTTATTATTCCCCCTGCTCTGAAAAGTATTCCAGCCATTAATAGTGGATACAATGAAACCGACTTTTGGCGAATAAATATTGACAACATGTTGCACTTGGAACAGGTTCTTCAGTGTGGTAGAAGTTGACAGCTCGCAGAACAACTGCAAATGAGTACTCGTTCAATAAACTGATCTTAGTGAATTTATTTTGTCGAGTCACATAAGAAAAGTGGACAGGAAATTCTGGGGAAGTATAGGAGGCAGTTGGATTTCCCAGAAGAACGCTACAACTACCACACAGGATGACTTAGAAGCAATTTCCTCTCTAAGTGTGCACAACAGAGTGCAGAGAATTATCTAGAATCTGTCAATATTCTTTTTTTTTGCGTTAATATTATCAGTAACTTATGTCTGCATTCCATGTAGCGTTAATGCCCTTCGTGAAAAATAAGCAGCCAACAGTTGTGTATGCCCACTTCGCGATTCATAAGGCGAGAGGTTGAAGGTACAGAATAACTTTGTGAAACCCCCGTAGTGGAGTAGAGGGAGTGAGGGCTCACTCGCTCGCTCTTCAGTTTATAGACCTACGAAGGAGGGAACTGCACGACAACAATCCGGCGACCTGCCTTCCCTCACTCTTCTACCCCCACCCCTACCACTCCCCATCCACCCGTTCACTCCCCGATAACCAAATTTATCCCTTAATACCGCCCTATTGCCCATACATGTGGTACAAACGTTTAGTATCTGCCATCATTTGAAAGTAAACATTAATTTTACTCTATTAGAACACTATTGTTAATAATCTATGATTTTTTCCTTTCCCTGCTTTGCGGGAACTATTAGACATAGTCAAAAAACGAATAGGACCTTTTATGTAGCAAATTCAATGTGGTTTAATTTTGTGTTGGGAAACATTTTCGCTAGAAGCCACGGTCTCTTAGTTATTTGGGAAAAACGTAAGAAAGTTACTTTAACCCCCTCGCTTCGAAACAGATAAATGAATTAATTGACACGATGACATAACAGTAGGTACATAAGGGCTACTGTCGGCTGTATTACTTTTATTATTGCAATGGTTAGACACAAAGCATTAAGAGCCTGATGTCGTCCAATTTGTGCCAGTTCAGAAGTGAGGAGGGCAGCAAAGAAGTGATCTACGAACAGTAAGCATAGTGCACACAAGTGAACTTGTTTGATTTTAAATGGGGTTGCAGTGCGTAGGTCAAACAAATGTGACAATGGAGAGGAGTAATGCAGGGGAAACATGTTTTTTTTAACAAGTGTGTACCCTCACAGTGGATAATTAGTGTTCTTTTCTGAAAAGGAGTTGTGGGTAGCACTTGCTTTACGCCACGAATTTCTTCGTCATTCATTCTAACACACACACACCACACACACACACACACACACACACACACACACACACACACACACACACACACTAAATATCATTCAACTTTCGTTTTTTTTAAAATAAAAGTGTTTCAAGAAAAGTCTTTCGCTCTAACTTCATGTAGGTGCTAAAGTTGATGATACTGTGGGGTAGGGAGGGCGACAAGAGATGGCAACGAGGAGAGAGGGTGGAGGTACTAGCTCTTGATTGATTGCACTCAGAAGTAACGGTCTAAGAAAGGTTGGGAACCATTGTTATAGGGGCTACTGACCACGGTAGTTGCGCGCGGAGTGGCCGCGCGGCTAGATGTGTCATGTCACGGATTGCGCGGCCCCTCCCGCCGGAGATTCGAGTCCTCCCTTCGGTACGGGTGTGCGTGTAGTTCTTAGCATAAATTATTTTAAGTTAGTTTAAGTAGTGTGTACGTCTAGGGACGATGACCTCAGCAGTTTGGTCCCTTAAGAATTCACACATACATACACACACACACACACACACACACACACACACACACACACACACACACATATACACACAGACTATAGTTACGTAGATATGAAAGATCAGCTAATGGTTAGAAGAAAACGAGGACATTTCAAACAAATCAAAAGACTTTTGACTTAAAAATTCAACTTTTCATGTCCAAACTGTGCTGTGTCAAATTAACTAATTCTGGAGATGTTAAAACGTAGCTCTGCAACATCTTTTTCCTTCTCAAATTTTTATTACTAATCTTCAAAAGCATTTCAATCTCTCCTGCAGCTATTTTGTTCCTAGTTTTTTTTTTTTCACTAGAGTCCGTCAATATTTTTACTGCATCTACCGACTTAACTTTTCTTACATTTTCGTATCATAAAATTTAAATTCATTCGAGTTTCTCACCGCACGATTTCTGTTTCAGATAGTGCTGTGCTCCTAAGTGATATCCCTGAAACTTCCGCCTAATTCCTGCTCTGTGACTAATCTCAGTAGCTTCCTATTGCTAAAAAATGCTGGCTCTGGCTTATTCATTAGCTGCTTATATCTTTTATTATTTCATTGTTGTTATAAATCTTCCGAAAATCAGATTTCATTCTTTTTGTGTGTATTTGCGATGTTTTTGTCTTATTTTCTGATGCTCTTTATCTATTTTACGTTTCTCTAATTAAATGGCTCGTTACGATAGCAACTAAAATGCGTTCAGATTCATAGTCATTAGTTAGGGCCAATTTTAGAACTAATCTGTGATTGTTTCTTCGCACTATAGGCTCGTTACTTTATATTCTGTTAAAGTGGCTCATTCCTCCTGGTCCTTATTCATACATTATGGATATGTGAGTTGTGGTCTATGTGATGACGGGGCCGGTGGGGGGGGGGGGGGGGGGGGTTGTAAAGGACAGGTGAGTACTTGTGTGGCGACGTATGAATCTGTAAATATGTGTGTTATTGCATGGGGGGGATGTGTGAAGATTATAGAAGGATTGCAGGTGCTAATTACATTTGCGAGGACTTGTAGGGTTATTTTTAGAGTTTAGTGGTTTGTGGGGTTTCTGGCGGTTTGTGGGGTATCTTCCTTTTGGACATATGCACGAGTGTACGAAAGCGTGTGGTGAATTTAGAGATATGTGTGACAATTTGAGAATATGTTCTGTGTATTAAATTGGTGTGTGTGTCTGTGTGCGTCCATAGACGTTTGCTGAGGATCTCCAAACAACTTGTCTGTGGTAGCTATTTCTGAACATATGGAATTTGGATAGTGGACACAAAAAGGTTATTTACAAAAGAACTTCCATTATAGTCGGAGTTTTTACATGCATATTAAATGTATAAGATTATATTGATAAGTGTACAGATATATAAATAAAAATTATAAATTCTTTTTGGTAACGACGTATGCTAGAACTTATGAACCTCTTAATGCCATCTTGCTAGCAACTAGTTTACATTTTACCTATCTTTGCATTTATAGAAATATATATTCCACACCAACCGGGTGTGGTCAATTATTTGTAGCTGTGTGATGTATTATTTAGGTAGTTCTGTATTTGTTTAGTCTTGTAGTCATTTTCTTCTTCTTCTTCTTCTTCTTCGTTTCACCCAACTTTGGGGTACGTTGAATCAATCACTTCTGTGTGTTCTGTGCCTTTCTTTTCGCCCAGTACTGCTTCATTCTTTCTGATCTTGCTTTTCTTTCCTCATCAGAGATGACAATCGTTCTTTTCTTTCTATTTTGGAGCTGGAATCCCTCTTTTCTGTCTTTGCTTATCATTTTTGCGGTCCTGTCTGTGAGCATTTTTTCTGTGATGTGTAGTTCTCTTAAGTCTTTCTCTGTTTGGATAAACCAATTTGGTTTGGATTTTTTATTCCTGAAGTATTCAAACATTCTTTTTGTAAGTCTATTTGGGTTCATTCTGAGAATGTGCCCATAAAACTCAATTCTTCTTTTCCTCATTGTATCCGAAAGTTTTTCTGTGGTTTTGTAGAGTGTTTCATTTTTGGTATGAATTAGTTTGTCGTTATGAAAGTTGGGGCCTAAAATTTTTCTCAATATTTTTCTTTCTTTGATCTCTAGCCTTTCAATTGGGCCATGGTTAGTGATAGATAATGTCTCAGTTGCATATAGTGCCTCTGGTTTAATGACAGTGTTGTAATATTTTATTTTTGAATTCCATGAGAGGGACTTTTTATTATAAGTATTTTTAGTTAGCTGAAAGGCTAGTTCAACTTTGTTTCTTCTTAATTCTATTGCTTTTTTCTCAAGGGCGTTCCAGCTAATCCATTCACCAAGATATTTGAATTCTTTAACAATTTCGATCTTTTGGTCTCTTACTTTAAGATATTTCATTGGCTTTTTTATATTTGTGATTATTTTGGTTTTTTCAAAAGAAATTTTAAGGCCTATTTTCTCTGCTTGTTTCTGTAATTCGAGGATCTGTTCTTTGGCTTCTTCCCATGTTTCAGCTAGTAGGGCCATATCATCTGCAAATGCTAGGCAATTAACCTTGATGCCTTTGTTTTTTGTTCCTAGTCGGATTCCACTATTGATTTTCTTGTTCCATTCTCTTACTATTTTTTCTAGGGCACAGTTAAATAACAATGGAGAGAGTCCATCACCTTGTCGTACTCCAGTTTTTATCTCAAATAGGTCTGAGAGTTCTCCCATAAATTTAATTTTGGAGTATGTGTTGGTGATGGTTTCTCTAATTAGGTTTGTAGTTTTATTGTCTAGGTTCAATTCTTTTAATATGGAGATTAGAGATTCCCTGTCTATGGAGTCGTACGCCTTTTGAAAGTCAATGAATGTGATGACATACGCTTTTGCTCTCGATTTTTGGTAGGCCATAAGATTTTTGAGGTTTAGAATTTGTTCTGGGCAGGATCTTCCCTTCCTGAAGCCTGCCTGGTATTCTCCAAGTTGACAATCTAGCTGGGGTTCTGCTCTGTTCAAAAGGACTTTAGACAGTATTTTGTATGTTACGTCAAGGAGCGAAATCCCTCTGTAATTATTGGGGTCTGTTCTGGATCCCCTCTTATGAATTGGGTGAATGAGGGCCATCTTCCATTCATCCGGAATTCTTTCTGTTTTCCATATTTCTTCAAATATGTTTTGGAGAGATTCTATGGCATTTCTATTGACATTTTTCCACAGTTCAGCTGTAATTTGGTTCTCTCCCGAAGCCTTATAGTTTTTGAGATTCAAAATGATTGATTGTAGTTCCTCGACGGTGGGTGGTTCTGAGTTAGGACTTGTTGAAGTTGAGTTGCTGAAATCCATTTTTTCAATTGGTTCTTTACAGTTGAGAAGGTTTCTGAAATATTCCCTCAAAATTTTGCAATTATCCCTGTTGTTGTGTGCAATATTACCATTTTTATCTTGTAATTGGAGTGTCGGTGGGCTGTACTTGGTTATTTTTTGTTTAAAAGTTCTGTAAAAGCTCCTAGTCTTGTTTTTGTTGAAGTCTTCGTTGATCTGCAAAAGGAGTTGATCTTCTTGTGCTTTTTTAATTCTTTTGAGGTTTTTACTCACTAGTTTTCTTACACTCAGGAAATTTTGCCTATTATATTCATTTTTCTGAGATTGCATCTGTTGCCATGCTTTCTTTCTTTGCTCAATAAGTTTGTCACATTCCTCTGTCCACCATGCGTGTTTTTTGATTTTGGTTATAGGTGCTTTTTGTTCAGCTTTGGTTAGTAGGCTTTCCTTCATTTGATCCCAATTTTGGTTCCTTATATCTTGAGTCACGAGGGGAAACTCCTTCGAATTCATTATCTTTTCTGGATCGTATCTTCTGCTTTTGGGTTTACTGTTTCTATCTTTCCTTTTGGGGATAATTTTGAGTTTTAGTCCAAATAACATTTTTATCTAATTTTATCTCTGAGTCAGTTTACAGATGTTTCTGTTTCTTTCATAAAATGTTCTGTTATTTTTTGACTCACTGCTTAAAACCACAACAGGTCTGGGAATGATGTTTTTCATTCTAATTGTACTGGTATATGTGTTCTTAGCTACTTAGAGGACATGTTACTGCTATATAAAGTATTCCTTTTTGAAAATATTTGTTTCTAGAAGTATTTGTTTAATTTGCATATACAGCTTGTTTTCTATTATTCTTGCAGAAAAATTATGTGTTATATTCTTAAATACACGTTACTTGCATCTTATATGGTTGTCGATCCTCTCTCACCCTCTATCAACTGGCGTAAATGCCAACGTTTGATGTTACATTTTGCTCTGTACCATCCTTTTCTCAATCAATAATTCTCTTACATAAATAGTTATTATTGATACCATTGCATCGTGGAACTTTTTCTGTCTTCAGTTATGAAGTTCCTTTAGACCATGAAACGAAATTCCCAGGATCTATTATCATGTTCTAATCCTTATATAAATCTACTTCCATCTCTTATTACCATATTCTCTCTCTATTTTTCATGTTACATGTCCTCGTTCGTAAGCAATGTGGTGTTCAATACATGTACTATTTAGCTGTATACCATGGAGTTTTAAATTTTGACTTTTGATGAGATCATATTTTCTCAGTGGCGGATATCTTGTTTATGATTTATCAATATAGCAGTATCTTGTTCATTAATGCTTGCAGTCACGCCCATATAGAAGGAAAATGTGTGGAGTGAACGTTCAGATGCAGAAGGCGGGATTTTTGTCGCCATCATATATCGACTCCTACAGCCAAGTGGCTGTGATACTGCATAAGGTTTGTCCATGAGCGCCCCTCGGATTTTGAATGTAATTAGATCGCTGCTACAGACAGATCCCATTCAAGAGTACCATGTATTCTGTACACGTATTTCGTGGGCATATGAATAATTTATGTGAGATGTATGGAATGACCTTGTCTTAAAGGTTTTAAGAGATAAATGCAAGGGCAATTCTGCTACTAGCGGCAAGTGTCACAGGTCAGATGTAGAAATTTATTATGTTGTGATGAAAGGCGTATGTCTCAGCCATCTTTCGTGAAACTGTTATTTGTAATGCTCGTCCAGCAGATTGTTTTTCTGCTATCTGCTTATCGTATAAACTTTTCTGCTCAAATGGCTCCAAGCACTAGGGAACTTAATATTTAAGGTCATCAGTCCCCTACACTTAGAACTACTTAAGTCTAAAAACCTAAGAACATCACACACATCCATGCCCGAGGCAGGATTCGAACCTGCCACCATAGCAGCAGTGGGGTTCCGGACTGAAGAGCCTAGAACCGCTCGGCCACAGCAGCCGGCCAAACTTTCCTGGAAGAAGGATTGTGTACCGAACCGAGTTTATTGATTTTATTTCCTTTATTAAAGTATGAGCACCCTATCACGACTACCTTCGTGATGTATGAATGTATGATTGACTGGGAGTGTGTCTAGAGTAGTATATTAAGTATAACTTTCTTGGGTCTCATAGTAGAAGTGTGGGAACGTCCAAAGCTGGTTCGTGGAGTGAGCGGACATGAGACAGTTTAACCCGCTCTTATCAAAAGTACGTCTTGTGATTGGTCAGTTAGATCAAGATACGGACTGTAGAACTTTCTACCGAAATCTCATTCGAAAATGTTTTCGGAAGACTGGCGGAAGGCTGAGTGATGTGAATAGATATTTTTAGCTTCCACCCGATAGGGAAAAACTTTTGACAACTAGATGACGGCTACCCCCAATCTGGGAGTTAGCATCTACTGTTTCCAAACATGCTGAGGATATAACATTTCGGCTGGGAATGCGGTTAGTCATTTTCATTTCGTAAGTAGGTAATGTGTGCAGTAATAAAGTCCAATTATAAAGGAAAGAATGGAGCTAAATTTCGCGTGTGTACATTTTTATCGTTTTTCAAGTTAGTTTTTGGAATGGCGACTTGGGTATTCATTATCCACCACTGTTAAGATTTCTTCATTGTGCTTTAGAGATTTTCGTCAATACGATGAATGGTCACGAGCCAGATGTTATGGCAACTGTAAACAATTCATGGAAATTTTTGGTAAACTTATATTCCAGCGCTTTTCCTCCATTGCTGTGCAAGGTGCTTGAATGGCACGATCTTTTGCAGACTGATTAATATCCACAGAATTTACCTGGAAATTAAGCCCCATACGAGACCGTAATGTGTAGGCAAATCTTGCTTACTAAATATTTGTTAAACTTCGAGGAGACTGTACATCATTTTAATTAATGTCGCTTCCATGGAGTATGACTTGTTAGTCTTTTGACATAAATGCATTAATCCGCTCCATTCCTCATCCTGATCAAAGAGAATAGCTGTCCTTGTTTGAGAAATCTTGTTTCATATCTGCAGTGAAATTCATTCCCTTAACTGACACACTGAGGTGATTTAGATTCCGTTTCGCGTTTTCAGATTAACTATAGCGCCAGACGTCATTATGGTTTCTTGCCGACTGCAGACGACGTTGTACATTTGATGTGGTGAAAGATGTATCCCACATGTAGAATATTTCTTAAGTTCAGAATTAATGTTAAATTCAATAAAAAAAATTAAAAAAACACGGGTAGGCATTTTTTACAAGAAACGAAAGAAAGGTAACATTTGTGTTTACGTTTCATGCTGCTCTGGATCGTAGTGAAGAGTCCCTGTTTTAATAAATTATGCTTTGGTGGCTTTGCAAAATATCTTCCTAGTAGCAAAAGTTAAAATATCGAATATGGAATGATGACATGCAACAAATTAGCGATTTATTGCACTTTCAAGTATTTATATTTTCTATATGTATTTATATGTTTAATCTTCCTTCATTCTTAAAGAGACTAAATTATTAATCGCGAATACGCTTCATATACGTGACAAACACTACAATTTCCTATTGTGACTGCTTTAGAATAAGCACAATGGTTAGCATATCTGTACAATCTGGAAGTAACGACTCAGACCACCATATACAGGGTGATTCCGTGATGATGTTACATATTTTCAGGAATTATGTGGAAGGGTAAATGTATCAATTTGAGGAAGAGACTCTGGTCTTTCGTTCTGATACCTCTGATTGTGGAATACATGTACCGGTACTGTTGTTGCTAAGATTGTAGGATAGGCAATACCGAAGAGCACTTAGTTGTAGAGTTTGCGGTATTAACTCAGTTAACCCATCCAGATGATTACTGTGTATTGACACGAGAATCTTAGTGTGTAATATCTGTACTATAATAGACTGCAGTCTGTGTTTACAAGTTGAAATACTAACGTCGATCATACCTAACCAAATGGAGTTCTTGATGATATAGGATCCTAAGCAGCATGCTCCGTAAGGTCGTGTTATAAGTTATACCCAGTAACGGAACCTGCAGACACGATTTTCACGTGTGAAAGCAGCAGAGAAGCAGAAAGTTTGTACAGGACCAAATATCCGCTTGGAAGGCATCTGGCTCACACCATTTTTCCAAGACTGTTGCAACAATTAACTGAAACAGATCAACTGGTACAGCAGCACAACGACAAAGGAGGACGACGAACTACACCGACTCCCGACCTAGAAGATGCAGTGCTTCCTCTAGTGGACGAGGTGCCTGCAATCAACATTCGATCAGTTGCACGTGAAATGAATACTTCGCAGAGTACTGCGTGCCAAGTGTTAAGGGTAATGCAGAACACATCTACCACCCACAGAAAGTGTTTGCTTTGATCCTGCAGAAATTGGATCTCGTGTAATGTTCAGAGGATGTTTCTTGCAGCGCATTATAGTCGTTACACAATTTCCTGTGTATGTACATTTCATGGGTGTTGCCAAATAATCGCTATAATCATGTCTGCGCCGATGAGAATCTCCACGCGACAGTTGTACATCTACAGTCAACGTGCGGGCAGGCATACTCAGTGATTACAAACTAGGCGTGTTCTGATCGGCTTAACGATGTGCGTTTCGCCTGCGCGAGCGAAATATTTATTCCTTGACTTAGCGTTGCTCCATGGCGAGGGAAGGAATGTAAGAAAATAGGTGTGTGACCGGACGTTGTTGAAGGACAGGATAACGAGAGGACGTGTATGAGGTGTGTGCAACGAAACAGTCATTGTTCGCCGCCAGATTGTATAATTTGTGTTTTCTGAGACTGACAAGCGATATGTAACGTTAATGTGGAGTTTAGAAGCAGCCATAATACAATCTGGTGTAGTTCAATTTTTTTATTTATTTATTTTATTTATTTATTTATTTATTTATTTGATCAAAGGAGTCCGTGATGAACTGTAATGTTCGACAAGCTTGTATAGGACTTCGAACGTTTGGTGGTCGATCGCTGTAAAACCTGCTTCAATAACGCGGTCAAAAGCATAGAGAAAGTTTTGTCTGCTAAAACTAACTCATTTCACTCGCAGACAATCAACGAATGACCAAATGCGAATGGCAGTACCCCAGTTCACGAAGATCCCATAGAAGTTTTCTATCTCTTACATTTCAAGAATTTTACAGGCAACCATCGGAGTCAGCAGCTGCTTCTACACCACGAGAGTAACTTGTCTACGTGTACGAAATTACGTACGCTGTGCGAGTAGTCGACCCTGCTATTGAAATGGGTATTGTCCTTCACAGACACACAAACAAAGACACTACACACACTAGCTCAATAAATTAACGTTTTTAAGCTGGTAATATTAATTCCTTCGTACTGCTATACTACCTAGATCGGATATTCCATGAAATTGTGGCCAGCACGTCACCTGAACTGGCTCCACTTGATTTTTCCTTGTGGGGCCACGTGAAAAGTCTTATGTACGAGATGCCTTGGAGACTGAATAATTCTCGCTGCCTGCAGTACATTCGACTGACAAGCTATTTTGAACATCTGCTGTCAATGAAGCAGCTTCTGAAACTTGTACGGGTATATAAAATTCGTTCTTAGTATTTTCGGTCTCTCTGGCAGCAAGTGTGCGCCGAAACTAGTACACAACAGGGGAAATTGTCTGGCGGTGGTATTGGATCGAGGGAGGGGGGGTGGTGGTATTTAGCGGGGATTCTGTATGTCATTATCAGTGTTCGGAAGTTGGTGCCCTAAGTTTAGTTTGAACAATGTGCGAGGCTCAAGTTGAACTTAAGTAGATTTTCACTTGTACCTATTGACTAGGTCGTGTTTGGACTAGGGCCTTTTTGGAGTACTTAAACTGATAAATTTACCCATCATCTCTGTAAGTTTGTACCATCATCGCGATATCATCAAGTATAAATTTTACCTGCGGGTGAAAATTGCTCTAAATGTGTATGCATTCAACATATTGACTGGTAGCACATTCCCACTCTGCAGAATTTCTTTCTAACAACTGTCTCATAGGTATGTGATCGTGCAGTCACACAAATTGTCCCCACAATTTCGTAGCCTCTTACTGCTGGGATAACTATAATTAGACGTTTGTGGCATATATCCTCCTTTCACGAATTTCGAATTGCACCCACAGTAGCGACAATTCAGCACCAATAATTCACCATTAACAATTCAGCACCTTTTCTGTTAGTAACATATCGATGTTTATGTACTAGCATAAAATGTAAACAACACGCGATTGTTTCCGTTTGATGTTGGCTACATGCGTAGTACGTAGATACCAACAAAACAGTGGTACAGCCCAGAAAGGGCATTCCTCGCAAGGAGAAATGTGACAACCGTTTTTAGAATAAGGATGAGATACGCAAGTTTCCCTGCACATCTCCACAAGATTGGAGAGGTACACTCAACCACATGCACCAGAAGCTATAGAGATTTTTCTTACACTCCTACTCTATAGTCATTCCCAAAGATTTATATATTTATCTGTTATAAAAGAATTTCTGGCCGGGAAGGAAACAAAAGACAAGAAAGAAACAGGGGACATGAGAGAAGGTGCCGTCGGGGTTACATGTTTTGTGTACAGCGCTTTTCTGCATTCGAATACTGTAAGACATTTACATGAAAAAACAGTCACCAAAATAGTGCTCAATTATTATCAGCTTCAGTTCAGTGAATCATTTCAAATTAAAGTAGTGTAGATTGTTTCTCATAAAGACTACGTCTCTCTAGTGTACTGACCAATGTAACTTGACTTTGATAATTCGGTATCGAAGATTGGTGTAATTATTTATAGTACCTGATAACGCTAACACGTACGTAGTGGCAGTAGCATTTTAATGATCTGTAAATACGGATAATTATTATGTTTGCACACCGATGGTTACTCGTAATGTCTATACCAGTTTTCTGACGCTGGGCTGAATCACACCGTTATACTGAAATCGTTTGACATGGATTCTTTTATGATATAAAATAGCAATGAAGCGTGTACGTGGAAGGTAACTAAGTTACGAAAGAAGTGTTATGCTAAGACCCTAGGGAGAGTCGTTCCTTTTGATGTGTATATTGTGTAGGAGTTCTTACTCAGAAGATCTAGGTTCGATAGCGTATTAGGAATAGACATGAGAAACAGGTGCATAATGAAACTAAAGCCACTGAATGATTAATACATATTGTCGTACTGCTCCAGGTTGTCAGGATAAGTGCTTCGCCGAGTAACTGCCATTTTTAAGCGTTGCATGTCGAATCAAGTGTGGTAGACTGGTGTTCTTCTTCTGTACCGAACATCATAAATTTCTGAAACATTTTTATAATCATATTCGGTCAGTTTTATTGCAGGGTTGAGTTTAGATTGCAAATATTCTGTTTTTCACTCTTTTCAAATCAATGTCTAGTGTTGGCCGTTGGCTGTCATTAAGTAACATCGATGTTAACCCTCAGATACAAAAAATTTACAGATCTTTTATTTATTTTCTTGTTTTCCACAAATTTCTTCGCTGACCTTTTCCCACAATGAATCATATACCGATCTGGGCCTGTTTCTCCTGCTCTATATTCATCAGTATCTAATGAGTACAGGAATATTTGTTCATCCACCATGAGATAATCTGTTATCGATTTTTTTCTTAGTTGTCTAATTCATTTTATGAGTATATTTGTGCTGCTGCAATTTGTTGGAGATTTCTACTTTATTACAGTAACATACGCATTGCAGTTGAATTCAATAACGCTTCAAATATGATTCTATTGCCCTTCATATTATTTACCACAACATGCAGGTGGCTTGGCAAGGATTTCAAAATTTAGACATGGTATTAAATAAATTCTGACGACTCATAGAGATTGTCGTTTAATACTATAAAAAGTTCGTTGTTTTTATTTAATATTTTCGAAGATCAAAATGACTCAGTACACGTTCTGAGGGTTTCTTACGACTTACTGAGTAGCTACCTCAATAAAACATTTGTTCAGGTAAACTGTAAGGATCTGCACGAGACTCGGAGCTAAAATTCAGTGGTACTGTTGTCAGAAACGAGAATTTCTCGAACAAACACAGCGAGCATGTTAGGAATCAGTGATATCAATACTTTTGCAGAAAGTGGTTTGATTCGGTTCTATGTCTCTACGTGGGTGGAAATTTTACACACTAGAACAGTCATAACAGTAAATTTAATTGGACATGAAAGTTGTAAGTCCTTTTTAGAGCATCATGTATGCTCTCTGTAGGTATTACGATGTGCAAATTGAAATCCATTTTTGAAAATACTCTGACTTCATACTTTATTTGCTACATCTCTCTAACGTTGATAGATAATTGGATAAAGAATAGTTCGGCTTTCAGATGGGGCAAAGCTACAAGATACGGAATTGAAGCCTTTCAGATAAGTAGGGAACGATACATAGAAAAATTTAGAGAGGTTTGTGCAGGCTTAACTGACTTGGGAAAAAGCCTTTGATAGACTTCAGTGGACCAAACGCTTAGATGTCCTGAATAATGTTGGAACTAACTAGAAAGAAAGGAGACTGAAGAGCAATTTACAAAGGGGATTGGAAATTCCCGTTACAAATTTTTAGGACTTGTAGAGGGAGTGAGTGGATAATATTTTGAGTACAAATCCACGTCGGAAATGTAGCGTTTCCATTCTACGACTGCTTCATTTCAGATGTGGGTAAAAAGAAAAGTGTCAGGGTTGCTTGTCCTGGTATGCAATAGGGAAGACAGGATGAAGTGTACTGCGTCAGACGGTCACCTGATGGCACTTAATGTCTGACTTGCTGCGTTATTCCTGTAGAGGAAGATTTGCTGGCACGAGTTCTGGCCGCTACACTAGAAACTTAAAAGAGACACCAGATGGGATAGAGAGTGTGTAAAACAACAAAATTCGTAGGTACAGTGTTTGTAACAACGCTGGTGGTCGCTACGTCGAGCTTCTGATGTAATCCATCAGTAGTGTCTTGTACGTACAGTATGCAGATTTTTTGTTTTTTTTGTTTTGCTTTTTTGTTTTTGTTTTGGAATAATGTAAACACGTAATGTTTAAGTGTTAACACAATAAAATTTGCTTAAATGATAAATGTATGTTGCGTTCCGTTTCCTTTCGAATTGTTATCTAATAATTGTACTGCGTCATGCCTAATTCAGTTCCTGAAGTAGAAATGAATGAGTTAAACATCTGAACTGAAACTGTCATAGAACAGAAAAGGTAAGTTTCTGGACATTGGCTCTTATTCAAAATTATTTGTACACAGTCCTCTCTATTGGTCGCAGAAGTTTGTAATGGGAATTTCCGAGTACCCTGTACATAATGTAAAGAGTAAAAGTAAGAATATGACATGAGATGACAGAAAGAACTGAAACTGGTAGAGATATTTGACAAGATTGTTGTTTTTTCCCTACTCTGTTTAATATCTATTTAGATGATATTAGAAATCTGCTTCCAATGAAAGAGTGATGTAACAATACGAGGAGTTTAATAAAATGTATAAAACTTGCAGATGACATGATACTTTTAAATTAAGACAAGACAATTAACAATATATTATAGGAAATGAACACCAGCTGTGAGGAAAACAGAATGAAGATACAGTTGAAGAAGACTAAAACAATGGTTTTTGCAAGGTAATAAGTGAATATAGAAATTAAAGTTTATAGCAAGTTATTGGAACAAATCGTAGTTTCTAGGACGCAAAATAACCAGTAACAAGAAAAATAATCAAGGAGAAAAAACAACAAGAATGGATACTGCAAAAATAAATGTGGTCCGTTATATAAACAATTAAGGAAAATGTTACTGAAGTGTTCTGTGTGGAATGTTGTCCAGTGTGGTGCCCAAAAATGGACACACACCGAGAATGTGAATTTAAAGAGATGTGGGAGATATGACATAGGCAGTTAGTAGAAGTAACGAACCTATGTCACTCAAGTTGAATGTAGAAACACAAGCACTGGAAACAATTAAGTTGAAGAATATTAGCTAGGGCGCTACATGAGATGAGACTGCGCTATAAATGATGCATTAGAAGTAATGGTGACTGGTAAGAAGAGAAGACTAAGAAAAGGAAACCAGTCAATTCATTGCCTCAAGATAAATGCATCTTATGCAGGCACGAAAACAATGGCGGAAAACCAGAAGGTCTGAAGAATGCTAAGCTTGCAGTGATACACGTGCCTAGTGTGCACATCGTCGTCATTGTTAGTTATATTATTGCCTGTTGGCTGCTTTTTTCCCTTATTTACACCGTTTAGGATCGATACACCACTTAAGACAATCTATTGTTGCAATGTATGTACATCACAGCTATGTAGGTATAAATGTTCTAAGTTTCATAACAAAAGCAACAAAAATTATTCTTCAAGTTTTGGTCACATTAACTCTAGCTATGACCAGTCATTTCCCCCATTTTTGGCCATTGTATATTATAATACAACTAGGACTTTCAGTAACTATAGAGTCGATTTTGCTAGAAACTAATTTGCTCTTTATACAAGCACGTAAAATAACAAACATGCATAAAGTATATAAAACTTACACCAACTGACTGGAACAGAGACACAATTCACAAATAGTATTGTAATAGTTGACCTAGAAACAATCTACGATTAATGCTCCTTTAGGAGCCAGATAACAGAGGTTTCATCAACAATGAAAACTCTGTAGGGTCATAAAACATATTCTTATAATTCAGAGTTTAGATGCTTCCTGGGACCAATATCTTATTTTTCTCCCTTGTAATAGAAACTCTAGCCTGATTAACATTCAGCATCCTTTGTGACAGATCTTAATAAAGCCTTGATACAATTTTTTTCTAGATTAGCTGTTTGCAATGTAGCCTTAGAATAAACGAATCTGCCTTTTCAATAAATTTTTGCATAGATTCATAGAGATTTCCCCTCAGTAAATGGGAAAAATCCAGAACCAAGTCCATCATTTTCTTCTCCTAAGACAGAATGTGGGTCACAGTGCCCAGTAGATTTTTGTGGAGATAGACTAGAAATTTTATTTCTTAATGTTGTTGGAGCATTGTACAACGTGCTTGCAGTAGCAACCTTCACACTCTCAACAAAGACCTCCCATTCTCTGATTGACTCAAAAACCTTGAGCTGTGTTATATTTTCATAATTCGTATTCCGTATTTTACTATGTAACAAGGAGATATAATTTAATATGAGATACTCAGGCAAGACTATTACTTATGCCTATCTTGATATAAAAACAGTTGAACTATTTTAAAGAAAATACTTAAATAAAATTGGCCTTATTAAATTGCAGGACAGATCTGTATTATAGATGTTTTGTATAAATTTTTAAAACTGGCCAGAACTTGATGCATATATGTCTCAACTTACGACCTCAAGTGGGGCAATAACTGGAAACCAGGACTAAATATGGATCTATTAATGACCACAGAATTTTACTGGTATGTTTTAGGGTTGCACCATATTCAACAGATAAGACATGAAACTATAATACTTAACCTTACCTCACAACAGATTAAGTTTCTTTTGATGTTTTATTTAAATGAGTAGAACATCAAAAACAGATTTCTGTTGCTTAAAAAACTTCTACTAAACTCAATTTCTTCAGTACAGATAATTCCACAAAATTATGTCTGCTAACAAGAATAAACAAAGAAATGCTTCTATATCTTACTGAATAGCACATTTCATGTTGACTACATTAAGTTATTGTAAGATTGGGCGGTATTCAAAAGAAGCTTAACAATTCACTAATTACATCAAAGTCGAAAGGATTTCTTTTATCTCCGCCAGTAATCACAAAACTTTTGGTTCTTAGACAACCGGTATCGGTAAGCAATAAGCATCTTCACATGTGCAGCAAAACATGGGAAATGAAATACAACTGTTGGACAGGTTATGTCTTAGAACAACGAACTATGCCATAACGAAAAACTATTACTTTCATGGATGTAAAAAAATGTGCTTAAATATGACGAGGCATACCTGTTTTATAACATGTCCTAATATAATAAAGCCATAGCGTGATCACCACAAAATAGACACAAAATCAGCTTAGCACGTCGCACATATTTAAAATATGGTGTAAACTAGGCCACAGTCCTGGCAGAGTCTTAATGTCTCTATCGCTACTGTCCATAACATACGTTTGTGCTGTGAGCTCGTTAGATATCGCTACTGTAAGTCTACACATATTCGTCAATTACAAAATTGTACAGTACGCAGAAAATGAAGAGTGCTATAGGTAAAGTCTATATTGAGCTTGCCAAATATATAAGTTATTGCAATGATAAAGTGCAGTAATTAAAAACACGAATAAAATTAAATTTAAAATTGATAAACGGTTAAGCAATAATATATGATTCTGAGATGTTCTTGTGGAAATTTTAGATAAAAGTAATAATATACACAAGAACAAGCTTGTGGAGCTAATAAAATAACACAAAGCTGATAAAATAACTAGCGAAAAGGATGAAAACTAAAGCCTAAAGCATGTAACCAGCGACATCTCTTGTCGTAGCCGGCAGAATGCAGCATAGACGGAAAATCGGAGGAACTTGACCACCAGAGGGCTTCACACAGCGCTGCAAGAAAAATATAATAAAATATTATAACAAACAATTACTAAGGTTATCTTGTAAATGAAATGTATTACGTAAACAGAGAAGGGAGAATCGAACGCGAGAGTAAACCGAAAAATGTAAGAAAATGGGGCAAAAATGTGATGCAGTCTATACTACGTAACGATAGGGCAAGATATACATACGAGATTGTTGTGTGTCCATCCTTCTGATTGCAGGTTTATGGGACTTCGGTCTTTCACTTATGTAATAAAATGAAACACCTGCAGCCATCATTTCGATGTTATTTATTATAAAGCAGCCAGTTTCAGTCACTGAATGCATCATCTTCAGGCATTAAGTGACGCTGAGGGGATGAACTCCAATCGTGTACACGATCCCTCAATGGCTAACGACTATGAACTGGCTTCCGTAGACTGTAACAGCGATGCTGTCTCAGCAGTCATCAGCTACCTAGTACTGTACTTCATTCCCCACGTTTATCTACAGATCTGAAGATGGTCATTGCTGGGCGAAACAGGTAGCTTAAGAACGAAACGTTTCGTGATCATTGGCGGAAATAGAAAAAATTCATTCTCCACGCCCTGCATCAATGTTTTAGTCGGCAAGCATGTCGCAACTTGCGTTCCATCGAAGTGGTTGGAAATGGTGTAGTGGCTAAAACTGCAGAACTGACCCTACTGAAATTTTAGGTGCTTGTATTATCACTATGGGATTTACCAGAGGAAAAGGCCGTCGACATCTTCATGATACGCTCTCAGTCAGAAAATGGGATGCGATTGTGTTTCCACACATTTTCCGCACAGGCAATAAATCGACACAACTCTAGTAACCTGCAGATGCGTAGGGAAGACGCACGGCGCGCTGGCACGATAACAGTCACCGGCACCGGACAACGCTCCTGATGACGACGAACGGTACGACGTGCGAAACGCCGCCACCGGTTGGTCGGTGCTCGCTCGCGCGGTGGCGGTGCTGCGCGCGCCGGGCCGAACAAAATCGAAAGCAAAAACAAAAATCCGGGGCCTAACGCGGCAAAACGAGGCCGGCGAGCGCCGAAGCCCGCGACGCGCGGCCCGAAAACCGCGGCGGGCCCGCCGCTACGCCGCTCGCCCGTCCCGGCCCGACATATCCATATATTGAATGATCCTGGTGTATTGTGCCAGGGATTGCCAATGGTTGCTAACTAATCTGGCCGGCCCATTCTATCAATCAGAGGCGCAGAGGCGCGCGAGCTCGTTACACCTAATTGATGGCTGGCATGTGCCTTTGTTAATTGCTTCCGGGATTAGCACATCCTCGTATATATCGCGCAACTAAACCCATCATCATGCGTACGTGAGGGCGGCGGGCAGGGATCGGCGAGCCACTGGCTTGGCGCGGATAGAGGCGGCGCCACAGCCACCGCCGTTTGACATTCTTTTTATTTCGTACGCCGTCGCTGCTGCCCCCGCCCCCGCCGCCCGCTCCCGCCCCCGCAGCGCGCAAACACTGACAAGCGACGCCGCGAACGCGGACGCGGCCGTGTGTGAGCGGACTGGCGAGTTCATCCGAAATGTGACTTATTGGGATGCGCGCCGATCACCCAGCTTACCCGGCGTGCTACAATATGGGCCGCAATATATTTTAACCTGAACCGCTGGCCGTCCTCCTATCCACTCCCCCCCTCTCTTACCGAAGTAATGTAATAACGACGGGACTGCACTGCTCCAGCGGCTTGCTACACGCGGCCAGTTACCACCGCAGAGGGTAATTTTCTCCAATTTCATCATTTACGTTTTACGGCAATATCAGCAGCATCGGCCCTTTCTACCACACCGCCTATCCCCTCCCCCCATCCCCGTGTCCTCTATTCCCAGCTCATTTCTACCACCCCCTCTTCCACCTCCTCGCGGGAGCTGACGATTACATTTTAATCGGATGTTAATGAGGCCACGCCCGCAGAACAACGATGCGATGTGTTACGCTGCAGTCCCTGCGGGAAATGAGGTGCTCATTTTAATAAACTATTGAGTATCTAACTCCCCCCCAACAAACTTCCAGCCCCGTCCGTTCTGCACATGTATCAAAATAACATTGAAGTTTTTGTTTCAATAAACATGACGTTATCGTTAAGCTTCAGGCAACATCGCTTCCACATAAACAGGAAGGCCCTAACCTTTACAGCCACAGTTATACAGTGGATAGGGAATGCTAAACTATGTAATATGAGTGAAACACACTGTCAAACTAAAAAAGGCGCACCACGAAGGAATTATCCAGAAGTAGTAGATGTGACGTACAGCCGGCCGGGATGGCCGAGCGGTTCTAGGAGCTACAGTTTGGAACCGCTCGACCGCTACGGTGGCAGGTTGGAATCCTGCGTCGGGCATGGATGTGTGTGACGTCCTTAGGTTAGTTAGGTTTAAGTAGTTCTAAGGGCCTGATGACCTCAGAAGTTAAATCCCATAGTGCTCAGATCCATTTGAACCATTTTGTGACGTACAGGTGCAGACAAACAAACGATTACAATTTTAGCAAAATTGAATGATTTATTCAAGAAAAAGGCCTTCTCGAATTGAGCAAGTCAGTAACGCATTGGTCCACCTGTGGCCCTTACGCAAGCTGTTATTCGGCTTGGCATTCATTGACAGAGTTGTTAGATGTCCTTCTCGCGAATATCCTGTCAGCTTCTGTCCAAGTGGTGCATTACATCGTCAAAATCCCTAGATGGTGGGTGAGTTCTGCCCATAACGCCCCATACGCCCTCAGTTGGGGAGAGAGCATATGGATTATCAGACCAATTGTGTGATTGGATTGAAGAGTTCCTACATAACAGAACGCAGCATGTCATTCTCAACGGAGAGAAGTCTTCCGAAGTAAGAGTGATTTCAGGTGTGCCTCAGGGGAGTGTCGTAGGACCGTTGATATTCACAATATACATAAATGACCTTGTGGATGACATTGGAAGTTCATTGAGGCTTTTTGCGGATGATGCTGTCGTATATTGAGAGGTTGTAACAATGGAAAATTGTACTGAAATGCAGGAGGGTCTGCAGCGAATTGACGCATGGTGCAGGGAATGGCAATCGAATCTCTATGCAGACAAGTGTAATGTGCTGCGAATACATAGAAAGAAGGATCCCTTATCATTTAGCTACAATATAGCAGGTCAGCAACTGGAAGCAGTTAATTCCATAAATTATCTCGGAGTACGCATTAGGAGTGATTTAAAATGGAATCATCATATAAATTTGATCGTCGGTAAAGCAGATGCCAGACTGAGATTCATTGGAAGAATCCTAAGGAAATGCAATCGGAAAACAAAGGAAGTAGGTTAAAGTACGCTTGTTCGCCCACTGCTTGAATACTGCTCAGCAGTGTGGGATCCGTACCAGATAGGGTTGATAGAAGAGATAGAGAAGATCCAACGGAGAGCAGCGCGCTTCGTTACAGGATCATTTAGTAATCGCTAAAACGTTACGGAGATGATAGATAAACTCCAGTGGAAGACTCTGCAGGAGAGACGCTCAGTAGCGCGGTACGGGATTTTGTTCAAGTTTCGATAACATACCTTCACCGAGGAGTCAAGAAGTATATTGTTCCCTCCTACGTGTATCTCGCGAAGAGACCATGAGGATAAAATTAGAGAGATTAGAGCCCACACAGAGGCATACCGACAATCCTTCTTTCCACGAACAACACGAGACTGGAGTAGGAGAACCGATAGAGGTACTCAAGGTACCCTCCGCCACACACCGTCAGGTGGCTTGCGGAGTATGGATGTAGATGTAGATGTAGAGACAGGGTGGCCCTGTTGGCCGAGGTAAGGTTTGGCAAGCACGAAGACAAGCCGTAGAAACTCTCACCGTGTTTGGGCGGGCCATAATCTTGCTGAAACGTGAGGCCAAGATGGCTTTGCATTAAGCGTAACAAAACGAGTCTTAGAATATCGTTGACGTACCACTGTGATGTAAGGGTGCCACGGATGAAACGAAAGCGATCACTCCGGGTTGTCGGGCCTTATGGAAGGTAGCAGTCATGTATACCACCCCTATCTGGGCATCTCCAGACACGTTTTTGCTGGTCATCGGACCTCAGTTCGTAGCGGGACTCTTGACTGAAGACAATTCAACTCCGGTGAATGAGATTCCAGGCTGTACCACTATGGGCAGGACCCTCCAACCAGCTCGGAAAGTTGATGATTTAACGCGCCAGTTGGACAAGATTTGGCACCCTGTCCCTCAGGAGGGCACCCAACAGCTCTGTCACTCAATGTCAAGCCGAGTAACTGTTTGCACATGGGCCAGTGGTGGACCAACGCATTACTGACTTGCTCAATTCGTGAAGGCCTCTCTTGAATAAATCATCCAATTTTTCTGCAACTGTAATCGTTTGTTTGCCTTTCCTTGTAATCAAATGTGTTGGAAATCTTATGGGACTTAACTGCCAAGGTCATCAGTCCCTAAGCCTACACACTACTTAACCTAAATTATCCTAAGGACAAACACACACACCTATGCCTGAGTGAGGACTCGAACCTCCGCCGGGACCAGCAGCACAGTCCATGACTTCAGCGCCTTATTTCCATGTACATCACGTCTGCCGATTTCCCTCCCATTTTGTGTGTTCCACTGTATTTAGGTTTTGAAAATTTCATTATTACAGCCTCGAACTGCTGATAAAATTGTTTAACAACCAGTTTCAGTCGACAGACTATCATCAGGTTCCCTCATACCACACTGAAATAATAGTCTGCCTTCTTAGCTGAGTGGTCAGTACTGGCTGCCATCTGGAGGACGCGGGTTCGATTCACGGTACTGCCAAGCATCTTTCCTTGCTGGGAGTACCCGTACAGGTACACTCGCACCCAAACCTCTAGATACCAGATCGTCAGCAAACGCCCTATATCGACAGAGTATCAACCAAAACTGCAACACAGTTTGTGCTATGTGCCGTCGGGAAAGTGCGTAAACGGCAAATACGACTAACAGCTGACCTACGGTGCGCGGAGAAAGCAAAACTGCGAGTGTCTGTCGTGTAGAGCACCCGTGGAGAAGGCTGAAGAACGTTAGTTGTCGTACTAAGGGTCTCGGTGAACCGTGAATTTACTTTCAAAATGTTTTCTTAAAGAATTTACTTTATTTACAAGCGATTCATCAAGAATATTAACACATTTAATCACACTAGGTGAGCGTGGAAGTAGTTGCCAGGCATTAAATGATGAAAATGAAATTATCTTTAACAAATGGGAATTTTATTCATAAAAGCCTTTTCAAAAACAGATTTAAAATTTATAAGCAGAAAAGCACCCTCGACATATCAAGTTACAATTTTATTCACAGGCAGAAAGAACAATATTGACAGTATGAGCCTTCGGGCTGAGAAGCTTCCCGCTCCCTTTCAACACGGCCGTAGTCACGACCGCTAACAACAACCTCTGAAAGACTACACTGGTGCAAATCTGCAACACACCATATTACTTTAAACGAAAACTTTTAACAGCTCACACAAACACATTAACTATGCACCCCGTAAGAGGGGTGGAAATGGTACAAACACTCACATTAAGGAATGATTTGCCACCGAAAGTGCAATTTGTTTTTTGAAAGGATTCTTATGGTGGAAGGGTGGCAACTTTATAAAAATGACTATTTAAATAAAACCCATGAAATTCAGAGTTACATAAAATGTACAACATGCTCTACATTATGCATATACCGCCTCGCAAGATGATAGGCAAGATAAAAACATATTTCAGGAATTCGGCATTTACACCTTAATTCTATAAATTCGTTAACACCGAATCCGACAAACATGACAGAGGCAGTTATTAACGTACGGCAGACCGACAGACAGACAGACACTAACTGCCTAACAAATGCGGACGAAAGACAGGCGAGCAAGCTGGGGACGAGAGAGGAAACATGCCCTCAGGCTACCCGACATCCCTGCCCCGGGAAGAGACCGATCTACCGATCAATCCAACCGCCTATGTCCATTGCCTGAACAAACTCGAGCAGACTGGCAGCCTAACACGTACTAGCACTCCGGACGACAGACAGACACTGACTGCCCCACACTGATCCGGTGACCAACTGACCGACTCACCGGGACTGACAGACTGGCCGCAGACTCACTCCGACTGACCGACTCAGACTGACCAACTGCCGAGCTCATAGCGCCCCTTAAATGCACGTGAACAGGCAACTTTTCCACTTTCGCACCAGAGAGAGACACCAAAGCTGCGATTGCCACAGCGGCGCCACCACCAGAAACGGAGGTCGACTGCTTTACACTACGCGCTGCGGCGCGCTCTTCAAAACAGAAATTTTTACCACGGCTCACTCGGATTTGTGCCCTGGTCATGCCAGTTTTTGTACTACAGTACATGTGACACTGATATATGAGACATGTTCTTGACATGTGGAACTGTTCGGAGTTTACAGCTATGTTCTATTGGCAGTCAACTGCCGCTTCGTTTATTTGAAAGTAGCAACATTGGTTGCTCACAGAATACACACAGACAATCGGAACGGAAGAATAAAGAATCAATTGCTTCACGCATGCGGAAGCAATAATAGTAAGGATGACAATAATAATAATAATAAGAAGAAGAAGAAGGAGAAGAAAAGTATTACTATTAATACTGGCACACGTGTGATCCAACTGTTACTTTATTCTTCTGTTCCGATTTTTTATGTCCAGTCTGTGAAACTACAAATGCAGTCTATAGGTTTGGAGATTTCAAATAAACGAAGCGAATGTGGATTTCCAATGGAGCATCATTCTACCCAGCAAATATAATATTGTAATTGCCCGTTGCGGAACCAGTAGGTGTTTTTAAAGTAAACAGTTGCTGTGGTGACTGAGGAAGCTTACTGCAGTGTCAATGCCTTCAGGTGTAAACCTAGGGACCGATGACCTCATAAGTTTTGTCCATAGGAACTTACGACCACTCAGGATAAGCAGACGGAAGCGCCCTCGTTCCCAGATGCGGTAATACAATGATAGACTAGTATATGCTGCGAACAATCGTTTCACATGTCAGGAACATGTTCCACGTAATAGTTTCACACGTACTACAGTACAAAAACTAGCAAGACCAGTCCTCGGACTTGGGACCCTTGGTACGACAGACCAACGCTCTACCGACTTCCCGACGGGACGTCTGCGCGATACACGCTCACAGTTATTCTTTCCCTGTTCTCCGTAGGTCGGGTCTTACTCGTTACATATCGTTTACGCACGTTCTTCTGGACGACAGCACATAGAACAAACAACAGAACATGGGAGTTCTGTTTGATATTCTGTCGACAAGTAGAGGTTTGGGTGTCAGCAACGTGACGTCATTTTAGGAGCTACTCGACGGTTACACGGTCCGGAAGGTCTCCAAAAGCAGCCGGGAGAGCGGTGTGCTGATCACATTCCCGTTCATATCGCATCCGCGCCCTGCAACGAACTTGTGACGTCACACTAGTCGGCTTGTCCGCCACATTTCGTGAAAGATCGACTCCGTGCAGGGCCCACGGGATATCAACATTTAATTGAAAATGCGCGCAATGAATGTCTTACCTTTGTCGTGTGCTATCGAGGACTTCCAAGCATTTAAACAAGCAGTCAAGAATTACTAAATTCGTCTGAAATAGTTACTCGCTCCCCGCCAGAGAGGGCTATTGTCACTCGTAAGACCTGTAGTGTCACGTTGTGTGACGTACGCGCCATAGCCTTTCTCGTGGACCTCGACTGCATCCGGATGACACCGCACACCGGAGGTTGACACGGTGGCCTGGACAAGGAGTTCGTTAGATACTGTAAAAATACGCAAGTAGCATTACAAGATTAAAAAGCCACAAATCTGATAACTGATATAAATGTTAACGGCAGCACACACGTAATAAAATATCCCATACTCACATTAAAAGCATTTACAGCACTATATTAGAGGCAAATAAAACCACTGACGTAAGAAAATTGTAAGACATTTCCAGGGGCAGATGTGGAATCTGACCACAATCTATTGGTTATGAACTGTAGATTAAAACTGAAGAAACTGCAAAAAGGTGGGAATTTAAGGAGATGGGACCTAGATAAACTGACTAAACTAGAGGTTGTACAGAGCTTCAGGGAGAGCATAAGGGAACAATTGACAGGAATGGGGGAAAGAAATACAGTAGAAGAATAATGGGTAGCTCTCGGGGATGAAGTAGTGAAGGCAGCAGAGGATCAAGTGGGTAAAAAGACGAGGGCTAGTAGAAATCCCTGGGTAACAGAAGAAATATTGAGTTTAATTGATGAAAGGAGAAAATATAAAAATGCAGTAAATGAAGCAGGCAAAAAGGAATACAAACGTCTCAAAAATGAGATCGACAGGAAGTGCAAAATGGCTAAGCAGGGATGGCTAGAGTACAAATGTAAGGATGTAGAGGCTTATCTCACTAGGGGTAAGATAGATACTGCCTACAGGAAAATTAAAGAGACCTTTGGAGAAAAGAGAACCACTTTTATGAACATCAAGAGCTCAGATGAAAACCCAGTTCTAAGCAAAGAAGGGAAAGCAGAAAGGTGGAAGGAGTATATAGAGGGTCTATACAAGGGCGATGTACTTGAGGACAATATTATAGAAATGGAAGAGGATGTAGATGAAGATGAAATGGGAGATACGATACTGCGTGAAGAGTTTGTCAGAGCACTGAAAGACCTGAGTCGAAACAAGGCCCCAGGAGCATACAACATTACATTAGAACTACTGACGGCCTTGGGAGAGCCAATCCTGACAAAACTCTACCATCTGGTGAGCAAGATGTATGAGACAGGCGAAATATCCTCAGAATTCAAGACGAATATAATACTTCCAATCCCAAAGGAAGCAGGTGCTGACAGATGTGAAAATTACCGAACTATTAGTTTAATAAGTCACAGCTGCAAAATACTAACACGAATTCTTTACAGACGAATGGAAAAACTGATAGAAGCCGACATCGGGGAAGATCAGTTTGGATTCCGTAGAAATGTTGGAACAGGCGAGGCAATGCTGACCTTACCACTTATCTTGGAAAATAGATTAAGGAAAGACGAACCTACGTTTCTAGCATTTGTAGACTTAGAGAAAGTTTTTGACAATGTTGACTGGAATACTCTCTATCAAATTCTAAAGGTGGCAGGGGTAAAATACAAGGAGCGAAAGGCTATTTACAATTTGTACAGAAACCAGATGGCGGTTATAAGAGTCGAGGGGCATGAAAGGGAAGCCGTGGTTGGGACGAGAGTGAGACAGGGTTGTAGCCTCTCCCCGATGTTATTCAATCTGTATATTGAGCAAGCAGTAAAGGAAACAAAAGAAAAATTCGGAGTAGGTATTAAAATCCATGGAGAAGAAATAAAAACTTTGTGGTTCACCGATGACATTGTAATTCTGTCAGAGACAGCAAAGGACTTGGAAGATCAGTTGAACGGAATGGACAGTGTCTTGAAAGGAGGATATAACATGAACGTCAACAAATGCAAAACGAGGATAATGGAATGTAGTCGAATTAAGTCGGGTGATGCTGAGGGAATTAGATCATGAAATGAGACACTTAAAGTAGTAAAGGAATTTTTCTATTTGGGGAGCAAAATAACTGATGATGGTCGAAGTAGAGAGGATATAAAATGTAGACTGGCAATGGCAAGGACAGCGTTTCTGAAGAAGAGAAATTTGTTAACATCGAGTATGGATTTAAGTGTCAAGAAGTCGTTTCTGAAAGTATTTGTATGGAGTGCAGCCATGTATGGAAGTGAAACATGGACGATAAATAGTTTGGACAAGAAGAGAATAGAAGCTTTCGAAATGTGGTGCTACATAAGAATGCTGAAGAGTAGATGGGTAGATCACATAACTAATGATGAAGTATTGAATATAATTGGGGAGAAGAGGAGTTTGTGGCACAACTTCACAAAAGGAAGGGACCGGTTAGTAGGACATGTACTGAGGCATCAAGGAATCACAAATTTAGCGTTTGAGGGCAGCGTGGAGGGTAAAAATCGTAGAGGGAGACCAAGAGATGAATACACTAAGCAGATTCAGGAGGATGTAGGTTGCAGTAAGTACTGGGAGATGAAGAAGCTTGACAGGATAGGGTAGCACGGAGAGCTGCATCAAACCAGTCTCAGGACTGAAGACCACAACAACAAAATAACAAAAACATGATTGACGTCAGATAATACAAACATCAATTTTTCACTGAAAATAAAAGTATGACACGCATACTAATGTAAAAAATTACGAATAATTCGTATAATCAACACATCGCCGGCCGAAGTGTCCGCGCGGTTCTGGCGCTGCAGTCTGGAACCGCGAGACCGCTACGGTCGCAGGATCGAATCCTGCCTCGGGCATGGATGTGTGTGATGTCCTTAGGTTAGTTAGGTTTAACTAGTTCTAAGTTCTAGGGGACTAATGACCTCAGCAGTTGAGTCCCATAGTGCTCAGAGCCATTTTTGAGCCAACACATCAATGCTTCCTGTTCACATATCTTTTTATACACTGAAGCGCCAAAGAAACGGGTAAAGGCATGTACTCAAATACAGAGATACGTAAAGAGGCAGAATACGGCGCTGCCGTCGGCAACGCCCATATAAGACGCAAATGTCTGGTGCAGTTGTTAGATCGGTTACTGCTGCTACAATGGCAGCTTATCAAGATTTGAGTTTGAACGTGGTGTTATAGTCGGCGCACGAGCGATGAGTCACAGCATCCCAAAGGTAGGGATGAAGTGCGGATTTTCCCGTACGACCATTTTACGAGTGTGCCGTGAATATCAGGAATCCTGTAAAATATCAAATCTCCAACATCGGTGCAGCCGGAGAAAGATCCCGCAAGAACGGGACCAACGACGACTGAAGAGAATCGTTCAACCTGGCGGATGTCAGCCGAAGGCCCACTCGTGTACCCTTGACGACTGCACGACACAAACATTTACGACTTTCCTGGGCCCGTCAACACCTATATTGGATTGTTGATGACTGGAAATATCTTGCCTGATCGGACGAGTCTCGTTACAATTTATATTGAGCAGATGGACGTGTACGGGTGTGGAGACAACCTCAGGAATCAATGTACCCTGCTGGGAGAGACTCTGTGATGGTGTGAGCGTGTGCAGTTGCAGTGATATCTGCCCATGACACGTCTAGATATGAATCTGACAGGTGGCACGTACGTAACCATCCTTTCTGATCACCTGCATCCAATCATGTCCGTAGTGTTTTCCTACCGACCTGGGCAATTACAGCAGGAATATCGACATCCCACACGTCCAGAATTGCTACGGAATTGCTACGGGAACACTCTTCTGCGTTTAAACACTTCCGCTGGCCACCAAACTCCCCAGACATGAACATTATTGAGCATATCGGGGATGCCTTGCTAAGTGCTATTCAAAAGAAATCCCCACCCCTCGTACTCTTACAGCTTTATGGGCAGCCCTGCCGGATTCATGGTGTCAATTCCTTCCGGCACTACTTCAGACATTAGTCGAGTCCACGCCACGTCGTGTTGCGGCACTTCTGCGTGCTCGCGGGGACCCTACACGATATTAGGCAGATGTATCAGGTTTTTTGGTTCTTCAGTATATTTAATATAAATATTTCAATTACCGTGGATACTATTTCTTCGAATTTAAGCCCGATCTGGTTAGTTAGGAAGGAATGGAGACTGTTTCTTAGGATGGCGTCAAGTGAATTTTTATCTGTTTTAGTTTTGGTGGATTTGAATGTTTATGTGTCAAATATTTAACGTCAAGCAGGTGAAATCTTCACGGTTGTTAAGGAAAAACCCTAATTATGTTGGTTTTATCAGTACGGATTTTCACACATAATTAATGAAAAAGTTAATTATATATGACGGTAGTATCTGTTCCCGAAAGAACAGTTACCGTGGATGACCATGCAGCTTTGCTAGAAATGAAATGATAATTAAATGGACACCCTAGCTGCAAGCAGGCGTTGATACACTTCATTGGGGACATGTTGAAAATGTGTGCCCCGACCGGGACTCGAACCCGGGATCTCCTGCTTACATGGCAGACACTCTATCCATCTGAGCCACAGCGGGCACGGAGGATAGTGTGTCTGCAGGGACTTATCCCTTGCACACTCCCCACGAGATCCACATTCCCAACCTGTCCACAACACTACATTCGTAGTGCGCCTAATAGATGTTTGCCCATCATACTCATTACTCGTGGCAGATTAATCTACCAAAAGTGGTAATAAATTAAGACGTCACGCTTGGTTTTGAAGTTTTATCGCATGAGCAACGAACATTTAGTAAGAGATAAACTGATTTGCTTTCATTATTTTCTGCGGTTATAAGCAGGTTGTTAGAAGCTGCTAGGTCCTGTAATAATCAAACACTGGATTAGTTTAGTATGGGTAATTTGTGCTCCGTTTAAAGTAAAGCCAATTTCTCACGCATTTCAATGTTTATCCCATCATATCTCATGATCTATGTGGTGTATAATGATATAATTTTGCAAGTACGTTCAGTATCGTATATGGATACTGTCTGCAAAACGTGTCGCGAAAAGAGTTCTTAGTAAAGAGGTCGTAAATTAGAAAATAATTCCTAATGCTGAAGTTTTGCAGCATGAACAGTGAAGATGCATAATCGATAAACTTTTCTCCTTTTATTATTTTGTGGAGGAAAGGGGTGCCCTCGAAAAAAAGTTTCGAAATGGTTTAAAACTACATGTGGAGTTTGATGAAAGTCGTTTAGTGCTCTCATGCTCAAATATTGTATGAATATGGAGTGGGTAATTTGCAGACATGCGGTTAGGCTCCCTCAAGAGTTACATACAGTTTCTAACTTAAACACCCGATTTATTGTGTTAAACCTTTACCCTTTGTACCCGTTAATAGGTAGATTGTGATAGCGACATAGAAGCGGTCAATACTTGTATGAAATAGTGAAAATCATCTGTTTTTTTCTTCCTCTGGAGCTCTTAAATGGGCAACGTGCAACTGAGACTGGTTGAACGTTTTAGCCGTTACTGGTATACATACCTCTGTCGTCCAACAACGATTTCCTCTTCAATTTCTTGTACGATTTCATAGTTCAATGACTTCATGCACCTTATAAAAAGGTCCCTAGGACTGAGATCTGGCGACTGTACTGTTCATGGGTTCATGAATGGAATCCAGTGTCGGTATCTTTTGCCCAGGCCCTCACTGACATCAGTATCAAAAATGAGTAGTGCCTCGTCATGTTGACACCGGACCCCTTTCCACGACAAATATTACAGTTTTCCAAAAATTGTGGCAGCGTATCTCGAATGAACACCATGTGACGTGCGTCATTTAAACAGGCTGTCAGTAGATATGGTCTTTTACTTGCTCTCATACTATTGCAGATCATATGCTGGCAGAGAATTGTTGTTAGTAATCTGAAGGATGCTAATTTTCGTCACTTCAGAGACGGCTACTGCTGCAGTTGAACTCACCATTACGATTGAAACATCCCTTTTCCATGACCCGTACAAATCACACCTGTACCTCGTCTCCTACCTTCCAAACTTCATAGAAGCTCTCCTGCGAACCTTGCAGAACTAGCACTCCTGGAAGAAAGCTGCGAGGAGGATTCGTGAGTCGTGTTTGGGTAGGTCAGTCGATAGAGCACTTACCCACGAAAGGCAAAGGTCTCGAGTTCGAGTCTCCACCCAGCACATAGTTCTAATCTGACAGAAAGTTTCGTATCAGTTCACACTCTGTTACAGAGAGAAAATATCTTTCTGAACACAAATTACTATAAGATTGTCACTGTAGTACTTCACTAGATAGTCCATTATTTTCTTGTAAATATGAATTGCAGCTATTAATGAATTTTCTCTTACACAATCTGACAGCTTCACCTCAATATAGTTTCAATTGTACGTAATGTACTCCAGTTTCTCTGACACTAACACGCGAAGGCTTGTTTACTTTGCTTATTTTCTCTCTATTATTTCGTGCGGTGTTATGTTTTGAGGCAATTATATGCACTCGCCAAGACGACTGTTATCTAGAAAAGGGCGTTCACACTGATCTGCAGTGTCAGTTCGCGAACTTCATGCAAACCATTGTTCAGGTGTCTCGGAATTCTAATTCTGCTATACGTTTATTCAATCGTGAGGTTCTTGTTTGTGCTTTGTAAAAAAAGTTGGGCACTATTCAGAAGGTTTCATTTTCAGTATGTCCTCACAGAACTGAAATTCAGTGGTAATCCCCAAGTATTGAAACCGCAGTTGAAACGTTTCCTTGTGACATAATCCAAATCTTCTGTAGACGAATTTCTCGCAGTATTGTGAGAACTTTCCTCTTTTTAATGGGTTATTTGTTCATATACCTCCTTACTTTTTTCGTGTGGTATTAAATCTTTTATTGTTTTGTTTATAAATTTCCTAATCAGCTTTCTGTAAACTGTGTACTGATTCGTTCCATGATCAGGCGGCTGTGGCTCACACAGTTTGACTGATCATTGTACACAAATACATAATACATAAGAAAAAAGTAGTTTTCAAATAGAATATTTTAAAACAAATATTCTGTTCATTTGTTCATTAATTCATTGATTGATATGAAACGAATCAAGGTATAAACTAACATGAGATACGGAAATCATAGAAACTTCATCTGTGTAGTGCTTTAACAATATACTATCACTACACAGTTTAGCGCTATTCACGCTTACACTGTCTTAACGTAATTGAATGAATTAGTAAGAAATCCCCAAGTTTTCTGCACAGCTTCTACATTACCAGTCACAAATTTTTAAAAATGTTGCTATTTCCGTATTTGTAAGAGAAAATTTGAGTCTGTAAATCTGTATATTCAGATAACCTGTAAAAAGATTGGTTAAAAAGATATGTTTTCAATCTTCTTTTGCTTTGGTAGGAATTGCCAATATCTTGCTCTGTAGTAGACAGGAGCTTGTTGGATACGTTAGAGTCAGAGTACATACCTCCATTTTGAACCCTGGATAAGGACATAAGCTATACATAAAAATTATTTATGTTTTCTGTTTTTGACTGTGTACATCACTGTTCAGTTAAGCTGTTTTACATTATCAGCAACAAAACCTTTAAGGAGTAGTGAATGTAAGAACTCCAGAACCCTTAAAAAGGCTTTCTACTTCACACAGTGTTTTTAAGCTTGCTTCTGCTGCACAAAAAATTTATTTACTGAAGATGCGCTGCCTCAAAAGATAATTTCATAAGACAATAGGAAGTTCTTCCATGTCAACACTACCGAATATGATAGAGTACAGCAAGCTGAACTGAGCTTCTTGTTTATATTATTTACATGGTGACTCCGTTTTAACCAGTTACCTTGCTGGAACCCCAAGGAATGTTACACACTATGCATCATTCAACGTATGACCATTAACGTCTACTTCTGATGCTAAAAGTGGTCTGAAATTCCATAATACAAGTCTCTGTTAGATCAATAGTTAAACTGTTAGCTGTGAACTACTTATGAGGCTGTGCATCTACCACTTAAGCTGTGCCTGCTAGGGTTGAGTTTGGACCCTTGATTGGTATGCTTGTATCGTTGTCAAACGTCAAAGTTTTTGGACTGACCTATGAATTTATTTGATAGAAAAAAGAGTGGTGCCAGTACCGATTCCTGTGGCACTCTATGTGTTATGTTCCCCTTTTTTTTTTGGTCATCAGTCTACTGACTGGTTTGATGCGGCCCGCCACGAATTCCTTTCCTGTGCTAACCTCTTCATCTCAGAGTAGCACTTGCAACCTACGTCCTCAATTATTTGCTTGACGTATTCCAATCTCTGTCTTCCTCTACAGTTTTTGCCCTCTACAGCTTCCTCTAGTACCATGGAAGTCATTCCCTCATGTCTTAGCAGATGTCCTATCATCCTGTCCCTTCTCCTTATCAGTGTTTTCCACATATTCCTTTCCTCTCCGATTCTGCGTAGAACCTCCTCATTCCTTACCTTATCAGCCCACCTAATTTTCAACATTCGTCTATAGCACCACATCTCAAATGCTTCGATTCTCTTCTGTTCCGGTTTTCCCACAGTCCATGTTTCACTACCATACAATGCTGTACTCCAGACGTACACCCTCAGAAATTTCTTCCTCAAATTAAGGCCTGTATTTGATATTAGCAGACTTCTCTTGGCCAGAAATGCCTTTTTTGCCATAGCGAGTCTGCTTTTGATGTCCTCCTTGCTCCGTCCGTCATTGGCTATTTTACTGCCTAGGTAGCAGAATTCCTTAACTTCATTGACTTCGTGACCATCAATCCTGATGTTAAGTTTCTCGCTGTTCTCATTTCTACTACTTCTCATTACCTTCCTCTTTCTCCGATTTACTCTCAAACCATACTGTGTACTCATTAGACTGTTCATTCCGTTCAGCAGATCATTTAATTCTTCTTCACTTTCACTCAGGATAGCAATGTCATCAGCGAATCGTATCATTGATATCCTTTCACCTTGTATTTTAATTCCACTCCTGAACCTTTCTTTTATTTCCATCATTGCTTCCTCGATGTACAGATTGAAGAGTAGGGGTGAAAGGCTACAGCCTTGTCTTACACCCTTCTTAATACGAGCACTTCGTTCTTGATCGTCCACTCTTATTATTCACTCTTGGTTGTTGTACATATTGTATATGACCCGTCTCTCCCTATAGCTTACCCCAACTTTTTTCAGAATCTCGAACAGCTTGCACCATTTTATATTGTCGAACGCTTTTTCCAGGTCGACAAATCCTATGAAAGTGTCTTGATTTTTTTTAGCCTTGCTTCCACTATTAGCCGTAACGTGAGAATTGCCTCTCTCGTCCCTTTACTTTTCCTAAAGCCAAACTGATCGTCACCTAGCGCATTCTCAATTTTCTTTTCCATTCTTCTGTATATTATTCTTGTAAGCAGCTTCGATGCATGAGCTGTTATGCTGATTGTGCGATAATTCTCGCACTTGTCACCTCTTGCCGTCTTCGGAATTGTGTGGATGATGCTTTTCCGAAAGTCTGATGGTACATCGCCAGACTCATATATTCTACACACCAACGTGAATAGTCGTTTTGTTGCCACTTCCCCCAGTGATTTTAGAAATTCTGATGGAATGTTATCTATCCCTTCTGCCTTATTTGACCGTAAGTCCTCCAAAGCTCTTTTAAATTCCGATTCTAATACTGGATCCCTTATCTCTTCTAAATCGACTTCTGTTTCTTCTTCTATCGCATCAGACAAATCTTCAACCTCATAGAGGCTTTCAATGTATTCTTTCCACCTATCTGCTCTCTCCTCTGCATTTAACAGTGGAATTCCCGTTGCACTCTTAATGTTACCGCCGTTGCTTTTAATGTCACCAAAGGTTGTTTTGACTTTCCTGTATGCTGAGTCTGTCCTTCCGACAATCATATCTTTTTCGATGTCTTCACATTTTTCCTGCAGCCATTTCGTCTTAGCTTCCCTGCACTTCCTATTTATTTAATTCCTCAGCGACTTGTATTTCCGTATTCCTGATTTTCCCGGAACATGTTTGTACTTCCTCCTTTCATCAATCAACTGAAGTATTTCTTCTGTTACCCATGGTTTCTTCGCAGCTACCTTCTTTGTACCTATGTTTTCCTTCCCAACTTCTGTGATGGCCCTTTTTAGAGATGTCCATTCCTCTTCAACTGTACTGCCTACTGCGCTATTCCTTATTGCTGTATCTATAGCGTTAGAGAACTTCAAACGTATCTCGTCATTCCTTAGTACTTCCGTATCCCACTTCTTTGCGTATTGATTCTTCCTGACTAATGTCTTGAACTTCAGCCTACTTCTCATCACTACTATATTGTGATCTGAGTCTATATCTGCTCCTGGGTACGCCTTACAATCCAGTATTTGATTTCGGAATCTCTGTCTGACCATGATGTAATCTAATTGAAATCTTCCCGTATCTCCCGGCCTTTTCCAAGTATACCACCTCCTCTTGTGATTCTTGAACAGGGTATTCGCTATTACTAGCTGAAACTTGTTGCAGAACTCAATTAGTCTTTCTCCTCTTTCATTCCTTGTCCCAAGCCCATATTCTCCTGTAACCTTTTCTTCTACTCCTTCCCCTACAACTGCATTCCAGTCGCCCATGACTATTAGATTTTCGTCCCCCTTTACATACTGCATTACACTTTTAATATCCTCATACACTTTCTCTATCTGTTCATCTTCAGCTTGCGACGTCGGCATGTACACCTGAACTGTCGTTGTCGGTGTTGGTCTGCTGTCGATTCTGATTAGAACAACCCGGTCACTGAACTGTTCACAGTAACACACCCTCTGCCCTATCTTCCTATTCATAACGAATCCTACACCTGTTATACCATTTTCTGCTGCTGTTGATATTACCCGATACTCATCTGACCAGAAATCCTTGTCTTCCTTTCACTTCACTTCACTGACCCCTACTATATCTAGATTGAGCCTTTGCATTTCCCTTTTCAGGTTTTCTAGTTTCCCTGCCTCCTTCAAGCTTCTGACAATCCACGCCCCGACTCGTAGAACGTTATCCTTTCGTTGATTATTCAATCTTTTTCTCATGGTAACCTCCCCCTTGGCAGTCCCCTCCCGGAGATCCGAATGGGGGACTATTCCGGAATCTTTTGACAATGGAGAGATCATCATGACACTTTCTTAAATTACAGACGACATGTCCTGTGGATACACGTTACGTGTCTTTAATGCAGTGGTTTCCATTGCCTTCTGCATCCTCATGTCGTTGATCATTGCTGATTCTTCCGCCTTTAGGGGCAATTTCCCACCCCTAGGACAAGAGAGTGTCCTGAACCTCTATCCGCTCCTCCGCCCTCTTTGACAAGGCCGTTGGCAGAATGAGGCTGACTTCTTATGCCGGAAGTCTTCGACCGCCAATGCTGATTATTTATCAAAATTGAGGCAGTGGCGGGGATCGAACCCGGGACCTAAGACATTATGAGACCACCCGATTTCTTTTACTAAGGTACGATTACGTGAACACAAGGTGGATGCCATTTATGTCATGACACTTTAGTTTTCTAAGTACAGTTTTGTGATCCACACAATCAAAGGTCAAGGACACATCGTAAAACACAGGATAAGTTTACTTATTTAGCTCTGTTAGGACTTCGTTTGTAAGGATTTGTATTACTTTCAGCATGGAGAATCATTTCCGAAAGCCAAACTGGTGGGCAGCTGACATGTCATACTCAGTTAAATGAGTCGATATTCTATTATAGGCCACTTTCACAATTACTTTTGATTAACTGGAAGGAGCAATATAAGTCTGTAATTGGAGGTGGTTTGCTTCTCTCCTGTTTTGTAGATTGGTTTTACTACATCATGTTTAAGACTGTCAGGAAATATGCCCAAGTCCTTGATTCATTGAAAAGATAGCTAAGACTAATCCTATCAAGCCAGCTCAGGATTTTAATACTCTGTTAGAAACATCATCATAGCCAGCAGAATTACTACTTTTAATGACCCAATGAATTCTGTAATCTGGTTAGGAACAGTATTTTTCTTGAATTTTCTCATTTTGAGAGTACTGAAGGGTGATCTGTTTTAATTGTTAAAAACCACTGAACATCCAACATCGCATAAAATATTTCTGTATTTAAGACAACCATTTTCAATAGACTTTGCTGTCATCTTCAGATCTTAAAATCTTTTTGTTGTAAAACATTTTCATTTCATGCTGAATCTCATGCACAAGATGTCAAGTAGATAAAAATCAGTACATTAACCATAACGAACTTTTTATAATGTGCTGATTTTTATCCACTTGACATCTTTTGCGTGAGGTTCAGGGTAAAATGAACATGTTTGTAGAAGAAAAAGATTTTTAAGATGTCTTAAATAGAGAAATATTTTATGCGACCTAGGCTGTTGAATGGCTTTTAGCAATTGTAATTTTTAAACTACTGTCTATTGGTGCTGCTTCAGCGTCTGCACAAGTAAATCTAACGCATCTGTATTTCATCTTTATTGCAGTGTGCAGTGTTTGGAGCCATTGTGAGGAGGTAATCACAGTATTTGGTAGTTAATGGTTTGAAAGTGTCGTCATTTCCATCATATATATATTCATCCACGAGAGAGATAGCCCACAGACCATCGTCAGGCTGATTCGTGAGTATTCCTCATGAATGTGGAGAGTTACAAGGAAGGAATCACAGAGAAGAATTGGAGAAAGGGCTGCTCGTAGCTTCATACAGGGTGTTTCAAAAATGACCGGTATATTTGAAACGGCAATAAAAACTAAACGAGCAGCGATAGAAATACACCGTTTGTTGCAATATGCTTGGGACAACAGTACATTTTCAGGCGGACAAACTTTCGAAATTGCAGTAGTTACAATTTTCAACAACAGATGGCGCTGCAAGTGATGTGAAAGATACAGAAGACAATGCAGTCAGTGGGTGCGCCATTCTGTACGTCGTCTTTCTGCTGTAAGCGTGTGCTGTTCACAACGTGCAAGTGTGCTGTAGACAACATGGTTTATTCCTTAGAACAGAGGATTTTTCTGGTGTTGGAATTCCACAGCCTAGAACACAGTGTTGTTGCAACAAGACGAAGTTTTCAACGGAGGTTTAATGTAACCAAAGGACCGAAAAGCGATACAATAAAGGATCTGTTTGAAAAATTTCAACGGACTGGGAACGTGATGGATGAACGTGCTGGAAAGGTAGGGCGACCGCGTACGGCAACCACAGAGGGCAACGCGCAGCTAGTGCAGCAGGTGATCCAACAGCGGCCTCGGGTTTCCGTTCGCCATGTTGCAGCTGCGGTCCAAATGAGGCCAACGTCCACGTATCGTCTCATGCGCCAGAGTTTACACCTCTATCCATACAAAATTCAAATGCGGCAAACCCTCAGCGCCGCTACCATTGCTGCACGAGAGACATTCGCTAACGATATAGTGCACAGGATTGATGACGGCGATATGCATGTGGGCAGCATTTGGTTTACTGACGAAGCTTATTTTTACCTGGACGGCTTCGTCAATAAACAGAACTGGCGCATATGGGGAACCGAAAAGCCCCATGTTGCAGTCCCATCGTCTCTGCATCCTCAAAAAGTACTGGTCTGGGCCGCCATTTCTTCCAAAGGAATCATTGGCCCATTTTTCAGATCCGAAACGATTACTGCATCACGCTATCTGGACATTCTTCGTGAATTTGTGGCGGTACAAACGGCCTTACACGACACTGCGAACACCTCGTGGTTTATGCAAGATGGTGCCCGGCCACATCGCACGGCCGACGTCTTTAATTTCCTGAATGAATATTTCGATGATCGTGTGATTGCTTTGGGCTATCCGAAACATACAGGAGGCGGCGTGGATTGGCCTCCCTGATCGCCAGACATGAACCCCTGTGACTTCTTTCTGTGGGGACACTTGAAAGACCAGGTGTACCGCCAGAATCCAGAAACAATTGAACAGCTGAAGCAGTACATCTCATCTGCATGTGAAGCCATTCCGCCAGACACGTTGTCAAAGGTTTCGGGTAAATTCATTTAGAGACTACGCCATATTATTGCTACGCATGGTGGATATGTGGAAAATATCGTACTATAGAGTTTCCCAGACCGCAGCGCCATCTGTTGTTGAAAATTGTAACTACTGTAATTTCGAAAGTTTGTCTGTCTGAAAATGTACTGTTGTCCCAAGCATATTGCAACAAACGGTGTATTTCTATCGTTGCTCGTTTAGTTTTTATTGCCGTTTCAAATATACCGGTCATTTTTGAAACACCCTGTAGGTTCACTTAGTCTGCGTACTTCATTCGGTAACAAACACGTAGCGCGAAAGTGCTTAACACGAAATAACGATTAAGAAGAACAAGAAAATTCCGTCAATGTCATTTCTTCTTTTCTTGCTTTAACGTGAAACAAAACTTGCTTAATATGAAAGTATATCGCTTCTCGAAAAAAGAAATGTGCATGGTTCCTGCTGTCGCAACGTCACCCAGGTTTACTGATTTTTTTCGTCTGACCAAACGAAATGATCAGTGGTTGCTACTGTTGTTATTATGTTACCACTTGTTTTGGTTACGGCCATTTCAAAACACTTCAGTCAGTTTCGTAATTGTGTGATGGGTGTATCGCAGTCTGTTAACACAGTCTCAAAATCAGAGAGTTTTGTGTCAAATTATGTTTAGGGTTTTTTCCTTTGTATTTTAAGTGCAGGTACTGTAAATTAATAGTTTTATGTGAAATGGCATAGAAACAAGCACGAAAGGAAGCTGATATTTTCCTTGAAAGGAAGATAGAGCCGCTTAAGGCAGCTGTTAAGAAACGGAGTGGAAAAATGGCAATCTGTAAAGTTTCCAGAATGAGATTTTCACTCTGCAGCGGAGTGTGCGCTGATATGAAACTTCCTGGCTGATTAAAACTGTGTGCCGGACCGAGACTCGAACTCGGGACCCTTTCAATCTGTAAAGTGCTTCTGACTGAAAACTCTACACTATTAAATACGGACGACACTTAGAGATGAAATTGTGGGAAGGTTTGAGGGCAGTGTGTTAGTGCTAACGAAAAAATTTAAGACAAAGGCCGGAAACGAAGATGTAGACACCACGTTTGGTTCAAAGAAGCTGTCTCAGAATGCTCCCATATCAGAAACTTTATTGTTGAAAGAACTTTTTAATTTTAATTTTATGGAAATCCTTGCCAGTTGGAATCTTTCAAGAAAAGGAACGGCGTAGTGTTTAAAATTGTTTGCTAGAAACTACACAGATTTTACTGGATATGACCACAGTCTGCCTCCAATATTTGAACAATACTACGTGAGAGATGTCTCCTACGCTGATAGGAAACTGGCGTATTTTGCCTCAGTTTATCCAACATAACTTTATCGTTGAAGGGACAATCATGTTTAGAGGAGAAAATCTGTAAGGAATGAACTACAGTACTGATGAGATGCAAATGTAAACCACGTTCTTTTAAAAATATGAGAGAACTACCAATCGAACATACGGAGATTAAAGCACGATATATGGGGAACGCTATGTTCACCGATTAGATTCTCAATATGGTTAAACCATAACAGATTACTTTCACAAATTGTCAATAATATACTGTATATGGACATTCAGTGTTAATGTCTTAAAGAGTGTCGTTATCCCTTGTATGCTGTTCATTTGTTTGAAATAAAATTGTAATTAATTATTTAGCAGCTAGTTAATTACGACCCCATGGTCATTATCATTCTAAATCACAATAAAAATTACAGCGTGTTTTATTCCTCAGATCTGTTTGGGAGAAAGCAATGTGTGATGTACGTAATAAGAGTTACGAAACGAATATTCTGTATCAGTTTCTTCACGTTTACTTTTCTTATTGAGTGCTTGAGCACATTACCCTGTACCTCGCAAGGTAATGAAACATAATGAAATAATGTGTTTATTTCAATGTGAAAGAATACCTGTGATGCCCTGCTTAATCATGACACCTCAACCCATTTGCTATGTAAGTCTAAGATGGAGGGTCATTTGTAAATTATACAGAGTGGTCAGAAACAGTTTGTACTTATTAGATGTTTGCAGGGAAGACTGTACTAAGAAACAATTGTGAACAAAAAGTTCGATAGGTTGCGCAGGCCCGCATCTCGTGGTCGTGCGGTAGCGTTCTCGCTTCCCACGCCCGGGTTCACGGGTTCGATTCCCGGCGGGGTCAGGGATTTTCTCTGCCTCGTGATGGCTGGGTGTTGTGTGATGTCCTTAGGTTACTTAGATTTAAGTAGTTCTAAGTTCTAGGGGACTTATGACCATAGATGTTAAGTCCCATAGTGCTCAGAGCCATTTGAGCCATTTTTTTGAGGTTGCGCAGTTTCCGAGTTATTTACCATTGAAGTTACCCAATCAGCCCTTTGCGGGGGCAAATTCAAGCGTTCCCCTCCCCCCCCCCCCCCTTCCCTCGCCATAAATAATTAGCGTCAGCTGTTCTCATAGCCTTGATGAGCGCACGAGACTGCTCTGATTTCGCCTCTGGTTCGAACCTTACTATCGTTCAATGTCCAATTTTTGTATAGCTCTCTTGTTCAGTTTCAGGAACCTATCGAATTTTTTCTTAACTATTATTTCTCAACATAATCTACCCTGCAACACTCTAACAAGTTTTTAGGCGGTTTCTGATCACCTGTACACAGTTATTCAAATACACCTTCACAAACTGACATGGCAGGTCGAGCATAGAGCGAGGATCAGTAATGACGAAGGAAATGGGGGTAGCAAACGCCACGGGAGGGCGCAATGGTCACGAGATCGGAGCTTCACATCGAGTGTCTTCTTCACCCATGAGGCTGCGTTCCCAGTCTAGCGTCTGATGAGCGCATAGAACCCGCATGCTACATGTACGCATGCCTCACAACACAAACGGGCTAGCATCGTCGGGCCATACATTCTCCCGCACCAACTACATGGTCACACGTATCTCGTATTCCTACGAGAGGTTCTAACGGACATGTTGAATGATGTTCCCACGCCTATTCGCCGCCGCATTCGATTTCAGCACGACGGAGGCTCCGGCAATTTAGGAGACATCTGACGGCACGTTTGAAGGCAACCTTTCCCAGCCGCTGGATTGGTCGCGATGCACCAGTCGCATGGCTACCACGATAACTCAATATGTTCGCAATCAGTTTTCTGCTTTGATGGTATCTGAAGGGCTGTGTGTATGAAACATCTGTTACATCGCCAGAGGACCTAGTAGGTAGTATTTTTGCGGCAGCAGGATGTCTTCGAGATACACCAGGTATCTTTGAGAGGGTGCGCCATTCAATGCAGCAGCAATGTCAGGCCCGTGTTGATGTACCTGCACGAAACTTTGAACAGCTCTCGTAGTAATTTGTAACATGTGAAGAAATAACGGCAACGCAATTTAGTAGCCCGGATGGTCTTCGCAACACCCATGTGGTTACGCTCCTTGTTGGATGCCTGACTTGGCGTCTCAGTTTGTAAACGTGTTTTTGAATCATCCTGTATAGCAGAAATGGGAACGGTACTAATATGAAACTGTGAGGAACACCAATGGTAATCTGTCCCGACTCAGAAAAATATTCGTTAAAACTGCAAGAGGCTCAGTTAAATATGAAGGTTGTAAGTAGGCTGTTTGGGTTTTTATGTTAGTAACGTCACGTAGCGCTCTGTATGAAAATCACTTACTGTGCTGTGTGAAGTCTGTGGCTGGTTGGACTCATTGTTGGAATATTTGCTATTGTAGTGTTGGGCAGTTGGATGTGACCAGCGCGTAGCGTTGCGCAGTTGGAGGTGAGCCACCAGCAGTGGTGGATGTGGGGAGAAAGATGGCAGAATTTTGAGAGCGGACGATCTGGAAGTGTGTCCGTCAGAAAGAGTAAATTTGTAATACTGGATGTCATGAACTGATATATTTGAACATTATTAAGGTAAATACATTATTTGTTCTCTATCAAAATCTTTCGTTTGCTAACTATGCCTATCAGTAGTTAGTGTCTTCAGTAGTTAGAATCATTTATTCAGCTGGCACTATTGGCGCTCGCTGTATTGCAGTAGTTTGAGTAACGAAGATTTTTGTGAGGAAAGTGATTCATGAAAGGTATAGGTTATTGTTAGCTAGAGCCAGTCTTTTGTAGGGATTATTGAAAGTCAGATTGCGTTGCGCTAAAAATATTGTGTGTCGGTTTAGTGTTGATCAGAATAAGTAAAGAGAGAAATGTCTGAGTACGTTCAGTTCTGCTCAGCTGTTTGAAAATCAAATAACGTAGAGATTTACCAGCACTGTCATTCATAAATTTTTCTAAGGGGACGTTTCAAGGTAAGCACTTAAGCATTCCCGAAAAAAGTATTGACATTTGCAAAATAGATTGCCTTGGATTACCAAACAAAACAATAGGTGAATATTTGTCATTAAGATATTTTCAGTACAAGATCAGAGAACAAGTAAATAACGTGTTCAGTGGAATCCTTCTGGAACTGAAATTGCGAGTCACTGAGCAAGGATAGGTTTAGTTGGTAACTTGGTAAATTTTAACTTTGTTTTTGTTTGCGGTAGTTGTCATCCATAGCAAACATTTCTTTTGCATTAGTTTGTTTGTGTCTTCCTTCTGAATTATTACCATATCCACATGCTTTTCGTTTACTAGAAATGAATGGATTTATAAATCTCATATGGCGTACAGGGTGACCATAGATTCCCACTACCATTTCAAAAAAGCAAAGCTTAGAAACTATAGAGAAGGAGTATCATGATCTGTTGTTTAGCAGCTCTCAAAGTTTTTTTTCTGTTCTGTCAGAATTTCAATGTCTGCTTCTCGCGTCTCTCGTACAAGATCAAGACCATATTCGTGTTCTGCCCATGCGCTGGTCAGCACTGCAGCAACAAATGGTGAAATGAGTGTGAATTTCAATGGGGCCAGACTGCTTACGTCATCGGTCCCTAGACCTACACACTACTTAAACTAACTTATGCTAAGAACACACACACACCCTTGCCCGAGGGAGGACTCGAACCTGCGGCGGGAGGTGGCAGTGCAGCATCAATAGGTTTGATTGCTTCATCGATCTGATCACGAGAAATAGCAATCTCATTATCTGGAGGTGTGGACTCGACATCCACGACTTAACTCTGCAAAAAGAAGTCTAATAGCGTGACATCGGGTGAGCGTGGTGGGACCACCATAATCCCATCAACCTCTCAGTGTGTGTTGGGGGTCGGGGGGTTTGGGGGGGGGGGGGGGTGGGAGCGCCCCATCATGCTGGAAGGTGATGGAGAGCTGCAGTTTACTCATCTCTGGCAATAAGAACTCTTCGAGCATGTGTATGTAAACATTTCCCATTATGCTTTTCTCAGTGTATAAAAATGGGTACATCATTCCATTATGCAATGGTTCACTGGGGCTGTCACGGATGTGTTCACGTGCGTTGCGATGATGTTACTGAAAGTAACATTATCAAGACCGAGAAACCTCGCAATTGGAATAAATGACCAATCTGTGAAGGGAAAATAAATATGTAGGTACACGCATATAAATCATTTACCAGGGAGGTATTAAGATCCTGAACAAAATAGAACATTTGGCTAATAAAGCTTTCAGCTGCCTCTTAGTGATATAAGAACGTTCCACAACGCAGTTTTAATCGCTACCGTGGGGAAAGACAGCACAGACGTACCCCAACGCCTGACCAGCACGCACTGAACAACACCAACTGGGGCGCTGCTGGTCTCACTGGGCTTAATAGCGCTGGACATAACAATAAGGAAGAGAGATGCACAATATTGGTTAAAGAATGGTGTATGTGATAAGGTATAGCTGATACTGGGCACGACACTCACGTCAAATTAGGAAATAAAGGTATGCATTAACATAGAATGGCCAGAAAGATCAAGTATGTCATACTTCTTCCTTCCTTCCGACCACACACTGCCTGTCGAATAATCATCCATCCCGCTTTTATCTTTATTTCTGAAGTTTTTCCTCTCTACAGCTCCCTCGAACACGGAAGTTATTCGCTGATATCTTAACAGATGTCCTATCATTCTGTCCCTTCTTCTTGTTAGTGTTTTCCATATGTTCCTTTGTTGGCCGATTATGCGGAGAATCTCTTCATTCCCTGTCTCACCTATACACATTACTTTCAACATTCTTCTGTAGCATCGTATCTCAAGTACTTCATTCCGTTCTGTTCTCGTTTTCGCACAATTCATTTTCTACTACCACACTGCGCTATGTTTCAGATGTACATTCTCAGAAATTTCTTGCCAGCTAGTTACTGAGAACACGAAAACGCACCGCAGAGACTTGTGAATGAAGGATCAATCGGAAACCCGGTCCACATCTTCTGGGAGAGTGCCATTAGACAAGATGTTATGAACCTGGATACGAACGTGTTTGGCAATACGACTGTATATGACATAATAAACAACGAGGAGCTCTGGTACAGGCTGAACTTTCTGACTGTGAAAATATCAGCTTACGAGCTGCAAGCCTACAGAGCCAAAAGACAAACAAGAAGAGGCCATATATCACGACAACGAGACGAGTCATAGCAGAGAATTGACCTACAACAATCTTCCAGGGGTAGCCTGGAGATGGGCTCTGGGGACGATCTTCTGAGACCTGACAGCCATCTCCAAATCTCTTCAACTTCGGATACGACGGCAGTACAGTCCCTGTGAATCCAGAGTTGGGCCTCAGCGCACTAAGGGCTAACTATCCGACAAATGAGAAAATCCAGTTTCTTTCTGATGCAAAAGTACGAAAATGTAGTCTAGTGTAGTTAGTGTAATATAGTGTAGTCTAGAATTATAAACTTCAAAATTTGTAATGTAGCTTTGTAGCACGGAACAGTAGGCAAGTAAATGTGCTTTCCGGATTCCGAATGAATATAAATTAGTGCCCCAGATGGCCAATGAGTAGTATGCATGTTTTTAAAGTTATTTATATTCTTATTCTTTATGTATTTATTTACATCTTTAACACCATAACACCTAATTATATTAATTCATTTGAATTTGTGTTAAATAATATGTGCTATATTCACAAACATCAACTCATGTAGAATGTATAGTCTGTTCTTGTATCTAGATCACAAACCAGAAGAAAATAACAAATAAATAAATATCCCCAAATTTTAATGCGGCGATTATCTTGTCGAGAAATCTGGAATGTCGCTTCATCTGAAAATAGGCTCGTTTTTGGGTAGCCACTGTCAGCATCTAAGGAGGCTAGTATGCACCACGCGAATGCATACCACACTGGACCATCGTTTGGCTGCACTGGTTAGACCAGTTGCACTTTGTAAAAGGCGTAACCGTTGGTGTAACACTCATGGACAGTTGATCTTGCTCCCTGCAATTCACGTGATGTATAAAGAATTGATTTCTGGGGTTGCGTTGAAATGCAGCTTGCAATCAGTTAACACGTGTTTGACATACAGGGGGTCGCCCTCTTCGAGGAATGTCTTTAACGCTGCCCGTCTCTTTAAAGTTTTTTAACCACATCATTACGCTTGTTTTTTTCCGATGGTACCTTCCCATACTGGCGTCAATAATTCCCCAGTAGCGCTGTCACAGATTTAGATCCTGTATACCAGATAACTCATTGAGCATTCTCCTAGTCAGTCATCATTTTGATGCACTCTGAATCAAATCTGCAACGAAGCACAAAGGAAAAAATCTTTGTGAACTGCAAACCATTCTACAACAAACCACATTTTCTGTCTCTAATAGTTTTCAATTTTTGATTTTTTTGCTACGCTAGCGAGACTTTTAAGGACTTCATTAATTGTTTACTATTGCATTGATAACTGCTCCTTCGGTTCTTGGTAGAATATTTTGTACATTATGAATGAAACACACACAACACTAGTGTAATATTCTACAGTATTTATTATTTTGTGACACGAACTGGTTTTCGGCTGTTACGCCATCATCAGGTACAAAGATAAGTACAGGGTGTTTCAAAAATGACCGGTATATTTGAAATGGCAATAAAAACTAAACGAGCAGCGATAGAAATACACCGTTTGTTGCAATATGCTTGGGACAACAGTACATTTTCAGGCGGACAAACTTTCGAAATTGCAGTAGTTACAATTTTCAACAACAGATGGCGCTGCAAGTGATGTGAAAGATATAGAAGACAACGCAGTCAGTGGGTGCGCCATTCTGTACGTCGTCTTTCTGCTGTAAGCGTGTGCTGTTCACAACGTGCAAGTGTGCTGTAGACAACATGGTTTATTCCTTAGAACAGAGGATTTTTCTGGTGTTGGAATTCCACAGCCTAGAACACAGTGTTGTTGCAACAAGACGAAGTTTTCAATGGAGGTTTAATGTAACCAAAGGACCGAAAAGCGATACAATAAAGGATCTGTTTGAAAAATTTCAACGGACTGGGAACGTGACGGATGAACGTGCTGGAAAGGTAGGGCGACCGCGTACGGCAACCACAGAGGGCAACGCGCAGCTAGTGCAGCAGGTGATCCAACAGCGGCCTCGGGTTTCCGTTCGCCGTGTTGCAGCTGCGGTCCAAATGACGCCAACGTCCACGTATCGTCTCATGCGACAGAGTTTACACCCCTGTCCATACAAAATTCAAACGCGGCAACCCCTCAGCGCTGCTACCATTGCTGCACGAGAGACATTCGCTAACGATGTAGTGCACAGGATTGATGACGGCGATATGCATGTGGGCAGCATTTGGTTTACTGACGAAGCTTATTTTTACCTGGACGGCTTCGTCAATAAACAGAACTGGCGCATATGGGGAACCGAAAAGCCCCATTTGCAGTCCTATCGTCCCTGCATTCTCAAAAAGTACTGGTCTGGGCCGCCATTTCTTCCAAAGGAATCATTGGCCCATTTTTCAGATCCGAAACGATTACTGCATCACGCTATCTGGACATTCTTCGTGAATTTGTGGCGGTACAAACTGCCTTACACGACACTGCGAACACCTCGTGGTTTATGCAAGATGGTGCCCGGCCACATCGCACGGCCGACGTCTTTAATTTCCTGAATGAATATTTCGATGATCGTGTGATTGCTTTGGGCTATCCGAAACATACAGGAGGCGGCGTGGATTGGCCTCCCTGATCGCCAGACATGAACCCCTGTGACTTCTTTCTGTGGGGACACTTGAAAGACCAGGTGTACCGCCAGAATCCAGAAACAATTGAACAGCTGAAGCAGTACATCTCATCTGCATGTGAAGCCATTCCGCCAGACACGTTGTCAAAGGTTTCGGGTAATTTCATTCAGAGACTACGCCATATTATTGCTACGCATGTGGAAAATATCGTACTATAGAGTTTCCCAGACCGCAGCGCCATCTGTTGTTGAAAATTGTAACTACTGTAATTTCGAAAGTTTGTCTGCCTGAAAATGTACTGTTGTCCCAAGCATATTGCAACAAACGGTGTATTTCTATCGCTGCTCGTTTAGTTTTTATTGCCGTTTCAAATATACCGGTCATTTTTGAAACACCCTGTATATGTTGCAGTGAAATTTTGTTGGATCGAAGATTTTAAACTAGAGCATGTACACTTTGGAAAAGAGTGGAGTATATAAAATTACTTGTAACAGTGACAATTTCCATACAGATCAGTCTGGCAGGGCAATATGTACCCGCTTGAAGGAACACCACGGAAGTTGGAACGCGAGGTGTTACATCATATCCACAAAGGAAGGAAGATGAACTGTCTTGAAATTATGGAAATTTATAAACTCATGTCCAGCATCCCAATGACCAGACACAGTTAACTTACCACTTCTAACTGTAAATACTACTCATAATCCCTTCCAGACTATGTTGTAAATTACCCGTCTTACTCACATGCTCCATTTCCTTTATTTTAGTTACTAAAATGTCTCTCATTGTGTTAAAAAAAAATTACTGTGTATAGTCAAAAATGGTTCAAATGGCTCTTAGCACTATGGGACTTAACTACTATGGTCATCAGTCCCCCAGAACTTAGAACTACTTAAACCTAACATCACACAGATCAATGCACGAGGCAGCATTCGAACCTGCGACCGTAGCAGTTGCGCGGGTCCGGATTGCGCGCCTAGAACCGCTAGACCACCGCGGCCGGCTGTGTATAGTCGCAGCTGCATCACTCACCTGCTTAATATCACTGTTATATCTTATCTGTTTGTAATTTATGATCTATTAAAGACCGAGGGATGTGGCGCAGTGGTTAGCACACTGGACTCGCATTCGGGAGGACGACTGTTCAATCACGTCCGGCCTCCTGATTTAGGTTTTCCGTAATTTCCCTAAATCGTTCCAGGCAAATGCCGGTATGACTCCTTTGAAAGGGCACGGTCGACTTCCTTCCCCGTTCTTCCCTAACCCGATGAGACCGATGACCTCGCTGTTTGGTCTCTTCCCCCAAACAGTTCAATCTATTAAATACAAAATTATTTCGTTCAGCCATATCGTAGGATTATGTCACCAAAACTTATTGTTCAGTTATGTCATTCTACGTACACCTGTTGTAATTTGTCTACAGTTCAATAGTTTTGTTCAGTTATTTTGTTCTACGTACACCTGTTGTAATTTGTCTACAGTTCAATAGTTAATGTATCACGTGTTGTAAATTACCCCTCTTACTCACATGCTCCATTTCCTTTATTTCGGTTACTTAAATTTTTCTCGTTGTCTTAAAAAAATGACTGTGTTGCATCACTCACCAGCTTACTATGACTATTATATCATATTTGTTTGTAATTTATGTTCTATTAAAGAAAAGATTATTTCGTTCAGCCATATCTTTGGAATATGTCACCAAAGCTTATTGTTCAATTATGTTGTTCTGCGTACGAGTGTTGTAATTTGTCTATAGTTCAATAATTAATGTGTCACATGTTTTGTCTTAGTTAAATAATCTTCCATCGCATTTACACTGAAATAATCTCGCTTGTTTTATTCCCATTCTAATATTAACATTTCCACCCCGGGAAATCGAGATACTCCGTACATGCACTAGTTTAAAATCTTTGATCCAAGAAAATTTCGCTGCACAGTATACTTTTCTTCGTACCCATCCATGACGTAACAACCCGAAACCGATTCGTTTAACAAATACCAAATGTTAGAATATTACACCAGTGTTATGTGTGTTTCATTCATAATATTTACTATTTGTGCTTCTTATCTATCTCTTGAACTAGACATACAAGCGGAAATTTTCTAGTGAGTATTCTGCAAGATCTTAAGTGTAAACCTGCTGGGCTACTATCGGTACTTGGTTACTCAAGTTTCTCCATTCTGTTCCCTGTGCCACCGATTCTTCGTCCCCTTTTCCAGCCACGTAGCTATCGCCTTTAGTTCCCGCAATTGGAGAGTAGTTCTATTACGTCGGCATTCGCGGCTGGTAGCTCAGATATGCATCAGCATTCGCCGATGTGCAGGTGGGCAGCCTCTTATGACGCTGGGAGGTGTCCTTCTGTGGGCAGCTTGAGCCCCGGGGCGCTTCGCTCGCGAGGTGCGCGCAGGCTGTGCACGTGTGCGTCTGCAGGACACGGCGACGCAGGGAGACCAGGCCCTGCTGGCGAGGAGACGGCAGAGAGGGGCAGGGGAGAAGGGGATGGGGGGGGGGGCAGGCGTCGCCTCGGAGCAGCGACGGATCAATGCCTTGTCACTCAGGCGTCCAGGCGGCGACGCTGGCCGGCTGTCGCGCCGCCTAAAGGTGCCCGCTCACGACGACGCCCGCTGGCCGCCTTTTCTGCTTCACTCCAGACACTGTGCGCACCGTGCATAGCGGAAGGTAGTGTCGCAGGAGGCCTCGAGCAGTTGCTTCAAATGACTTCATCACAAAGTTCTACTCCTTTTAAGGTAAAAACAGGACAAAGGCGTTTTTTAACCTTTGATCTATATCTCTATAAATAGTCACCCTGCCACCAAATTGGTTGGTTGGTTGATTTGGGGGAGGTGACCACACAGCGAGGTCATGGGTCCCATCGGGTTAGGGCAGGTTGGGGAAGGAAGTCGACTGTGCCCTTTCGAAGGAATTATCTTGGCATTTGCGTGGAGCGATTTAGGGTTCAAATGGTTCAAATGGCTCTGAGCACTATGGGACTCAACATCTGAGGTCATCATTCCCCTAGACTCAGAACTACTTAAACCTAACACACCTAAGGACAGCACACACAGCCATGCCCGAGGCAGGATTCGAACCTGCGACCGAAGCAGCATCGCGGTTCTGGACTGAAGCGCCTAGAACCGCTCGGCCATAACGGCCAGCGCTATTTAGGGAAATCACGGAAAACTTAGATCAGTATGGCCGGACGCGGGTTTGAACCTACGTCATCCCGAAATCGAGTCCAATGTGCTAACTAATGCGCCACCTCGCTCGGTACCAAGTTCGACAATGACCTTACCATTATATATATTCCATGTGATGTCGCAGAGATAAAATTCTCTGTTGGCACTACGATCTTCAATGAAAGTAAAGGAGAATTATAGGGCGTCTTAAATGGAATGAACAGTATAGTAAGCACAGCATATGGACAGAGGGTATACCGAAGGAAGACGAAGGTAATGAAGAGCGGCAGAAACATAATTAGCGATAAATATTCCGTCATAAATGGGGGTCACTAAGTAGTCGAAGTTAAGGAATTCTGCTACCTTGGAAGCAAAACAACCCATGATAGAAGAGGCAAGGGGTCACAGAAGGAGACTAGCATGGGCAAAGAGGGTATTTGTGGCCAATTGAAGTCTACTGGTACCAAAAATGGGCCTTGTATTGTATTGTATTGAACCAGGGACCTAGAAACGATGGAGAGGCTTCGTCCCACCATAGAACTCAGTGGATAAAAACCCCAAAACTGGCCACAGCAGTCCTCCCACCACACCGCCGCCCCACACCGAACTCAGGGCTATTGTGCGGTTCGGCCTCCAGTGGACCCCCCCTCTCCCCGGGAACGTCTCAAAACAGACGAATTTAACCCCAAATGATTGCGTTGCAGAATAATTATGTTGTACACTTAACTGGAGACAATGTTTACGCACAAATCGCCAAGACAGTGCAATGAGGCGGAATAAGGGTAACCAGCCGGCATTCAAAAATGGATCAAATGGCTCTGAGCACTATGCAACTTAATTCTGAGGTCATCAGTCGCCTAGAACTTAGAACTAATTTAAACCTAACTAACCTAAGCACATAACACACATCCATGCCCGAGGCAGGATTCGAACCTGCAACAGTAGCGGTCCCTCGGTTCCAGACTGTAGCGCCTAGAACCGCACAGCCACTTCGGCTGGCATCCCGCATTCGCTGAGGCAGATGGTTCAAATGGTTCAAATGGCTCTGAGCACTATGGGACTTAACTTCAGAGGTCATCAGTCCCCTATAACTTAGAACTATTTAAACCTAAGTAACCTAAGGACATCACACACATCCATGCCCAAAGCAGGATTCGAACCTGCGACCGTAGCGGTCGCGCGGTTCCAGATTGTAGCTCGTAGAACCGCTCGTCCACCCCGGCCGGACGAGGCAGATGGAAAACCGTCTTAAAAACCATCCACACGCTGACCGACATACCAGACCTCGACACTAATCCTCCGGGTTGTCCGGTGTGGCCGAGCGGTTCTAGGCGCTTCAGTCTGGAATCGCGCGACCGCAGGTTTGAATCCCGCCTCGGGCATGGATGTATGTGATGTTCTTAGGTTAGTTAGGTTTAAGTAGTTCTGAGTTCTAGGGAACTGATAACATCAGAGCCATTTGAACCATTTAATCCGCCGGGCGGATTCGTGCCGGGGACCGGCACGCCTTCGCTCTCAGGAAGCAGTGCGTTAGATCGCGCTGGTAGGCAGGCAGGCAACATGGGTCTTAATTTGAGGAAGAAGTTCCTGCGAATGTAAGTTGGGAGCACAGCATGGACTGTGGGAAAGCCAGAACAGAAGAGAATATAAGTATTTGAGATGTGGTGCTACAGAAGAATGTTGAAAATTAGGGGAAATGATAATACAAGGAATGAGGAGGCTCTCCACAGAAGCCACGAAGGAAGTAACAAAAACACTGACGAGGAGAAGGGACATCAGAGAATCACTTCCATATTACTAGAGGAAGCTATAGAGGATAAAAAGTGTAGGGGAAGACAGAGAATGGAATATATCCAGCTGATAATTGACGACGTAGGGTGTTAGTGCCACTCTGAGGTGAAGAGGTTGGCACAGCAGAGGAAATCGACCCAGGGTGCGTGGAGCAGTAGAACGACTGATGACAAAAACATGCAGGAGAAAGTACAGTGAAAAACTCAGAACAGTGAACCTGATTTAGAACTTCATGGTAAGTTAAAACCATGACTGGAATCTGCGAATTCTGCGTGAACGGAGAAGTGTTCTTCCGACTGATCTTTCCAAGCATGACTCACAGCTTTGTGCCCAAGGTGCGAATCCTAGTCCGGTACACAGTTTTAATCTGTCTCGAAGTTACGGAGAGAAACGTTTAACTCGGAACTGAGCGTTACAAGATATTTTTTGATGTAAAAGAATCCGTTAAAAAAATTTATTTCCGATCTCGTTCGGTTTTATTACAGCGTAGTAAATTGATATGTAGCTAAATTTTACAAGAAGAAGGAGCAGAATGGCGGGACATCTTTTAAGACATCCGGGAGTAACTTCCATTGTCGTGGGAGCTGTAGAAACTGCAGAAAACAAAGAAAAAAAAACAAAGAGCAGGATGAATGATTTCCCGACAGAAAGCGTGTGGTCGGAAGGAGAGAAGAAGTATGACATCCTTGACGTTTCGTTGATGTTAGGAAGGTTCTCCTCCCTGTTTCTGTCCCGTCCCAGATTTCTTGCCCTTCTCTATTAATGCATGCCTTTATTTCCTTATTTGATATGGCTGTTTTGCCGAGTATCTCCTTTACTATATCATATACGCCCTTCTTGAGCCAATATTGTGCACCTGCCTTCCTTACTGCTAGGTCTAGCGGCAGTAAGCCTAGAGAGATCAGCAGACTTCAGTCAGTGTTGGTTAATACGCTCCTGTCAGGCGCAGGAGGAGGCTTCCCTGTGCTGTCATTACCTTTCTGGCTCTGTGAGTCCACGCGCTCGACCCGTAACCTACAGTAGCGATGCGGTTGTGCTACGTACTTATAGCAGTTAGAGGCAGCTGAAAGCTTCGTTGGCCAAATGTTACTGTTTTGCTCAGGATGTTAATGCCTCTCTTGAAAATTATTTCTATGTGTGTACCTACATACACTCCTGGAAATTGAAATAAGAACACCGTGAATTCATTGTCCCAGGAAGGGGAAACTTTATTGACACATTCCTGGGGTCAGATACATCACATGATCACACTGACAGAACCACAGGCACATAGACACAGGCAACAGAGCATGCACAATGTCGGCACTAGTACAGTGTATATCCACATTTCGCAGCAATGCAGGCTGCTATTCTCCCATGGAGACGATCGTAGAGATGCTGGATGTAGTCCTGTGGAACGGCTTGCCATGCCATTTCCACCTGGCGCCTCAGTTGGACCAGCGTTGGTGCTGGACGTGCAGACCGCGTGAGACGACGCTTCATCCAGTCCCAAACATGCTCAATGGGGGACAGATCCGGAGATCTTGCTGGCCAGGGTAGTTGACTTACACCTTCTAGAGCACGTTGGGTGGCACGGGATACATGCGGACGTGCATTGTCCTGTTGGAACAACAAGTTCCCTTGCCGGTCTAGGAATGGTAGAACGATGGGTTCGATGACGGTTTGGATGTACCCTGCACTATTCAGTGTCCCCTCGACGATCACCAGTGGTGTACGGCCAGTGTAGGAGATCGCTCCCCACACCATGATGCCGGGTGTTGGCCCTGTGTGCCTCGGTCGTATGCAGTCCTGATTGTGGCGCTCACCTGCACGGCGCCAATCACGCATACGACCATCATTGGCACCAAGGCAGAAGCGACTCTCATCGCTGAAGACGACACGTCTCCATTCGTCCCTCCATTCACGCCTGTCGCGACACCACTGGAGGCGGGCTGCACGATGTTGGGGCGTGAGCGGAAGACGGCCTAACGGTGTGCGGGACCGTAGCCCAGCTTCATGGAGACGGTTGCGAATGGTCCTCGCCGATACCCCAGGAGCAACAGTGTCCCTAATTTGCTGGGAAGTGGCGGTGCGGTCCCCTACGGCACTGCGTAGGATCCTACGGTCTTGGCGTGCATCCGTGCGTCGCTGCGGTCCGGTCCCAGGTCGACGGGCACGTGCACCTTCCACCGACCACTGGCGACAACATCGATGTACTGTGGAGACCTCACGCCCCACGTGTTGAGCAATTCGGCGGTACGTCCACCTGGCCTCCCGCATGCCCACTATACGCCCTCGCTCAAAGTCCGTCAACTGCACATACGGTTCACGTCCACGCTGTCGCGGCATGCTATCAGTGTTAAATACTGCGATGGAGCTCCGTATGCCACGGCAAACTGGCTGACACTGACGGCGGCGGTGCACAAATGCTGCGCAGCTAGCGCCATTCGACGGCCAACACCGCGGTTCCTGGTGTGTCCGCTGTGCCGTGCGTGTGATCATTGCTTGTACAGCCCTCTCGCAGTGTCCGGAGCAAGTATGGTGGGTCTGACACACCGGTGTCAATGTGTTCTTTTTTCCATTTCCAGGAGTGTATTTCATTTCTCTTCACAGGTTGGTTATTTATTTTGATTATGAGGTTTCTCAATCTCTATCATGCTCCTTTTAGTAACAGCAACGCAACACATGTGAACTCATCTTTTCATCTTTAGTAGACTCTGTGACCTGCTGCATGATGGGGTGATGGGCCCAATTTTCCTTGCTGAGTAAACGATAACGGGAAATGTTTACCTGGTTAGGTTCGAACAGTTCCTGCGATCACTGAGCTGTAGCCCTCAATCGTCCACCAGCATGATAGTGCGCACCCCAACCACCACAATGGATTTTGAACAAGCTGGACGTGTTGACTGAAAGTTTTCCTGAGTGCTGGATGGCTCGTGATGGTCCCACCGCATGACTCCCAGCTCGCCCGATGTCATGCCGTTAAACTGTTTTTTTTGCAGAGTTAGGCCGAGTATCGCGAGTACCCACCAGTTAATGACATTGCTGCCCCTCGCGCACGAATCAAAGAGGTAATCAGAACCATTGATGCTGCATTGCTGGCCACCGCATGGGCACGACTCGAATACCGTATGGTCTTGATCTTGTACGAGAGACGAGTGGAGCATACATTGAAATTCTGGCATAGAAGGAAAAAAGCTTTGACAGCAGCTAAATGTTTTACTACAAATCATGATGCTCCATCCCTAATTGTTTCCAAGTTATGTTTTTTTTCTAATGATAGTGGGACTCTATGGACACCCTGTACTCCTACATGAGATATATAAATCCATTCCCTTCTAGGAAACGAAAAGTGCCTAGATATTATGATATTTCAGACGAAAATAGAACAGAAGTAACGCAAAAGGATTTACTGCAATGGGAGATAATTTCTCCAAGCTAAAACAACGTTATAACTTATCAAGTCACCAATTAAATCTATGATAGCTCTCTGAGTCACTCATAATTTCGATTCCATAAAGATTCCACTGAGCACGCCATTTACCATTTCACTAATTATATACTGAAAATATCTTCATGAGAAACATTCACCTGCCGTTTTCTTTGGTAATTTAAGGCAATAGGTTTTGTAGAGGTCAACCCTTTTTTGGGAATAGCTTTCAAAGTAGAATGCGTAAATGTTTTGCTTCATATGAACTGTTGCTCACGCTGTTTTAATGAATATCTTTTTGAGTCGGGACAGATCATCACTGCTGTTCCCCACAGTTCCATATTACGACCGCGCCCATGCCTGCTATACATGGTGGTCAGAAACAGTCTGATAAGCTTGTAAGAATGTTTCATGGTAGGTTGTGCTTTTCAGACTCAAACAGAGATGCAACAACAGAAGAAACGATAAAATATTCAGAAATGTTATTTATTGGTTCTTGATAAGTGACCTGCAACTTATAAAAAACAAAATTCTGACATATTTGTTCTATGTATTAATGATGATTTTTGTGATGATAGCGTTAGATAGTTCGTGTAATTCCAATACTTCAGCTCATTAATGCCAAATGGAATAGTGTTCAAGAACTATTCCAGGTACAATGCGAAGTAATGATTGCACAGAGACGTGCTGTAACAATAATGTAAGACATCCCTCGTCGATCAGCATGAGTCAACTAATTAAAAAATTGTGCATATTATTAACAGCCTCAGAATGAATGTAGGCTTCAGTGAACTCTTTTGTGAAGAATCGTTCACAGTTTTAAAATAACAGAGTGATTCGTAAGTACAAAACAAGGAACAACTGGTCACTATCTACAGCTTAACCTTATTGTTGCACTGAAAGGGGCTAATATTTCCCCTCCTCTCTCGTGAGCTAAGAGTGCTGGTAGTAATGTAAGTTTTAATAACAAATGAAATCATTTATACTTGCTAACTTCTTCTGCCGCATAGATAAACATCAAACAGAGGCTCGTATTACGAGGCCTGAATCTCTGAAAAGGACTGACCCACTTTCTGACGGGCCGCAGCCCACATGCCTCGTACTTGCAATGAATCAGACGGAGAGAAAGGAACGAAAGATGATACTCCAGAACACACCGCCTATAAATACCCTATCTATGTAGATATGGCTATAGCCAGGCGTCAACAAGTGATTCAGCATGGAATATACGAGATATGGAGTGACGGTGGCCATCATATGGCGGCGTTCGACATTGAACATGGCGACATGGGGGCAAAGTAGAAAAGTTCCTGACAAAGACTGCGATCTAACCTAAAATGGACGAAGGGCTCGGACTGTTTTACAATGCCCTCTGTAACACCTCTGTAGATGGCAGTGGATCTATCGACCAGAGTGCCCCTGGGTAAAAGCGATGAATCTGCGATGCAAAAACTGGTAAATGGTTTGATAGTTTTCTTTAGTTACGTATTATAATAGTAGCAGACATAATTATGGTAGTAATAATAGTTTTAGTAGCAGCAAAGTGATAATAATAATAATAGTAAACTGTAACCGCAAGGTTTTTATTACTTTATTTAAGGTGAATGTAGGAATAAAATTACTGACATTTGTATGAGGTTGGGTTACATTTTATTATAGTTTACAAAGAAAGTTGATCTGTAAACACATTCTGCCCAGCATGTAGCTTTATTTTAACAGAGAAAATTTATTTTATTTGTGAACCTATTGAGACGTTCCAAGTAATATCGTGCCGCCGGAGACGTGATCCAAGGAGTACAAGAATCATTAACTAATTTGCTACTATATAATGTATACATCAATACTGCTGATCCGATTAATATTTACCAGGATAGTGGGAAAATTTAGAATCGAAAGGGAAGATCCAAAATTCTGAATTAGCCGACTGTGTTTTTGGCAAACTAAATAGTGTTTTGAAATCCAGCATAACATTCGTCTGGCGAGAAAGTTTACAATCAGTATGTATTACGGCTTCTGACTTACGAATAAGATGCACTGTAAAATCACAGTCTATTCGGAGACCTAGGGTTAATGAGCAGCAGGGAGAAGCATGGTGGAAATTGATCGGGGAGACGGGAAACTAGTAGTGGATCAAGGAACGGAAGAGGTATGTGGAACTCCTGTAAAGAATGAAAGCAGCGTGTTGAAAACAAGTATGCCAACTTACGGTTGAAACCCTGCGGTTTATCATCTACGGTTTACAGCTCCACTGAAATCTCGTGAAAATGAATTCGGCAGAATAATGAGAACCTTTTTATACAGTGGGTAAGGAAGTATTATATTAGTGAAAAAGTATTTCTGAGGTAATATTGCTGTAGCCCATCAAAGATTCGAAATTTTAATACTACATTCCACGAGGACGATGGTAAAATTCCACGTTTACATATGTCTTTCGCCAGAAAGTCTATATCCTATTTCAAGAAAGCAGTGGACGAAGATCAATCCCCCGAGACATTCACCCCCAACTCCTTTCAGCACTCCAATCTTCTTAGAATTTTTGCGGTATAACCTCCTACATGAAGTTCTCTGTGTGTTAAAGGAACTGATAATCTTTTATCTTTATTGCATAATGCTGCACAGATCTGAAGAGTGCTGGTTTGTCACAGTTTTTATGTCTCGTCACCATGAACAATTTCAATCTAATTGTACTTCAACTCCTCTCCTCTCTTGCCATCAAAATTACTTTATCCCTGGTATCAACTACACTCTGATTTGTCGATTCTGGCCATATTGACAGCTTGATATGTGGCTCATTTCAGAATGACTTCTGGATTCTATGAAGCAGTCTTTTCTGTATCAACCAGTTCCCAAGCAATCACTCTCAAGCAATTTGGTCTTCGTACAGGGTCACTGGTGAGGTTAGAATCTCTTTTTCTTTACTCGCTATACATCGTGCAATCATTTGCGATAGCACTGATTGCTATGTCGGAACTGTGAAATGGTTACATGCTCATTTAATTCATTGTCTTCCGTAATACTGTGGGGCTAGCACCTAAAAAATAACACTTTTATCCTCAGTTTGAAACGTCCCCTTTTTGAACAATTATATAAGACTGTGCTTAAACTGACACACAATATTTTTTAGCGCAACGCAATCTGACTTTCAATAATCCCTACAAAAGAATGGCCCTGACTAACATTAACCTATACCTTTCACAAATCACTTACCTCACAAAAATCTTCGTTACTCGAACTACTGCAGTACAGCGAGCGCCACTACTGCCAGCTAAATAAAAGATTCAAACTACGGAAGGCACTAACTACTGGTAGGCATAGTTAGCAAATGAAAGATTTTAACAGAGAACAAACAATGTATTTACCTTAATAGTGTTGAAAACTCATAATATACATAGCAGTTCATGACATCCTGTCTTACAAATTTCGAAACTCCGCCATTTCTCTCCCCCACATCCACCACTGCTGGCGGCTCACCTCCAACTGCACAACGCTACGCGCTGTTCACATCCATCTGCCGCTGCCCAACACTACAATGGCAGACAACAATGCAAACTAGCCACAGACTGCACACAGCACAGCCAGTGATTTTCATACATAGCGCTACGTGGCGTTACCAATAAGAAAACCTAAACAGCCTACTTACAAGTTGCAGTTTCAATACTCCACTAAAACGTTCTGTCATATGTGTACTAGCTCCACAACATTTGTGAATAATCAGTGTGCAGCTTTGATGGTAGAAAAAGGAAGAAATAGTGTGCTTAAAACTGCGTCTTCGTATGGGTCAGTTGGTAAGAATATTACTCGTCAAACATACTTATCAATCCTAAGAAAGACTGCTTCCTAAATTATAGATGGCGTTAGGTGAAGGACTCCATTTCACTAGGTCCAACATCTATGAACCACTGCGTGTCGCTATTTGAGAGAATGATAGTTTGAATCCTAGTTATTAAGGGGGAATTCAGTCCCAGATGTTGCTAAATGGGGAGATGAAGAGGCGACGTATCTGATGCAGCACACAATTTCAACTAGTCCCTAAAGATCAGCTTCCTTGTTATGTATCTTCACGTCTTCAATGTGCAACGAATATTTATTGTGTTTCGGGGAGCAGACGTAATAGCTCTGATCTTGAACACATGTGCAGTATTTTGGATGCATATATTTCAAATATTTTCTGAGTGAGCCAAGAGACAGACACAACAACATTTGCGTTCACCTTTTTGGACATTGGCGCGTTTGGTCGCAGGCAGTAACAGCTTAGAGATGTTACTGGGCGGCAAAGAACTCTCTACCAAATGGATCTCTCTGTCCGAAGCTTCAACTTTATTAAGATTTAGGATCATCTGTAGAAGCCACACAACCAAAGCAAGGTTCCATCCTGGTATGAATCTTTCTCTGTAAAGTGGAGTAAGTGCTCTTTTGAAACTGTGTCCTGGACCAGGTCTCGAATCTGGAACATTACTTTTCGTTCGAAATGCTCTTCCCTTTTATTGGCGGGGTTCTTTAATTAAAGTCTGTTCTTTCCTAGCAGCCCCTGTCACTGTCATTTCAATCTTCTCCTCTTTTTTTATCCCTTCCGCCTTTGATAACACTAAACCTACAGAAGCTTCAAATGTGCTAAGTTAATCTATAACACGGCTAATGCCCTTTGCTGTTATTATTATTATTATTAGTGTCGATATTATTATTATTATGAATCTTCATGTTTATATCTTTGGTCTGTGTTGTTCCTGTTCAGACGTAAAAGAAGGCCTTAAGCCCTTATCTGGTCGGGCTAAATAAGCAACAAATAAATAAGTAATTCAGTCAGTACCTTTATCCTACATTTCAAACTTCACATAAGCTCTGCTGCATACCTTGCTGGAACTGCGCTTCTGGAAGAAAGGATGTCAGGGAGAAAAGACTTAGTTGCAGCTACGAGATTGATTGCAAAAGAAATCATCCACTCTGTTGCGGACTGTGCGCTCGTTTGAAACTTCCTGGTGGATTAAGACTGTAAGTCAGACCTGCTAAGGGTACTGCCCGTGAAAGACAGTATAACACGATCGAGTCCCAGTCGTTAAATCCTTCGCCATACTATCAAGTGGAATGAAGCGTTGGTAAGACACTCTACTCGCCTTCCGGAGGTCGGGGGTTCAAATCCCGATCCGTTCGAACCGATTTCTGATTTTCCTAAATCTTCGGATACCGAGGTGGTTCCTTTTGAAGAATACGTTCGATTTGTCTTACCGTCCTTCCCCAGGCAGAGCTTGTGCTCCATTGATCTCGTCTTAGAGGTGGCCTTCAAGCTCTAATCTTCCGTTTTCAGCAGTTGAATTTTCGCTGCGTCTTTAACAAGTACGAAAAGAATGGCGTATATGCCAGAACCTTAAAGATATATGGACTATGGCGTGTCCAGTAATAGAGCTATGCTGGCCAATAACTTTATGGACTCAGGTGACGTAGCGTATTCCTTTTAGCTCACTCTGGGGAATGGCTAAATGAGATACAGTGGAAGTAACAGTGGAAAGGAAACTGATACGGCAGACCGCCCGACGTTGCACGGAAGCATCGCAACAGGCTGGAAATACAGTGGCAGTAACAGTGGAAAGGCAACTGATACAGCAATCCGCCAGAATTTCCACGGAAGCATCGCAACAGGCTGAATAAATTCGCGTACGACTTAAACCACTGTTAAGAAACAGAGTAGGAATCAAACCGCGCGCGTCTTCCGATTGCATCTCTAAACAATGGCAGAGCCCGGCGTCTCTCTTCCGTTTGCCCATTCGCTACGGGCCCCGGAGGCGGCCATCCAGTGGCGGCTGTAGCGGTGGTGGCGACGGTGGCGCGCGTGCCGTCATGAACACGGCGTTATACTGCCGCAGCAAGGACATTATCTTGGCGAGGGGCGGCCCAAGTGTCCGGCGGCCCGGGACATTAACTGTAGATTGAAACCGGAGTGACACATGACCCGCTAGGGTTGAGGTGCGCTGAGTCACCGGCACAAAGAGCGCCCCGACGCCCACCGCCGCCCCCGACCACCCCTCGGACCCTCGCGCATCACGGCAGGCCGAGGCCGAGCTCTGGATTTATGGCCATTCCTGGGGGCCGGTTATTACAGCGCTGCATAAACCGGAGGAAACCGCCCGCTACGCAGCAATAAAACAAGTTTTAAACCCCTGGGCCGCGCCGCAGCACGACGCCGCAAGGGGTGTCGCTCGAGCACCCAACACCAAACGGCCGCGCACACCCATCACTCTTCCGCGGCCAGGCGCTGAGACACCCTCTGCCCTGGTGCAAGTAGTCTCAGAAACTCTCACTTGAGCATCTACCCGCTGGATGTTGCCTAGTTTTAGTTTCAACAGGATGAATTGGACAAATTTCATGGGATGAACCCTGACAGGATATGGACGATGATTATGGAATAAAGCAATTATACTGTTGGCCACTAACACAACAGCATCGTGGAGGTCTCAGGTAACAGGCGTCATATTTACATGTAGTGTAGCAGATGATCTCAATGTCGTCACGCACGTGACTAGAACCTGAGAGGACAGACATCGTGTTTACCCTGCTCTGTAGACTCGGACAACCACGTCATGTGCCTTGGATCAGGACATGAGCTTGTTTTCAGCAACAAAAATATCCATACAGACAGGATGATGGCGTCTGGAGTATAATGGACTATCGATTCGTCGATCACTGTTGCTGTGTTCTTTGACAGCAGCGAGAGGAACACACAGTGGTGCCCTGTGGCAACATTGGACACACGAGTGACAACGTGTCGGTTCTGCTTACAACAAGACAACGGATGCATTGATATGTAGAGACTTCAAGAAGAACGAAAGTTGTCGGATTGCATTTGTCATGGTCACAAGAGTCCAGCAGCTCTCGAGATGGTACATGATACCATTGGGATCAAAACTGGTTCAAATGGCTGTGGGCACTATGGGACTTAACTTCTGAGGTCATCAGTCCGCTAGAACTTAGAAATACTTAAACTGATAACTTTGTTCTTGGTCTTCCAGTTTTATCTGTATGCCATTAATGAAGGGAAATCAATAGTCTTCCGACACGTTATTAACCCTAGAACACTAAAAGGGGGGAATGTTACATTACTCCTAAACCACCATAAAGGTTACTGCTCCACTTATATTCAAAGGAATTATAATTTGTATGTTACGCATTAGTTAATTAAGTTCATTAGATCTCCAGCGGCATAGACTGAACGGCAGCGGCGACAGACTATCTGTTGTGACTTGGCAAGACAGCCAAGTCACAATGAGGGGAAGCCGAAAGGCACGCGTTAAGCTCACGCAGATTGGCGTGAGGTCTGGAACAGTTAAAGGAATTAATAGTAGCAAATAAAGTACGTAGTTGATGTAATACTTAACTTTAATCCACAATTGTAGAACATTTCTCTTGACGGTACATGTTATAACCACAACATAAAATAATATCAAATGCTATGGCGCCTTGCTAGGTCGTAGCAAATGACGTAGCTGAAGGCTATGCTAACTATCGTCTCGGCAAATGAGAGCGTAGTTGTCAGTGATCCATCTCTGGGTAAGTCGGCTGTACAACTGGGGCGAGTGCTAGCAAGTCTCTCTAGACCTGCCGTGTGGCGGCGCTCGGCCTGCAATCACTGACAGTGGCGACACGCGGGTCCGGCGTATACTAATGGACCGCGGCCGATTTAAAGGCTACCACCTAGCAAGTGTGGTGTCTGGCGGTGGCACCACACTGTCTTAAACTCTTTCTAATCCAGTCACTTCGTTTTTGGTCTTCCACTCATATTGTTCCCTCTCGATTCTGGTACACATTCTATATCAGCCATATTTCAATAGCTTTCTCCTACTTTTCTCAGAATTTCGAATATCTTCCACCATTTTACACTGCCGAACGCTTCTCCTATGTGGACAAATCCTATGAACGTGTCTTGATTTATGTTCAGTTTTGCTTCCATTATCTAGCTGCCTCTGTTGTGACCTTATCTTTCATAAAACCAAATTCATCGCCATATGACATTTTCAGTTTTCTTTGCTAGTCTTCTGTATATTATCCTTGTCAGCTGCTTCGATACATGAGCTGTTAATCTGCTTGTACGATAGTTCTCGCACTTAACTACATTTGTGAGTATACTGTACACGCAGAGTAAGAAAATTTTATTTATTTGCTTTTCTTCCTGTTGTTTGACAGTTGCTATGACCATCAAGTTCTCCACATCTCTCACCCATTGACAAGAGTGGAAATAATTTTTAATTCTTAGCAATGTAGTAGCGATGCCCTGCATTACACATTACATGGTATCAATTTATCATTTAATTTATACGTGTATACAAACTTCGACGGAAGTGTTGAACAACATGCAATTGCCGAATCGATGCACGATAGACCGTTGTTCATTCCAGGGGCAATACGAGATGGTTTTCGTCTACGTTCAATCATGTGGGAACGGTGATACTGCAGCATGGATTTACTAAGCTGCTTACTTTGATACATAGCACCCCCCACTCATGTCCCCAAAGCTCACAAAATTTTTAGATCCAGTTTTCGGCGTTTTTGTGGGCCAATGTCATACGAGAGAGATGAACACCATTGATAATTGTTGATGCTCGTGCACTAGCTCTGCAACAACAGGTTATACGCTAGATTGTGTCCAATCCCAGATCAAGCTCCAGTCACGTGGTCCGTCAGGTTGTAGTAAGCCAAAGGACGGTGTTAAGTATCCTGGATGAAAACAAATACCTTCCCTTTCACTTGCTTCGAGGGCAGGGATTACAGGCAGTAGATTTTACTTCATGAGAAAGGTTTTGTTACTGGTTGTTGCGACAGACCACGTCATTATGGCATTCATATTAGCAGTACTCTTCACCAGTGAAGCGACCTTTGGAAGAGATGGCATCATAAACCTCGACAGTCGTCATCTGTGAGCTACAGAAAATCCTCGGGGAATCGATGAATGTTGCACCAGCAACGCTTTAGCATCACTCAAATGTTCAAATATGTGTGAATTATTAAGGGACCAAACTGCTGAGGTCATCAGTCCCTAGACTTACACACTACTTAAACTAACTTAAATTAACTTTTGCTAAGAACAACACACACACCCATGCTCCGGCGGGAGGGGCTGCGAAGTCCTTGACATGGCTCCTCTAACCGCGCGGCCACTCCGCGCGGCTTAGCATCATTGGTTGAGCCGAGATCATCGGAAACCACATATTTGCATTAGTTGTTATCCCACAACAGAACGACCTAATGGATGCACTTATTTGGAATCCTTGCAGAATATTCTGCTTCTTTTGCTGTATAATGTGCCTTTAACAATACTGTAAATAATATGGCTAAAGCACGACGGACCACCGTCCCACTTATTCCAATGTGGCGTGTCTGAGGAACTTCATGCGGTCTACCACGTGGTAGCTTAAGAGCATAGAGAATCGCAGAAACGCAATAAAAATACCCAAGAAAATTTGTATATGAAAATGAACCTCTCGCAGAAATCATAAACAAAAAAAACAAAAAAATAGAAATACACTGATCAGCCATAATATTACGACCACCTACCTAACAGCCGGTATGTCCACCTTTGGCACAGATAACAGCGGCGACGCGTTGTGGCATCGAAGCAATGAAGCCTTTGTAGGTCGCTGTAGGGAGTAAATTCCTCGGAGGGGACGATGAGATCTGACGCCGTGTTCAATCACAATGCCGGATGTGTTCGACAAGGTTCAGATCTGTCGAATTGAAAGGCCAGCACTTCAATGGGAACTCGCCACTGTGTTCCTCGAACCACTGCATCACACTGCTAGCCTTGTGACGTGGAGTATTACCTTGCTGAAAAATGCCACTGCTGTCGGGAAACGTGATCGTCATGAAGGGATGTACGATGCTTCTTGGACGTCATAGTGCCTTTCACGAGCTCCACTGGACGCATGGATGCACACATGAATGCTCCCCAGAGCATAATGGGGCCTCCGCCAGCTTTTCTCCGTCCCACAGTACAGATGTCAAGGAGCTGCTCCTCTGGAAGACTACGGACCCATGCCATCCCATCGGAATGCTGAACAAGGTATCGAGATTCGTCAGACCATGCCAACGTCCAGTGTCAATGGTCACCTACACATTTCAGTCGTAGTTGCCGATGTCATGGGGTTAAGACTGTACATGCATGGGTCGCCGCTATGAAGGCCCACCGTTAGAAGCGTTCGGCGCACTGTGTGTTCAGACACACATGTGCTCTGCCCAGCATTAAATTCTTATATTAGTTTCACTACAGTTTGACGTCGTTCCTATTTTACCTGTCTGCTCAGCTTACAGCATCCGACATCTGTAATAAGGGGTGGCCGCCCTTGCACCTTGGTATCGCCACATGTTGAAGACACTCACCACAGCACTTCTCCATCACCAGACAAGTCCTGCAGTTTCCGAAATGCTCGTGCCGAACCTCCAGGCCATCACAGTCTAAAAATGCTTCAAATGGCTCTGAGCACTATGGGACTTAACATCTGAGGTCATCAGTCCCCTAGAACTAAGTACTACTTGTAACACCCCACCCGTCACTTAGCTGGTTTTGGCGTGTGTTCACCGCCAACTAACTGACTAACGGATCAACAGAGAGTGCAAAACTGCCGCAATATCGGATAACGCAAAAAAGTAATATGGCCCTGTGACTCCTGATTGAACAGAGGTGGCAGTGTTGACATTAATTTATTCAGAAATGATCACTTTAATTAAAAAGGGGTGCACATTGATATTATATTCAGCTATTGAACACCAGATGCAAACGTTGAACATAAAATTAATTAAGAATGTGACCTGGGATTTCAACTACTTGATTGAAAACAGATGCAGTCGATTAGCACAAATTTATTTTAATCATCACATTACAAGACTCTCCTATCAGGCAGTGGTAATAAATTGCGTTTGCATGGAGTAAAGCGCGATAACTCGAAAGTAATTCCTATCGACTGACACAGGCGTAATGTGAAGTGCGAGAAGAATTCTACAATACACGGCCCATGAAACCCTCGTGGAAACTTTTCCGACATGATCCAACAAATTAATCAGTGGCCGGAGAGGGCGCAATATCACCAAATACAGCGTGGCGGAGCGGCATCATGTGCAGACGTCGGCCGTCCTCGTGGTGCTGCAAGGCTGCACTCGTCTATTCACTCCTAGCTATCTGGCTCAGTATATAGCTGAACCAAAACTTCCTATCTCCAAGCTCAATCGTTCCATTTGCTAGGTCCTAAACTGCAGAGATGCTCACTCTTTCCCAGGCAAGCTGAGTAAAGAATGCCATGTCCGCACTCTGAGCAAGCTGGGAATGGAAGACCTTTACGGAGACTTCTCACAGTCCGCTCTTCGCCTCGGTTTCCCCTCCAGCAAAATCACTTACGCCAATTGCAGCGCAAGTCGTGTCAATTATGCGTCGCTTCACAGCGCCGACCAGTTCCCAGAAAATTTCCCTTCCTCTCAACTTCTATTTTGCTCCTCCCAGGCCACCCATCAAGGCTAGCATCTGCATAAACACCAAGTTTTCCGGAATTCTGACCCCCAGGAGAGTACTTCAAATTCCTTAGTCATACGTTCCCATCGGAGGCCGTCGTATTTCATTCTGTCACTCTTCACCTGATTTGCTTCAGACTCTGCAGACCGTGAATTCAGCGTGAAGTGTCACGAACATGCATATTTCGACCTCTGTTGACCGCTCCACCGTAGCTTTGGGCGGCTTTCTTGCATGTTTCACAGAAAACGGGACGGCGGACATTTATTAACAGGCGTACAAGTTCTCCGTCTGTTTCCCAGTACACCAGCATGGAGTCGGGGTCAACCACCCACTCACTGTCACTCATCTTAAGGTGGCTGGAGGCCGCGCACCGTTACCGCTTTCTCAGAGCTTGAGCTGCCCTAAGCTGCCTACTGTCACTTCCCTTAGCCACTCCCCTGGTGGCCACGGTCAATTCTGAGTACTTCCCTGGGGTAAACTAGCCTCCAGTAAATCGACTCGTTTCCACAAAGTTTTCATGTCGTGTGAATTACTTTAAAACCATCACCCGACATTAATTATTCCAATACGTCCATACTATACCCTCTACAAGATGCATTGTGCCTTGTCAGTCATTTTTGTTCAGCCCTACTGTTCGCTCAACGAGAGTTAGGTGATCTTTAATGACTTCATGTAAGGGGCATAGTTCTTGCCATCTTACATACTTAAACCTAACTAACCTAAGGACATCACACACATCCATGCCCGAGGCAGGATTCGAACCTGCGATCATAGCAGTCGCGTAGTTCCAGACTGTAGAGCCTAGAACCACTCGACCACAACAGCCGGCCATCACCGTCTGCCCACTGTGAAACGCAGATAGATCTCGCGTCTTCCCCATTCCACACACTTGCAACACACTCACTGACACTACATGCAACGTGTGTGTGCGTGACTAGCAGTCATTTCTCGCCAAGCGACGCTGCTATCGCCTCGACGAGCTTATATCGATAGTAGGTAGATAGTCACAATGTTCTGGCTGGTCAGTGTATCTACTGATGACCAAGAGTCATTTGCAAATCATTCTCGAAAGAAGAACATAAAGTCTGAATACCTTCTGACGTTTTGTGAACACGTGAAACTATGCATTCAAGTCACTCTCAAATAACGTTTCTATTTTACCGCATTGTAAAGTTTAGATTCGTTGAATACAGCGTCGTTTTATAAATTTAATACTGATACCACAGATCTCTCAAAATATTACAGTTTTAGGTATAAAAACTCATACAAAACTTTTGGAATAGCTTTATACTGTACTTATTTTTTTCTGCAACAGGTAGTATTTTCAACTGAAAGAAACATCTATTGGGCAGTTGGCTAATTTCGTCCTCTGGAACACATTTCAAGCAACATTACACAGTAAAATGTTATTAGGGTTCATTTCTCAATATCTCATATCTCGAAGATACTGAAATGTGGAATATTCCAAAATGTAACAGCGTCTACTATTACAAATAGCGTAATCTCGTACGTTCACAGACTCCGATTTCTACAACCAAAACGAATAACTGTGGGCCATATGAAGGGCTTATTTCACTAGTGGTACAAGTACATTACGTCCACTTTTCTGCCTATAATGCTTCTGAAATTAATGATCCAAACAAACAAAACGCCGGCCGGTGTGACCGAGCGGTTCTAGGCGCTTTAGTCTGGAACAGCGCGACCGCTACGGTCGCAGGTTCGAATCCTGCCTCGGGCATGGATGTGTGTGATGTCCTTAGGTTAGTTAGGTTTAAGTAGTTCTAAGTTCTAGGGGACTGATGACCTCAAATGTTGAGTCCAATAGTGCTCAGAGCAATTTGAACCATTTTTGGACCAAACAGAAAGAAAGGTTCATCTCTATCAAGAAGCCACATGCTCGAATATTTCTGGTATCTCAACTGCAGACTTTTCAGCGCTCATTTCACTTTAGGACTCTGTATCTCAACATGAACAAAAATGTTCTTGTACCACTATTGAAATAAGCCCTTCATATTTAAGAATAGTGACAATACTAGCACAAAAGTAGATTTTGTTGACACGGGTCAATCAGTTTTCACTCTGCAGCGGATTGTGCACTGATTTGAATCTTCCTGGCAGATTAAGCACTTTATCGTGAAAGGTTTGAGTCTCAATCCGGTGCACAGTTTTAATCCGCCAAGAAGTTTGAGGTTAACATAAGTCTAAACACGAGGTGTGGTCGACGTATTAGTATCAAACAGCATGAACAAGGGTTCTACTTGTTCATTCTGACAGTAGTAATTCGTATCTGTGGATGTGTAATATTACGGCATTTGGTGGTAATTTGGCATCCTGATGACCTTTTCTATTACATTATTTGTGGATCATGATACGCCTCTGAAAAATGGATTCTAATACCATAATTTATGTCTAACGTTGGTTTTAAATGTCCAAGGGTATGAAATTAGCTAACTCTGTGTGAAATAAGTTTTTGTTTGAAATAGAACTACACCCTGATAAATGAAAAATGACTTGATGAAAAAAAAATGCTACTGTCCTCCCGAGCCCAAGGAGACCACTTTTGAAACTAAGCAAATCCCTTTAAGTGGCGTTAGTTAACGCCAATCACTGATAAGAAGGAACAGTCCCATGATAGAAAGAAGTGCTTCGCATCGCTTCCTCAGTTATATACATTTTGAGAATTTACAAATTTTTACTCTTATTTCATGAAGAAGACTAGGATGCTAGCATATAAAAATTGTGATTTTATCGTCATCCTTGAAATACTGCCTTCTGCTTTTCATCCGAAAACTCGCTCTGCTGATTTGAAAAGGATGGTCATTCTACGTACATGTCACGTAAGTGAATAGTTACAGAAAAAGTCCACTTGCTTCTCAAAGAGACAATTAATTGAGTCAGTAAACGAAAACAATTAAAGTGCAAGAAAATGAGACAAAGGGAAACCTTCCACCTGTTGGTGTTATAGTGCGATAAGCGACATTATTCCAGTAAGTACACTCTTTATTTTCTTACTGCTATGACAGCTGTTGAAGCGTAATGGCCGCAGCAGTTTTTATGTTCAAGCTAGCTGTCACAAGATGAGGATTCTGGAGTGTGAAAATGAGGTTTCCTATGCACTTGGGAACACGGGTCGACACCCAGTCGACCCTGAGATTGTTAAAGATGGAGTGCAAGCTTAGACTGAATTGGGATGAGGAAAGGATGAAGGCTTTGTCGCCTTCTTTAAAGACACGTTTTTGCATTTGCCTCCAATGATTTAGGAAAACCTCAGAAGCCCAGCAAATTATCTTAAAAACTACTCCGCGCCATATTGCCTCACTTCATCCACAAATAAGTTAATTTTTTTCATAGTTTGTCTACATTGGTTGACGCAAATATTGGGTGGTGCCCTTAAAGCGGACATAATCGTTTTCCTTCCTCATCCTTGTCCATCCCAAGCTTGCGTTCCATCACTAACGAACTCGCCGTCGACAGAACACAGAGCCTCAATTGTCCTTCGTTTAATGTAGCATCGGAAGGAATGCGAGAGGAAAATAATCCAAGAAGTAAACAAACATAATTTTTGCAAAGCTTATGACTGAACAATTATATGAAAAACAATTTAAGTATTTGCTTGTTATACATTTTTTCTTCTTTAATGATGCCTTCAAATGAGCTAATGATGGTCATATCAAACACCCCTCCATCCCGTTCTCTTTTCTGTTTATCATTCCATATATCCGGCTGTACTCTCTTTCATTTAACTTCATCTCTTGATTCATATTGCTACAGGATAGTTTTTTCCAAAAAATGGTTCATAAACTTACAAATAAACCATTATTCAGATAGCAATACGTAGCCCATTTAAATTATCAACAGTGCTTGAAGATATGCACACAATTAAATCTAATACCTACAACTACAAATGTAAGAAGTATCGTTTCCTTTAATTCTGTGCGGTGACAGGTCTATGTAATGTTATTTTGCAGCTTTGAATTGTTAGCTGGCTATGAGAACGAACAAGGTCTCCACAGGGAGGATGCTGCACAGACCATAAAAACGTTTCTGCTGAAATCCAGGACTCAGGTACACACCTGGAACTGAACGCCGGTTTTCGGCAGATGTGAAAACTCTGAGCAGCCGACTCAGGAGGGGGGGGGGGGGGGGGGGGAGGGGGCGGGGGCAGCAGACCGAGAGTTTATTCATTTATTTATTTACACGTCAAGTTCAGTATGACCAAATTGAGGAGCAAATCTCCAAGGTCATGGAATGTGTCAGTACATGAAATCAAAACAAAAAATAATAACAAATAAAAATAAAATGCTTATGAACCCAAAAAAAGTCAAGCCATAAGTTTTAGTACATGCAATCAACAATATAACATAAAAATCAGTTTAATTTTCAAGGAGTGACCCATGAGGAAACTCTTTAGTTTCGACTTGAAGTCTCGTGGATTACTGCTATGATTTTTGAATTCTTGTGGTAGCTTATTGAAAATAGATGCATCAGTATACTGCACACCTTTCTGCACGAGAGTTAAGGAAGTCCAATCCCAATTCACGTTGGAATTCTGCAGAGTATTAACTGAATGAAAGCAGCTTATTCTTGGGAATCAGTTTATATTGTTAACAAGTAACGGCAGTAAAGAATATATATATATATTGAGTGGGCAATGTCAAAATACGCAGACTAGTGAACAGGGATCGTCAACAGGTTCGCGAAATTACACCACTTATTGCCCAAACCGTCCGTTTCTGAAACAAAAAATATCCTTTTAGGCTGGGAAGAGTTATCCCAAAATATAATACCACACGACATAAGCGAATGAAAGTAAGCAAATTAGACTAATTTTCGTGTCGAACGATCACTTAGTTCAGATGCTGTTCGAAGAGTGAAAATGGCAGCATTAAGTGTTTCAACAAGATCCTGAACGTGGGCTTTCCACGACAGTTTACTATCTACCTGAACACCTAGAAATTTGAACTGTTCAGTTTCACTAATCATATGCCCATGCTATGAAATTAAAACGTCGGGTTTTGGTGAATTATATGTTAGAAACTGTAAAAACTGAGTCTTGCTGTGATTTAGCGTTTATTTTCTACAAGCTATGAACTTACGTCATGAGCTGCACTGAAACCGAGCCAATGTTGCACACAACATACTTTACTACCAAGCTAGTGTCTTCAGCAAACAGAAGTATTTTAGGTTTACCCGTAATACTAGAGGGAATATCATTTATATAAATAAGGAACAGGAATGACCCCGACACTGATCTCTGGGTCACACCCCATTTGACCGCACCCCACTCAGACCTCACATCCCAGCCATTCTCAACACTGTGAATAATGACCCTTAAAGGAAGTCCCTCTAACTAAGGAATCACCTTCCGAGGACATCATGTTTCCAATTTAGCATATTTCATCAAAATGTAAGAGTTATTAAAGAGAGAGCGCTCATCGTGTTACAGTGTGAGGAGCTAAAAGAATGTCCTTTAGAAATGACAAGATCTGCGCTGGGAAGAGAAAAACATGACTTACTCGGCATGGCACCTAGCCGTTGTTGTAGGAGGATGCCGTAAGTGTAGATGTTTAAATTCTGTAAAGAGGCCTATAGTTTGCTCACGACAGTTAATTTCGTAATGGTGCGGCAACCGGTTTCGATCTATTGTATTTATATCATCTTCAGACCTTGCTCTCCATGATGGTGTCAGGAGTGGGCCTGGCTGAGCAGGCTGTTCAAGAAAGATGCTCTCTAGCAGCCTGCTCAACTAGCCCAGCTCCTATGACCATCATAGAGTGCCAAGTCTGAAGATGATCTGAGTACAATAGCTTGAAACCAGTCACCAGTTTAAATAAAATATTTATTCGGCCAAGACTGTTAGTAGCAAATTTTACTGAGCAGTATTGCTTAACCACGGCAGTTTCGTTAGGAGAAAGGAAACTGTTACATTATTATAAACTTTTTATTAATTGAAACTCAGAAACTCTATTTCTATAGGCTACTGAGATTCTGGCGCTGGCAGACCCATTTAGATTTTGTGCAGAAGAGGAGGAAACTTCGCTTTCGGACTGCAGACAAAGATGTCTTCGCTTTAGAGCTGATCACAGACGTCAGAACTAAAATTAGAATTCTCAGCCTCTACTGCGGCCATCTTCTGCACCTAAGTATCAGCAGAGTAGTAAGCACGGACCGCATCTGCTTACATTGTGTCAAGTGGACTACAAAGTAATTCGTTTCACGTCAAAGTAGAATTCCTGAATTAATCCATACAGTCAACAAGATGCACTCACTATGCAGTTATGTGAGAGAACTGTCACTTTTAAGTACTTTTCTGAGTCTTTTCTCTAGGCTATTTATTTAGTAATAACTGGCGATTCTCGTTGACACCGTTCTTGTATGAGGGGCGCTCTATAAGTAATGCAACACACTTTTTTCGGCCGATTTAGGCTGAAAAATACGGTATTCGTAGCGGAACATTGTGGAAGACTCCCACTTCAGCTCCTTTAGTTTCATGAAGTTCTGATAGGTCACGGCGCTATATATAGGCTTCAAAATGGCGTTAGTAACCGAGGTGCATTCCAAGCAGTTTCTTCTGGCGAAAAACCAGAGCATTGCAGATATCCAGAGGCGCTTGCAGAATGGCTTTGGAGACGTGGAAGTGAACAAAAGCACGGTGAATCGTTGGAGTGGGCGTCTGTCATCATCGCAACATGGTCACGCAAACCTGTTCAATCTTCAGCCAGCCACGCAGCCAGCTGTGACGCCTGCAATGATTAAACATGCAAAGACTCTCGTTCTGGGTGACTGACGGTTCACAGTCAAACACCTCGCTGCAGAAATTGATTTCTCTGTTGGTGGTGCTGACATCTCGTCCACCAGTTGGGATACTGAAAGATGTGTGCCCGCTGCGTTCCCCACTGCCTCACACTAGAGCATAAAGATCAACGAAGGAGATTTTGTGCAGAACTGCTTTCGCACTAGTAGGCCTATCGTGACAATTTTTTGTCGAACATCGTCACGGGAGATGAAACATAGGTTCATCACTTCGAACCGGAAATAAAACGGCGATACATTGAGAGGCACCACGTTACCGCTTCCCCGAAGAAAAGAGCCACCCTCAACCGGTAAGCCATGGAGACAAGATTCTGGAACCCTGAAGGGATTACTCTAATGTCCACCCTCATGGTTCAACGATGAACTCTGAAATGTATTGTGCTACTCTCAGACAACTGAAGAAACGACTCCAGCATAATCGTCGCCACAAAAATGCAAACAAACGTCTCATCCTCCATGACAACCCAAGACCTTACCCAAGTCTGCGCACCAAAGCGGAGATCATAAAACTTTATTCGACTGTTCTCTATCATCCACTCTACATCCCGGATCTTGCACCTGTGTGGAAGGATCCACTCTGCGGGAAGCAGTTCGTGGATGACGGGAAGGTTACTGATGCAGAAAGACGTTCTCCGACATCGATAAGTAGAGTGGTACAATGCGGGTGTACAGGCTCTCCCACCCCAGTAAGATGACATAAGACCGTCGCATTGAACGGAGATTATGTTGAAAAATAAGGATTTGTAACCAGACAATAGGTGAATAATATGGTGTATTGAAATCCTGAATAAAACCGACCTGCTTTCATAAAAAAAATGTTTTGTATTAGTTACTGAACGCTCGTCGTATCACACCTATTTCAAATCCACCCACATGTGCCAAGATGTTTTGTAGCACTTTGTAATTATGCGTCTTGTTTATTCAGCGGATAAAATCACCTTAATGCATGTCTCGATAAATCGGACTTTTATAGTGACATTTACACTTATGCTCTTAAATTAAGGATAATGCTGATAGATGGTGAAACAACGCTCTGGTGGGCAGTTTGGGGGTTTAGATCGCCTTGGGGTATGATCATGCGGTGCATTTGACCTGCGGTCGTCGCACGGTGGCGCTGGCAGCAGTCCGTATATGCAGAGGTGTGTTGGTGCATGTCAGAGTACGGAGCAGCGAGTAAGTGTGCAGACGTTTTCAGACGTGCTGATGGTGACTGTGTGTTGAAAATGGCTCAGAGAACACATATTGATGACGTTATGAGGGGCATAATACTAGGGCGACTGGAGGCTGGTCAAACACAGCAGGTCGTAGCACGCGCCCTCCGTGTGACACAAAGTGTGATCTCAAGATTATGGCAACGATTCCAGCAGACAGGAAACGTGTCCAGGCGCTACAGTACGGGACGTCCACAGTGTACAACACCACAAGAAGACCGATATCTCACCATCAGTGCCCACAGACGGCCACGGGGTACTGCAGGTAGGCTTGTTCGGATCCTTACGGCAGCCACTGGAACAGTTGTCTCCAGACGCACAGTCTACAGACGACTGGACAGACATGGTTTATTCGCCCAGAGACCTGAAAGGTGCATTCTACTGACCTCTGGTCACAGGAGAGCCCGTAAAGTCTGGTGTCAAGAACACAGTACATGGTTATTGGAACAGTGGTCCCAGGTTATGTTCACGGACGAGTCCAGGTATAGTCTGAACAGTGATTCTCGACAGGTTTTCATCTGGCGTGAGCTAGGAACCAGACACCAACCCCTTAATTTCCTTGAAAGGGACCTGTATGGAGGTCGTGGTTTGATGGTGTGGGGTGGGATTATGATGGGTGCACGTACACCCCTGCACGTCTTTGACAGAGGAACTGTAACAGATCAGGTGTATCAGGACGTCATTTTGCACCAGTATGTCCGCCTTTTTAAGGCTGCAGTGGGTCCCACCTTCCTCCTGATGGATGATAACGCACGGTCCAACCAAGCTGCCATCGTGGAGGAGTACCTTGAAACAGGAGATATCAGGCGAATGGAGTGGCCTACCTGTTCTCCAGACCGAAACCCCATCGAGCACGTCTAGGATGCTTTCGGTCGACGTATCACTGCACGTCTTCAAACCCCTAGGACACTTCAGGAGCTCCGACAGGCACTGGTGCAAGAATGGCAGGCTATACCCCAGCAGCTGCTCGACCACATGATCCAGAGTATACCAACCCGTTGTGCGGCCTGTACACGTGTGCATGGTCATCATATCCCATATTGATGTCGGTGTACATGCGCAGGAAACAGTGGCGTTTTGTAGGACATGTGTTTCGGGACGGACTTCTCAACTTATCACCAATATCGTGGACTTACAGATCTGTGTCGTGTGTGTTCCCTGTGTGCCTATGCTATTAGCGCCAGTTTTCTGTTGTGCGACGTTGTGTGGCACCACATTCTGCAATTATCCTTAATTTAGGAGCATGAGTGTAATTTCATTTAGTAGCTTGATGGAAATCTGTGTCAGTATGTGTTTGTAAGTTATGGTGCCCATATTTCACGTTTAACTGGGCCACCTCTTTTTAGTTCAGACATTTAATCAGTTATCCGTTTCGCGACTTCTCTTTTTCATTTCATGGGGAGCGATCAGTTCACTGGATAGGTTACCATACTAAGATCGCGCACCATCTCAATGGTATGTTAAATGCTCTACCTATACGTTACAATAAGACCAGTTATCTTTTGGCAGTTACAAAGCATATTTGTAGTGTCACAATACAAAAGTTTATAGTTCTCCTCCGTATTTTCAGCTTCATGTGTCAGGGTGCTGCGTACCAAATGAACCACTCCATAACCATTTTTGGTCATTATTGTACACTCGCGTCGAAGATAAGCCTCCGTTGCCCGCTTCAGCGTAATCCATGAGCTTCTCTTGCTTCGTCTATCATTATTTTACCGTAGTCTTACTTTATAGGTAGCAGAACTGAGTTACACTCTCATATATTTATTTCTAACAAAAATGTCCAAATAAGTGTGAAATCCTATGGGACTTAACTGCGAAGGTCATCAGTCCCTAAGCTTACACACTACTTAACCTAAATTGTCCTAAGGACAAACACACACACCCATGCCCGAGGGAAGACTCGAACCTCCGCCGGGACCAGCCCTATTTCTAACAAAATACTCTCTTTTATGCTCCTGCTTATAGCTTTTCTCACTGCTTTCTTTTTGACTTTAGAAGGAACTATATTAAAGAGAGATTGAAAACATATTTTTCACATATATTTACCAGTTTTCGAAACACTGAGAGATGATAATCTGCGCTGGACGTAAAGCAGTCGTTCCTGTCCACAGTAGGCTGCTGAAATCAAATTCACAGTCCGTTGTGCGGAAATATTTAATTTTTCTCTCTCTCCCATACTACCACAAAACGTCACGCACTCTTAATGACTGTCTTCCCCTGTTCCTCACATGTAGTCTTCAGCTCGCTCGAGGCAAGCAAGCACTACTACCATACATTTTCACTCAGTGATGCATCCCATGAATACTCTGATAGCTTTAGATTTGTCAATGTCCGTAGAAATTATTTCACCTGTGTCAGATGCGAATGCTGCTGTTGGCTTCCTGCTGCTTCCTAAATTGGTCAGCTGACACGCAACGGCGAGCTGTTCTACATATAGATGGATGATTTACTCTCGTACTGTTCCGAGAGAACTAACTGTCAGCCATTTCGTTCAGTCTGCTGCCCTGGGTATCAAAGCAGAACACGACGCAATTGTCTCGAACCTCGTTTATGAACCTCTGTGATTCTTATGCTGCGAAAGATAGCCCTATAATAAAGTTACACTCTTGATATCTCTGTTTCCTTCAAGTACCGTCTCCTTACAGAAGGTTGACGATTATTATTGAGTGTTCTTCTTGTTTCGCAGCTGTTCTAACGAAGATGGTCCGAGATGCTGAGCCGGTCGAAGATTCTCCGACCACGAACTCTTCACTGTCCACGCCTACTTTTACTTCCTATCTTTCTTTTCAGTGATAAGTTGCATGTAGTTGTACATTTTAGTTTGAAAAAGTATCCAAAATTCCCTGATTTACTGTGTTTGATGGCTGTTACGACTTCAGAACTGTTATTATCACGATGCAGTACTCCATCATTGATTAGGTGATCTGAACATGTCTCCGAACATAATACGGTAGATCCATATTTCAGGTATCATTAACCTATTTCAACGACTTACTGATTATCCAGCCTTCTACTCCATCTTACAGTACTGCTAAGACATAACACTTCATGACTCGCCAGAAAGTTTTCACTTTAAGATGACTGTATAACAGATGATTAAATTTTTATGACGTTTTTGGTGTAGTGGCAAATCTCGTTTTTATACGTCTTCATCTTGACCCCATTTTTCTATCAGCTAACAACCAAATTATTTGATTTTAGTTACACTAACAAGTGAGTCCCTGTTAACTCTTACTAGCAACAACAGCTGTGACATCACTATCAAACCACATCTTACACATATGGAACTTTTTTTAAACACAAACTGAGAATTTAATACAGCATCAAACTTTCCTCTTGCAAAAATGTAGATGATCAAGCCTCCCGAAAAATAGAAAGTAGCCACAGAAATTTTGCGGACTTCAGTTTTCTTCGATCTGAAATCAACGTTACATGTTTTTTATTGTAGTGTAGTTTTTTATTGTAGAGTAGTTCCTAAAGGATATTCCATCAAGAGCCTCTGCCTTTTCCATCTGTTTATTAATTCGAATTAAGCAGTCTGTTCCGTAAACCGATAAAGGTGTTTTAGAATTTAGCGTCAGGTCGACACTGAGGTTATAAAAGTCGGATCAGCTGATCTGGACAAAGATGGACAGTGATGGATTAGGATGTCACTCGTAGCATTTTTGAAAAATCTCTTTCCGTCATTGCTCGTTCCGAAGAAGACTAATATTTTAACTACGTCATCATCTCGATCCATCCTGCCAAGCATGCGTACCATCTTATACAGTCAAAGGCACAACGCGGTAAATTAAATTAGAATGTATTTAAATTATGGAAATTCACTCCCATCTACTTAGCATACAACTGTTATTTATTGTCTGGAGAGATCTTAGAAGGCTACGCAACCCCACATTTTGTGTGTGCAACAACTGAATATAGATTTGGTGGACTGATGTATGAAGGAATACTGTTATAGAGCTTTCGCTCTTTCGGTCGAAAGCACATTCGAGAAGAAGACATAGTTGTTTATCAATTCATTTAAGGACATCAGACAGTATTTCGATGAATTATGATGGACAGGGACTGAAAACAACTAAACATTGTGGGCAACTGTATCAGTAATAAAGGAATATCTACAGAGGTATCGGTTGTCTTGGTAGTCTTCAGCCCGAAAGCTGGTTTGATCCAGCTCTCCATGCTACCCTATCCTGTGGAACCCACATCGTCTCCGAATAACTACTGTAGCTTATCTGTCTCTGTATCTGCTCATTGTATTCATCTCGCGGTCTCCCTCTAAGACTTTTACACCCCGCACTTCCTTCCGGTACTAAATTGGTAATCCCTAGATGTCTCAGAATCTGTCCAGTTAACCGAGCCCTTCATCAGTTCAGATTGTGCCACAAATTTCTTTTCTTCACACTTTCAATCAGTACCTCCTCATTAGTTACCAACTCTACCTATCTAATTTTCAGCATTCTTTTGTAGCACCAAATTTCGAAAACTTCTATTCTCTTCCTGCCTAATCTGTTTATCGACCACGTTTCATTTGCATACGTGGCTGTCTTCCATACAAATACTTTCAGAAACGACTTCCAAATATTTAAATCTGTATTCTATCTTAACAAATTTCTCGTGTTCAGAAGCGCTTTTTTTGCCATTGCCCGTCTATCTCTTACATCCTCTTTATTTCGGCCATCAGTTATTTTGCTTTTCAAATAACGCAGCTCATTTACTAATTTAAGAGCCTCATTTCCTAATCTATCTAAATCCTTCAGTATCATCTTATTTAATTTAGCTAAGTTCCTTTATCCTTGATTTGCTTTTGTCGATGTTCATCTTATATCCTCACACTGTCCATTCCGTTCAACTGCTCCTCCAAGTCCTTTGCTGTCTCTGACAGCAATCTTCAAAGTTTTTAATTAATGAAAAGCATTAGTTTGCCATTCAAAGTTTTTATTTCTTTTCCCTGAACTTCAATCCATCTATAAATTTTTCTTTGGTTTCCGTTATTGCTTCCTCGATTTACTTCTTGCTTGTTTTACCCAATCACTGCTACCCTTTCATGAACCTCGACTTTTATAACTGCCTTCTGCTTTCTGTATAAGTTGTAAATAGCCTTTCACTCCCTGTGTTTTACCCCTGCTACGTTCTCAATTTCAAAGATAGTTTTACATTTAACATTGTCAAAAGCTTTCCCTAAATTTACAGATGCTATAAACGTAGATTTTCGTTTCCTTAACCTATCTTCTAACGTAAGTCGTAGGGTCAGTATTACCTGGCGTTTTCATATATTTCTCCGGAATCCACACTGATCTTCCCCAAGGTCAGCTTCTATCAATCTTTCCATTCTTCTGTAAAGAATTCGTGTTAATATCTTGCAACCATGAATTATTAAACAGATAGTTCTGTGACATTCTCGCCTGTCTCACCTACTTTCTTTGTAATTGGAATATTACACTGTTTTTCAAATTCGAGGGTATTTCACCTGTTTCATACATCTTGCACTCCAGCTGAAAGAATTTTCTTATGGCTGACTCTCCCAAGGCTGTCAGTGGTTCTGACGGAGTGCCGTCTACTCCCGGGGCCTCGTTTCGTTTTAGGTGTTTGTGCTCTGTCAAATTCTTCTTTCAGTATCATATAATCCATCTTATCTTCATCTACGGCCTTTTCCATTTCATATTGCGTTCATCTCCCTTGTACAGATACTCTATATACTCCCTCCACCTTTGAGCTTTCCCTTCTTTGCTTAGGCTGGTTTTCCACTTCAGCTCTTGATATTCATACAACTGCTTCTCTTTTCTCCAAAGGCCTCTTTAATCTTCCTGTAGGTGGCATTTACCTTTCCTTTAGTGAAATCTCCTTCTAAATCCTTCTTGCTTAACCATTTTGCACTTCCTGTTAATCTCATTTTTTAGCTGTTTGTATTCCGTTTCGGCTGCTCCACTTGCTGCATTTTCATATTTTCTTCTTCCATCAATTAAATTCAATATCTCTTGTGTTGTCCAAGGATTTCTACTAGGTATTGTCTTTTTACCTATTTGATCCGATGCTGCGTTAACTATTTCATCTCTCAGAGCTACCCATTCGTCTTCTACTGTATGTTGTACCCTTGTTCTAGTCAATCGTTGCCTAATGCTCTCTCTGAAAACTCTCAACAACCTCTGATTCTTTCAACTTACCCAGGTCTCAACTCGTTAATTTACTACCATTTTGCAATTTATTTTGTTTCAATCTGTAGTTCATATCCAATGAATTGTGGTTAAAGTCAAAAACTGCCCCTGAAAATTTCTTACAATTTAAAATCTGGTTCCGAAACCTCTGTCTTACCTTTATATAATAAATCTGAAACCTTCCAGTGTCTCCAGGTCTCTCCCACGTTTACAACCTTCTTTCGTGGTTCTTAAAACAAGTATTAGCGATGATTAAATTATACTCTGTGCAAAATTCTTCCAAGTGGCTTCCTCTTTCCCCCAGTACAAATTCATTTACAATTTTTCCTTCCCTTCCTTTTCCTACTACCGAATTTCAGTCTCCCACCATAATTAAATTTTCGTCTGCATTAACTATCTGAAAATCCTTTTTTATACGTTTCTCTAAATCTTATCATATATTTCATCACTCTCTTCATCACCTGCGGAGCTGGTTTTTACATAAACTTGTACAACTGTGGTGGGTGTAGGCTTTATGTGTGTCTTGGCTACAATAATACATTAACTATGCGTTTCATGCTAGCTTACACGCATCCCTGTTTCCTTATTCATAATGAAACCTACTCTTGCATTACCCCTATCTGATTTTGTATTTATAACCCTGTTTCCACGTGACCAGAAGTTCTGTTCCCCCGCCACCGAACTTCATTAATTCCCAAATCCAAACTAACCATTTCCCTGTTTAAATTTTCTAACCTACCTGTGCGATTAAGGTATCTAACATTCCACGCTCCAATACATAGAAAGCCAGTTTTGTTTCTCCTGATGACGACATCATTCTTTTGTCGCCGCCTAGAAATACGAATGTGGGACTATTTTACCACCTGAACTTATTTATCTGAGAGGATGCCATCATCATTAAACCTTACAATAGAGCTGCATGCACTCGCAAAAATTACAGCTGTAGTTTCGTCTTGCTTTCAGCTGTTCGCAATACGAGCACAGTGAGGCCGTTTCGTTTAATGTTACAAGGCCAGACCAGTTAAGTCATCCAGACTGTTGCCCCTGCAACTACTGAAAAGGCTGTTGCCCGTTTTCAAGAAAAATACGTTTTGTCACCTCTCAACAGATACCTCTCCATTGTGGTTGCACCTACGGTACGGCAGTCTGTGTCACACAGGCCCACAGGGCATCTTACCAATGGCAAGGTCCATCGTTCATGGGGGAGCTAGAGGTATCTACATACCAATAATAAAAGGAAATAAGTAGTTTTACGATATCTAGTTAAATAAATGTACGAAATCTCGTTACTTGTTACAGTATATGGACTCTCAACAAGTGAAAAATTGAAAACAACAGAGAACGTCAGATAGTCGGTCATGAACGCTGCCCAGTCCTGCTCGTACATTCCTCAGTAACACAAAAATAGAATGAGGAATGAGGAGACTATTGAATCTACCAATACATTAAGTGGAAACAGTCTTGGTTTTGTAATTATTCTGAATGTTCCCTAACAATAATTATGTGTATTTTATAAATCCAAAGAAAACAAAAAAACATGTAAACGTAATTTAGTTGCGCGAAAATACACACATAAATTTTCTAAGTAACAACTAATTAATTGGAAATAAAAAATTACCAATTTTGCCTTAATATGCACCATTTTAACACATAACACGATTTCAAAGGCGCTAACTATAGATCCTAAAGCGGAGATTTACACAGAACTTTATTTTAATACGAATAGAAGGTGTCTAACAGAAACAATCTTTCAGTAAGTAAAATAAAATATGATAAAAATGACGAGACTATTCAAGATTGCTGAATGATTTGCAAACTCTATGCATCGAACTGCAACTATTGTATTTTCAATGGTTTGCAGAGTTACATTCCCTAACGAGATAAATAAGTCCTTCTAGCGCAAAATATTAAACGGTAATGTAGTTTGAAAATTCGTTAACCCAAAACAAACACAATTATTGGACACTTGCTGACTAACCAGGGGGCTTTACGCCCTCAGTACAGCAACTGCGACGTCGAGACAGGTTATCGTACAGAAATCCGCAAGCGCAGTCCCAGAATGCCCTAACACGCCGGTGCTGCAACTTATGCTCGCCGTGATTATTCTTGGACAGCGGCGCCGGATTCTGCTGACGTGTAGATGGCTCTGCTGTCGAGGACATGGACGCGTTCTACGGTTGCACTAAAATGCGCTCTCCGGACGCGGCTTCAGTGTCCCTCCAGCTCGAGCTCTCACCAATGGCTCTATATCTTTTCCCTCCAAGCCGTACATGTCCATCAGTAGCGAGAAGTGCTTGCATGGCAACCCAGTAGCGTGAATTCCCTCCAGCCAAGACGACGTGTCACAGTATCAAAACAATGATATCGCAAATCGTCTTCCCACTTCTAAGAAAACAGTCGCCCATCTCCTCTGACTCCCAATGGCATGTTTCTGCGACCAGCATTAGTCTCACATCAGAGCTCCTCTGAAATCGGAAGAGTCGTACAAGAGATCAGGCCCTTTATTTCAGCACTCTGTGTTTCTTTCGGAAATTAAGCTATGGTTATCCTCAAAAACTTTTTGCGAAACATAGGAAAGTGAAGCTTTCCCGCTGTTTGCACGGCGAGTCGGCCGCAGTTCTGCCGCTTGGTAGGCCCAGGTGGTAAAATAGACAATAGTCACTGGGTCCTCTCATTGCACGGTGGCGACCGAACTTCCATGAATACAGGCGCCTGAGGCCGAAGTCTCCACTCACGGCAAAGAGCCGCTCTTTTTTCTTAGTAATCTGTCACTCTAATCCCAAACCAGAGACGCTGTGCCTTCCCACACTCACAGAAGTCATCCAGAAAGCAAGCTGTTCCAGCGCCAAGTTAAAAATAGATAGAACTGAGGCTAGAAAGAGCGCAGTATGTCCATGCTCTAGGATCTGATGTACTTTAAAAGACACTTCACATGTAATCCGAACCGTTATCTTTCTTTTATTCCTTACTCAATTTCATACAGAATGAAAAAGGCATGCAAAATAGCTTGCCGTACTTGAAGTTATGATACTGAATGCAAGTTAATATGAAAGTACTAGTCATTTGCCGTTCTACCAAATCATCGTACACTGAAGAGCCAAAGAAACTGGTACACATGACAAACATCGTGTAGGACCCCCGCGATCACGCAGAAGTACTGCAACACGACGTGGCATGGACTCGACTAATGTCTGAAATAGTGCTGGAGAGAACTGACACCATGAATTTTGCAGGGCTGTCCATAAATCCGTAAGAGTACGAGGTGGTGGAGATCTCTTCTGAACAGCACGCTACAAGGCATCCCAGATATGGTCAATATTGTTCAAGTCTGCGGAGTTTGGTGGCCAGCGGGGGTGTTTAAACTCAGCAGAGTGTTCCTGGAGCCACTCTGTGGCAATTCCAGACGTGTGGGGTACCGCACTGTACTGCTGGAATTGCCCGTCCGTCAGAATGCACAGTGGACATGAATGGTTGCAGGTGATCAGATAGGATGCTTACGTACGTGTCGCCATATCAGAGTCGTATGTGGACGTATTGTGGGTCCCTTATCACTCCCCGCGTCAGGCCATCCTCATTTTCCGTGATTTTCCCAAATCGCTCCAGGCAAATGCCAGGATGGTTCCTTTGAAAGGGCACGGCCGATTTCCTTTCCCGTCCTTCCCTAATCCGATGAGATCGATGACCTTACAGTTTGGTCTCTTCCCCCCAAACAACCCCCCCCCCCCCCTTATCACTCCAACTGCACACGCCCACACCATTACAGAGCCTCCACCAGCTTGAACAGTCCCCTGCTGACATGAGGGCTCCATGTATTCGTGAGGTTGTCTACATACCCGCACACGTCTATCCGCTCGACACAATTTGAGCGAGACTCGTTCGATCAGGCACATGTTTCTAGTCATCAAAAGTCCAATGGCGGTGTTGACGGCCCAGGCGAAATCTTTGTGTCATCCAGTCATCGAGTGTCCACGAGTGGGCCTTCGGCTCCGAAAGCCCTTATCGATGATGTTTCGTTGAATGGCTCGCACGTTGGCACTTTTTGATGGTCCAGCATTGAAATCTGCAGCAATTTGCGGAAGGGTTGCACTTCTGTCACGTTGAAAGATTGTCTTCAGTCATCGTTGGTCCCGTTCTTGCAGGATCTTTTCCCGGCCGCAGCGATGTCAGAGATTTGATGTTTTACCGGATTCCTGATATTCACGATACACTCATGAAATGGTAGTATGGAAAAATCCCCACTTCACCGCTACCTCGGAAATGCTTTGTCCCATCGCTCGTGCGTCGACTATAACACCACGTTCAGACTCACTTACATCTTGATAACCTCCCTCGGTAGCTGCAGTAACCGATCTAAAAACTGCGCCAGACACTTGTTGTCTTATACACGGGAAGCTGACCGCAACGCCGTATTCTGCCTGTTTACATATCTATGTATATTAATACGCATGTCTATACCAGTTTCTTTGGTGCTTCAGTGTGATAACTAATGTTGTCATTTTGCATTGTTAGATTGGAAAGAATTAAGGGTGGTTTTTACAGAAGCCACAAGTAACCAAAACTGTGCAAAATCGTAATAAACAGAGAAGAATAGATTCAATGATGGAAGAACGTCATTATTTGAACCATGATGTAATATTTATGTTGATTGGCATTACAGAGAATTATGGAGCACAAACTAAGGCTGCAAGGGCTATATGGGAAGTGATATAACTTGAAGAATTTGGAGTCACTGTCAACGATTTGGTAGTCCACAAAAGAAGCACCAAGAAAGACCAAATGTTACGACTGGTGACAGAAAGTCTAAGAAATGTACCGGAGAACCAAAAGAATTCGAGCAGATTCTCTCATGCCCTGGAGAGGAATAACGACCAACAGAAAAACAGGTCTCGTTTTATAAGAGGAACGCACAGAGCAAATCTTAATATTCGAAACATTTTGCAATCTTTGGTTCTTCCACTCGCTGAAGAGTACAGACATGAATTTCTCTACATGTTTTATAATGTCAGACAACATAGAGCTGAGGCGGTGTCTGAATAGTTTGAAAGACACAATATTCAAGTGCTATAGCGGCCTTCTCAATCTGCAGATCCAAGTGCCATAGAGCACCTTTGTGCTAACCTTCGAAGAATGAGTTCAGAGGATGTAAACAATACGCTGTATTGGATCTGGCGGTACCCTTGGCTTATTCATCACTGGGAGGAACATTCCTCAATATGAGATCTTACATCTCATTTCGTCAGTGACAAGCAGGTATCTCAAGAAAAGATGCTATCCAATAATGGTTTGTTTTTTAGAAAATATTGACGTTTGTAGTTAGTGACTATATTTCCTGATTACTTAGAAGCAATTTCGTTGACAAATTTTGTGAACTTAATAACCAACTTCACAATACTTTAATTTAGTTTTAGGTAGCAAGCAATATAATAGTCTACATAAGATCCTGCAGAACCAAACATTATAGAGAATAAAGTTGTAATCACATCACACATTTAATGTTTAGGCCCAATTTTGGTTCCTACAATTATCACTTAAAATATGTTTTTGTGTGACAGGCCTGAATAAAAGTACCCTCCGCATCAAACACGGTTGCTGCTAAAGGTACATAGCCAAATGGTGAAGATCAGAATGTTCTGTTCAGTTCTGAGTGCGGCCTTGTTTCCTGTGGAAGGAAAACAGGATAAAGAATCGTCGTTTGTTAATCCTTTCTAAAACTGCGACCCGTTGGGAATCTGGCAAAAGAGAACAAGAGTTGGAAGAGTAAGAGACAGACGAAAAAGGAACAGTAGACCATGATGAATAGTCTCTGCTGTTCTCAGGGCACAGCGGCTGCCGAGACATAACGGAAAGAGCGGAGGGATGCAGTGGGGATGTAAGGAAGAGGGCGGCTAGTTCCAGAGGCGGCCGCCAGGGGCGCTGGCTGCCTAAGTCGGGGGCGTTTGTAATTGTTGAGCAATAAGTCATCAAAACGAAGACAAGTAATGGCCATTGAGGATGAAGAACGGTTTACTGTAATCTCATTCCGCCGCCGGCGCCGCCGTTTGCGAGACAAAGGACAAAGCCGGGCGCTGCGCGCCGCTACAATTTTAAACATTAGCCGCGGCCACATAACTCAGCTCCAGCCCGTGTCACCGACTTGAAAAACAAATAAATCGCAATCAAGACAGCGCGCTTCGGCTTAAAAGCGATGACATCCGCGCGGGGCGGCTTCTTTGGCGGCGAGCGAGGCGGCGTCGCTCGCAGGGCGCCGATATTAACGTTTTAGCGATTCGCAAATCAGAAGTAAAGTAAAATATTACAACTCACTGAATTCTTAAGTTTTCCGCCGATGATGTCTTCCACGTTGCCCGTTAACTTCGCAGCATAATACTTTTACATCGACGAACAGATAGAGTAAAGGGTGAAAATCATTTTAACCAAAGAAACCAGAGAGTAACTCGAATTTTAATAACTAATATTCATGCTTTTCTCCTTTCTTGATCTTAGATTCCCGATGGAATCATCTATAATATGTAATAGGCAATAACGTGACTGACCGGCTCACCATCGCCCAGCCCAAAAAGAACATAAATTTGAAATTTGGAGAGGGCGATGATCTTATACTACAGGGATTTACTGAAGGGATTACTGAAGGGATTTTTCGAAATTCATCCCCTACGGTAGCGAAATAGGAGATGAAAAGATCTGTTTTCAAAATACGTCGCTATTAATACAATTTTGAAGGTAGAACTAGGAAAATTGGTATTTGGTTTTTCGGTCAAGAGTGAAGAAATTCGTGTTTCACCATTTTTGGGGAGTTAACCCCTCTGCCCTCTGGGGATGAAATGGTTCGTGAATGTAGTTCTGTAAGCGAATCATTATTAAAGAAATACTAAAGCATATTTAAGCTACATCTGTAAAAATTGGTATTTCACTTCTCGGATAGAAATAAAAAACATATGTTTCAGTGCTTTTGAAGATTCAGACCGTAAATGGGTGAAATAGGGGATGAAATATTCTTGGAAATATTTTATTATGAAAGTCTTTTCGAAGCTACATGTATCAAAACTGGTATTGCGCTTCTCGGTTAGAAATAAAAACTTTTGGAAATTCAATCGTTAATGGGAAGAAATAGGGAATGAAATTTTTTATGAAAATATTTGTTTGTACTCAAACATTTTAAGGATACATCTATGGTAATTAGTATTTGACTTCTAAAGAACCGTGTGTTAGGAAACGAAATTTCTGTGGAAGTACCACCTCAAGAACTCAAAAGGCAGGATTAAGAAAGACCTTCGACTCTCTAGCTGCCAGAATCGCTTTTTGGTCAGAAGTACATTCATAAGCGACCATGCTTCTATGGCCACAATTAGCGTGCAATGTTTAGAAGATATTGTAGTATGTGAACAACATAAAAAAATCTATTGAAGAAAAGCAAAAATATATGTTTAAACTTTGTTGGGAGTCGCTAAGTGTTCTCATTGTAAAGGACTAGACGAATATATTTTGGAGAGTCAGGGCTGAATTTTAAGCGAAAGCAAGTTTTTCACGCATCTCAACGTCTATGACGTGATACCTCCTGAATCATGTATCATAGTATGGTACAATTTTGCAGGTACACTCAGTAGAGTATGTGGCTACTGTCTGCAAACTATGTTGCGAATAGAGTTGGTAGTAAAGAAGTAATAAATTAAAACGTCATGTGTCTTCAGAATCTTTACTGCATCAACATCGAAAATTACTTAGCGATAAACTTTTTTTCCTTTCATCATTTTGCGGCGTGTTCCAGGGAGGAAAAGGTTCATACAGTTATTGAAATCCTGTACAAAGTTTGTTGAAAGTCGCTAAGTGCTATCATTCTGAAACACTGGATAAATAAAGTCCGATAAGAAAAAACGACTCATCACGAAGGTATTATCCGAATGAGACGGAAATCGGTAGAAGCAATGTACATTCACAGACAAACAAATCATGATTCGATGATTAATTCAAGAGAAAGAGCTTCAGCAAGTGAGCAAGTCAATAAGGTGTCGCCCTTGTGCGAGCTGTTATTCGGCTTGGCACTGATTGGTAGAGTTGTTGGATGTCCTTCTTAGGGATAAAATGCCAAATTATCTCCAACTGGTACGTCAAATCATCCAAATACCGATCTGATTGGAGGGCCCTGCCTATAATGCTACAAACGTTCCCAATTGGGGATAAATCCGGCGACCTTTCTGGCTACGGTAGGGTTTGTCAAGCAGGGAAACAAGCAACAGAAACTCTCGCCATGTACGGGCAGGCCTTATTTTGATAAATGTAAGCCCAGGATGACTTGACGTGAAGGGCAACAAAACGGGACGTGGAATATCGTCGACGTACTGCTGTGCTATAAGAGCGGCGCGGATCACAACCAAAGGAGTCCTGTTATGAAGTAAAATGTAACTCTGGACCATCACTCCTGGCTGTCAGGCCAGGTTGATATTCCCCTCCTGTTCTGGGTGCCTCCAGATGCATCATGGTTTAGTTCGTAGCGAGTCTCATTACTAATGACAATTCTACTCCTGAATATTCCTATCAATGGGAGTCAAGGCCGAATGTGGCCATCACTTCAAACGGGCTTGTCGATGTACGGAGGTCAATGATTGTCAGCGCAACGGGCGCCGTGAGCTCAAACCTATTTCTGTGAGCCGCATATTAATAGTCCTTATGATCACTGAAGCACCATTCGCACGTCGGATCGATGATAAAGCACCTTAACCAAACGATCCTCAGAAAATTTACAGATTTGGCGAAAATACTGTCGTCCTTCAAAGAACTATGTATTGCCTTGAATAACTGATACACTAACACAGTTTCTGTTCCAAAACGATCGCAGGAATGCAATGTACTGTGAGAAACCTCAAACCAGAGTAAATGTTTCCAGTAATTGAAAGATATTTGGTCTTAATAGTTTTCCGACTACTGAGTCGCTCATTGTGTCCTGACTAATGTATAGATAGTGGAGGGGAAAGGCTCTTTCCTAAAACAAAAGATCTTTTGAAACAAGGATACTAGTAACGTGTTTTTAATCTGAAAAGGAGAAGTGTGCTAAAAATGGAAATTATGCCTTGCTTCTTTTACCACTCGAAAATATAAATTTAATTCGCTGTAAGTCCTCTCATTATTTATATTCACTCAGGTATGGAGGTGCTGTTGTTTCAAAGACACTTGTTTTCTGATACTGTAGCGATTCCATGTCAGCGTATATCGTCACCATGATGACTCAATGCTACTCTTTTTTCGGAATTGTCCTTCGAAGGTTAACTGCAAAATCGATCTTAATAAAACTGGAGACAAAGGTGCGCCTTTCTTTCTCAGATGGTGCCACTATTACGCGTATACGGCTATGAGTGAGAGAAGCTGGGCTCATATCCCAGTCTGACAAACGAAATTTTAGTTATTCACAATTTGCCTAGATCGCAAATCCTGGACGATTCCTTTGAGACGCCTGCAGCTCAGTTTCTTCCTCGGCCTCATTTAAGTAAGGCTGCTCTCCATTTTTAATGACTATTTATTGAATCTCTGTTGCAATAAATTGTGCCCGATAGAATAGTTCATAATTGTTACGCTCTTTCCATATCGCATGTGGAAGGAGAGCTTGTTTATTTAGTGAAACGAAAAATAGCTTCAGATATTGGTCGAAAAATAGTCTCTATTGTGAAGCTGTTATTAATGCGTTTGAGACGCAGAATCTTTCAAATTTCAAACGGTAAGAAGTTTTGGTCATGGTTAAGAAAGGAAAACATCCAAGGAACAGACATTAAGCTTTCATGGACCTAATGAACAGTTTTGTATTAAACGACTGAAACACCACAACAGTGACATCAGTAACAGTCTCTGAGCCGTCCTAGGCTTATGACGCCGTCATTTCATGTCTGCGCTTTTTCTTACATACTACAACATTTTGGTTAGTTGACATTGTCACAGGACACCATTGACCGATATCAAATGGAGTACGTTCGACGACGTTAAGCATGCAGATTTCCACACGATATGTTGGTCTCTGCTGAGGAATGATGCGTCGCATCTGAAAATTGTTCCAAAACCGAAATTTCAATAGTGTACACAACACACATTCTTATAGTCAGATGATGAAAATTTGATTTAGAAAATTTTAAATGAGTGTTGTCCCCAATTAAAAAAGCTCTTAATGAACAATACCCAGGAGCGTCGAGTATCGTCCTACATGGAACTGTTCCAGGCAAAACCGCACGGCAAGACACGGTCCAAAAATTCGAAAAGCTACAGCATCAAATACAGTCCTTCGTACAGTCCAGGTCTTGCAACTAAATAGTTTCACATGTTACCAGAGCTGAAGGAATATTTGAATGGAGAGCTATTTATGTTTGAAGGGCCACTTATACCATTCTGCAACCCTTCAGTAAGAAAATAAGAATGTACGGACACAAAAGTATGGAAACTGGTGGTGATGGATGGATGGATAGGGTCGTATGGGAGCACGACGGCAAGGCCTTCAGCGCCCGCTCAGTAACAGATTGAGGCGGATGTCAAGAAAAGACTCAGAACAGTAAGATAAAATAGAAATTAAAACACAGGTAACAAGCTTGGAAAAATATATGCCTACCCACACTGAAGCGTGGAACGAAGCCTGCCACCAGCAGTAAAACATGGACAACACAGGAAGAAAGTGGCAGAGGGAGCTAAAACAATATAGCAGATGGAAGTGGCTGGCTGACCGCAAGGTAAAAAGGGAGGAGCCAGCCACTTTGCAACACACTAACACCTCCAGCCTAAAAGTTTAGGCCAGAGTCCAGACACATCACAAAACTTTAAAACACTAGACACACACGTCTCATCACTAGCTAAAACACGGAGCAGATTCCTATCAACTTGTGCTTCCGCCCTTGCATCACGGTATAAAATGCAGTCTGTTAAAATGTGGCGCAAAGAGATGTGCACACCACAAGCACCCCAAATGGGGGATGCTCCCGCCGTAATAGAAAGCTATGTGTGAGAGGACAGTGCCCGATCCGAAGACACGTGAGGGTCACTTCTTCCCGCCTGAGCAACCGGCAGGAGGAACGCCACGGCCGAGTTGTTGATCTCACCAACCGCAGTTTATTGGCCGTCACCGCCAGCCATTCCTCCTCCCACAACTCCATGCACTTCTTGTGGAGTGCAGAAATGACAGACTGCAAAGAAATAGGACAGTGGACCACATCCTGCTCTCTGCAGGCTATGTGGAAAACTAAGTAAATGTCTATTCTAAACTAAGGCGGTATTATCATGCAAATCAGCGTTTCAAATATGCTTTTCTGACTTTTATGTTCGTATACCTCACATATTACCTGCAATTCTCGGGTTTTATAAATTATAGGTACTAAGTGAAAGAATTTTGTATAAAAATAGTACTAAAACGTAACACATAGTGCCGTGAGGTGTGGTGTGTTGTCACGGCGGCCCAGTTATTGTATGGCGATTCGCAGGCACTGATGGAACTGTCCATAGGATGAAATCAATAATAGAGCATGACGAAATTAAACTGGATAATGAGCAGTTTATGTATTTACTATTGTAACGGCACGTAATATAATGAATCTGAGAGTAGTTTCTACAAAAGGACTCTTCCCTGCAGTTACTTTCCATTTTTTAACAATAATATTGAAGGTGGATTTTGCCATGGTAATAAATGGGATATCATTGCGAACTAAGATGGGCCGGCAATTTCCACTGGACATTGCTAGCGCCGAAGCCAATTCCACTAACTACTACGACCGCGATCGGCAGTGAGAAGCTTAATGGCTCAAGTTGGGAGAAGAGCAGCGTCCTATCAGCAGGACGCAGTTTGTGTGACCAGAAGACCGCCCAAGACATTCCTCGGGAAGATCAGCCACGGCGGCCTTCGCGAACACACACACACACACACACACACAGATAGCTCCAAGTTACTGGCGCTGCCAGCCAGCTATTGTGCTAGGGAGGCATCGTGGGTGGATGGAGTGTGAACGGCGACGAAGGAGCTAGAGGGTGGAGGAGGTGGGGGTAGAAGAAGCGTCCCGACTCGGCTGCAAGCCGGGCCACGAAGAGAGATAGACCAGTTCCGCACAGAAACTAATAATTACTTTAGGGCAGGGGCAGTCAGATGAGCAAAGGAGGAGCTATAATTATTAGGTAAGTGTGCCCGCCCGAGCGCGGGCTGCGACGGAGGCGGCAGCGGCGGCGGCGACTGAACCCGAAAACGGCCATAAATAATGCGGCCCGGCCGAGTTTATTGCAGACGTGCTCACTGCAGTCAGAGAGTGAAGATTTAGGGGCGTCTGGCTGTGAGCGGCGCAGATCGCTATCGGCGTCTGATTGCGCGGGCGCGCGCATTCTGCGTCGGAGGGGCCCCGGAGCTGCGTAGGAAGTCGCTTCCCGCCACCCAGGCACGCCAGCGAGGACGCCGCCGTAGTCCTCCAGGTAAGGCGGGAGTATGTGACCGCCAAAACCAACAGTTACTTTTGTGTCAGATCATCGTCACTCAGTGGATAAAATATGTGAAGTTAGAGCGAATGAATGAAAGCTGTACCAGGAGCATTACTTTACCAACAGTCCTGCCACGGTCGCCATCCTGCACAGTAAGCACCCACACCCAATATCTGTCTTAATATAGAAGGATTTGAAGGTTTAACGTCTCTTCGACGCCCAGATCATTAGGGACAGCCCACTAGTTTGGATTGAGGGAATGATGGGGAAGGATGCAAACATGAACTTGTCTGGGAACACTACTGGTGTTTGCTTTAAGCGACTTACAAAAATTTGTATGTTCTATTCCAGGAGAAAGAAAATCAACTGAAAAGTGGGTATAGTTTTGTAATGCAGTCATATCACAACCACCATACTCAGTTGTTCCCCCATAGCCAACTGAGGCTCGAATATTTTATCATTGTTAGTATGTTGCTAATGCAGACTAAATAATCTCTATGTAGTTGGTGATGGCGTACCTCCACATTTCAGCAATGTTTGTTATTTATCTAGTACCAGAAGGTGTAAAAACATAATCAGCCATTGTCTTCCCAGAATGAACTCATTCTCCAGCAGAGTGCGCACTGTCACAAAATTTTCTAACAAAGTTGTGAGTCACTGTAGGACTCGAACCTGGACCCTTTCTTTTAGACAGGTATATAAACCCACAAGGCACAACGTAGAGAATTTTGAACCTAACTCTGTATCAGAGGGATCACTAACGTTATATTCCACATGCTTCTCCGAATTGAGGATCTAAACTGGAACCATCCGACTTAAGGCTTTAATCTGTTAGCGGAAATTCCGCTGCAAAGTGAAAGATTGGTTTTGTAGGGAGTGGCTGTACTTGTACATCAGTACAAGTATACACATCTTCAAAAAACGAAATTATATGCCAAAAGATGGAAACCGCGCATCGACTTACCCAAAATATCTCCAACAAGAAATGTGTCTCCAAACACGCAAAGATAAAACATTACAATATAATTTCTCAGAAACACTAATTTTAACAGAAAAACACGCATTCAAAACAAGAAAAGAACCGAAACTCGTAAGAAAAATTCTACTCGCAAAACTTATATAAAAACAATATCGACTCAGAGGCAAACTGGAAATCAAACAATACAGAAATACTGACAGGTTAAAATTCTATGGACACATTAAAAGAAAGAACCAAAGCAGACTTACAAAACAAATAGTCGATTTCTTTGACAATAGGAGTAAAGTCAAAATGGACACGATGAAATGGATTGGCAAGATCAAAACTGTCATGAAATTGTCTGGAATTACATCGCAACATGAGTAAAATCCAAACATGGAAACGTTAGGTTCAAAATTCACAAATAGGAAGCTCACCGAGAGGAGAACCCAAGGAAACTTAAACAACATGGTCTGCAGGGAGAAAGGAAGTCCAGACAAAGACATTAAAAGAAATATGGGCACAAATAAAGCCAAATTCCCATCTCTAAATATTTTGCTTGGTTCTAATGGGTTTATTCGCAAATAATAATAAATTTGCAGGCTTGGAGTCCTTGTCAGTGAAAGTAAAATTTCTGTAATTGGGACATACCATTTCAGATTGGAATATAAATGAATATTTTCAAGAGGAAAAAGCTACATTTCCTTGTCATATGCCATGACACCTCATTTATTCATAAGTTCGTCTCTTACTCCCTAACGTTATCTGCCTTAAAGAAACGTAATACTTTACCATTCGCACATTAACCGTAGAATACTCCTTTAAAAATTCGACAAAAATGACGCTAGCCCTTATGTGCCACCAACTCAATAATGCGTCATTTCTTTGCCATCTGTTTACGAAGTACGGCGTCTGCTGAGAACTATATTCGTTGCAGATAGTGAAAATGTAAGCTGATGGTATGCTGGAAAAAAAAATAAAAATAAGTAAGCAAAACATCCCACTATTTTTTTCAGTTAAATACATTGCGCTTAGTCATACTTCATAATCTCTTAAACATTTCCTTGGCCCACGGTGTTGGTTCTAAGAACAAACTAAGGGAAAGTGTCATCAGCTGGAAATGATCCAAACTACAGAGACGTGTGAGCTAAGAATTTGGACTCGTATTTAGCTGGACAATATCTGTCCTGTTTGTACTGTGGACCGACCCAAAGTGACGTCCGTGCCCGACGAAGGCCACAGGACATCTGATGGTCCACAGTTCGCATCCAGCAGCCCGCCCCTCCCCACCACCACTCCATGCAGCGCCGCGTGCGGCAGGAGCGGGGGAAGGGGTGGGGAGCGATCAGAGTATAAAGGGGAGGAGATTCAGCGAAGACGCTCAGTCTGCAGGTATCACCTGAAGATGACGGCAAAGAACGCTGTCGAAATATCGTGTTTTGAAAACGACTGCACCCGGCTGGAGACCCGAGAACAGTACAAACAGTTAATTCGCTGGGAAAGCCTAAGATCAAATATCCGTCCAATCGTCGAGAATAGTATGTGTCGTGGTTTCCCCACATTCACGACAGATGACTGCTGAAATGGTTTCTGGAAGAGTCAGTGACAGGTTTATTCTCCCATTCCCGTACTGTACGAAATGATACGCTGTGTCTGCTGTCTCCGATGTCGATGAGACATGAAAAATTCCAACCTTTCTTCCTTCGTTAATGTACTGTCTGTAGTGACTGTCCTCCGTGGCATCATAAAAGGGCTTTGAAGCATGTTATTTAACTGAAAGCAGGCTCATATATATGCAATAGTTTTAGTAAATGTCGCTAGCACGAACTCTGGCCTGCTAATGAACCGTATGTAATCGCTACTTCTGGCCTGCAGATGATAATTTTATTTCCATCTTGTTTCGCCAGAGGAATTCTATCCCAGACACTGAGCTGAAAATTGCACATCGGTAATTCTCTCCGCCTCATCTCTCAGACAAATCCCTGGAACACCCTCGAGTCTCATAGAAGTAAAGTCTGAGTATAATAGCTGTAATAAAAATCCTGTAGTTTTCTTGAAATAATGTATTTTCTTGCCCTTTTAATAAACCTAACAAAGTTCATTTTCTCGACGCAAACCTTCTGCAGGAGCCTCTTAACCCTCCAAAAAAACCTTCTTGAAAAACAAATGAATGGGTTAAAGACAGCGGTCCCTTTGAAAAGCAGATTTTTCTCAAAAAATTCAATGTTTTCTCAGTTCCTGCGCTCCACACTCAACAAGGTGTGTGTGTGACTGATTCCTTGTTGGTCTAGAGCAGTGTCCGAACACTTACGAAGTATTTGCGTCATAGCCAAAGCTTGATAAACTAATGACTAATGTTTCTAAATAATGGCAGCGCTCTTTTCTCGTTGAGTGCGCGTGTAACACGTTCTGCAGTCTCAATGTTATCTAGATTTAAAGAAGTTTCAGTTATTTGTTTCACTTTTTTCAGTACACTTCATTCATTCTATTTTTTCCCTGTTTACATAACTTTTGATTCCTTCATGTTTATTATAACAAGTATAATTATTGTAACACAAGGTGTTTATGTAGTTTCGTGTATTTTATTTAACTTTGCCCTACACAGTTTTGCTGCACGGTAAATTATAACGTGTCTGTCTAATATACAAGAGGCCTCAAAGCTCTCATACAGTACACGGGCAACTAAACAAATTTACTTACAGTTGCAAACTGAGAATTTTGTGTTTCAGTACTGAGCATTTACATTGGTTCGAACTCTTTTATGCCAAATGTGTTTCTCTATCTTGGCAGGACCTCTTCTTGCTATTACTAAATAGAAAAAATTTCCCACTGGTGTCGTGGCTAACTCTCTGGAACTTAAGATAGCTCACAACCATTTTCAGGAATATTCTGAGAATACTGGCACATTTCGGTGCAGTAAAACATGCTAAGCTGGTAGTATCTGGCAACGATATGGCGCCTGAGATCTGATAGGTGCTTCTCGCATGGATGCCCTTCCGGAACATCTGCTGAGGTCTCAGTGACAGTAAATAACACCCATGCTACGATAATCTCTCATGTATAACTTAATGTACATGTAATCTTTCGCCAGATTTCAATCCAGATTGAATAGCACAATTCTCCTTTCCTTATTCCAAATTTCGCCAACAATGGACCAAGTGAAACTTAGGGCTTCTTCGCCTTTGTTTTTCTCTCTTCCCAGAACCTGTTTAGTCTCCCAGTTCTATTTTTCCCTCCTTCTTTCTTGAGCATTTCTTTTGACTTCATATACAGACTTAGAGGTGAACTTTAACGACGTGATGTAGTTGAATATCTTTTGCGTCAGTTGGTTTTCGTCCATTCTTGCTAGAGTCCGTATAATTTCAACTGCGTTTCTGGGTTTTGTCTGTGATCCATTCACTATATTTGTAGAGCTCCTATTTTTTGCTATTATTTTAAGTCCCATCTGTAGTCTCCTGTAGTCCCAGAATTTTCCTGACAATCTTTCTTTCACTCTTTTCAGCCTCTTCTACCTGTCACCCCCCCCCTTTTTTTTAAAAAAAAAGACATTTAAAAGCATAGAGCCCTTCTAGCTCTGTAACTGAATTGTAGTGCATGAATTTTGCCTTGTAGAATATTGCTTATCTGTTATATCTGTTATACGCTAGTTTGTAAGCAAAGTTTAATTTTCTAGCTTTTTTTTGAGATACTTGTTATCCATTCCCCTAAATACAATAATTTATCTGCCTCCCAATCTTACTCTATTTTAAACCCCCATTCTCCCCTTGGTGCCTGTATTCCCTATAGTCTATCTTTTTATATGTTTGTGCAATGTTGGGCCTCTTCGCCCTCTCACGTAGCAACCAGTCATACAACGTTGTCCAGTGGGTAGCCTACACAGCAGGCTGCAGGGGCCACCTCAATAGAGGACTATACAGGGTGGTCCATTGACAGTGACCGGGCCAAATATCTCATGAAATAAGCATCAAACGAAAAAACTACACAAAACGAAACTCGTCTAACTTCAAGGGGGAAACCAGATGGCGCAGTGGTTGGCCCGCTAGATGGCGCTGCCATAGCTCAAATGGATATCAACTGCGTTTTTTTAAATAGGAAATCCCAATTTTTATTACATATTCGTATAGTACGTAAAGAAATATGAATGTTTTAGTTGGACCACTTTTTTCGCTTTGGATTCAAGTCATTTTTTTTAATGGAAAGGGGGTTGTATGACACATCAAATAACACTCGCTTGAGCTCTGGAATGTAGCGGTGTAATTTGTTTTTGTCTATCTTGTACAGTTGAGAAGTTATTAATGTTCAAAGTTACCTTGATATCGATTCATGTCTCACTTTGTTCCAGGTGATCTAAAATGGGTCTGACACGTGAACAGAAGATCTGAATCATCCTTATATCAGGGGAACCTAGCTACCGAACAATAGCAGCTGACTACAACAGACGGCACCGAGACAGAGAACCGGTATCGCACAGCACGGTGGCTCACGTTATCACCAAATTCCGGGAGACGGGCTCTGTTCACGATAGGGCACGTAGTGGGCGACCAAGGATTGCCACCAATGAGGAAACTGCAACTGCGGTTGTTGCGTCGTTTGTGAAAAGTCCTAAACGAATACCCGTCGTGTGGCCCTAGCATGTGGAATAAGCCAAACCTCTGTTGCCCAGATATTGCACACCAATAAGTGGCATCCTTACAAGCTGCAGATGCAACATCGACTTAACGAGGATGACCCTGATCGCCAGTTGGAGTTCGGCCTATGGGCTACTGAACAACACGAACTGGATCCTTCGTTTGCCAAGGGCATATTGTTCAGCGACGACGCGTATTTCACTTCGAACAGGGAGGTTAAACGACATAATTGTCGATAGTGGAGCGACGCAAATCCAAACTGGGTTGCCCCAATTCGAGGACATAGTCCAGCGAAGATGATGGTGTGGTGTGGCATATGGGACACCCACATCATTGGGCCATTTTTCATTTACAACACCTTAACTGCACCACAGTATCTGATGCTGCTGTAGGACCTTGTGTTCCCTTCCACACTAAACGCTGACAGTATTTTCCCATCTTATTTTCAGCACGATGGAGCCTCTCCACACTATGGCATTGGTGTCCGTGAATGGTTGCCAGGGAAGTGAATTGGTCACCGTGGTCCCGTGAAGTGGCCGCCCAGATCCACTGACTTAACGACCCTTGATTTTTATCTATGGGGACATCTTAAGCAGATAGTGTATGCTGAGAGCGTCCAGCGAAGGTGATGGTGTGGTGTGGCATATGGGACACCAGCATCATTGGGCCATTTTTCATTTACAACACCTTAACTGCACCACAGTATCTGATACTGCTGTAGGACCTTGTGTTCCCTTCCACACTAAACGCTGACAGTATTTTCCCATCTTATTTTCAGCACGATGGAGCCTCTCCACACTATGGCATTGGTGTCCGTGAATGGTTGCCAGGGAAGTGAATTGGTCACCGTGGTCCCGTGGAGTGGCCGCCCAGATCCCCTGACTTAACGCCCCTTGATTTTTATCCATGGGGACATCTTAAGCAGATAGTGTATGCTGAGAGCATCCGTGATTTGAGATACCTGGAGGAACGCATACAACACGCCTGTGACCAAATTGCAGGAGACAATCTCCTCCGTGTGCAGTCAGAGTGGTTGCGGCGACTACAGTTGTGCATTGCACGGCATGGACAACACGTCGGACATTTGTTGTAGCAGTCAGTATGAAGGTAATTTCCCAACTTTGAACATTAATAACCTCTAAACTGTACAAGATAGACAAAAACAAATTACACCTCTAAATTCCAGAGCTCAAGAGAGTGTTATTTGATGTGTCATACACCCCCCTTCCCATTAAAAAAAAAATGACTTGAATCCAAAATGGCGGATTTTAACATGGCGGCCATGAATGACATTCACTCCAAAAGTTGCGGCCCCACTTCAAACCTATGTTCCCATCATCATCTTCCAACTTATGAAGATGTCCAAGGACTGCAGATCGGTTTCCATAGAATAGAAATTATTGGTCTTGTGATGATGTAAGTATATATTTTTTTCACTTCGATTTTTACTATGTTATACCTTTTTTATACGCTTGTATCTTTTTTGGTTTTGTTATCTCTAACATACAATGGCTGTTATATAGACGAAAGCGATCTGTAATAAACTTAGATTATTTGGGACTGAGTGTTGCACTCTAGTAATAATTCCTATCGACTTCTAGAAAGCATCTGGCTAAATTGACAGACAAACTTCATTTAGGGTTTTAGGGAATTGGGAATTTGTAGAAAAATGAGGGAAATCGTAAAAGAAAACCCAGAGACACCATATCGAAATTAAGTTTTTGGAGACCTCTATGCTCTTTGAAATAAAGCCAGGGTTCAGGCAAGGAGACGGATCATCCTCAATTCTTGTCAGCATCGTCCTGTAGAAAATAGTGAATACCTCAGAAGAAACTGTGAAGTTGGAAGAAACAAGTGGAATACACCCTGAGAAAATTAGAAACAAATTAGAAATCAAGTTTTTAGCGTTTGCTGATAACCTTGCCCCAGAAACGAGAATGGTGTGCAAAAACTGTTGAAGTTCTTACTTGAATGGAAAACGGGTCTCAAATTACCGATATGTACTACGCCAATGGAGGCACCTATGAAGCAAAGCCAAGTAAACAATGAATATCAAGTTTTTATATAAACACATGAACTTAAGTCGGCTCTGTTCGTGGTTCCCGTCATGATTACCTTCGAACCTAACTAAATTTTGCTGCTCAATTACATTTATTTCAGTGCCTAATTCTTGCAGCAGGTTCTGAAAACCACTAACGTCATCCATACCTCTTCCCGCAATTGTAATATCTTTGCACAATTTATTCGGAAGCTTAGTCAGACAAATGCCGTTAAGTTCCTAGGGATCATATGGTGCGTCGAGAAACTGATTACTTTTCACAAGTTCTTTGTAAAATTTCACAGGGTGCTTGTATGTACCTTCAGCACAGTTTTCTCGCATCAAGATAACTAACTTTACCCGGTCTTGCATGCTCCGCTACCAGAACTCATTGAGGAAAACCGTTTTAACGGGGATATGACCTCAAACGGGCCGACTTGGAGCAGGAGAGGCACCACAGGACATTTTAATTTCCTCTGTCTATACTTTTACAGGTAAATTCATAAAATTATGTCAGCATGACCAGGAAGGATTCAGGATTCACACTCGTAGCAGCGGAAGTTTGGAAAATTCTAGAGTTTCATACACCTGTAAGTAGGGTTTGAATGCTGTTCATCAAAGAATCTCTCTTACTCGTGAAGAATGTACATATAGCAACAAATGCAGCCAATAGTAAGCGAAAAATTATGAAATTGCACTTATAAAAAAATTATTTTGTTATGTTTTTGAACTTCCACTGTTATGAGTGTGAATCCCGATTCCTTCCTGGTCATGCTGACAAAGTTTTATGAATGTATTTGTAAAAGTATAGACAGATGAAATTAAAATGTCCTGTGGTGCCTCTCCTGCTCCAAGTCGGCCCTTTTTGACGTCCTACCCCCTTAAAATCCTCGTGCTTTCGACAGTCCTGACGCATTATTTGCATTCGGCTTGCCGCTTCACCTCTCAGGTGACTGCATGCAAAATTTATTCTGAGCACATCTCGCCATGAGCGAGGTAACGAGTGCTCAAACTGTTTTAACCACATCGAGGGCGCTATGTCGTGATTTGGGTCTGGGAAAAGAGAGTAAGATTGTACAGAGACAAAGTGTCTCCTGCATTCTTCCTCGACACTATCGTAATTCACCGTGCGTACGGGTGGCGCAGAATTTCCTCTCAGATTACAGAATCTCTCTTTGAAGCCACGGTATTCCTCGTCTTCTCCACGCCTGCGCTAACCGCTGATGCTTCCCGCTCCTCGAACCGTGTTAGAAATAGTGGCACTGCCCTCTGCGCTTTCGTTTTCCTGCGTCTTGTTATGCAAGTCAGCTATCAGGTCCCGACTGCGTTTGTTTATGTCTGCTTGCACCCTTTTAAATTGCAGCAGTGACTGCACTTCTTCGGATTCGGTAGATGCGGATGGCTGTGTCCTGTCCGAGTCTGCCTCATTCGTTAGCGTGATCTTTTCTACCGCTCTAGTTAGGGCGCCCAACTGATTGATTACTTTCTCAATCTCATCCGCTTGCGCCGTAATCTCTCACCCTGAGCAGACACTTGTTCGCTCACACGAGCAACAGCCTCTCCTTGCTCCCTGCAGACGTCTACTAGAACTTCCCTTATTTGCGACTCGGAAGGAATGACGATTTCTCGCGAGGACATTTCGTTTTCTAACACTATTACACAATTTTCAAGCCTGCCTTAGGCCTCACTGACTTCGGTTTGCACAGACTGTATCTCTTTTAACATGGAGTCAGCTAGTGCTTGAGTTCCAGAAGCTGCTGTTTCGATTCTAGTTTCTAACGCATCTAGGCTTTAATGGTAGCGCCCTAGCTTGCGTTCTTGTTAGTCAAATCGCTATTCATCGCGCGTATTTGCTCTTCCAATTTCCGTGTGAGGTCATCTTGCAAAAAGCTCAAGTTATCACTTAATGCTTTATTGGAATCATTCAATTTCTCACTTAATGCTTTGTTTGACCCGTTCAGTATCACTTAATGCTTTCTCTGAATCTTTCAATTTATCACTCAGTACTTTGTTTGAATTGTTCAAGTTATCAAATTATTCCTTCTGCTCAGCAGCTTCCTGCTTCATGAACTAAAGAATGCTTGCTAGAAACTGACTCTCCGCGCTCATGCTTCCCGCGCTCACCAACACAGTTGGAAGCAGTTCTTCCCCAGCATCGTTTCTCGCCCCCTCGCCAATGCTTACGGTCTCCAAGGTTGTCCCTACGTGTCCTACATCGGGTTCTGTTAGGGTCGCGCCTGGCCAACCTGTTTGTTCGCCACCAGTGGTCAGCTGATCTTGCAGGTTCACTGCCACGCTTTCGGACTCTGCTGCACTCGGCAATGCCGACGCGCTCACCATACTACCGTTTCCAAAACTGAGTGCGTCCATATCCACTATACTTTTAGTGCGGGCCTTGGTAATAATCTGACTCATCACCTATCTGTATCCTTATAGCCACTGTTCCCTACCCCTTACACAGTAAGCAAGCAAAACACAAATGAAAAATTATAATTACCTAAGTTCAAGTTCCCAAAAAAAAAAACATCAATTTTACATTAGAACACAACACACACAAAACAACCGAATACAACACAAATGATGACAACGCTGTATTCAACACAAGCAGAAGTGTGCTAAGCTGTACAAGGAAAAAATAATCATTAGTACACAAAAATTTTGTTATAATTAGTACTTCCTTATAACTGATCAGAAGGACCTTTTCCTTATTACTGATCAGAAGGACCTGCGACTCAAAATCCTGGCAGGGTCACCAAGTGCAACGTAACCTTCCAGTACTGGTGGTGGTAAAACCCTACCTAAGTAGGAAGATTACTGCCTTTTTGTCATGTCCTACAGCTCCTGAAAGCTACCGTCTGTAGTAAATGGTTACTTAAATTCGTGTGGTCCACGAAATTACTGGCCCCTGCTAGTTATTGCCAGGCACTAATAATTTCTAGCGGAAGGTTGTACCCAACCAGTAAAAATTTTAACGCAACGGATAACGCAATATTTTGTGAACCACTACAGAAGGGCTTAATAGGCAGTGTATAGCTTTTATTTGCTTTCATGACCCAGGATTCGACTTTGATACTGACTTTAACCTATTCTTTATTATGGAGGGAGCAAATAATCAGTCGAGGGTAGAGATTAATTGATATTTCAATTAACTGGTATTTCAACAACTAGCCGTGTTTCTTTTGCAATACACATCATCAAAGCTGGTCTCTGTAGTTAACATGGATCAGTTTAGCCACGTAATTATGGAATGGGACAAGGGAGTGCAGACCTGGCTTCAATGTAATTTTATACAAACACACAGTTATACCTAAACCCATGTTTACTACATTCAATTGCTGCAGGTGACTCAGAACAAGTTCAGCACAGACACTACCAACAAAATTAGGTCAGGATGGAAGTGTATTTCGCAAGTCTTTATCAAATCAATGGGCATTCATATCTGATACTTTTCCTAGCGGCACGAGTTTAAACCATGAATTTTTCTTAATCCGCAACATTGCCAATAAATCAGATAGTTACGGGGGAGCACATGAAACATCGATTCAATGCTATTCAACCGAAGTGGCCAAGTTTCGATAGCCGAAAGAAATACAGAAAAATACGAACACACAAGATTTTTTCCTGCCAACATACCACGTGGCGCAAAAGCAAGTTCACAAAGAAAATATATGGAAAGTAAATAACAATCCTCCAAAATATTACTGTAAATGAAAGAGCAGATTAAAATACATCGAATGAGTGAATTTCCGTTAAGCACAGAGCAATAATATGACCGTGAGCTTAAGGCCCATGGTGTGTGGCCTGATCAAGGCACAAACGCCAAGTTCTACTGAAATTCGAATAAGATATGAAAATAAATTCCCTAACGGGGTTTAGTGGTAATCTCGCACCTAATTTCAACATCTGCATCTCATTACCGAGCAGCTTTCAAACAATCTAATACCTTTGTTAACATTACCAAAACGAGAGCTACGTCTCCATGTCTGTCCAGCGCCGCGCCCCAGGAACAAGTGCTCGACTGGACCTCGCCTGGGCATTCTTCGTTCAATAGGTGGTGGAGGGATGGTTCGCCAACCTAACAGAGCCAATCCTCTGGCCTTCGCGATCTCTCTGACCTGACTTGCTCACCATCTTTGCTAAACTTGTTCACGTTTAGGGAGTTGGTACTATCCTACCGCAGACGACTCTACACATGCAATGCTACGACCTCTGACCAGAGCTTTCTGCTACATCACATACTATCTTATTCATACAGTCCAAGGTCGCATACGGGAAAGGATACAAGGAAACAAGGCACACATGAAATAAAATAAATAAATAAACACCTCTTGGTCCATTCTCTTCTGTTTGTCATACACGGAATTCACATCTGCAGAGTCAAAACACTCTAGCTATATTTCTCCTGTACAGGAATTTATTGAAAAAGATATGGAACGGGACAGCAAGTTCCGATTCAATTTGTGTGAGTCATCAATCGACTTACACGTCCCTGAAAACCCACAAAGCTACGGAGACTTTGATTTTTTTTTCTTTGTATAATGCGGGAAAATTAAAATATGGTTTTAGTTACCACCCAAACTTTTTAAACCGCTTTCTATGGTTGATCGTATGATGGGCTTCGGTTAGGACTCTAAATACAGCGTCTGCAATATTCTTTTCTTAAAACAATTATTAGTGTGCTGTGTCAACTTTGGAAGTGTAGTTATCACTTTCTGTAAAACTCTTATTTCTTGTATTGCCAAATATGGCTCGAAAGCGCCCTTTAATTTATGGGAAATAATTCCTTAGAACAGTTTAGACATACGTCTGTGCAATAAATAGAGTCGAGAATTCTTAGGATCACTTTCATACTTACTCACTTTCAAAAATGGTATCACCAGTCGACAATCCAGTGTCCTCTACAAGGGAAGAGGGAGTGGTGGTGGTACACAGTTCACCATTATTATATCGAAAGTAAGAAGGGGCGTACTGTAGATACCCTCCAGTACAAGGTCAAGATTTTAACATTACGTACATCCTCCAGCCCATGCTAATTTTCTATTAGGTGTGATGTACGGTGGACCTTAGGCGGCTTACAAATGCTCCATTTTTTCAAGAGCGGCTCTTGAGAAAACCCCGAGAAATCATGACTTTTCGGTGCGAAAAATACCAATCGTGGGGACGGTCTTTTCTATAATTTTTATTCATGGCAGAAGGTCGAAATCCTGAACATGTTTTCTTAGCTTCATATTAAAGGGAACTTCGAAACTGTTTTCAGTATCATCATCTGTTACCGAGATCCAGAGTTTCGCGTTACCGTGCTTACCAGAGAACAGCACAAAAGAAGTTTTAGCCGTTTTTGCACCGTGGGCCGCAATTATCTAAATGACTAAGCAAAGCAAATGGCTCAAATTTTTAGCTGTGTATTCTTTAGAGAACTATCTAGAATCTCCAGTCTTCCCTTTTCGAAAATCTTTATCGGTTATAGATCCGAAAAACCATCATTTCTCGACACTGAAAGTACCAATACTGAGAACGACCACTTCTATCGTTGCTAATCATATCAATTTGTATCATATATTCTTATATTTGATTGTCTTGGGGAGCATTTTTGCGGCATCGTTATCCGTTAGAGAGTTCCAGAGATTCTAAATTATCCGACCTGAGGCGTAAATGTAGTTTTCACTAACGTAATCAACACGTGTCAAAGTTTGTAGGGCCACCGTAAGGGTTCTGAGGTCATCAAGCTATGTTTTTAGTGTGCAATTTTTCACCAATAAAACTTTATGATGCGCTCTCTATGCATAACGGGCATTTCACGCTTATATAAATATGCGAAAATTGGTACTGCAGTGACATGAGATGGGCTACAAAGGTTCCTAATATATCTGACAAGAACTTAAAATGACTGCCAAAAAGTGTGTAAAATTGGAAGAGCTGCAAATTCAGAAATAGAAGAACCTAATGGTGTTCTGAAAGGAAAGGCAAAACAATGTTGACGGAGGTGTGTTTGTTGTTGTTAGAAACAGTTTATCTCGTCGCGAAATTGAAGTAGATAGTTCCTGTGAGTTAGTAGGGCAGAGGTCATTGAAACCGCAATAAAATAATAATTGGCTCCTTTTACCGACCTCCCAATTCAGATGACACAATTGTTAAAAGGTTCAAACAACTCTTGAGTTTGATTTCAAACACGTACCCGACTCATACTATTATAATTGGTGGTGACTTTAATTTACTCTAGATACGTTAGCAAAATTAATGGTTAATTCCGCAGGTACGCTTAAAGCATCATCTGAAATCGTGCTAAACACATTCTCTGAAAATTATTTCGAGCCGTTAGTTCATGAGCCCACGCGAGCGGTAAACGGTTGTGAAAACACATTTGACCTCTTAGCAACAAATAATCCTGAGTTAATAACGAGCATCCAAACGGATACAGGGATTAGTGAACAGAGGGTTGTCGTAGCGAGATTGAATATTGTAACCCCCAAATCTTCCAAAAATTAACGAGAAATATACCTATTCAAACAAGCAGATAGGAATTCACTTCACGCCTTTCTGAGAGACAATCTCCATTCCTTTCAAATTAACAATGTAAGTGTAGACCAGAAGTGGCTTGAATTCGAGAAATATTATCGGCAGCTATTGAGAAATTTATGTCAAATAAATTAACAAACGACGGAGATGACACTCCTTGCTACACAAAACGGGTCAGAACACTGTTGCAGGAACAAACAAAAAAGGGCATGCCAAATTTAAACGGACATAAAATCTCCAAGAATGGCGATGTTTTGCAGAAGCTCGAAATTTAGCGCTGACTTCAATGCGAGATACTTACAACAGTTTCCACAATGAAACTTTGTCTCGAAACCTGGCAGAACATCCAAAGAAATTCTGGTCGTATGTGAAGTGCAATCAATGCCTTCTCTGCGCGATAGCAATGGAGATGCTATCGAAGACACTGCTGCCAAAGCAGAGTTTCTAAACACAGTCTTACAAAATATCTTCACCAAAAAGACGAAGTAAATATTCCAGAATTCCAATCAAGAACTGCTGTCAACATGAGTAACTTAGGAGTAGATATCCTCGGAGTCGTGAAGCAACTTAAATCACTTAACAAAAGCAAGTCTTCCGATCCAGACCGTATACCAGTTGGGTTCCTTTCATAATATGCTGATACAAGAGCTTCATACTTAACAATCATATACAACCGTTCGCTCGACGAAAGATCCGTAACTAAAGACTGGAAAGTTGCACAGGTTACGCTGACATTCAAGAAAGGTAGTAGGAGTAATCCACCAAATTGCAGGCTCATATCGTTAACGTCGATATGCAGCAGGATTCTGGAACATATATTGTGTTCCACCATTATGAATTACGTCGAAGAAATCGTTCAACACGGATTTAGAAAACATCGTTCTTGTGAAACACAACTAACTCTTTACTCACACGTTTATTGAGTGCTATTGACAAGGGATGTCAAGTTCATTCTTTTTTTTTTTTTAGTTTTCCTGAAGGCTTTCGATACTGTACTACACAAGCGGTTTGTAGTGAAATTGCGTGCTTATGGAATATCGTCTCAGTTATGTGACTGGATTGGTGATTTCCTGTCAGAGAGGTCACAGTTCGTACTTGTTGACGGAAAGTCATCGAGTAAAAGAGAAGCGATTTATGGCGTTCCCCAAGGTAGTGTTACAGGCGCTTTCCTGTTCCTTATCTATATAAACGATTTGGGAGACAATCTGAACAGCCGTATTAAGTTGTTTGCAGATGACGCTGTCGTTTTTCGACTAGAAAAGTCATCAGAAGATCAAAACAAATTGCAAAACGATTTTGAAAAGATATCTGAATGGTACGAAAATTGACAGTTGACCCTAAATAACCAAAAGTGTGAAGTCAACCACATGAGTTCTAAAAGGAATCCGTTAAATTTCGGTTACATGATAAATCAGTCAAACCTAAACGTCGTAAATTCTACTAAATACCTAGGAATTACAATTACGAACAACTTAAATTGGAAGGAACACAATTTCGTGGGGAAGGCTAACCAAAGACTGCGTTTTACTGGTAAAACACTTAGAAAATGTAAAAGATCTACAACAAGGACTGCCTACACTACGCTTGTCCGTCCTCTTCTAGAATACTGCTGCGCAGTGTGGGATCCTTACCAGATAGGATTGATGCAGTACATCGAGAAAATCTAAAGAAGGGCAGCACGTTTTATATTATCGGGAAATAGGAGAGAGAGTGTCACTGAAATGATACAGGATTTGGGGTGGACATCATTGAAACAAAGGCGTTCTTTCCGCGCACTGTACGAGATTGGAATAATAGAGAATTGTGAAGGTGATCCGATGGCCCCTCTTTCAGGCACTTAAATGTCATTTGCAAAGTATCCATGTAGATGTAGATATAGATGAAAATGTTTCTAATAGCATTCTTGCTCTTCTAAGACATAAATTCTAAGCCGGGTGTTTTCGATCAATTGCGATAGATGAGCGTGGTATCCAGAAGAAATGCGAAGCTAACGATTTTTTGTTAATCTTATATTATGCATGTGTGTTTGTTAGTTATCTGTATCTTGGTATATAAGTGCATCGACGTATACAATAAACTGTAAAAACTTTAGCGACCTATTGAACTCCTGTTATATAAGCAGTTCAACCTACTGTAGCAGAGAAAAGAAGGGAACTCGGGGAAAAATGGTCCTGTCGGAGAGAAAAAAAAAAAAAAAAAAAAAAAAAAAGAAGCGAATATGATCCTCTTGAAAAGACTGTGACTGAAAAGTGGGAACCAGCAGCCTGAACCCTCACTCCGTTTTCCTCACCAAAACTTTTGACCTGCGAACATTTTGCTGCTTTTTAGTGCTGAAAGAAATTAGCAGAGAGATAGTGACGCTGGAAGAGAGAGGCGACAATGCCAATGGGAAGAAAGAGAGAGGAGACATAGGAAGAGAGAAAAATAGACAGCGAAAAATAGAGATAGATTAAGGTAATAACAGTTGGAACCAAAGCTAGAAGAGGTACTAGTGCTCAGTGAGAGAGACAGTGGTAGTAAAAAGTGTATGATAGAAGAATGGAGATGGTAGCACTGGGAGAGGAGACAGTGGAAGCAAAAAATACAGATCAGTAGAGACCATACACAAGGTTGGGGGGCTCTGGATTCTCCCAGACCGGTTAACTTTTTAAACATGGGTGTATAGAGTAAATACAAGGCTTTTTCCGTAAGAGCGTGCAAAAATTTAACAGGACATAGAGGATGTTCCACTGAAGAATTTGAGTTAGAGAACCTAGAGATGGAGAAGCCAGCTTAAGGAGATACTAGGAATAAAATCACATTACTGTGTACTTTTTTATTTAAGTTAGTTACAGTTAACTGCAAATACGAAGGTTATTCGGAAAGTAAGGAATGATCGGTCGCGAAATGGAAACCACAATGAAAATCCAATGAAGTTTTGCACAGGCGTGTTGGGCAGTGTCTTTAGTATGCCCGTTGATCGCGTTACATCGTTCTTTTTACGAGGGCAGTTCAATAAGTAACGCAACACTTTTTTTTCTGAAACAGGGGTTGTTTTATTCAGCATTGAAATACACCAGGTTATTCCCCAATCTTTTAGATACACAACACTATTTTTCAACGTAATCTACATTCAATGCTACGGCCTTACGCCACCTTGAAATGAGGGCCTGTATGCCTGCACGGTACCATTCCACTGGTCGATGTCGGAGCCAACGTCGTACTGCATCAATAACTTCATCATCCGCGTAGTGCCTCCCACGGATTGCGTCCTTCATTGGGCCAAACAGATGGAAATCCGACGGTGCGAGATCGGGGCTGTAGGGTGCATGAGGAAGAATAGTCCACTGAAGTTTTGTGAGCTCCTCTCTGGTCCGAAGACTTGTGTGAGGTCTTGCGTTGTCATGAAGAAGAAGTTCGTTCAGATTTTTGTGCCTACGAACACGCTGAAGTCGTTTCTTCAATTTCTGAAGAGTAGCACAATACACTTCAGAGTTGATCGTTTGACCATGAGGAAGGACATCGAACAGAATAACCCCTTCAGCGTCCCAGAAGACTGTAACCATGACTTTACCGGCTGAGGGTATGGCTTTAAACTTTTTCTTGGTAGGGGAGTGGATGTGGCGCCACTCCATTGATTGCCGTTTTGTTTCAGGTTCGAAGTGATGAACCCATGTTTCATCGCCTGTAACAATCTTTGACAAGAAATTGTCACCCTCAGCCACATGACGAGCAAGCAATTCCGCACAGATGGTTCTCCTTTGCTCTTTATGGTGTTCGGTTAGACAACGAGGGACCCAGCGGGAACAAACGTTTGAATATTCCAACTGGTGAACAATTGTGACAGCACTACCAACAGAGATGTCAAGTTGAGCACTGAGTTGTTTGATGGTGATCCGTCGATCATCTCGAACGAGTGTGTTCGCACGCTCCGCCATGGCAGGAGTCACAGCTGTGCACGGCCGGCCCGCACGCGGGAGATCAGAGAGTCTTGCTTGACCTTGCGGCGATGATGACACACGCTTTGCCCAACGACTCACCGTGCTTTTGTCCACTGCCAGATCACATTCTGCAAGCGCCTATGAATATCTGAGATGCCCTGGTTTTCCGCCAAAAGAAACTCGATCACTGCCCGTTGTTTGCAACGCGCATCCGTTACAGACGCCATTTTAACAGCTCCGTACAGCGCTGCCACCTGTCGGAAGTCAATGAAACTATACGAGACGAAGCGGGAATGTTTGAAAATATTCCACAAGAAATTTCCGGTTTTTTCAACCAAAATTGGCCGAGAAAACACAAAGTGTTGCATTACTTATTGAACTGCCCTCGTAGTTCTGAGCACACAGGGAGCACATAAAGATACCTAGAACAATAGTGTCTCCCGCCAAGCACTTGGACCTGGAGAGAAATTTCGCCTGAAGCTATGCAGCCAACATTACATAACGGTCGTTAGTTTTCTACTTCAAGACAACTCTCAGCCGCCTTCTGCAGGGACAATGAAGATGCTCCTGCATCGTCTTCAATTAGAAATATTTGATTACCCGCAATACAGCCCGTAATTGTCTTCCTCTGAGTTTCATCTCTGCTCACATGAACCGCTGGCTAGGAAGACAACATTTTGACACAGACAACGAGCTGTAAGCCAGCGTAGAGAATTGGCGGAAAGCACTGGCGGCTGCCTTCTATAACGAGGGTATTGGAAAGTTGGTACAACGCTACGACAAACGTCTAAGTCGGATCGGCGACTATGGAGATAAGTAGCTGGCAGTTGTAGCTAACTGTTGCAAATAAAACAGTTTTGATTTTCACTGTGGTTTCCAATTCGCGACCTATTGTTCCTTACTTTCCGAATTCCCTCGCACTGTTACTAATACATTTGTTCAAAATGTGCTGAAACTCATGGTCATCAACCTCAATGCAACAATGACGTCGGCGAATAAGGTGCTGCGCACCCTGACAAATATCTCTGGTGTATTTCGAAAGCGAGCCGTAGTGGCCGAGCGGTTCTAGGTGCTACAATCTGGAACCGCGCGACCGCTACGGTCGCAGGTTCGAATCCTGCCTCGGTCATGAATATGTGTGATGTCCTTAGGTTAGTTAGGTTTAAGTAGTTCTCAGTTCTAGGTAACTGATGACGTCAGAAGTTAAGTCCCATAGTACTCAGAGCCTTTTGAACCATTTTTGTATTTCGAATCACATGAGAGGCTATAATTCTGGCAACTAATTCCACATCAGTATCCACTGGGGCCTCATGGAACACTAGTGGCTTTAGATATCCCCATAGGAAATAATCAAGGGATTCAGGTCAGGTGACCTTGCAGACGATAGAATACTGAAGCGGTACTGCTCCATCGTACTGTACTGTACGTCTGTGAATAGCACTCAGTAATGAATAAGTCTGTCGTTCATTCAAAGCACATTCTGTCATGGAACAATGTAAATAGGATATGCCAGAACCACGTTATAGACAGGTAAGTAAACAAAATCTGCGTCATGACTCCCAGGTAATCAGATTCGTCATCCTTGTTTCCTTGGAAGAAATAAAGAATGTATATGCCAATAAAGAGTGCAGTACATGTAACCTTGTACGCCTATTATTTGTAAATAAGCTCGAAAACAGTAACGCTAGAGAAATCGGTAGATAAGTTTACTTACATATCTCCTTAAGCTGGCTTCTCCGACCCCAGGTTCCTTACATCAAATTATTTAGTGCACCATTCTCTATGTCCTGTTACATTTTTTCACGCTCTTACGGAAACACCCTGTGTAAGTAGGACATTCATAATTTTTGACAGGCAGTTGGAATGGGGAAAAAAAGACAACAGTAGACATTATTAGCTAGAAAGGAGACAGTGGCAGTGGGACAGTGTAAATCTATAAGAGAAAAAGGAGACAATAGGCAGAGAGACATATAAAGACAACGGCAGTGAGTATGAAGACTTAACTACAAAGAGAGGTTGGGTAAAAGGATTTAGAATTCCCTGTGTTAAAAATTTTGGTGAGAAATGCGAACGAGGATAGTGGAAGCTGATCACTCTTTTAAACAGGAACATATTTGCCCTTTTTTCTGTGAGAGGAACATTTTTCGGCTGCTTGACAAGTTTGTAGATTGGTGCTCAGTATACTGTTGTAACATAAAAATGGTTCAAATGGCTCTGAGCACAATGGGACTTAACATCTATGGTCATCAGTCCCCTAGAACTTAGAACTACTTAAACCTAACTAACCTAAGGACAGCACACAACACTCAGTCATCACGAGGCAGAGAAAATCTCTGACCCCTCCGGGAATCGAACCCGGGAACCCGGGCGTGGGAAGCGAGAACGCTACCGCACGACCACGAGCTGCGGACTGTTGTAACATCGTTTACTATAAATCGCAGTTCAGAAGAATACACAATTCCAAAAGCATCCATGTGAGAAATTGAAACTTATGCTCCCAACTTTGAGAATACCATAATTTACAAAATGTCAGATCGAACTGTGAGTTTTATCTGTACTTCACTTTATCAGTATTTCACTAAACACTACTATAGTGAACACAAGCATACAGACTACGTTAATCGAGCGCGTGAATAAAAAAAAAATACTGTTTTTTTCGTGTGTTTCTACCCAACATTTGGGAAAGTCAATCTGAGTTCTTTGTGGAGCCTTGTCTTACTCAGCTTTCTGTGGCTTGCTTGTTCTACCTAGGGACTCAAGAAGATTGTTAACTTGTACCCTTTTATCGCTGGAATGTTCACAGTCGGTGAGGTCAAAAGCCCTCCACATGAGGAGGCACTCTGGCAAGCGTCTTGAAGCAGCTAGTAACGTTTTGTAATACATGTCATTTTTTAGCAGAATGGTCAGCGCGGCTGACTGCCATGCTGGAGACTTGGGTTCGACTCCACACAGAAAAAAGGTGCCAATTATAAGATAGTTTCCCAACGTGCGACACGTCGACGTTGCTCGTAGGTGACACTGAACCCTGGTGGAGAGTTTCTTAAACAGAACTGTAGCTCGTTTGAAGACAACACAGCGACGAGGACTCTATTCTCGAGCGTAGACGCTGTAACAAAATTTGTAGTGTTTGAAGCTCTTCTCACATCGGTGCTAAGTAAATATTTGTGCTTAAAGATGAGTGGATACTACTGTAATCTTTTATTGTTGTTGTTTGTGATGGTACAAGCTATAATTATTGACGGTTAGATCTATCTTCCAACAAACGTTGTTAGCATGAGGGTAACTCTTTCTGCAAGATGGCGAGATTCCTAATACGCAATTGCTTGGGGATCAAATGTGCGATGGTATCATATATTAACATGTCTACTATCGAATATTGGAGCAAGTCGATCTCTCACAATTTGTTATACATCATTTATATAATAACATCACAAGGCAATAATATTTTATAATTTATAATAATAAAGTAATAACATTGGCGTTTATTTTTATTTTATTAAATTAACATAAATGGTGACCACTTTGAAGAGTCGTTTGAGTGTAAACTTGGCAGGTTTTTCGAGCCTTCCTATTACGGCAAAATTTGCTCATAAAGTAATTCCAAATTCAAGTACTCAGCTTTCAGTAGCTATAAAAATAATCTAACAAATAAAATCAGAAAAGTTGAAGTGCTATGAGGACTTTTCCTGTAGATGGCAGGTTTACCTCAAAGTAAAGCATGGGATGAAGAAGCCTATGGTTCGTCGTGCGATTACCTGTGTGATGAATGGCGATATAGAGTGCTTAAAAGCTTCGAAACTTTTTGCTGTACCAAAACGTTGTTTGGAAAAGTACGTGAAGAGTAAAACTTATGCAGTGGAAGAGCTGGTAGCGGTTCATCTTCGCAGAAGACCTGTTCTTTCATCTCAATTGGAAGATGAACTTCTGAAACACTGCGTTGCAATAAAGAACAATTTTATGGTCTTAAACGTAAGGGGATAAAGAAGCATGGCCTTTCAGTTGGCTGTCAGGAATAGGCTACTGAATCGCTTCTATTCAGAAAAGGCTTCAGTGGGAAGGAAACGGCTCCGAGCTCTTCTTACGAGACATCCCATTTTATCAATGAGAACTCCTCGGGGTCCACGGAGTCTTCAGTGTTGATGAAACCAGAATGATATCTGTGCATCACAGACATAGCAGGGTTACTGCTATGAGATAGGCTGCTGCTTTGACTCTAGCAGAAAGGGGAAAATCTCGTCACAGTTGTGACTTACATGAACGCAGCTGGCAGTTAGTCTAATGTTAGCGATTTTACCTTGGTGGGTGGATTGGAATATGGGTCAATTAGCCCCGTGATGCCAGTTGAGTCTGTTACTCTCCATTCTTTCTAGATGTCCGTTCCATTTCCTCCTATAATGTAGAATTTTGTCATTTAGGCTAAAAAAATTTAGTCATCTCGAATATTTTGATTTCTTAGACGGTCTTCTATTGTGCAACCTTAAACTCGTTTCAGAAATTTCATTTCTTAAGCTTGCATACGGCATTCTTGCTTTTTGCTATGACCCAGGTCTCGTTTTTATAGAGATGTGTGGAGACTTCAACAGTTCTGTGGAATTTATTTGAGTGTCTTCCTTAGTTTTGTTTTCAAGCTATCTGTTAATCGTTCCACATATCAAGATGAATTTACTCAGCTTAAAATCTATATCTTTGCCATAGCCATATGAGCTCATATCCGAGGTAACTGAAATGATTTACTTGCTCTAAAATCTTCTGATCTGCCAATGTTTTGGTTCTAATGAAGGCCACCGTGTTACTTTTTTTCTGCTGAGCTCGCCATGTCAAATCTGTCACTTACTAGTTTCAGTAAGTAAACACCGTTCCGAAGGTCCTCTTCCATCGTTACCATATAGTAAGTCATTTAACATAGTCCTCCTGACCTTGAATATGGCTTTTTGGAATTCTCTTTTACATAGATGCATTATTTCATGTAGGTAAATGTTAAACAAAGTTGAGGAGATACAGCAGTCTCGCCGTTCTCCTTTGTTAGCTGGTATCGCATAAGTCATTTTTTCCGCTGAGGTCTAGATACAAACTTTTTATCGCATTTATTACATGTTTCACATATCCGCGATTCATCCTTGTTTTTCAAAGTTTCTACTAACATTGTCGAAAGCTTTTTAAAACCGATAAAAGCATCTTTCCTGATGAGGCAACAGTTTGTTGCGAAAGCTTGAATTTTGTGTGTATGTTTGTGTTTGTTTGTGTGTCTATCGACCTGCCAGCGCTTTCGTTCGGTAAGTCACCTCATCTTTGTTTTTATATATAATTAGCGTAAATCTTCTTTGATGAATACAGTAAACGTATTTCTGTGTAGTTACTGCATAGGCTTTCGTCTTCTTTAAAATCACTCTAGCAATCTTCCAGTCTCTGGGGATACTCTTACCCTTCCAGCATTTATTTAAGAAATGTAGCTGTCGAGCATCATTCCTCCACGGGGAGAAGCTAAATTCTCTTTAGTTAATACTCTTGATATCTGGGTTAGAATTTAATTACGCGGCTGCACTCTTCAGGCACCTGACGTCACCAGTGGAGTGAGAAAGACAGCACGCGCTGCCACATCGTCGATTCGGCTACTCGCCGACAGTTTCCAGTTCCAGAGGTCGCCGCTAATGAGGCGTTATTGTGGGCCGCCGTCGCTGTGGGTCCAGATCGGCCCAGCGACCCACTCCGCCGCCCCCGGGGGTGGAAGCCACGCGGCACCGCCGCCACCGGAAATGGCGCGATTTGTGGCCCGTATTGTGGGGGTGGGGTGGGGGCCCTGGGCGAGTTATCGTCGCCCACAACTCTTGCGGCTAATTTCCTGAACAGCAACTTGGGATAAAACTGCTGCCAGACCCTCTCGCGGCGGCTGCTGCAGCCTTATCGCAGTCGGTATCCGCGTGCTACCGGCAAAGCCGCTGCTTGCCTGCCTAGAGGCGCGAGCCGAGAGGAACCGTGTAGGGACGGGGTGTCGGAACATGCTGCATCACGTGCTCGCACCTCGACTACGGACACGCCTACTTCCACAGAAATAAAACAGGAGCTTATAGGTCTAGATATGCAGTCTAGAATCATGACTAAATATAAGGCCGAAGTTTGCTAAAAAGTACAGAGTCTACCATCCACTGTCTCAGACATCTTGCTGCTAAAATGATTATTCTGCACAAACCACTGAAGGGAAATGGCACTTTGTACTTCATATTCATAGCATCAGCAGCAATAGTAAGAACGCCAATATTAGTACTCATTGGAGCTGGACTAGGACAACCTGGATATATAATTGGAGATTGTAATATACCCCCTCCTTCCTACTTTATTTTTTTTTTTTTACTTCCATCTGTTGTCCACATTAAAGTCTCTTGTGAAGATTTGAGAGGAGCGAAGATTACAGTAAACTTTCTAATTTATTTACCTTGTCATGTCCGCTCCTGCTAGCTGAGTGGTCAGCACGACAGAATGTCAATCCTAAAGGCCTGCGTTCGATTCCCAGCTGGATCGGAGATTTTCTCCGCTCAGGGACTGACTGTTGTGTTGTCCTTATCATCATCATTTCACCCCCATCGACATGCGAGTCGCCGAAGTGGCGTCAACTCGAAAGACTTGCACTACGCGAACGGTCTACCCGACGGGAGGCCCTAGCCACATGGCCTTTTTTTTTATCTTCTCATGTTGAGTCGAATTCTGTTCTTCTTGTCTAGGGGCCTGATTCTTGAAGCTGAAAATGCCACATCAGGTCCTCACGGTTGGTTGGAACTAAACATATCTGAAGATTGTTGATGCAGAATTTTTTTTACGTAAGTGTATTTTCTCACATTTTAGTATATCATACAGTAATTTGATTTTCCATCTTAACAAAGCCAAAATTACATTGTTCGCACAAAAACACAAAAATACGTCCGATAACATCAGAGGCATGCTTACGACTCTCACATCCTGCGGAAATAACCATATTCCAAAGGATTTACAATTTTTCTTAACACGTGAATTTCTACTAGTTTCCGTTACGTTATTAATTTCGATTTCATTTCATAAATGAATCCAGAAATACACATATTAAACGGTAAAGGATTGCTTAATTAATAATAGAAATTTTAAGTGTGCCAATAATTCGTAATTTCAAATGTTTCTAAAAAAATAATTTTAACATCAGAACTAGTACGTATCGATTGTAGCATAGAAACAGAAAATTTTATGAAGTAATTCCTTTCCATAAATTTTAGCTTGAAATATAACATGCTGTGTGTAAAATTATAAGAAAGTTTTCAGAATAGCAACTGAGATGATACATACCTGTACAAAATTCGAAAAATAATAGTGGTATCGACAACTACTCTTGAGGAAAGATAATGCTAGAGGAGGATGTCCCCTTACAAGGCAATTATTATCACCCATGCATTTGTAGGTTTTTTTGTGTAATACATATTGTAATTGGTGGGTCGGATCACCAGGTATAGAATTTCCCCCAATAATTGTTACGAATTTTTTACCTCCATCATTAACACTTTTTCTTAAATTTTCTGTAATAGATGACGGTGCTGGTAAAGGATGAACAGTTTGTGCCCCATTATCAGGCGCCGCTGCTTATGGAAGATATAAGTACTACCTCAATACACTTAGCAGGAGTTTCAATTCTAGGTGCATTACAACTCTTCTTCTAATTTTCTTTAGGTTCCATTACTAGACTATTAACTGAACGAAATGCCCGCCCGGTTAGCCGTTCGGTCTAACGCACTGCTTTCCGGGCGGGAGGCGTGCCGGTTCCCGGCACGAATGCGCCCGGCGGATTACTGTCGAGGTCCGGTGTGCCGGCCAGCCTGTGGGTGGTTTTTAAGGCGGTTTTCCATCTGCCTCGCCGAATGCGGGCTCGGTCCCCTTATTCCGCCTCCGACGGTTGCTGCGCAAACACTTTCTCCACGTACGCATACACCATAATTACTCTATCACGCAAACATTGGGGTTACACTCGTCTGGTGTGTGAAGTTCCCGTGGGAGGGGTGGGGGGGCGGGGGGAGGCGGAGGGGGGGTCCACTGGGGGCCGAACCGCACAATAACCCTGGGTTCGGTGTTTGGCGGTGGTGAGGTGAATGGACTGCTGTAGCCTGTTTCGGGGTTGTGAACCACTGACGTCTACAGCGGGGACGAAGCCTCTCCGTCGTTTCTAGGTCCCCACTTACATAAAATACAATACAATACAACCGATCGAAATCGTCCTTTGACTTTGCAGGAGTAGGTAATCCAATTCTCTATGAACATTTATTCCGATTCTTTGGTCACCCAGAAGTTCTCATCGGTCACCACATACAAGCACCTCAAGTTTTACCACGCTACAGAAAGGAAGAGGTTGGAATGCGGGCCACTGCATTTTTAAGTCCTACATAGATCATCTCTGTGCAGTAGCTTTCAATTATTCCTCTCGATAAGCTGGTACCCGTAATGTGGATGATGATAGCATTGATTGAGATCTCACCATCGAGGTCTTCAGTAGCTATGCTAAAATGTAATAACATGAAAGTGAATGAAATGACGAAAAATTTATACTATCTTGAAACCGAGCAGAGTGGGAGAACTGGTCTCGCTGCGTAAACGTATTTTACAATGATTCGCAATTAATTTACTAAAGATGAACGTTGCAAAAGATGATTAAAACATTTATGCCGGCCAGCCTTGTGTCCACAAGATTTCTTCAGTCTTTAAGCAAATCAAAGTATAAAACTGTGGAAGACTCACAAATTCAGTTTAACAATAACGAACTCTATGACACTACAACTACACTCCTGGAAATTGAAATAAGAACACCGTGAATTCATTGTCCCAGGAAGGGGAAACTTTATTGACACATTCCTGGGGTCAGATACATCACATGATCACACTGACAGAACCACAGGCACATAGACACAGGCAACAGAGCATGCACAATGTCGGCACTAGTACAGTGTATATCCACCTTTCGCAGCAATGCAGGCTGCTATTCTCCCATGGAGACGATCGTAGAGATGCTGGATGTAGTCCTGTGGAACGGCTTGACATGCCATTTCCACCTGGCGCCTCAGTTGGACCAGCGTTCGTGCTGGACGTGCAGACCGCGTCAGACGACGCTTCATCCAGTCCCAAACATGCTCAATGGGGGACGGATCCGGAGATCTTGCTGGCCAGGGTAGTTGACTTACACCTTCTAGAGCACGTTGGGTGGGACGGGATACATGCGGACGTGCATTGTCCTGTTGGAACAGCAAGTTCCCTTGCCGGTCTAGGAATGGTAGAACGATGGGTCTGATGACGGTTTGGATGTACCGTGCACTATTCAGTGTCCCCTCGACGATCACCAGTGGTGTACGGCCAGTGTAGGAGATCGCTCCCCACACCATGATGCCGGGTGTTGGCCCTGTGTGCCTCGGTCGTATGCAGTCCTGATTGTGGCGCTCACCTGCACGGCGCCAAACACGCATACGACCATCATTGGCACCAAGGCCGAAGCGACTCTCATCGCTGAAGACGACACGTCTCCATTCGTCCCTCCATTCACGCCTGTCGCGACACCACTGGAGGCGGGCTGCACGATCTTGGGGCGTGAGCAGAAGACAGCCTAACGGTGTGCGGGACCGTAGCCCAGCTTCATGGAGACGGTTGCGAATGGTCCTCGCCGATACCCCAGGAGCAACAGTGCCCCTAATTTGCTGGGAAGTGGCGGTGCGGTCCCCTACGGCACTGCGTAGGATCCTACGGTCTTGGCGTGCATCCGTGCGTCGCTGCGGTCCGGTCCCAGGTCGACGGGCACGTGCACCTTCCGCCGACCACTGGCGACAACATCGATGTACTGTGGAGACCTCACGCCCCACGTGTTGAGCAATTCGGCGGTACGTCCTCCCGGCCTCCCGCATGCCCACTATACGCCCTCGCTGAAAGTCCGTCAACTGCACATACGGTTCACGTCCACGCTGTCGCGGCATGCTACCAGTGTTAAAGACTGCGATGGAGCTCCGTATGCCACGGCAAACTGGCTGACACTGACGGCGGCGGTGCAGCGCCATTCGACGGCCAACACCGCGGTTCCTGGTGTGTCCGCTGTGCCGCGCGTGTGATCATTGCTTGTACAGCCCTCTCGCAGTGTCCGGAGGAAGTATGGTGGGTCTGACACACCGGTGTCAATGTGTTCTTTTTTCCACTTCCAGGAGTGTATTTTCAAAATTCAGAAATTAATTTTGCAAGGCTTGAAGTACAGTATTACACAACTCTCTTAAAGATGGAACCTTCGCTCACTAACTAGCTATTCCAATTAATAATGTTACATGACAGCAAAATAACCTTGCGGGAAACATCAGCTTCGCAACAGCTTCATTACAGATTTCTAAAAACATCAGATCTGAACAAGATTGCAGCGACAGAATATTAAAGGGAGAAACTGCTAATTAAGACTGCACTGTAACTGGCGACTGCAGTAACACGACAGAACTTGAAACGTCCCCTTAGAAAAATTAATGAATTACTATGCTGATAAACCTCTTACGTTATTTGATTTTCAAACAGCTGAGCAGAACTGAACGTACTCAGACATTTCTCTCTTTACTTATTCTGATCAACACTAACCTGACACACAATATTTTTAGCGCAACGCAATCTGACTTTCAATAATCCCTACAAAAGAATGGCCCTGACTAACAGTAACCTATACGTTTCATGAATCACTTACCTCACAAAAATCGTTACTCGAACTACTGCAATACAGCGAGCGCCAATACTGCCAGATAAATAAAAGATTCTAGCTACTGAAGGCACTAACTATTGATATACATAGTTAGCAAATGAAAGATTTTGATAGAGAACAAACAATGTGTTTACCTTATTAATATTCAAAAATCATTAAATGTATATATATATATACTCCTGGAAATGGAAAAAAGAACACATTGACACCGGTGTGTCAGACCCACCATACTTGCTCCGGACACTGCGAGAGGGCTGTACAAGCAATGATCACACGCACGGCACAGCGGACACACCAGGAACCGCGGTGTTGGCCGTCGAATGGCGCTAGCTGCGCAGCATTTGTGCACCGCCGCCGTCAGTGTCAGCCAGTTTGCCGCGGCATACGGAGCTCCATCGCAGTCTTTAACACTGGTAGCATTCCGCGACAGCGTGGACGTGAACCGTATGTGCAGTTGACGGACTTTGAGCGAGGGCGTATAGTGGGCATGCGGGAGGCCGGGTGGACGTACCGCCGAATTGCTCAACACGTGGGGCGTGAGGTCTCCACTGTACATCGATGTTGTCGCCAGTGGTCGGCGGAAGGTGCACGTGCCCGTCGATCTGGGACCGGACCGCAGCGACGCACGGATGCACGCCAAGACCGTAGGATCCTACGCAGTGCCGTAGGGGACCGCACCGCCACTTCCCAGCAAATTAGGGACACTGTTGCTCCTGGGGTATCGGCGAGGACTATTCGCAACCGTCTCCATGAAGCTGGGCTACGGTCCCGCGCACCGTTAGGCCGTCTTCCGCTCACGCCCCAAGATCGTGCAGCCCGCCTCCAGTGGTGTCGTGACAGGCGTGAATGGAGGGACGAATGGAGACGTGTCGTCTTCAGCGATGAGAGTCGCTTCTGCCTTGGTGCCAATGATGGTCGTATGCGTGTTTGGCGCCGTGCAGGTGAGCGCCACAATCAGGACTGCAAACGACCGAGGCACACAGGGCCAACACCCGGCATCATGGTGTGGGGAGCGATCTCCTACACTGGCCGTACACCACTGGTGATCGTCGAGGGGACACTGAATAGTGCACGGTACATCCAAACCGTCATCGAACCCATCGTTCTACCATTCCTAGACCGGCAAGGGAACTTGCTGTTCCAACAGGACAATGCACGTCCGCATGTATCCCGTCTCACCCAACGTGCTCTAGAAGGTGTAAGTCAACTACCCTGGCCAGCAAGATCTCCGGATCAGTCCCCCATTGAGCATGTTTGGGACTGGATGAAGCGTCGTCTGACGCGGTCTGCACGTCCAGCACGAACGCTGGTCCAACTGAGGCGCCAGGTGGAAATGGCATGTCAAGCCGTTCCACAGGACTACATCCAGCATCTCTATGATCGTCTCCATGGGAGAATAGCAGCCTGCATTGCTGCGAAAGGTGGATATACACTGTACTAGTGCCGACATTGTGCATGCTCTGTTGCCTGTGTCTATGTGCCTGTGGTTCTGTCAGTGTGATCATGTGATGTATCTGACCCCAGGAATGTGTCAATAAAGTTTCCCCTTTCTGGGACAATGAATTCACGGTGTTCTTATTTCAATTTCCAGGAGTGTATATATATATATATATATATATATATATATATATATATATATATATATATATATCAGTTCATGATATCCAATATTACAAATTTACTCTTTCTGATGGACACACGTCCAGATCGTCCGCTCTCAAAATTCTGCCATTTCTCTCCCCACATCCACCACTGCTGGTGGCTCACCTCTAATTGCGCAACGCTACGCACTGTTCACACCCAACTGCCCAACACTTCAATAGCGAATATTCCAACAATGCCAACCAGCCACAGACTGCACACAGCACAGCCAGTGGTTTTCACATAGAGCGCTACGTGGTGTTACCAACATAAAAACCTAAACAGCCTACTTACAAACTGATTCAATTAATCTTCTAAGAACAACCGGCACACAATACATGTAACTGCCACGGCAGATACCCAACAATATTCTACGTCCACATCGCAGATACGTGGAAGTCCGCAGCGCCATATAAAAAAAAAATGGCTCTGAGCACTATGGGACTTAACATCTGAGGTCAGCAGTCCCCTAGAACTTAGAACTACTTGCAACAGTAGCGGTCGCGCGGTTCCAGACTGAAGCGCCTAGAAGCGCTCGGCCACACCGGCCGGCAGCGCCATATCAGTCAGTAGCCTGTGCACCAACGCAATGGCGTCCATTGAAGCAGGACGACCTGCTGGTAGTTGTCCAGCGTAACCCTCGCAGAAGAAGGTACCTCGGCCATGTTCAGGACAACAGCGTTCTCTACGTCGCCGATGTGGAGTCGCTTGGGAGCGTCGCCTGGAAAATTGATGGGTGCTGCGCCCATCACGGAATTTGGCCAACTTAGTAGTGGCTAAAATACAGGGAAGGAGTGGACTTAAATTTTCCGCTGCTCCCTTATTAGAATATATAAAATGCACTCTGTTAACCAGATGATTCGTACATCACAAGCACCATAGACTGTCCTATTTATTTTCAAAGAATACGATTGAAGACCTAATGTTCAATGATATATTTAATAGTAACCAGTAATTCGAGTCTTTCTTGGTGTATTTTCTATCTGTTCCTATTTTGTGCTAGTATTTTCATCTCAAGAAACCTACTATGTCCTCCTCCGTTATGAATAATGTGTTGTACATATTTTTCTCTTAAGCTGACCTCAAAATATTTCGCCTTTGCTGCTCCTTCCATTCTCCGGCTAACTGGAACCCCTCCATCCACCATCCCCTTATTTTAGGAAAATTTTCCCACGTACTTTTCCCGTCCCCTACACTTTTCATTATCTCTTCATTTCGTCCTTCACTTGTCCTTTTATTATGAACGTCCTCCTGCAGCATCGAATTTCATTCTCTGGGTTTTGCATTCCCTGTCTCGCTTTCGTATGATGATTTAAACGATTAGATTCAGAATTCTATGTCAATAAACCTCTATTGATGAAAAAGCATGCGTTACCTGCAGTAAAATTCTTCCGGTGTCTTCCTTTCTGCTTTTTATTACTTTTCACTACGTTCCTGTTTGTTTAATTTATGCTGAGTCTCTGTATATATCCGTTTTTATAACTCTTTTTCTTCTAACAGAATACGCTTACGAACATATATCATCCGTGTCCTTTACAGTACCTTTGTTTTTCGAAACACTATTTTACTTTCTCGATCAACTGTCTAACATGACATTTAAATACAGGGAGTACCTTTTGAATGTCATGACACTGTGAGTGAGAGCTATTTAGCACACACGTAAAAGTGATGGGCCAAATTGACGATAAACATTTTAACATGTAAATCGTCAGTTGAAGCTACACTCACTTCCCAGAAATGTATATTTATATGGTTAGATGATGCCATTTACACGCTTGTAACAGACAACTTATTACTGTTCAAGAGTTCCTGCACAGTACAGAAGTTGTTAAGAAAATAAACTTCAATTTGTACTAGTGAAACACGTATGTTGTGTGGCGGCGATGGCGAGGCATTGCAGAGTCTCTGATCAGAGAGCTATTTGTCGTTCCTAGTCTGCGCTTGACCGCGCGAGAGTTCAGTTCTGTTGCAGTCGAGTTACGAGACAGTTCAGTTGCGGGTTAGCAGTTGTGTGTGAGCAGTCGGCGGGCGTCGACATGTCATTCTGGTCAAGATTCAGGACGAGGTATATTATTTTTAAATAAGGTAATGAAGCAGCATTGCGCTCAGCTAATGATGTAAATTAACTGTAACTAATTTGTCCAAGAATCGCCCCAATAATAATTTTGTTTTCAAAGCAATTTTTTAACAAAGAATCCTTTAATGAAAGAAATATTTCCCTTGCTATTCCTTAAAGAAAAGTTTCCTTTAAATTCAAAATTTTTGCAATGAATTTCCTCCAAGCTATGGCGAAAAATAAGAGCAGATGCAGTTTTACTAAGGTAAGAATTACAGTTTAATTAGTGAACAGGCCCTAAGATCGACATTTCGGTCTATTTGTGTTTTCATTGTCACTGAGATTTTATTATCACTGAATTGACTTTCATTTTTTGTGAGGAACTTATACTTGGGTCAGATAGCTAGTTTTCATTTAATTGTCATTGTCTTTAAATTTATTTGCTGGAAGGTTACATTAAGTTGTATTCTAGTTAACATTCAATTATTGTGTTTCAAAATTTCTCTGGGGAGCTTATACTTAGCTCAATGACTATTCACATTTAAAATAATATCATTTCATTTTTGCGGGGAGGTTACACTTGAAAAACTGTTACTGTCATTCTGACATTTTATCCCAAGAGATTTTATGTTGAAAAATTTACAGCTTTATATTTCACTACCTTATTATGCCACTGGTGGGTAGCGCAGAGCATTTTTCCTTCTGTTATCCTGTTTGTGAATCACTCTACTAATCTCAAACTGACATGGTTAATTAACAACAGATTTCATCACTAAGCAAATTGACATTTTTTATGATAAAGCTGTCGTTAATGTTCCCTAATGGTAAAACATATGCTTGCAAGTTATATGTGGGACCTCCATGCAGCCACATGTGACCACCAGCTGTGTTATTCGTCAACGAGCAATAGCCACTCGCAGACGGCAGGTGGCAGCAGTAGCAGTAGAGGATATATAAAGGGTATGTTCGATAGTTATTGAGCAACGGACCGTCCAGATGAACCAAGGGGCTATCAACAGTTTTCGCTCAACGACCGTTCGGCGAACGTTGCTGCGTATGGACCCCTGCAACAGGCGCCTCGTTCGTGCGTCCATGCTGACTGCTGTTCAGCGGCGATGAAGGCTGGGATTTGCACTCCAGTACCGCAACTGGACATCCATGGCGACAGAAGGGCTTTCCAGATGACAGATGGCCATTGGCCTGTAAGGCGTGAAACGTCTGAAAGCGTGCACCCTGTAAAAATTGTCGGAAGGTCTAGCCAGAGCGTTACAGTTTCAGGAGTGTTTCGTGGCATTCCATGGGTGATCTCGTCATTCTGGAAGGTACAAAGGATCAAAACAGGTAAGCATCTATCCTTGGGGATGATGCCCATCCCTTTATACAGCACGTTTTTCCTTGGCATGGAGGCATCTATCAGCAGGACAACGCAACGTGTCACAATGCTCGCAGAGTACGTATGTGCTTCGAAGAGCACTAGGACGAGTTTATCGTACTCCGCTGTCCAACACACTCCCCGGATTTAAGCCTAATCGAGAATCTGTAGTACCACTTCGATTGATCAGTATGCGCCTTGGACCCTCAACCGAGAAACTTAGCGCAGCTGACCACAGCACTAGAGTCGGCACTAGAGTCGGCGTAGCTCTATACAGCTGTCTGCACCTCGCTGACTTCCTTCCTCTACGTCTCACAGCTGTCCGCGCTTCAAAAGGTGCTTATACTGGCTTTTGGCAGGTGGTCACAGTAATGTGACTGGACAGTGTACGAGGTGTGATTGAAAAGTTTTAAGAATGGGCTTGTAATTGTACAATGGTGGTACTTACATGCTACTGTGATGCATCTCCTTCAAAATAGTCCCCTTCTGACTGAACACACCGACTCCAACGGTGTTTCCACTTTTGGAAACATTCCTGTAAATTTTTTTCCTGAAGTGTGTTAAGGACGCTCTCCGTATTTGTCTGGATGTCTTCAATCGAGTCAAATCGCTTCCCTTTCAGTGAAAATTTCAGTTTAGGAAGCAGGCAGAAGTCCGCAGCGGCCAAATCAGGAGAATTTGGCAGTTATGGAAGCACAGGAATTTTGAATTTGGTCAAAAATTCAACGATGGAGAAGGCACGATGAGCCACAGCATTGTTATGGTGTAGCACCCAACTCCTGCCTTTCCCCAGTGCAGGCCTTTTCTTCCGCACCTTTCCGCGAAAACGCTCAAGGAAACATTTGTAGTATTCCTGGTTAATTTTCTGTCCTCCAGGGGTAAATTCACAATGCACAATGCCGGTAGAACCGAAAAAAATCATCAACATTGTCTTCACCTTCGACCTACTTTGCCGTGCTTTTTCCGGTCGTGGTGAACCTGGAGTCTTCCACTGCGAAGACTGCACTTTGGTTTCAGGATCATATCCACTTACCCATGACTCGTCACCTGTAATTACCCTATTTAACAAATCTGGGTCATTTTAGTCCGATTAATCAGTTCTTGGCACACTTTAAGTCGGTATTGTCTCTGGTCACTTGACAACACTTTTGGAATGAATTTTGCGGACACTCGACGCATATTCAGGTCTTCAGTTAAAATTGACTCAACTGCATAGAAATTTAAATTAAGTTCATCAGTAATCTCCCTAATTATAAGTTTACGACCAGAGCGCACTAAGTCGCTAGCTTTCACAAAGTTTTCATTTGTTTTTGAGGTGGAAGGACGGCTGGACTGTGGTTCATCTTCAAATGATTCGCGGCCATTTTTAAATCTGTTGAACCCGACAGAAACATTTGACTGGCTCATACAATTATCTGCAAAAGCTGTTTTTAATATTTTGTAAGTCTCACAAGCTGATTTCACGGTTTTAAAACAAAGTTCCACACAAACTCCTTGCTCCGTTTTTACGTCCATTTTCAAGCAGACAGTATCCGCCAACAAGTCCTAACAGACCTGAACTCAGCCATCTGCCACAAAGAAGTAAAAAAAGGAAGAGCAGTTTCCGGTCAAGGACAAGGCAATGATTCACTCCCCACCCTCTCTGTACCCGCTCGCCAAATCAGTAAGCAGTAGCGGATCCGTTCTTAAAACTTTCCAGTCACACCTCGTATGATATGTTCTCTCACGCAATGAATAAGTTTTGCCTGAGTGAAGCTTTGCCCCGAAATTTTATCCCATTCCCAATTAAGAAGATACTTAGAATGTGTTCACATACTGATTTCTGTGTTCCTAAACTCGACAGTTATTTTTATACCTAAAATACATGACATTACATGTTTAAACACTGTTTATGCATTGTTTTCACAGTTGAAGATAAAAAATTGATTTGCACAATGTTTATTATCAATGATTGATGAAGTAAATATCTGGAGGTGAGATACTTTTTGCAGTAGAACTTGGAAGAACTTAGATTTTAAAAAGTTTAAGGCTAGTCTGATTTTTGAAAACCAGGTAATTATTTTGACAAGGACATATGTTATGTTATTACTGTATCTGTTGTCTATGAAACGAATCAATTTAACTCCTGTCTGAAATAAACTCCTAGGTCACGAATGAGAACACAGTACAATAGTGGGTCCATGAATGAATCCTGCGGAACAACTGTTATGATTTCTTGCCATCCAGTTGATGTAGAGTTTCTCTGGAAATCAGTTGCACTGCTAAGGGCAACTTCGCTGAACACGATTTAAATTAGAAGTCTTCTGAACTGTCCACCGTCTAAAAATTTTCTCAACAGTATGATACAACTCACAATTAAAGGCCTTTGATAAGTTGCAGAAGATTCTGATTATTGATAAGTATTAATTTAAAACTTTGATAAGAACGGGATTTGAAAGCCAGTCTCTCTTAGTAAGTTGAAAATATCAGCTCTAAAAACGATACATAACCATGTTGATTTCGATAATGTCGTAGCGAATGACGGTATCATTGGTAAGTCATTTGAAACTTTCTATTCTCCGATGATGATGATCCAGATATGAAATAATTGTCTTTCTACAATGGAGCTATATTTCTAGCGCTCTCTCAGACTTATTTCATAATATATCATTTTCCCGAATTGATTTTGCAATTGGTCTACGGAACTTCAAGTATATCGTCTAAAAAAGTAACGGTTAGTAACGTGAAGACTACAAACAAATATTGATTTTTGAATGAAAAATGAAATGAATTGATGGTGCGGCATTGTTGCGTCGGTGTTGATGAAATGTGATGAGGACAACACAACACCCGGTCCACGAGCGGAGAAAAGTTTTCAACCCTGCAGGGAGTCGGAACAGGGCACGCTGCGTGATAGGCAAACACGTTGCAACTCACCTAAGCAGGCGGACTGTTTTCTCACTAACACCAGGATATAGATTAATAAGCAAGGGAAACATTTTTAGCGTATCATCAAGAGCTGTCCACAATGAATGGCAAATACCGAAATTCAGATTTCTATAGTAATTTTTGTATCATCAGGGCAGCTAATTGCTATAAAATAATCACATTACCATCGACAGATGTGTAATATTGAGAAAAGCATTTCGTCAGAGTTTTTAGAAGCAACTGTTAAGTATTTTCTATAGCTTTCGATGAAACATTTTTATGAATATTGCACATCTGCCGTAGGCAATAACGTGCCAAAGCCAGAAATGTGCTTCAAAATGTGATCAGTGAGCCACGCGGGATTAGCCGAGCGGTCTGAGGCGCTGCAGTCATGGCCTGCGCAGCTGGTCCCGGCGGAGGTTCGAGTCCTCCCTCGGGCATGGGTGTGTATGTTTGTCCTTAGAATAATTTAGGTTAAGTAATGTGTAAGCTTAGGGACTGATGACCTCAGCAGGTAAGTCCCATAAGATTTCACACACATTTGAATATTTTTTTTGATCAGTGTGACCATATTTGCATGGATGTTTACGACGCTGCCAGTGTAAAGAGTGAAGAGATGAAGAATATGTATTGGCATCTGGGAGCTGGAAGAGAGCTGGTGATGGCCGTCCGAGTGTGGGTTGACGAGTGTGGTGTGCTACGAGAGATATTAAGGCAGCAGTATGAAACGAAGTCAGGAATTGCTGGACGTTTATCTACTAGTGTAATTTTTAATTTAAATTTAATGAAAGAGCTTCACTCTTAATTTTGTACTGACGTGTCCTCGTTAGAAGTGTGCCGTGTCGAATGGCACAATTGGATTCTCCGCCTCCAGAGAGTCATTTTGTATGGAGTGTCATGCTGTAGCTGCGAGTGGGGCACTTGATGTGGTCCTAAGGGCCTCCGTGGTTGAGCTGGTAGGAAGGACGGACAGTGAAAGGGTCAGACAGCTGCAGCAAGTAGAACAACTAGTTTCTCCGGAGCCCTTTGCCGCGCGGGGTAGTCGTGCGGTCAAATGCACCTTGTCACGGTCCGGACGGCACTCCCCCCCCCCCCCCCCCCTCGGAGGTTCGAGTCCTCCCTCGGGCATGGTTGTGTGTGTTGTGCTTAGTGTAAGTCAGATTAAGTAGTGTGTAGGCTTAGGGACGGATGACCTTAGCAGTTTGGTCCCATAAGACCTTACCACAAATTTCCAAATTTCTCCGGAGCCCAGCGCTGTCGCATCGGTGAAAGCGGTGGAACAAGCAACATCTTCCGGGGCTCCTCTGTACGAATGAAGCTGTGAGCAACCCTGCAACGTGCCACTGGTGGCCGAGGTGTCCGTAACGGCGAGCTGGGCCTCAGGGGATGGTGTGGTCAGTCGCTGCACGTAGACGGACGAGCGAGAACTCGGTTGAGCTATGAGAGTGGCCTTCTAAAGTCGTGTGTATTGTGTTTCTATCTGCCTGACACCACTACGGCCAGCACGGGGCGTGACCACTGTGTGGACACAACACCCTTGTGAAACATGTGGTGTTTTAGCCGGCTTGATGGACGGTAATATCAGTCGAGGTGGAGTAAGGAACTTTTGCATATCAAGAGAAGAACTACCTGAGTGATATTTCAGCTGATGGCTGCTGGTGGTTTCATGAGTGATAAAGTGTACTGTGTCGTGTACGGGAGCTGCACTGGGTGTATCTGCCAGCGACAAATTTCTGCACGTAAGTCTCTGGTTGTCGTGTGACAAGTTGTTTCTTTATTGATGGATTACAGGAGTGCAGGTGCGTATGCTTTGGGCGAGAGCAGCAGAGATTGTTAAGTACACGGTGTGAGAATCCATTAAGTGTATTTATCCTGAAGTGTTTGCTTAAAGTAGGCCGTAAGCGTGACTCAATTGTTGATACAATTCTGCTTGAATCCATCTCGTTACTTCTTCTGTGTGAATAATTTATTGATAGTGCCATCTTATTACAATTTATTAAGCTATATCTGTCGGAAGTTTGGTAGGGAGTTGCGTGTGGGTTGTTGCGGTAGCCATTAGGTGATGTTGGTAGTAGTAGATCAGTGTATGACTGTCTGTGATGATAATAGTTAAATCCAAGAGATGGTTTTCCGTCTAATTTTTTAGTGCTGAAGTTTTGTCAGATATTATTACTGCTCATGGCCGAGTGCCAGGCATTGTAAACCGTTAATGCTGTTTGGCGGTTATGCATATTAAGGCAAGGATTGTATTTTATTCTTTTATTTAATCGAATCATATTTCTGTATTGATATTATGGAGCCCTGTTTAAGCATCTACACCGATCAGCTACCTACTTACTATCGATATAAACCCGTCCAGGGTATAGCAACTGACCTGGCGAGGAATTACTTCTAGTCAGACGCACACACGGTGCATCAGTCAGGACGCTGTTCGTATGTAGAATGGGGAAGATACCCGATCTCTCAGAATTTGGCCGAGAGCAGATTGTGACGGCCCACAGGCTCGGCACGATCATTCCGAAAACTGCACGGCTTTTCGGACGTCCACGAGGAGTGTTGTGGTGAGTGCCTTCAACACGTGGCGAAACCAAGCTTAAGCCACGTCCAGATGTCTCGGCATTGGGCGGCCACCCATCATTGCTGATGTTGGACGTCGTAGGCTGGGCAGCGTGGTAAAGCAGGACAGTGGTGAAATGTGGCGGAGCTAAATTCAGACTTAAATGCTGGGCAGAATACAAGTGTGTCTGAACACGTAGAGCGCCGAACACTTCTGAAGATGTGTCTCTGCAGCTGATGACCCATGCATGTGCCAATGTAAACACCACTAAAATGGGCACTTGACCATCGGCACTGGAGGTTGGCGCAGTGGCGCCTTCTTCATCACGCCTATGAGAGGCGCTAATCCGTCGTCTTCCAGTGGAACAGCTCTTTGATCCCTGTACTGCATGATGGAGACAAGCTGGCGGAGGCTCCATTATGCTATGGGAATATTCACATGGGCATCCACGAGTCCAGTAGAGCTCGGCCAAGGCACCATGTCGGCCAAGGAGCATCGTACACTGGTTGCAGACCACGTACTCACCTTCATGACAATCATGTTTCCAGACGGTAGTGACATTTTTCAGCAAGACAATGCACCGTGTCACAAGGCCAGGAGAGTAATGAAGTGGTTCGAGGAACCCTCCCCCCTTGCCAGATCTGAATCTGATCGAACACATCTGGGATGTGATTGAACGTGGCGTCAGAGCCCATCGCCCCTGTCCCCAGAATTGACGAGAATTACGTGACTTGTGTGTGCCGATGTGTTACCAACTCCCTCCAGCGACCTACCAAGGCCTCATTGCTTCCATGCCCGCTATTATCCGTGGCAGAGGTGGACATATCGGCTGTTAGGTAGGATGATGATGATGTTTGGTTTGTGGAGCGCTCAACAGCGCGGTCATCAGCGCCTGTACAAAGTCCCAGTTTTTCACAGTCCAACCTTTTTTTTACACAGTCCAATCTAGCCACTCTCACGAATGGTGATGATGATGAAATGAGGGCAACACAAACATCCAGTCCCCTGGCAGAGAAAATCCCCAACCCAGTCGGGTTAGGTAGGTGGCCTTAGTGTTCTGACTGATCATTGTATATGGGCTACAGAAATACTTTATATTGGTCAAGTGTATTTCTATTGTGTTGATTTTAAATTAAATTAGAGTTGAATTGAGCCCCAATTCTGCACAATTCCCAGCATGGGCCCCACTCTACCTAAATCCCTACGCTACAGTAGTTAGTCTTTTCTTCCTGCAGAGAGTTTTCAGGTGTTTCGTGTTGTACTGCATTCCAGTGCGTGCTGTAATACTTTTGTGTGGCAGATAGAAGTGAACGGAAGAGTTTTTCATTAAATTCGATTTGTTGTTGTGCATTTTCGGACTATGATATCCCTATAGTTTGTCAGTTGTTTGAACGGATGCTGCTTCTTCGGGAACTGTGCAGTCGGAAGGGCGTGATGAGTCACAATGAACCGTCCTTGTCTCACGGCATCAACATTTTATAGTTGGGTTGGTGGCCAAATTACTTACAGTTATGTTGTGAGGGGTAATATCAAAAGCCTCCGAAAGCGATCAGTTTTATTTAGATTAGTAAGTAAATTTGTTTATTTATTGCTTATTTACCCTGATAAGATTAACGCCTTAAGGCGCTCATTTACATCTGATCAGGAACAACACATACGAAAGATGTTACAAAACCTTCGCAATAATAATTGTTATAATAATATTAGTAATGGTAATTATAACTGACTCTAATGACAACTATCAAAATAATACTAAATTTACTAGAAAGAATCGCTGGCAAGAAGGACATAGGATATCGAAGGAGAAGAGCAGATTCATGACAAGTAACAAACATGGACCACAATTCTTTGAAACAGAGACTGGACGGAATGAGAGGGTAAAAAAATTCTAATAGCTCGGTGAGGGTCGGTGAAAGCTTAGTTGATCCGTAAGCTCTCTCCATTTTTGAGAACCGGTCCCCAGCAGCAGCTTTCTCCAATCCGTTCTCTTGTGTGGCTTCGTTTTAATTACAATTTCACGACGTTGGTCACCAATGCATTGGCGTTCGGCTTCTCATCCACATAAAACGAAGGTTTCGCGGCTAAGGGATTCGGCCACGTGGAATCGCAGTTGGTTCTGATAACTTGCCGATGTTGCTCACGTTTTCTTATTGTTGTAATTACAATTTCACCGGCCGACGTTGTAAGGGAAGAAGAGGATTTCGCAGTCGTCGCATGTGCAGCATTTATTTTACTGCAAAAAGCTGACCATCATAAAAAGGAACGACACTGGTGGTGCCCTCTCACTTAAAAGGTGGAGAGCAGTGTCTATCTGAAAGGTGAATTGGACTATAGACTATTTCATAATTTTTTCGTAATCGTAGCTACAGATAACGAAATGCTATTGAATTGTATAGACTATGAAATTTGCTCTCTTAGAAGAGCTATTTTTGCAGCAGAAAGTTCATAGATACTCGCAGCTTTCTTCGTTTCTTTTTGTCGTTGACGGCGAAAAGATGTTGATATAGACACCATTATCTTTTTCACGCCGTTTATATCACTTTCTAATAACTAGGCTATTTCTCTCCAAGAGTCTAATCCTTTTGGCTTGTTTTTATAACGACAGTTCATAGGGGCCCATAAACATTCCCGTTCACGATAAACATGTATCAGCTTTGATAGCTCCTCCATATGCCGCTCTATATTCCAGTATTTTTAAACACAGTAAACAAATATCCGTAGCGAAAGAAGGCATCACCTGCGGCGGAAACTGCGACTGTTGCAATTAAGATTTCCAGGACAGCCACAAGCCACACTCAGTGTTTTATTGACGGGTTTCGCTCTTTAATGCCAACGGCTTTGCGTATAAGTAACACCGTTTCTCGTCAGATCACCAAAGTTAACCGCTGTCGGGCTAGGACCATCCGGGCTCCCGAGCGCTGTTGGCTAGCGGGGTGCACTCAGCCCTTGAGAGGCAAACTGAGGTGCTACTTTATTGAGAAGTAGTGGCTCCGATCTCGTAAACTGACATACGGCCGGGAGAGCGGTGTGCTGACCACATGCCTCTCCATATTCTCATCCCGTGACGCTTGTGGTCTGAGGATGACACGACGGCCGGTCGTTACCGTTGGGCCTTCCAAGGCCTGTTCGGACGTAGTTTTCGTTTTAGTTTAGTTTCGCTCTTTAATGTAACAGCCACCTACAATACTTTAAACTGTAAATTACAGAGTTTCTGATGATGCTCTTGTTAAATTAAAGAGCGGAACCGATCAGTAAGACATATGAAATGCGATTTGTTCCTGTCGTGGAAAATTTAAATACACGCCCGTTCTGGAAACACAGCAAATTGTTACTGAACCTACTAACGTTCGATTTAGCGTCCACACAAGAAGAGGGGTCCGAAAGACAACCAACCGCCAACGCATTGATGTTAGCGCCAGCAGACCGAACCCCAACCAAGGCAAACTTATTCGTTGGCTCTCGTCCGACGTCCGTACACACTAAGCAAATCTCGGCCAACGAAGTGGTTGGCTGTCATTCGTTGGCTTTCGTTGGCTTAGTGTGTACGAGCCATTATCAGAAGCAGAACGAATGGGGTAGAAGAAAATTCCTGGGAGAGGGCGATTAACGAGAATGAGCTGCACACAATTTAAGAGAGATGGTAATTGTGATATGTGTAAAATGGGTGGTACATCGCAAAAATTTCGATTTGTCTTCCTTGATCCAGGATCACAGAGATGTAGCAGGTAGAGACCCAGCAGTAGGGGAATCCCCCGTGGTCGCGCGCCGTGTCGCCCATAACGCAGCCGTCCGTTATTAACACAGCCCCCATTGATCCGGAGAGCTGTGACGCCGAGCAGGTGTGTGGGTGAGCGAGGGTGCGCCTCTGTCGGCGCCAGCAACACGTGACATGGCGGGCGGCTGTCAAGTCGCCGCCCGGCGACAGATGCGCTGGCACGAGATTGTTTGCAGATGACGACCGCGGCGATACCTGCCGGAAGGGTGTCGTCACAGTCCACCTGTCACGCTGATTCGACCTACTGTACATTGATATCAGTACGAAAGACGATGCATTGAATTAATTCTGACAACGACAGTGAGTAGACTTCCATGGCGCTCAAAGGCTTGACCAAACGCTTCAGAAATACATATTTTAGTAATTAAGAGGCAGGCTGCCACAAGGGAATCTTACCTAAAATCACCAAAAAATTCGATTCCAGGCTCGCTCTTAATCACTCATTTTGGAGCTGAGTGGAGGGTCTCAACGAGAAGCTCAGTCGATTCTGTGACGGTTTTGGCTGCAGATTTCTGGACCACAGTTATCCGGTGGGGAATTGTAGGACGCCCCTTGATACGCTAGCAGTGCTCTACACAAAGGATCAGGCAGCCAGGCAGCAGAGTAGTTCTGGAGAGCAATTTTTTTTTTTTTTTTCAGGCTGAGTGCTGAGTAAAAACACTTAGACTGTCAAAATTTTATCAGTAAATTGACGTAATATCCCTACGAAGAATCCCAATTCACTGCCCTCCAGAAAAGTTGTCCTGTTCATATTATTGTCAGGACCGAGAGCTGGCTGAAACCCCAAGTAGAGCTGCATAACACGTCCTCGGATTGAGAACCACAGCAACAACATTGTGAATCTTATGCCTCTTGGTGTTCTAACCTCTTTGCTTGTCCGCGTTTGCTTCCTAATGTGTAATAAGGAAATCTGTTTCTATCTTGAGCTAATTACTTTGTTGTCGAAGCTCTTTCCTGGTCCTCGATTGCTTCCTAATGTTTAACAAAGAAATATGATTCTGCTTTGAGCACACTCGATTTTTCTTGTTTTACTACCCATACTGGTTCGGACGAGTTTCTCCATCTTCAGTGGGTTATATTTATTATCTTTTGAACAATATACAAAGAGTTTATCCATTATGATATTTGCCAGTTTTTCAGACTATAATACCGAGCGAGGTGGCGCAGTGGTTAGCACACTGGACTCGCATTCGGGAGGACGGCGGTTCAATCCCGCTTCCGGCCATCCTGATTGAGGTTTTCCGTGATTTCCCTAAATCGCTCCAGGCAAATGCCGGGATGGTTCCTTTGAAAGGGCACGGCCGACTTCCTTCCCCGTCCTTCCTTAATCCGATGAGACCGATGACCTCGCTGTTTGGTCTCTTCCCCCAAACAATCCAGTCCAATCCAATCATACTATAATACTTACATTATTATAAGTACTGATTGGAATATTAACATGAAGAATAAATATATACCTTTTTATTACATATTGATTTTGACAACTCTGTTTAATATTTTCAGCACGGCTATAATTACTACTTTCCAGTATGTCATCTGGAATTGATAAGTATTTATCAATGTTTTAACACAATTTCTCAAGTTTTTAAGGGTAATATGATGTTATCGATTTTTAATTTTTTTCTCCTACAGCAGTACTGTCATTATGTTGTTTCGTAAACAGACATTCACTGTTTTATTCTTTGACTTGCGTTTTTTCGGTTACAGTATTAGTTTTCGAAAAAATGTGCTGAGATGTATGCTGATTGTGATTGGGCTTTGTGAAATGTTGGTTGGGGAGGGAGAGGAGGCTATGTCTATAAATGTATGTACCCACTGTTTCAGTGAAAAATTGTATTTGCTCAAGGCAAAACGACATTCCAACAAAAGCAAATACATCAGAAAGTGCATGTATATTAATATAGTTCCTTCTCTACTTCTCTTGCCAATGGCAATTCGTGATTTCCCTAAATCGTTTCAGACAAATGCCGGGATGGTTCCTTTGAAAGGGCACGGCCGATTTCATTCCCAATCCTTCCCTAACCCGAGCTTGCGCTCCGTCTCTAATGACCTCGTTGTCGACGGGGCGTTAAACACTAACCACCACCACCACCAATGGTAATTAACCCCACTGCACAGCACCTGTCGACGAAAGTGAGAGAAAAGGTTAAATTGACGTTATCTTTGCTCGTAATGAATTGAGATGGTGCCTCAGCCGTTAGAAGAGAATAAACGCCACGGTCAACCGCATCACAAAACATTTGTCGAGTCTTGCCGCTCATGGGTCCTGGCTTATGAAGCAGCACGGATAAACCCAAAACTTGCTTCATATTTCTCGGTTTTGTTAAATTCACTTATAAATTTCTATTTCAAGATGTGCGAGTATAGGAAAGACAATTTTGTATACGTAACCATACACGAATTAATTTTGTTCCGTCATCACTCAGTATAATGAAGGTTGTGTTCGCCTTAGCGCTATATTGACGTCACGCAACTTCTCTGCAACGAAACGAAAATTTTAAGACGTAGAAGACAATTACCATTAATCCCGCAGATACGTCTGGGTTTGTGCCCAGTACATAAGCGATTCAACTGGAAAACCGTTTATTGTGAAATTCCTCCTTCATCTCTATAAATCTACTTCTATACAAAATATTGGTTTATAATGTAGACTACAATGTGACTACTAATTATTAACCGTTCTCTAGATTTACATTGTCATTGTCTATCAGTCACGAGACTGATGAATGAATGCCGTATCGAGCCAAAGTAACGAAATTCAGTTTTGTAGTTTCAATTACCTTAGATTCAGCTTCTTCCGGCCTCATTCGGTAGACATATATTCCTTAATATAATTTTTAATACTTCATAACTGCAGAAATTTAATATACCAGCAGAAAAACTGTGACTTTACCCGGAAGAAGTCGATTGAGGTGGAGCACTGGTAAGACACTGGATTCACAGTATGAAAAAATATTCCTACAATTCCAGTTTATCTTATGTATTTCTTGCTTCAATTGTCAATTACAGCTTTTACTCTGTGTCTGTATCACTTTCCATATGCAAAACCTGTTTAGGTATTTTTCGGTAGTGGCATCTTGTATTAATTTTATTTCATTGGGATCGTTAATTTCTTTTAAATTGGTATGTAGACTACTACGTTGTTTTACCACATGTACATCCTCTCTTCTATGAAGTGAAAATTTTCGCAGTGTTGTCTTCGTCCTTTCCACTTTATCTTCGCGAGGGTACACATAGACACATGCACCCCCGCCCCCCACCTAGCGCCCTCCCCCCAAATCCCCCAAAATAATGACTTTTTTTAAAAGAGAATTATTATGAATGTCTTTCCATGTTTCTTCCATTTATATGTATTTACTGTTTAACTTTGACGTTTTAATTGCGTTGCCACTGCACCGTCATAGATTTATTCTGCATTCGCATCTTTCTCTCGACGTAAAACATGTTTACCAATGTTGTTCATCAATATTGCGCCTTCTTTGACGTGGTAGCTAAGAACAGACGATGGCCTTGTAAACCGAAAACCGGAAATGAAATAAAATACTGCAGTAGAGTATTCACAGATTTGTGCTTTTCATTTATAACAGTGAAACATCTCCTGGTTAGTTGACGTAGTTAACCGAGAAACGACAGCTGAGATGAAGAAGCCTGAATGTTAACTGCCAGTCACCTCCTGGAAGGGATCATCAAGACATTTACCGAAGTCACTCAGAAGAATTGTGAAATGCTGTTCAGAAGGGTGACGGGTATCAGAGCCTGCAAAGGAAGAACGTACTAGTCAATTGATCGCGTCCGCCGATCGCCTCGACCATGTAATTAGTTAGTAGCCGTAGGTTCGAAACGATATAAACAGCTCTGATACTGTACGTTGACCGATTTGGTCTTTCAGTGTTCTTGGTAATCCTTAAACTGACGCATAAGATAGCTCCGTTAAGGCCGTAACTTCACGAAAGTGTTGAAAAATATTTCACCAGTACTGAATGAATCACCACTTACTAAGAAATCGTTTATCCTAGCATTCTTGTTTAATAGAACTAGTGCCGTAAATAAATCTCACGATAATCTAAAGCACTGATAGATTATTCTTGGTTCAGAATACAGTTGTTATCGTCCGTTGCGAAGACAGCCAGAGACAAAAAATGGTTCAAATGGCTCTGAGCACTATGGGACTTAACTTCTGAGGTCATCAGTCCCCTAGAACGGAGAACCACTTAAACCTAACTAACCTAAGGACATCACACACATCCATGCCCGAGGCAGGATTCGAACCTGCGACCGTAGCGGTCGCACGGTTCCAGACTGTAGCGCCTAGAACCGCTCGGCCATCCCGGCCGGCCAGCCAGAGACAATAGCTCACACACATCCAAGGCCAGGACAGGGCTGACCACGTGTAACAGCAGAAAACGTGGACCTTTATTTGGCTGTAAGGGCACAGCACTACTGCCTTACTACTGCACTGCATGTGGCATCTGACCTAGCAGCATCCCCTGGACGTGTTGTATGGAAGACTTCAGTAGAGTGGCCTTTATTGTTGGAGACCTACTGTTGGTTTACCTCTTAGGTGTCTTCACAGAATGGAATGTCTAAAGTGGAGCCGTCAACATGCTACCTAGACATTCGAAGGGTGGTCCAATGTTCTTTTTCCCAGATGAGTCCAAATGTGGTATGGAGAGTGATTCTCAATGGATTCAAATCTGGATGGCATGTGGAACACAATTTCGGGACCCAAACATTGTGGAAAGAGACTGATATCGAGGAGGATCCCCAATGGTATGGGCAGGAATCATGTTGACCACTTGAACACCTCTTCATGAAATTGTGCAGGTTAGTTAGCAAGATTTAACAGCTGTAAGGTACCGTGAAGTGCTGTGGGCCCATTCTTCGTACTGATGGACGATAATGCTCGACCTCATAGAGCATTTGGTGCCAGAGGTGATCACACCCCACGCTGAGCATATTAACTAGTTGTCAGAATGTGTGTGCAAGTCCTTTAAGTTGGAAAAAATGAAGAACATTTTTGTCTGCCGTTATGCATGTTACAGTTGATTATGTTATGTATTCTTTACGTTGTTTCTACTTTACTATCACCTGTTATACTGTTTTGTGGTAAAATAAAAGCAACCTTGTAAAATTTCCGTATGTTGCTTTAATTTTGCACACCAGTGTATTCCCAATAACCAAGAAGAGAAGAAAATTATCTCAAAAACATGCTTTCGTAATCCTTATAACTCCACTTTTACTACATTTGTATACATAGCAAATGAAACTGGAACTTCGAAAACAATGCTTGTTTGCTTACTGGTACTGCTTCTTGTTCGTCACATTATCATCTTTCAACTTCTATGTACAGCATTTCTATTGTTCACGTTTGCAAAAACTTACCTACATGTTCTTTAATATGCCATTAGCGTGTGCATTGAGGAAGGAAGCAAGGCATGCTGTCGTATCTTGTGAATGTCAACAAAAATGAACGATTACTTAAATGTCAAAGATACAGAACAGCATACATGTATACCTCCATTCAGAATAGAAGTCTTGTTTTGTTAGACTGTCAATGCATTAGTCTCGATGTAATGTACACATCCTCTCAATTTGAAATCTTACCTATGACACAAAAATATAAATTTACAGGGTAAAAAAGCGATGTAACTTTTAAGAGTTTTCCAGAATTGTGGAATACTATAAATGTAATTAACGGAACCTTTTAGTAATAATAGCCTAACCTCTGGAACATATAGGCCTACTTTATCAACGGCAGGCTATTTACTTGTTTCTCTGGAATATCGTTCGCCAGTAACACAGCCAGTTTTTCAGGAATAATCAAATAAATCACAATTGGAATGTACATCTACTTTAATCATGTGCTTCATTTTACTTTTGAATTTCATTTTGAGGGTTTCAAAGTGCAGGGTGATTATAATTAAAGTTAAATTTCCAAAATGCTGTAGAAATAACACCATTGGTCAGACAGATGTCAAATTGCAACACAATGTTATCGGGGAAGGGGAAAAACGTATGGCAGAAGAAGAAAAAATAGTGTGAAAATTAATCAATAGATGGCACTGTATGTGTCAGATCCGGTGTATCCTCAGTGAAAGCACCTGAAGATATTGTTTCATTTGTGATATCCTTGTACGAATCAATATTCTGTTAATGGTACGCTTGTGGATCTCAGCAAGGCATTCCCCTCTGTTAGCCACACAAAACTGCTAAGGATCTAGAGGCTCGGAACGTACTGTCATTAGGCCGTACCTGAATGACACAAGACTTTACAGTACTGAAATCAATCAAATCTGCCGGATGTCAGATGGGATGTGTTGCAGTGTTTGTATTGCTACTTACATTATCCACAGTATATGTGTCCAGTATTATGTTTTGTAAGTCACACTGTATACAAATGGCATTACATTTGTTACAAGTGGAAGAGACTCAGCAGCATTAAACCATCCTTTTAAGTCATCATGAATATCTGTGAACGAAGTTAGCAACTGTAACATATTTGTTAAGCAGATTGATGTCTTGTGTTAATGACACATTATTACTCAAAGCATACTATGCTTTTCACCAAAAACCCTTAACATTCGGAACAAAGAAAATATTACTTATCAAAAAATGGAAAAAGGTAATCAGATGCATCAGCCAACTGAAAATTCCAACAGATTCATCCATGTTTATTCTAAACTACTTGTTGCATATAAACGAAAATCAAAAGAATTACTAACTGTGACAGTCTGTCAGCAATATTTTTCAAGGAACAAAGACGGGTACATCGATTATTGATGTATCATTTTTCATTCAGTTCGTGAAGCCGTGGTGTCAAATCGTGTACACCAAAATTGTTTGTAATTTTTTTAATTGCTATAATTGATTCTTCCCATTATGTAAGTACAATTTCCGCTTGTGATCCGTAAGATAAGATTTTATACACATAAATGTAAGTACTTATATAAAAGACACAAACATATCCACAATTAAGGTTTCTCAGATGTTTCTGGTATGCTAGTTCTCTAAAAAAAATATTCTTTTCTTTCGTTCGTTTGAAGGTAATCATCACAAATAATACATATCCTTTCAATATTCTGTCATTTCAAGTAGTCTGTGTTGACATAAGATGATTACGAAATGGTAAGTCAGTGTAGGAACGTCGTATCCGCTGACGATCGAGGTCAGTGAGATGTTGATACTTTCCTTTCTATTTTTTAAAATATTCATTGTCTTTGTCACATATTGTCATTGTCATTGTCACATATTGTCATTGTCATATATTCATTGTCGTTGAGGCTCCATCTCACGGATGGCGCCGCCCCCCTGCCGGAGATTCGAGTCCTCCCTCGGCCATAGGGAGTGTGTTGTTCTTAGCATAAGTTAGTTAAAGGAGTGTGTAAGTCTGACCTCAGCAGTTTGGTCCCTTAGGAATTCACACACACACACACAACCACACACGATAGGAAAGGAATTCCAAAAATTGATGAGAATTACGTGTTCCGTTAAATGTTGAGTGAGCGGTGAGAATTGGTTTATACCAGTATCATTACCGAAACTACCAACAGGTAACAATAAAGCGATTCAGTTTGTAAACAAAAAGTTTGAGGGATATGTAGCATTAATTATAGATGTAATTTTTAGTAAATATAAGATATATTTTTATGCTTCTTTTTAAGCCATTCTTTAAACTCACCATTTAACTTCGACGTTAAAAATATAATTTTTTGGGGCAATTATTATCGGCCATCAAAATCAAAATCAGCAGTGATGATTTGCAAATATCGAACTTCCAAAGTACGGAAGCTCACATCGGCGTTTTCTTCTCGCACTTTTTCGATTGGAACATGACTGACAACGTTACAAGGTACCCTCCGTCGCATACTGGCTGGAGGCTTTTGGAGTATTTACGTGGAAGTAGATGCAGATAGGGTACGACCAGTCGTATGGTAAGGCGATGTGCGTAATGCTGTGCCGCAAAGAAAATGAATTACGAAACGCAACACACACAGAGGCGACCACTTGCTGTCACTCCCTCCTGGCGTGGCCTTCCTTGGATGGAGACCAGGAGCCCGCCCCTGGCAGGTGGACGTGAGAAGCCGCTGGCGTTGGCCCTGAGCCACGGGCAGCGCCATCCGTCACCGGCATTAGGCACACCCGAGGCGGCGTCGCCAACTGCCCGCAATTGATTCGCAACTGAACCGTCACGGCCGAAATTAATACGCGCCGCTCAGGCGGGGGAACTGCCTGGGAACAGCGCGTGTCGTGACTCACACCGTCAGGAACACGAAGTTGGAGATTTGACATTAGAATCTTAGGTAGTTATAAATGAAATATTCTGATCCACCAGTTCTGTGTATCAAATAGGGATTTGACGCCTCAACTAGGGATGTTATAAGGGAGTGATCTTTCAGAATGCAGACACCAACTCAAAACCGACGGTGTGCTTCCGGTTGTTGAGCCGAATTTTTGTTTCCATCTTACCCACAGTGTTTCGACGGCCGACCCAGGAGTCTTCTTCAGGTGCTGGGCATGGCTCTTTCATGTATGCTCGCTGCCTGAACTCCATCAAGACGGTGAACTACTCTTGATTTCGCTCCGCTATTTGTAGTTGAGTTCAACTCCAGACGCACGTTAGGAGGGGACATAACAACATCACCAGAGTAGTAACGCAGCCGCGTGCTGCACCTCGCCACCCAAGGAAGTAGAACAGGGGTGAGGTGGGTCTGCATGTGGCTATACTTTTCACCGGCAGCAACGACGCTACCTTCGGATCAGGGGAGTCGCCCCCTGCAAACAGGAAGCTGAATCACAACGGCAGAGGCAAATGTTATCACAAAGCTCTCCGCAGGAATGGGCGGTGTATGCATACGGACCGGGGAGCGATGGAGTCATTTGTGCAGTGTGGCAACCGAGAACAGAGATCATCAAAGTACTAGTAGATACGATTAGATTTTATAGTTGGTGTAGCCGAGCGGTCTGAGGCGCTGCAGTCATGGACTATGCGGCTGATCCCGGAGGAGGTTGGAGTCCTCCCTCGGGCATGGGTGTGTGTGTTTGTCCTTAGGATAATTTAGGTTAAGTAGTGTGTAAGCTTAGGGACTGAAGACATTAGAAGTTAAGTCCCATAAGATTTCACATACATTTGAACATTTTTATAGTTGGTGTAGTTTTAATTAATGGTAGAATTTGTTATGTGATGGGAAACAGTATTGTGTTGTATGTACTAATGTATATTGTACAATAAGTTGCCGATGTAAATAAAATAAATTGTTATTGATAGTAACAATTTATGGAACCAGTACAGTTTGTGTTTAAATTTTAGGTAATGAGGTGTAATGTAATAAATGAATGAAGAATTAGTCTCTTTACTAGGGTCCAAGAATCTGAATCCTGGGAACTAATCATAGAGAAGTTCCATGATAGTTTCACTGATCTTTTTAGACGCGTTCTGAATTCAACTTCTTTCCTGTTCGTCGGATAGTATGAAAAACCCGACGATGTTTTGATTAGTCCGTTATCGCGTGTCTCGACGAACCTATAATTGAGACACCTTGAAGCAAAGGCACTAGAATCCGCCAAATTCAAACCAACGTGTTTCTAATCGATACGTAGGCGACATATTTCTGGTATGACTACACGGACTGGAAAACCTTGAAGAATTCATGAAACACTTAAACTCTATCCAACGTAAAATAAAATTCACTGTGCAATTTGAATAAGAGGGCCATATATCTTCCCACGACGTTTCAGATAAGAGAAGACCGGACGAATCCCTGTGTCACGGTGTGTATACAAAACCCACGCACACTGTTCTCTCCACGACTCGAGACATCAGTGTGCGTCACAAACAAGCACGGTGTTGAAGAGTCTGGTCTGTAGAGCTCGAACACTTTCAGACAAGCAGTTACTTAACTTATCACTTTCAAAAAGTTGTAGATTACTCCTAGTAATTAAATACACAATTCTGTATACCAGTTTTTTAATGTCAATATTTGAGCTCTAGCAACAACTTTCTAAATTTATGTGTATGACACATAGTAACTTTTATTTCTCGTAAATTTAAATAAAGTTGACATTAATGTATTTGAAAAACTGTGTAGCGCAGGAAGCTGTGTTATATTATTTACGAAGTATGTCCTAAATATCACTTTTTTTATTTGCAATGGTTCAGCAGAAAATGTCCCTTTTACACTGAAAAATTAAAGTTGTGGGAAATGCAGAAAAAAAGATTTTATTAACATTTATGACACCTATATATTTTGTCTTTTTGGTCTTCATGTTTCATGTTGCCTTCTAATCTGATCTTTCTGACCTACCCTTTTGGCAACGTCCTTAATAAACACCTCAGAAGTAGCAATACACACATCAGTTTCCTTCGGTAAGTTCTACTCAAACAACGTGCATCAAATCCTTGTCTCCAATGGCCTTGATTCGTCCTGTGGTGCCAAAATTGAACACCAGACAAGCATCATACGAGGAAATTTTAAGAACGGTAGTTGAGCAAAATGTTGTCTTTGGGCATCTCTTCTGGATGAGATTATTAAAGCTTTCGTTTGGGTTTTGTTTTCCACCACGTGCGCATTTCTGTAATAAATCGTAGTTAATCGTAACTTAAATGGGATCACAGCCTCAAACACACACATAAAAAAGTTTTGCATTGCCCTAGTTTCCAGAACTCATGAGGACAGACGTAGACTGTGGATACTGTATCACAGACACAGTCCCTTTGACCGTTCAGATGTCACTAAACCCTCCCAAAACGTTAACAACCACGCATGAGCAGCAGCTATTAGACGGAGGGAGTCCAACAGCCTATCAGTTCCAGTCATTCCACCAGGAAGGAGGTACATGGCTCGTGTTGTCTGTAGTTCAATCATGCCTAGACGGTCAATACCGTGGTTATATCGCGTCCGCACTGTCACATCGTGCCAGGAAGGGCTCTCAACAAGGGAAGTGTCCTGGCGTCTCGGGGTGAACCAAAGCGATGTGTTCGGACATGGAGGAGATACAGAGAGCCGGGAACTATCGATGACATGCCTCGCTCAGGCCGCCCAAGAGCTACTACTGCAGTGGGTGACCGCTATCTACGGCTTATGGCGCGGAGGAACACCGATAGCAACGCCACCATATTGGATAATGCATTTCGTGCAGCCACAGAATGTCGTGTTACGACTCAAGCTGTGCGCAATAGGCTGCATGATGTGCAACTTCACTCCCGACGACGGCCAGGGTGGCCGAGCGGTTCTAGGCGCTTCAGTCTGGGACCGCGCGACCGCTACGGTCGCAGGTTCGAATCCTGCCTCGGGCATGGATGTATGTGATGTCCTTAGGTTAGTTAGGTTAAGTAGTTCTAAGTTGTGCTGCTACGGTAGCACGTTCGAATCCTGCCTCGGATATGGATGTGTGTGATGTACTTAGGTTTAAGTAGTTCTAAGACTAGGGGACTGATGACCTCAGATTTTAAGTCGCATAGTGCTTAGAGCCATCTAATTTTTGAACTATTTACTATCAATATAACTACTATAAAACTGTATCTGCTAGTATTATAATAACATCAGTTCCTGTCTGCCACACTTCACTCCATCGCTCCCCGATCCGTGGGCATATACCGTCCATTCGTTGTGTGCTGCCGAGGGCATTGTGGTAGTATTTGGCTCTGCCGCGGTCTGTCGGCTCCCTGGTTGTAGGGGACATCTCCCCTGGTCCGAGAGAGCGTCTTTGCGGAAGGTGACAAGTTTAACCTCATGCCAGCCACGCCACTCCGTTTCCACTACCTTGGGTGGCGAGGTACGACACACAGCTGTTTTTCGATCTTCTGCCGCAACATCATGTAGTAAATTAGACGGGGGCTTGGTTAATAACATAAGGCGCTACCCAAGCCTTTCCTGATATCGCATCGCTGGGCGGGATAGCCGCGCGGTCTTAGGCGTCTTGTCACGGTCGGCGCGGCTCCCCTCGTCGGAGGTTCGAGTCCTCCCTCGGGCATGGGTGTGTGTGTCGTCCTTAGAGTGAGCTAGTTTAAGTTAGAATAAACAGTGTGTAAGCTTAGGGACCGATGACCTAAGCAGTTTGGTCCCATAAGACCTTACCACAAATTTCCAAAATTTGAAATCGCGTCGGAAATACTGTCCAGGGTCTGCCATTCCGTCTCGCAGCGCAGCATCTCCTTGAAATTCAGTCTGCCATGATAATTCAGTTTCTGTTGACCAATATCAGATACAGCGGACATCCCCACATATAGTGTGTTGTGGCGTGCTTTCTTCACGACAGGCACATTCACAGGTTTGTGTTATACCATTTCGATGCCAGTAGATGGCGGGAGACCCATGACCTGTCAAGAAGTGTGGCAGGCCTCTTGAAGTATTCAGGTGCCTTAATCCCAGATTCTGTTTTATATTTGCGAGAAAAGCGTACGTGGTGGGTTCACTTTTCCCACGTTAGTAATTCTTTCGTCACCCACTACCTATGCTATATCATGTGAGCCCATTTATAAGCTCCTCTACTAGGCCCAAATAAAGTTAATACCACCCAACAGACAAAAGCCGCAGCTTTCTTTATAATCATGTAGTTACAGTTCATACTCTTTTGATAATATACTTAAGAAAGAGTTTTTAAGTTTAAATATTGTTTCTTTCAGAGACAAATTAATTGGGAACTTCAGGAGAGGTAGCATGTGGCTAGGGAAAGATTAAACAGAATAAACTGATTATTTTGCACCATCAACATATATTGGACACTTCCCAAAAGACCACAATTACTTCACAACGAAAAAATTAATTGAAACCGGTCCCTTAACATACATGACGATAGTGGGTAGTATACTTTCATCATTATATCAGCAGGAAGACCTCACTGGAGTCTTAGGGTATAAATACCGGTAATCTCTAGGAACTGAATAATTCTGCATCATAATTAAAAAATCATGTTATTTTCAATATTCCGACCCTTCAAAATTTATTCATATACACAGGATCATTTCACTTGCAATTACTTGGCCTATAGAAGATAGTTTCCCCACTAACAGAGCCTTGGATTAGTTGTATGTGGTTGGCCACTCGGACGAAAGGGATGATCACACCACAAAAATAAATAAAATTCTGAAAATAGCTGAAGTTGATCCAGTACTGTGTCCGAGGCTGTTTGTGAGTTTGCCAGTAATTTTGGAATCCACTGGTTGCGTTACAGGCTCTGCGGAGGTTAAGTCGCGTGATGGGGCTGCCACGTCTGGGTATCGCGACCTGCCTGATTTGCTGTCGGTGTTGTCTCCCTTAGGGAAGCTAGCCCCACCACCCCTCTAGAGCCCTCCCTGTCCTACGCTGTGTGACGCTCCTCGTCTGCTCCTCAGTTGAGACCACTCCAGCTAGGGTGACACAGCCTGTAGCTACGCTGCCGCCGGCGCAGTCTCGACTTTTTAGCATTTACATTAATTTCATTCTTCGCAAATGGAAACGTAAAGTAAACAAAGGAATTAAGATATCTAATTGTGCTTTTGCTTGCTGATGACACCGCCATTATTCAAAAGAGTGAAGATGACCTCCTAAGATCAGTAAAACAGCTGAACGAAATTTGCAAGATGTACAACTTCAAAATTTCTAGCAAACAAAACAAAAATAATGGCATTCCGAGGAAAATATCCGGTTGGATCCGAAATTGTTTAGGATAATTTGTGTTTAGAACAAGTATTACTCTGATATTGAAGATAAAATACACAAATTCCAAGTTGTCTGTGGTACCATCAGCAGAACGTTGGGCCATAAAGTACAAAAAGAAATCATCATGAAATTCTATGAAGTAATGGCGGTTTCTGTGTTATCCTATGGAAGCCAAAGGTGGGTTACCACAAAAACAAGAAAATAAAATTCAAACAGCAAGGCTGAGGTTATTAAGAAAGACGAAGGGCTGTACAAGAAGAAATATGATTAAAACCGAATATATTACAACAGAATTTTCAGCATCAATGAAAAAGTTCAAAAATATCGCAAAGACTGGAGACAACACCTCACGAGAATTCCATGTCTCAAAATTCCTCAGATGCTCCTGAACTACAAGCCGAATAAGGAAAGACCGCAAAAAGATGGGAATGATTTTGTTTGTGAGTACGGAACAGACAACAGCCTAACCCTTGAATGGAAGATGATGATGATGATGAAAATAACTAAAGAGTATAATTTCATCATACGTGCAACGGTTCGTGCTAATCACTATCCTCTATATAATGGGAGTAATCTCCGTTATCACTGGAGGGATTTGACCATAAGTGCCACATAAAGGATCGCTTCAGTCCACCAAAGAAATAACTATGAAACCGTGATAAACTCGACAGAAAATGCATGTTAACGTAGGAAAACCGCAGAAGGCGACTGATATAATAAAGACTTAGGGTCTTCCAAGACTATACGAGACATGGACGAAAGCACGGGGTGCTATTACTCACGGATCATGAAACAAATGGGAATCAGATAATCATGACATTCCATCACCGTGCTGGTTGGATGAAATGATAGACATTAATTAGCAAGTTCAAAGGAGACGGCTAAAGGCTAACAGATATGTTGAAGACACATGGTCAGAGCTTGACCAAAGACAAAGTGCAGTTGCAAACTCACGCTTTACGTCTTGACTTAACAGAAATATTTAAGAAATTGAAAGACATTATTCCCTGTCCCATAAATTAACGAAGTTGTTACGTAACCCCATCTACCAGTTAAGCCTCGCAAAAAACTTCTGATGTTGTCTCAAACTAGAGTAAAATCTGAGGTACGAGCATAATTACATTCAGTAGCAGGCCTGAAAGTAACTCAAAAAGAAGCCACCGGTGATTTGCTGGAGAGCGCTAACGGTGTATTCGCATGGTGAGGAAATCTTTCTCATTTCCGGACTTTAGCAAACCATACACATGGAATAACGAGAAACTCTCACCAGACGGCATGCTACACTACTCGAAATGTGTGGTGGGGAATCAAATAGGGTTGGTACAATTTCTGAGGTGGAATGCATGTCCATGACAACCACCGGCATGTTCTAAATCATTCAACTACTCACCTACATTTCGCAAAACTATCCAGGGAACGGCGATAAAGAAAAAAGGTTGCTAATATGAAGTCGCTCCGACGCATTCTTCTCACAAGGTTCTTAGCCTCTGCTTAACCAAACACCAAGAAAACATTGTCAACGAGATTTCACAGACGAAACAAAACAATAACTGAAATAACGTAAAATGAGCTACTACGGCGCCGTTTCAATACTATCACTTATAACACACACTAGGCCTGATGACCTCTGGCAAAGAGTTGAAGAAGCACGGAGTGATATACCGGCATCTGTCATCCCATCTGAGTACAGCCCTACGTACTAAATTTCGTGACCTGAGTAAAACCTAAATCACTCACGAATTTATATTTCTGGCACTTTACTATAGATGCACATTAGAGAGGGGCAAACTCGTTCATCCTTGGGAACTAGTTCACTGGTGATTGCTTTTTTTTAGAAACCGTTCATTTTTACTCGTTCGCCTTTCATTTGATGGATGGTATATGGCTCTTATGAAAAATTGAAAATTAGTAGCACAGGTGAGTGAACGATGGAAGGCGCCAAGAGGGCGCACTTGCCTCCCCCCTGGAGTACAGAGTTTTTATTCATTACAGAATTCTCACACACATGTAGAAGTAATTTCCGCGATTCTGCAAAACCTGTGGTTTAGCCAACTGTAACGTTATGTGACTGATCGCAGTGAAATAACATAAGATGGCGCACAAAAAACCGGCTACGATTACAGCCTGCTCGCCGGTTACGCACGATTTGTTGACCGCTACGAGCAGAATTGATAAACATGTAATAAGTTGGCGGTAAAGAAATAATAAATAAGCTAAAGCAAACAATAACTTCGAAACAATAGACGACGATTGATGGGCAACAGTGAGCACTCTAGAACTCGGGCCTTTTTTTCGTGCGCCACCCTACACCACAGAAATAATAATGCAGAAGTTGTCGTATTCTCTTTACAAAATACGAGACCAGACACTCGATTATGGAGTGCGGGCTTCATTCGGCTGTAAGTCCGTCTGCCTTTCATAAAAATGAACATGCTGTTTTACCTTCCATCGAAAAAATACGTAAAATGGCCACTCGTGTGTAATAACAAAAATCTTGCCTTTTTGTAAGTATGTCTTTTGCTATTTATCGAAATAATGAAGTAAGCAGATATGCCCTTTTCTTACCTGGAAAGCTGTATGTACTACATACGACATAATTTTTACGCAATTTGCGTAATTGTAAAATATATTTTAATTACAGGTCGTGGACGCTGACTAGAATACGAAAAGAACCAGAAGTCCAGAGTTCAAGAAAAGTTTGAAACAGATCTAGAATGGGCGTGTGCAGCGAACTATACGAACAACAACTAACCTAAGGACATCACACACATCCATGCCCCAGGCAGGATTCGAACCTGCGACCGTAGCGGTCACGCAGTTCCAGACTGAAGCGCCTAGAACCGCTGGGACACAGCGGCCGGCATACGAACAACAACTCGATACTGAACTAACTAGGAGCGGTCGGCAGTGGAGCTGCAACCAGTGGCCACGCGAAGAAGGACGAGTCCGGCCGAGGGAGACCGAGACCGAGACAGATGGGAACGGAACCGAGGCTGGAACCAGACCGGCCGACGTGCCGTTGCGGGAACGAGACCGACCGTTCCCGTTCCATGGAACTATAAGTAGAAAGCCGCCACCGAACTGAACTATGAAAGACCGTTCCTTAAAATTCGCTCCTCGCTCCTTCCGTTCATCTTGGTGAACTGTTCCTTCGGAGCCGTTAGTTCGCGAACGACCCATCTCTAATGCTCAGTAAGTAAAGATATTTTTCCATCGACAGTTCCTTGGACTGCAATTTTAATGTTTAGCTCTGTATATAGGCAAGACTGGCTTCCTTTCCACCTAGTTGCTCAGTATCAAATATTTCCAACGTTACATGCTTTCTCTGCGTTTCACTTGAAAGAACTGCTTTACATGCTTTACAAGCTTTTGTCTGACATAAAGTTTCATGCTGTCTGGCATGTTCAAGGTTAATTCCAAAATTGTGACACTGTAAAGTCTCACAAATATACTCTACTCAGAATGAGAAACCTTCGTGGATTTTTTAAGTATTTTTTTGTTTTGTTTTTTTCATCCGCCTTCTGACTGATTTGAGTTAGATCCTTTGCTAGTGTCAGAGATGACAGAATTGCGTATTAAATTTTGCACCCTGTACATCCCGAAATCATCTCTAGATTTAATCGCGTATTCTTCCTATTACACATACACTATATATGCACATACGTAAACGTTCTTCCTACTATAATACCGGGTGTTTCGAATTGAGTATCAGGGTTTTAAGGTTTTGCAGCATTTATTACGTTCATCTTACCATTATAAATAATAGATTAGATGAAAGAGCAACCAAAATAGTTTCGTTTGTATACCTATACACAAACGCATGCACTGTTTACTGTGCTCTCTGTTAGAACACGTTAGCACAACGATGGCGTTTAGTGAACAGAAAGCTTTTTTTGTTTTACGGTTTGCAGCAGCGCAACGTGCGGTTCTTATTAAGTTCAGATTTAATCCTCCAAGTAATAATAACATCCACAGATCGTATCATCAGTCTGAAGACAACGGCTGTTTTTGCATAGGGAAGAATATGGGACTGCAAAGAGTGATTGAAGAACGTGTTGAATGAATAAGGGAGTTTTCCATGCTTAGCCTCAAGAAGCAGTTCGGAAGGCCAGTCGTGAATCGGCAGCTCCAGTGACGTCTGCCCGCATCTCGTGGTCGTGCGGTAGCGTTCTCGCT